>NC_092136.1:59990354-60596737 GCF_043159975.1 Macaca nemestrina | reverse complement strand
AAGCAGTTTCTTGGAACGGTTCTTTCCAGGTTTTATCTGTGGATATTTTCTTTTTTACCATAGCCCTAATGTGCTCCGAAGTATCATATTGCAGTTTCCACAAGAACAGTGTCAGCAACGGCTTCATGAACACAAAGGTGGAACTCTGTGAGATGAATTCACAGATCACAAAGAAGTTTCTCAGAAAATATCTTTCTCGTTTTTATCTGATTATATTTCCTTTTCCATCATAGCCCTCAATGCGATCCCAATTATCACTTTGCAGATTTCACGAGAAGAGTGTTAGCAAACGGAATCATGAACAGAAAGGTGGAGCAATGTCAGATGAATTCACAGATCACAAAGAAGTTTCTCAGAAAATATCTTTCTCGTTTTTATCTGAGGATATTTCCTTTGGCCGTATAGTATTCAAAGTGATCGATAATATCAAGTCTTAGATTCCACAAAAAAAGGTCTAGCAAACAGCTCCACGAAATACAGCTGTAACTCAGTGAGATGAATTCACACATCACAAAGCAGTTTCTCAGAAAGCTACTTTCTATTTGTTATCTGAAGATATTTCCTTTGTCACAGTAAGCTTGATTATGCAAAGAAATATCCCACTGCAGATTTGAAGAAAACCGTCTTAGCAAACTGATCAATGATTAGAAAAGTGTAACTCTTTGAGTTGCATTCACACGTCACAATGTAGTTTCTCAGAACGCTTCTTTTCAGTTTTTATCTGAAGATATTTCCTTTTTCACTGTAGCCCTCAATGCGCTCCCAGATATCAGTTTGCAGATTCCAGGCGAAGACTGTTAGCAAACAGCTTCATGAACAGGAAGGTGGAACTCTGTCAGATGAATTCACAGATCAGAGAGAAATTTCTCAGAAAACTTCTTTCTCCTTTTTATCTGAGGATAAGTCTTTTGGCAGTATAATATTTGAAGCGATCGAAAATATCAGGTCTTCAATACCACTAAAACAGGTCTAGCAAGCAGCTACACGAAATACAGCTGTAACTTAGTGAGTTGAATGCACACATCACAAAGCAGTTTCCCAGAAAGATTCTTTCTACTTTTTATCTGATGATATTTTCTTTGTCATCATAAGCTTGATTGGGCAAAGAGATATCCCATCGCAGATTTCAAGAAAACAGTGATAGAAAACTGATCAATGAATAGAAAAATGTAACACTGTGAGTTGCATTCACAGGTCACAATGCAGTTTCTCACAACGCTTCTTCTCAGTTTTTATCTGAAGATATTTCCTTTTTCACTGTAGACCTCAATGTGCTCCCAAATATCACTTAGCAGATTCCACAAGAAGAGTGTTAGCAAACAGCTACATGAACAGAAAGGTGTAACTCTGTGAGATGAATGCACAGGTCACATAGAAGTTTCTCAAAATGGTTCTTTTCAATTTTTATCTAAAAAGATTTCCTTTTTCACTGCAGCCCTCAATGCGCTCCCAAATGTCACTTTTCAGATTCCACGAGAAGAGTGTTAGCAAACAGCTACATGAACATAAAGGTGGAACTCTGTGAGATGAATGCACAGATCACAATGCAGTTTCTCAGAACGCTTCTTTTCAGTTTTTACCTGAAGATATTTCCTTTTTCACTGTAGCCCTCAATGCGCTCCCAAATATCACTTTGCAGATTCCTGGATAAGAGTGTTAGCAAACAGCTACATGAACAGAGAGGTGGAACTCTTTGAGATAAATTCACAGGTCACATAAAAGTTTCTCAGAACGCTTCAATTCAGTTTTCATCTGCAGATATTTCCTTTTTTCACTGTAGCCCTCAATGCGCTCCCAAATGTCACTTTGCAGATTCCACAAGAAGAGTGTTAGCAAGCAGCTTCATGAACAGAACGGTGGAACTCTGTGAGATGAATTCACAGATCGGAAAAAAATTTCTCAGAAAACTTCTGTGTCGTTTTTATCTGAGGATATTTCCTTTGACTGTATACTATTCAAAGCGATCAAAAATATCATGTCTTAGATTCCACACAAACATGTCTAGCAAACAGCTCCACGAAATACAGCTGTATCTCAATGAGTTGAATTCACACGCCACAAAGCAGTTTCTCAGAAAGCTTCTTTCTACTTTTTATCTGAAGATATTTCCTTTGTCAGAGTAAGCTTGATTTGGCAAAGAAATATCCCACTACAGATTTGAAGAAAATTGTGTTAGCAAACTGATCAATGAAGAGAAAATTTTAACTCTGTGAGTTGCATTCACACGTCACAATGCAGTTTCTCAGAACGCTTCTTCTCAGTTTTTATCTGATGATATTTCCTTTTTCACTGTAGCCCTCAATGCATTCCCAAATAACACTTAGCAGATTCCACGAGAAGAGTGTTAGCAAACAGTTACATAATCAGAAAGGTAGAACTCTGTGAGATGAATGCAGAGATCACAATGCAGTTTCTCAGAACGCTTCTTTTCAGTTTTTATCTGAAGATATTTCCTTTTTCACTGTAGCCCTCAATGCCCTCCCAAATATCACTTTGCAGATTCCAGGAGAAGAGTGTTAGCACACAGCTACATGTACATAGAGGTGGAACTCTGTGAGATGAATTCACAGATCACATAGAAGTTTCTCAGAACCCTTCATTTCAGTTTTCATCTGAAGATATTTTCTTTTTCACTGTAGCCCTCAATGAGTTCCCAAATAACACTTAGCAGATTCCACGAGAAGAGTGTTAGCAAACAGTTACATAAACAGAAAGGTGGAACTCTGTGAAATGAATGCAGAGATCACAATGCAGTTTCTCAGAACGCTTCTTTTCAGTTTTTACCTGAAGACATTTCCTTTTTCACTGTAGCCCTCAATGCCCTCCCAAATATCACTTTGCAGATTCCAGTAGAATAGTGTTAGCACACAGCTACATGTACATAGAGGTGGAACTCTTTGAGATAAATTCACAGATCACATAGAAGTTTCTCAGAACCCTTCATTTCAGTTTTCATCTGAAGATATTTCCTTTTTCACTGTAGCCCTCAATGCGCTCCAAAATATCACCTTGCAGATTCCACGAGAAGAATGTTAGCAAGCAGCTACATGAACAGAACGGTGGAACTCTGTGAGATGAATTCACAGATCAGAAAAAAATTTCTCAAGAGACTTCTATGTCATTTTTATCTGAGGATATTTATTTTGGCTGTATACTATTCAAAGCGATCGAAAGTATCAGGTCTTAAATTCCACAGAAACACGTCTAGCAAACAGCTCCATGAAATAGAGCTGTAACTCAATGAGTTGAATTCACACATCACAAAGCAGTTTCTCAGAAAGTGCCTTCCTACTTTTTATCTGAAGATATTTTCTTTGTCACAGTACACTTGATTCGGCAAAGAAGTATTCCACTACATATTTGAAGAAAACTGTGTTAGCAAACTGATCAATGAATAGAAAAGTGTAACTCTGTGAGTTGCCTTCACACGTCACAATGCAGTTTCTCAGAACGCTTCTTTTCAGTTTTTATCTGAAGATATTTCCTTTTTCACTGTAGCCCTCAATGCGCTCCTAAATATCACTTTGCGGATTTCAGGAGAAGAGTGTTAGCAAAGAGCTACATGAACAGAAATGTGGAAATCGGTGAGATGTATTCACAGATCACAATGCAGTTTCTGAGAGTGTTTCTTTTCAGTTTTAATCTGAAGATATTTAATTTTTCACTGTAGCCCTCGATGCGCTCCCAAATATCAGTTTGCAGATTCCACGAGAAGAGTGTTAGCAAACAGCTACATGAACACAAAGGTGAAACTCTGTGAGATGAATTCCGAGATCAGTAAGACATTTCTGAGAAAGCTTCTTTCTCGATTTTATCTGGGGACATTTTCTTGGGCTGTATACTCTTCAAAGTGATCTGAAATATCAGCTCTCAGATTCCACAAAAAGAGGACAAGCAAACAGTTCCATGAAATACAGCTCTAATTCAGTGAGTGGAATTCACACTTCACAAAGCAATTTCTCAGAAAGCTTCTTTCTACTTTTTGTTTGAGTATATTTCCTTTGTCACTGCAAGCCTCTTTGCGCAAAGAAATATCCCATTGCAGATTTGAAGAAAAGAGAGTTAGCAAACTGATCAATGAAAAGAGATGTGTAACTCTGTGAGTTGCATTCACACATCGCAAAGCAGTTTCTCAGAACGGTTCTTTCCAGGTTTTATCTGTGTATATTTTCCTTTTCACCTGAGCCCTAAAGCGCTCCCACATATCACTTTGCAGATTCCAGGAGAAAAGTGTTAGCAAACAGCTACATGAACAGAAAAGTTGAACTCTGTGAGATGAATTCTCAGATCACAATGCATTTTCTCAGAACGTTTCCTTTCATTTTTTATCTGAAGACTTTTCCTTTTTCACTGTAGCCCTCAATGCGCTCCAAAATATCACTTTGCAAATTCCACGAGAAGTGTGTTAGCAAACAGCTACATGAATAGAGAGGTGAAACTCTGTGAGATGAATTCCGATATCAGAGAGACATTACTCAGAAAGCATCTTTCTGGTTTTTATATGGAGATATTTCCTTGGGCTGTATTCTCTTCAAAGCGATGTGAATTATCAGCTATCAGATTCCTCAAAAACAGGACTAGCAAACCGTTCCTCGAAATTCACCTGTATCTCAGTGAGTTGAATTCAACATCACAAAGCAGTTTCTCAGAAAGCTTCTTTCTACTTTTTGTTTGAGTATGTTTCCTTTGTCACCACAAGCTTCTTTGCACAAAGAAATATCCCATTGCAGATTTGAAGAAAAGAGAGTTAGCAAACTGATCAATGAAAAGAAATGTGTAACTCTGTGAGTGACATTCACACATCACAAAACAGTTTCTCAGAACGGTTCTTTCCAGGTTTTATCTGTGGATATTTTCTTTTTCACCATAGCCCTAATGCGCTCCCAAATATCACCTTGCATTTTCCACGAGAACAGTGTTAGCAAACGGCTTCGTGAACACAAAGGTGGAACTCTGTGAGATGAATTCACAGATCACAAAGAAGTTTCTCAGAAAACTTCTTACTCGTTTTTATCTGATAATATTTCCTTTTCCACGATAGCCCTCAATGCGCTCCCAATTATCACTTTGCAGATTCCAGGAGAAGAGTGTTAGCAAACAGCTACATGAACAGAAAGGTGAAACTCTGTCAGGTGAATTCACAGATCACATAGAAGTTTCTCAGAACGTTTCTTTTCAGTTTTTATCTGAAGATATTTCCTTTTTCACTTTAGCCCTCAATGTGCTCACAAATATCTCTTTGCAGATTCCAAGAGAAGAGTGTTAGCAAACAGCTTCATGAACAGGAAGGTGGAACTCTGTCAGATGATTTCACAGATCAGGAAGAAATTTCTCAGAAAACTTCTTTCTCGTTTTTATCTGAGGATATTTCCTTTGGCCATATAGTATTCAAAGTGATCGAAAATATCACGTCTTAGATTCCACTAAAACAGGACTAGCAAACAGCTCCACGAAATACAGCTGCAACTTAGTGAGTTGAATTCACACATCACAAAGTAGCTTCTCAAAAACTTCTTTCTACTTTTTATCTGAAGATATTTTCTTTGTCACCCTAAGTTTGATTGGGCAAAATAATATCCCATTGCAGATTTCAAGAAAACAGTGTTGGAAAACTGATCAATGAACAGAAAAGTGCAACACAGTGAGTTGCTTTCACAGGTCACAATTCAGTTTCTCACAAAGCTTCTTTTCAGTTTTTATCTGAAGATATTTCCTTTTTCACTGTAGCCCTCAATGCCCTCCCAAATATCACTTTGCAGATTCCAGAAGAAGAATGTTAGCAAAAAAAACACAAAAAGAGAAAGGTGGAACTCTGTGAAATGAATTCACAGATCACAAGGCAGTTTCTCAGAACTCTTCTTTTCAGTTTTTATCTGAAGATATTTACTTTTTTCACTGTAGCCCTCAATGCGTTCCCAAATATCACTTTGCAGATATCAGGAGAAGAGTGTTAACAAACCGTTACATGAATAGAAAGGTGGAACTGTGTGAGATGAATTCACAGATCACATAGAAGTTTCTCAGAACGTTTCTTTGCAGTTTTTAACTGAAGATATTTCCTTTTTCACTGTAGCCCTCAATGTGCTCCCAAATATCACTTTGCAGATTCCACCAGAAGAGTGTTAGCAAAGAGCTACATGGACAGAAAGGTGGAACTCTGTGAAATGAATTCACAGATCACAAAGAAGTTTCTCAGAAAACTTTTTTCTCGTTTTTTTCTGATTATATTTCCTTTTCCACCATAGCCCTCAAAGCGCTCCCAATTATCAAGTTGCAGATTCCAAGAGAAGAGTGTTAGCAAACAGCTCCATGATCAGAAAGGTAGAACTCTGTCAGATGAATTCACAGATCAAAAATAAATTTCTTTGAAAACTTCTTTGTCGTTTTTATTTGAGGATATTTCCTTTGGCCGTATAGTATTCAAAGCAATCGAAAATATCAGGTCTTAGATTCCACAAAAACAGGTCTAGCAAACAGCTCCACGAAATACAGCTGTAATTCAATGAGTTGAATTCACACATCACAAAGCATTTTCTCAGAAAGCTACTTTCTACTTTTATCTGAAAATGTTTCCTTTGTCACAGTAAGCTTGATTGGGCAAAGAAATAAACTCACTGCAGTTGTGAAGAAAACTGTGTTAGCAAACTGACCAATGAGTAGAAAAGTGTAACTGTGTGAGTTGCATTCACACGTCACAATACAGTTTCTCAGAACGCTTCTTTTCAGTTTTTATCTGAAGACATTTCCTTTGTCACTGTAGCCCTCAATGCGCTCCCAAGTATCTCTTTGCAGATTCCACCAGAAGAGTGTTAGCAAACAGTTTCATGAACAGGAAGCTGGAACTCTGTCAGATGAATTCACAAATCAGAAAGAAATTTCTGAGAAAACTTCTTTCTCGTTTTTATCTGAGGATATTTCCTTTGTCTGTATAATATTTGAAGCGATCGAAAATATCAGTTCTTAGATTCCACTAACACAGGACTAGCAAACAGCTCCACAAAATACAGCTGTAACTCAATGAGCTGAATTCACACATCACAAAGCAGTTTCTCAGAAAGCTTATTTCTACTTTTTATCTGAAGATATTTCCTTTGTCACCATAAGCTTCATTGGACAAAGAAATATCCCATTGTAGATTTCAAGAAAACAGTGTTAGAAAACTGATCAATGAACAGAAAAGTGTAACACTGTGAGTTGCATTCACAGGTCACAATGCAGTTTCTCACAACGTTTCTTTTCAGTTTTCATCTGAAGATATTTCCCTTTTCACTGTAGCCCTCAATGCACTCCCAAATATCACTTTGCAGATTCCAGGAGAAGAGTGTTAGCAAACAGCTCCATGAACGGAAAGGTGGAACTCTGTGAGATGAATTCACATATCACATAGACGTTTCTCAGAATGCTTCTTTTCAGTATTTATCTGAAGATATGTCCTTTTTCACTGTATCTCTCAATGTACTCCCAAATATCACTTTGCAGATTCCACCAGAAGAGTGTGAGCAAACAGCTTCAAGAACAGGAAGGTGAAACTCTGACAGTTGAATTCACAGATCAGAAAGAAATTTCTCAGAAAACTTCTTTCTCGTTTTTATCTGAGGATATTTCCTTTGGACGTATAATATTTGAAGCGATCGAAAATGTCAGGTCTTAGATTCCACTAAAACAGTACTAGCATACGGTTCCACGAAATACAGCTGTAACTTAGTGAGTTGAAATCACACATTACAAAGCAGTTTTTCAGAAAGCTTCTTTCTACTTTTTGTTTGAGTATATTTCCTTTGTCACCACAAGCTTCTTTGTGCAAAGAAATATCCCATTGCAGATTTGAAGAAAAGAGAGTTAGCAAACTGATCAATGAAAAGAAATGTGTAACTCTGTGAGTGGCATTCGCACATCACAAAGCAGTTTCTCAGAACGGTTCTTTCCAGGTTTTATCTGTGGATATTTTCTTTTTCACCATAGCCCTAATGTGCTCCCAAATATCACCTTGCAGTTTCCACAAGAACAGTGTTAGCAAATGGCTTCCTGAACACAAAGGTGGAACTCTGTGAGATGAATTCACAGATCACAAAGAAGATTCACAGAAAACTTATTTCTCGTTTTTATCTGATTACATTTCCTTTTCCACTATAGCCCTCAATGCGCTCCCATTTATCCCTTTGCAGATTTCCCGAGAAGAGTGTTAGCAAACAGCTACATGAACAGAAAGGTGAAACTCTGTTAGATGAATTCACGATCACATAGAAGTGTCTCAGAACGCTTCTTTCAGTTTTTATCTGAAGATATTTCCTTTTTCACTCTATCCCTGAATGCACTCCTAAATATCACCTTGCAGATTCCAAGAGAAGAGTGTTAGCAAACAGCTTCACGAACAGAATGGTGAAACTCTGTGAGATGAACTCAGAGATCAGAAAAAATTTCTCAGAAAAGTTCTTTCTCGTTTTTATCTGGGGATATTTGCTTTGACTGTGTATTCTTCAAACCGATCCGAAATATGGTTCTGACGTTCAACAAAAACTGGACTAGCAAACAGCTCCATGAAATACAGCTGTAACTCAGTGAGTTGAATTCACACATCACAAAGCAGTTTCTCAGAAAGCTTCTTTCTACTTTTTATCTGAAGATATTTCCTACGTCACTGTAACTTGATTGGACAAAGAAATATCCCACTGCAGATTTGAAGAAAACTGTGTTAGCAACCTGATGAATGAAGAGAAAATTTTAACTCTGTGAGTTGCATTCACACATCACAAAGAGATTCTCAGAAATCTTCTTTCTTTTTTCAGCTGAGGCTATTTGTGGTCTTAACGCGACCCCGTGGTTTCATTGCCCATTCTGCGAAAACACTCTTAGCAAGTTTCTCACTGAAAACAATGATGTCACTCTGTGAGCTGAATTCAGCCACAACAAAGCAGTTTCTGAGAAGGCCTCTCTGCAGTTTTTATCTGAGGATATTTCATTTTTCACCATGGGATTCAACGATATTCAAGATATCACTTCTGAGATTCCTCAAAAACAGGGCTAGCTAACTCCTCCATCAAAGAGTGGTTTAACTCTGTGAAATGAATTCACACATCACATAGCAGTTTCTCAGAAAGCTTCTTTCACCATTTTTAATTGAGGATATTTTCTTTGATCATATAGCCTTCATAGCAAATGCAAATATCCCTTCCTAGACTCAAGAAAAAGAGTGGTAACAGAATGCTCCACGAAAGGAAAGGGTATCTCTGTGAGATGAATTCACACATGAGACAGCAGTTTCTCAGAAATCTTCTTTCCAGTTTTCATCTGAGGATATTTCCTTTTTCACCGCAGGCCTCAATGCCCTCTGAAATGTCACTTTGAAGATTCCATGAGAACTGTGTTAGGAAACTGCTTCATGGAGAGAAGTGTGTAAACCTGTGAGATGAATTCACACATCACAAAGCAGTTTCTCAGAAAGCTTCTTTCTCATTCTTGTCCGAGGATATTTCCTTTGTCACCATAAGCTTCACGGCACTAAGAAATATTCCATTGTAGATTTCAAGAAAATAGAGTAAGCAAGCAGATCAATGAAAAGAAAAGTGTAACCCTGTGAGGTGCATTCACACATCATGATGCAGTTTCTCAGAATGCTTCTTTCCAGTTTTCACCTGAGGATATTTCCTTTTACACCACAGGCCTCAATGCATTCCAAAATATCACTTTGAAGATTCCACGAGAGCTGTGTTAGAAAACTCCTTCATGAGAGAAACGTGTAAATCTGTGAGATGAATTCACACATCACAAAGCAGTTTCTCAGAAAGCTTCTTTCTTGTTTTTTTCAGAAGATATTTCCTTTGTCACCGTAAGTTTCATGGTGTTAAGAAATATCCCATTGTAGATTTCAAAGAAAGAGTGTTAGCAAACTGATGAATGAAAAGAACACTGTAACTCTGTGAGTTGTATTCACACATCACAATGCAGTTTCTCGGAACGCCTCTTTAAACTTTTCATCTGATGATGTACTCTTTTTCACAGGATCATTCAATGCAATCCCAAATATCACTTTTCAGATTCCACGAAGACAGTGTTAGCAAACTGCTTCATGAAGAGAAAGGTGTAGGTCTGTGAGATGTATTCACACATCACAAAGAAGTTTCTCAGAAAGCTTTTTTACAGTTTTCATCTGAGGATATTTCCTTCGTCTGAGGACTCTCCATAGCGACCCAAAATATCACTTCTCAGATTCCACAAAAAGAGTTATAGCAAACGACTCCACGAAATACATGTGTAACTCTGTGAGATGAATACACTCATCACAAAACCGTTTCTCAGAAAGCTTCTTTCTCATTTTTATCTGAGGATATTTCCTTTGTCACCATAAGCTTCATGGCACTAAGAAATATCCCATTGCAGATTTCTAGAAAACACTGTTGACAAACTGATCAATGAAAAGAAAAGTGTAACCATGTGAGGTGCATTCACATCACAATGAAGTTTCTCAAAATGCTTCTTTCCAGTTTTTGTCTGAGGATAGTTCCTTTTTCACCACAGGCCTCAATGCGCTCCCAAATATCACTATGCAGATTCCACGAAAACTGTGTTAGGAAACTGCATCATGGAGAGAAACGTGTAAACCTGTGAGATGAATTCAGCATCACAAAGGAGTTTCTCAGAAAGCTTCTGTCTAGTTTGTATGGGAGGATATTTCCTTTCTCACCGTCAGCTTCATTGCACTAAGAAATATCCTATTGTAGATTTCATGGAAAGAGTGTTAGCAAACTGATGAAGGAAAAGAACACTGTAACTCTGTGAGTTGCATTCACACATCACAATGCAGCTTCTCAGAATGCTTCTTTGCAGTTTTCATCTGAGGATATTTCCTTTTTCACCACAGGCCTCCATGTGCTCCCAAATATCACTATGCAGATTCCACGAAAACTGTGTTAGGAAACTTCTTCATGGAGAGAACCGTGTAAACCTGTGAGGTGAATTCACATATCACAAAGCAGTTTCTCAGAAAGCTTCTGTCTAGTTTTTATGGGAGGATATTTCCATTGTCACCTTAAGCTTCATGGCACTAAGAAGTATCCAATTGTAGATTTCAAGGAAAGAGTGTTAGCAAACTGATGAATAAAAAGAACACTGTAACTCTGTGAGTTGCAGTCACACATCACAATGCAGTTTCTCAGAACGCTTCTTTAAACTTTTCATCTGAGGATATATCCTTCTTCACCAGATCCCTCAATGCGCTCAGAAATATCACTTTTCAGATTCCATGAAGACAGTGTTAGCAAACTGCTTCATGAAGAGAAAGGTATTGGTCTGTGAGATGAATTCACACATCACAAAGAAGTTTCTCAGAAAGTTTATTTCCAGTTTTCATCTGAGGACATTTCCTTTTTCACCACAGGTCTCATTGCGCTCCCAAATATCATTTTGCAGTGTCCACGAAAACAGTGTGAGCAAACTGCTCCATGAAGACTAAGGTAGAACTCTCTGAGATGAATTCACACATCACAAAGAAGTTTCTCAGAAAGCTTCTTTCACGTTTTTAATTGAGAATATTTCCTTTCTCAGCATAGGCCTCAATGTGATCCAATATATCTCTTCTCACATTCCACAAAGACAGTGGTAATAGACTGCTCCATGATGTGAAAGTATAACTCTCTAAAATGAACTCACACATCATAAAGCCGTTTCTCAGAAAGCTTCCTTCTAGTTTTCATCTAAGGATATTTCCTGTTTCACCATAGGCCTCAATGTGCTCCCAAATATCACTATGCAGATTCCACGAAAACAGTGTTAGGAAACTGCTTCATGAACAGAAAGGTGTCACTCTGTGAGATGAATTCACCCATCACAAAACAGTTTCTCAGAAAGCTTCTTTCTGGTTTTTATCTGAGGATATTTCCTCTGTCTGAGGAGTCTTCATAGCGATCCAAAATATCACCTCTGAGATTCCATAAAAACAAGGCAAGCAAACGGTTCCGTGAGATACATGTGTAACTCTGTGAGATGAATTCACACATCACAAGGCAGTTTCTCAGAAAGCTTCTTTCCAGTTTTCATCTGAGGATATTTCCTTTTTCACCACAGGTCTCAATGCGCTCCGAAATATCACTTTGAAAATTCCACGAAAACTGTGTTAGGAAACTGATACATGGAGAGAAATGTGTAGGTCTGTGATATGAATTCACACATCACAAAGAAGTTTCGCAGAAAGCTTCTTTCCAGTTTCCATCTGAGGATATTTCCTTCATCTGAGAAGTCTTAATAGCGATCCAAAATATCACTTCTAGATTCCACAAAAAGAGTTCCAGCAAACGGCTCCATGAAATACATGTGAAAGTCTCTGAGATGAATACACACATCACAAAGCAGTTTCTCAGAAAGCATCTGTCTAGTTTTTATGGGAGGATATTTCCTTTGTCACAGTAAGTTTCATGGTGCAAAGAAATATCCCATTGTAGATTTCAAGGAAAGAGTGTTAGCAAACTGATGAATGAAAAGAACACTGTAACTCTGTGAGTTGCAGTCACATATCACAATGTAGTTTCTCAGAACGCTTCTTTAAACTTTTCATTTGAGGATGTATCCTTTTTCACCAGATCCCTCAATAAGCTCCCAAATATCACTTTTCAGATTCCAAGAAGACAGTGTTAGCAAACCGCTTCGTGCAGAGAAAGGTATTGGTCTGTGAGATGAATTCACACATCACAAAGAAGTTTCTCAGAAAGCTTCTTTCAAGTTTTCATCTGAGGGTATTTCCTCTTTCACCACAGGCTTCAATGCGCTCCGAAATATCACTTTGAAATTTCCACGAGAACTGTGTTACGAAACTGCTTCATGAAGAGAAACGTGTAAACCTGTGAGATGAATTCACACATCTTAAGCAGTTTCTCAGAAAGCTTCTTTCTCGTTTTTATCCGAGGATATTTCCTTTGTCACCGTAAGCTTCATGGCGCTAAGAAATATCCCATTGCAGATTTCAAGAAAACAATGTTGACAAACTGATCAATGAAAACAAAAGTGTAACTCTGTGAGGTGCATTCACACATCACAATGCAGTTTCTCAGAAAATCTGCTTTCCAATTTTCATCTGAGGATATTTCCTTTTTCACTACAAGCCTCAATGCACTCCGAAATATCACTTTGTAGATTCCACGAGAGAAAACTGCTTCATGGAGAGAAATATGTAAACCTATGAGATGAATTCACACACCACAAAGCAGTTTCTCAGAAAGCTTCTGTCTAGTTTTTATGGGAAGATATTTCATTTCTCACCACAGGCCTCATTGCACTCCCAAATATCATGTTGCAGTTTCCACGAAAACAATGTTAGCAAACTGCTCCATGAAAACTAAGGTGTTACTGTCTGAGGTGAATTCACACATCACAAAGAAGTTTCTCAGATAGCTTCTTTCACGTTTTTAATTGAACTCACACATCATAAAGCTGTTTCTCAGAAAGCTTCCTTCTAGTTTTTATCTAAGGATATTTCCTGTTTCACCATAGGTCTCAATGCACTCCAAATATCACTATGCAGATTCCATGAAAACAGTGTTAGCAAACTGCTTCATGAAGAGAAAGGTGTCACTCTGTGAGATGAATTCACACATCACAAAGTAGTTTCTCAGAAAGCTTCTTTCTGGTTTTTATCTGAGGATATTTCCTCTGTCTGATGAGTTTTCATAGCGATCCAAAACATCACTTCTGAGATTCCACAAAAACAGCACTAGCAAACGGTTCCAAGAAATACATGTGTAACTGTGTGAGATGAATTCACACATCATAAGGCAGTTTCTCAGAAAGCTTCATTCTGCTTTTTATCCGAGGATATTTCCTTTGATCGTATAGTCTGTAAAGCGATTGGAAATATCCGTTCTCAGATTCCACAAAATCAGGGCTACCAAAAGGCTCCACGAAATACAGGTGTAATTCAGTGAGATGATTTCACACATCACAGTTTCTCAAAACGCTTCTTTTTTTTTTCAGTTGAGGCTATTTGTGGTCTCAAAGCGCCCCCGTGTGTCTCATTGCACATTCTGCGAAAACACTCTTAGCAAGCTTCTCTCTGAAAACAATGATGTCACACTGTGAGCTGAATTCAGCCACAACAAAGCAGTTTCTGAGAAGGTCTCTGCAGTTTTTATCTGAGGATATTTCATTTTTCACCACGGGATTCAACGATATCCAAGATATCACTTCTGAGATTCCACAAAAACAGAGCTAGCTAACTCCTCCATCGAAGTGTGGTTTAACTCTGTGAAATGAATTCACACATCACAGAGGAGTTTTGAGAAAGCTTCTTTCACTTTTTTTAATTGAGGATATTTCCTTTGATCCTATAGCCTTAATCGCGAACACAAATATCGCTTCCCAGACTCAACAAAAAGAGTGGTAACAGAATGCTCCACGAAAGGAAAGTGTATCTCTGTGAGATGAATTCCCACATGAGATAGCAGTTTCTCAGGAACCTTCCTTCCAGTTTTCATCTGAGGTTATTTCGTTTTTCACCAGAGGCCTCAATTCACTCCAAAATATCACTTTGCAAAATTCCACGAGAACTGTGTTAGGAAACTGCTTCATGGAGAGAAACGTGTAAACCTGGGAGATGAATTCACACATTACAAAGCAGTTTCTCAGAAAGCTTCTTTCTCGTTTTTATCCGAGGATATTTTGTTTGTCACCGTAAGCTTCATGGCGCTAAGAAATATCCCATTGCAGATTTCAAGAAAACAGTGTTGAGAAACTGATCAATTAAAAGAAAAGTACAACCCTGTAAGGTGCATTCACACATCACAATGCAGTTTCTCAGAATGCTTCTTTGCTATTTTCATCTGAGGATATTTGCTTTTTCACCACAGGCCTCAATGCACTCTGAAATATCGCTTTGCAGATTCCACGAGAACTGTGTTAGGAAACTGCTTCATGGAGAGAAACGTGTAAACCTGTGAGATGAATTGACACATCACAAAGCAGTTTCTCAGAAAGCTTCTGTCTAGTTTTTATGGGAGGATATTTCGTTTGTCACCATAAGCTTCATGGTGCTAAGAAGTATCCAGTTGTATATTTCAAGGAAAGAGTGTTAGCAAACTGATGAATGAAGAGAACACTGTAACTCTGTGAGTTGCATTCACATATCACAATGCAGTTTCTCAGAATGCTTCTTTAAACTTTCATCTGAGAATATATCCTTTTTCACCAGATCCCTCAATGCGCTCAGAAATATCACTTTTCAGATTCCACGAAGACAGTGTTAGCAAACTGCTTCATGAAGAGAAAGGTATAGGTCTGTGAGATGAATTCACACATCACAAAGAAGTTTCTCAGAGATCTTTCCAGTTTTCATCTGAGGACACTTCCTTTTTCACCACAGGTCTCATTGTGCTCCCAAATATCATTTTGCAGTGTCCACGAAAACAGTGTGAGCAAACTGCTCCATGAAGACTAAGGTGGAACTCTCTGAGATGAATTCACACATCACAAAGAAGTTTCTCAGATAGCTTCTTTCACGTTTTTAATTGAGAATATTTCCTTTCTCAGCATAGGCCTCAATGCGATCCAATATATCTCTTCTCACATTCCACAAAGACAGTGGTAATAGACTGCTCCATGATGTGAAAGTATAACTCTCTAAAATGAACTCACACATCATAAAGCCGTTTCTCAGAAAGCTTCCTTCTAGTTTTCATCTAAGGATATTTCCTGTTTCACCATAGGCCTCAATGCGCTCCCAAATATCACTATGCAGATTCCACGAAAACAGTGTTAGGAAACTGCTTCATGAACAGAAAGGTGTCACTCTGTGAGATGAATTCACCCATCACAAAGCAGTTTCTCAGAAAGCTTCTTTCTGGTTTTTATCTGAGGATATTTCCTCTGTCTGAGGAGTCTTCATAGCGATCCAAAATATCACTTCTGAGATTCCACAAAAACAGGGCTAGCAAACAGTTCCACGAAATACATATGTAGCTCTGTGAGATGAATTCACACATTACAAGACAGTTTCTCAGAAAGCTTCATTCTGCTTTTTATCCGAGGATAGTTCCTTTGGCCGTATAGTTTTCAAAGCGATTGGAAATATCCGTTCTCAGATTCCACAAAATCAGGGCTAGCAAACGGCTCCACGAAATACAGGTGTAATTCAGAGAGTTGAATTCACACAACACAAATAGTTTCTCAGAAAGCTTCTTTCTTTTTTCAGTTGAGGCTATTTGTGGTCTCCAAGCGCCCCCGTGTGTCTTATTGCACATTCTGCTATAATTCTTAGCAAGCTTCTCACTGAAAACAATGATGTCACTCTGTGAGCTGAATTCAGCCACAACAAAGCAGTTTCTGAGAAGGCCTCCCTGCAGTTTTTATCTGAGGATATTTCATTTTTCACCATGAGATTCAATATTCAAGATACCACTTCTGAGATTCTACAAAAACAGTGCTAGCTAACTCCTCCATCAAGGTGTGGTTTAACTCTGTGAAATGAATTCACACATCACAGACCAGTTTCACAGAATCTTCTTTCACCTTTTTAAATGCTGGATATTTCCTTTGACCGTATAGCCTTCATAGCGAATGCAAATATCCCTTCCCAGACTCAACAAAAAGAGCAGTAACAGAATGCTCCATGAAAGGAAAGTGTATCTCTGTGAGATGAATTCACACATGAGAGAGCAGTTTCTCAGAAACCATCTTTCCAGTTTTCATCTGAGGATATTTCCTTATTCACCACAGGCCTCAATGCGCTCTGAAATATCACTTTGAATATTCCACTAGAACTGTGTTAGGAAACTGCTTCATGGAGAAAAACGTGTAAGCCTGTGAGATGAATTCACACATCACAAAGCAGTTTCTCAGAAAGCTTCTGTCTAGTTTTTATGGGAGGATATTTCGTTGGTCACCGTTAGCTTCATAGCGGTAAGAAATATCAAATTGTGGATTTCAAGGAAGGAGTGTTAGAAAACTGATGAATGAAAAGTACACTGTAACTCTGTGAGTTTCATTCACATATCACAATGCAGTTTCTCAGAACGCTTATTTAAACTTTTTATCTGAGGATATATCCTTTTTCACCATATGCCTCAATGTGCTCCCAAATATCACATTTCAGATTCCATGAGGACAGTGTTAACAAACTGCTTCATGAAGAGAAAGGTGTAGGTCTGTGAGATGAATTCACACATCACAAAGAAGTTTCTCAGAAAGCTTCTTTCACGTTTTTAGTTGAGAAGATTTCCTTTCTCAGCATAGGCCTCAATGCAATCCAATATATCTCTTCTCACATTCCCCAAAGACAGTGGTAATAGACTGTTCCATGATGTGAAAGTATAACTCTCTAAAATGAACTCACACATCATAAAGCCGTTTCTCAGAAAGCTTCCTTCTAGTTTTCATCTAAGGATATTTCCTGTTTCACCATAGGCCTCAATGCGCTCCCAAATATCACTATGCAGATCCACGAAAAAAGTGTTAGGAAACTGCTTCATAAAGAGAAAGTTGTCACTCTGTGAGATGAATTCACCCATCACAAAGCAGTTTCTCAGAAAGCTTCTTTCTGGTTTTTATCTGAGGATATTTCCTCTGTCTGAGGAGTCTTCATAGCGATCCAAAATATCACTTCTGAGATTTCACAAAAACAGGGCTAGCAAACGGTTCCATGAAATACATGTGTATCTCTGTGAGATGAATTCACACATCATAAGGCAGTTTCTCAGAAAGCTTCATTCTGCTTTTTATCTGAGGATAGTTCCTTTGGCCGTATAGTCTTCAAAGCAATTGGAAATATCCGTTCTCAGATACCACAAAATCAGGGCTAGCAAACGGCTCCACGAAATACAGGTGTAATTCAGTGAGTTGAATTCACACATCACAAATCGTTTCTCAGAAAGCTTCTTTCTTTTTTCAGCTGAGGCTATTTGTGGTCTCCAAGATCCCCGTGTTTCTCATTGCACATTCCGTGAAAACACTCTTAGCAAGCTTCTCACTGAAAACAATGATGTCACTCTGTGAGCTGAATTCACCCACAACAAAGCAGTGTCTGAGAAGGCCTCTCTGCAGTTTTTATCCGAGGGTATTTCGTTTTTCACCATGGGATTCAACGATATTCAAGATATCACTTCTGAGATTCCACAAAAACAGCGCTTGCTGACTTCTCCATCAAAGAGTGAAATGAATTCACACATCACCGAGCAGTTTTGTAGAAAGCTTCTTTCACCTTTTTTAATTGAGGCGATTTCCTTTGACCATATAGCCTTCATAGCGAACACAAATATCCCTTCCTGACTCAACAAAAAGAGTGGTAATAGAATGCTCCACGAAAGGAAAGTGTATCTCTGTGAAATGAATTCCCACTTGAGATAGCAGTTTCTCAGAAACCTTCTTTCCAGTTTTCATCTGAGGATACTTCCTGTTTCACCACAGGCCTCAATGCGCTCTGAAATATCACTTTGAGGATTCCATGAGAACTGTGTTAGGAAACTGATTCATGGAGAGAAACGTGTAAACCTGGGAGATGAATTCACACATCACAAAGCAGTTTCTCAGAAAGCTTCTTTCTCGTTTTTATCCGAGGATATTTCATTTGTCACTGTAAGCTTCATGGCACTAAGAATTATCCCATTGCAGATTTCAAGAAAACAGTGTTGGCAAACTGATGTATGAAAAGGAAAATGTAACCCTGTGAGGTGCATTCACACATCACAATGCAGTTTCTCAGAATGCTTCTTTCCAGTTTTCACCTGAGGATATTTCCTTTTTCACCGCAGGCCTCAATGCTCTCCAAAATATCACTTTTCAGATTCCACGAGAACTGTGTTAGGAAACTGCTTCATGGAGAGAAATGTGTAAACCTGGGAGATGAATTCACACATCACAAAGCAGTTTCTCAGAAAGCTTCTGTCTAGTTTTTATGGGAGGATATTTCGTTTGTCACTGTAAGCTTCACGGTGCTAAGAAATATCCCATTTTAGATTTCAAGGAAAGAGTGTTAGCAAACTGATGAATGAAAAGAACACTGAAACTCTGAGTTGCATTCACACAACACAGTGCAGTTTCTCAGAACACTTCTTTAAACTTTTCATTTGAGGTTTTATCCTTTTTCACCTATCCCTCAATGCGCTCCCAAATATCAGTTTTCACATTCCAGGAAAACAGTGTTAGCAAACTGCTTAATATACAAAAAGGTGTCACTCTGTGAGATGAATTCACCCATCACAAAGCAGTTTCTCAGAAAGCTTCTTTCTGTTTTTTATCTGAGGATATTTCCTCTGTCTGAGGAGTCTTCATAGCGATCCAAAATATCACTTCTGAGATTCCATAAAAACAAGGCGAGCAAACGGTTGCACGAAATACATGTGTAACTCTGTGAGATGAATTCACACATCACAAAGCAGATTCTCAGAAAGCTTCTTTCTGGTTTTTATCTGAGGATGTTTCCTCTGTCTGAGGAGTCTTCATAGCAATCCAAAATATCACTTCTGACATTCCACAAATCAGGGCTAGCAAATGGTTCCACGAAATATATGTCCAACTCAGATGAATTCACACATCACAAGGCAGTTTCTCAGAAAGCTTCATTTTGCTTTTGTCCGAGGATATTTCCTTTGGCCGTATAGTCTTCAAAGCAATTTGATATATCCGTTCTCAGATACCACAAAATCAGGGCTAGCAAACGGCTCCACGAAATACAGGTGTAATTCAGTGAATTGAATTCACACATCACAAACAGTTTATCAGAAAGTTTCTTTCTTTTTTCAGCTGAGGCTATTTGTGGTCTCAAAGCGCCCCCGTGTGTCTCAATGCACATTCTGCGAAAACACTCTTAGCAAGCTTCTCACTGAAAACAATGATGTCACACTGTGAGCTGAATTCACCCACAACAAAGCAGTTTCTGAGAAGGCCTCCCTGCAGTTTTTATCTGAGGATATTTCATTTTTCACCATGGGATTCAACGATATTCAAGATACCACTTCTGAGATTCCACAAAAACAGCGCTAGCAAACTCCTCCATCAAAGAGTGGTTTAACTCTGTGAAATGAATTCACACATCACAGAGCAGTTTCGCAGAACGCTTGTTTCACCCTTCTTAATTGAAGATATTTTCTTTGACCATATAGCCTTCATAGTGAACGCAAATATCCCTTCTCAGACTCAATAAAAAGGGTGGTAACAGAATGCTCCATGAAAGGAAAGTGTATCTCTGTGAGATGAATTGACACATGAGATAGCAGTTTCTCAGAAACCTTCTTTCCAATTTTCCTCTGAGAATATTTTCTTTTTCACCAGAGGACTCAATGCACTCTGAAATATCACTTTGCAGATTCCACGAAAACTGTGTGAGGAAACTGCTTCATGAAGAGAAACGTATAAACCTCTGAGATGAATTCACACATCAGAAAACAGTTTCTCAGAAAGCTTCTGTCTAGTTTTTAATGGGAGGATATTACCTTTGTGACCATAAGCTTCACAGTGCTAAGAAATATCCCATTGTATATTTCAAGGAAAGTGTATTAGCAAACTGATCAATGAAAAGAACGCTCTAATTCTGTGAGTTGCATTCACACATCACAATGCAGATTCTCAGAACGCTTCTTTATACTTTTCATCTTAGGATATATCCTTTTTCACCAGATCCCTCAATGCGCTCCCAAATATCACTTTTGAGATTCCACGAAGACAGTGTTAGCAAACTGCTGCATGAAGAGAAAGGTGTAGCTCTGTGAGATGAATTCACACATCACAAGGCAGTTTCTCAGAAAGCTTCATTCTGCTTTTTATTCTAGGATATTTCCTTTGGCCATATAGTCTTCAAAGCAATTTGAAATATCCGCTTTCAGATTCCACAAAATCAGGGCTAGCAAACAGCTCCATGAAATACCGGTGTAATTCAGTGAGTTGAATTCACACATCACAAACAGTTTCTCAGAAAGCTTCTTTCTTGTTTTTATCAGAAGATATTTCCTTTGTCACCGTAAGCTTCATGGTTCTACGAAATATCTCATTGCAGATATCATGTAAACAGTGTGAGCAAACTGACCAATGAAAAGATATGTGTAACTCTGTGAGTTGCATTCACTTATCACAATGCAGTTTCTCAGAAACCTTCTTTCTAGTTTTCATCTGAAGATATTTCCTTTTTCACCACAGGCCTCAATGCGCTCCCAAATATCACTTTGCAGATTCCACGAAAACAGTGTTAGGAAATTTCTTCATGAAGAGAAAGTTGAAACTCTGTGAGATGAAATCATACATCACAAAGCAGTTTCTCAGAAAGCTTCTTTCTCGTTTTTATGGGAGGACATTTCCTTTGTCCGAGGAGTCTTCATAGCGATCCAAAATATCACTTCTCAGATGCCACAAAAAGAGTGCTAGCAAACGGCCCCATGAAATACATGTGTAACTCTGTGAGATGAATTCACACATAACAAAGTATTTTCTCAGAAAGCTTCTTTCTCGTTTTTATCGGAGGATATTTCCTTTGTCACTGTAAGCTTCATGTCACTAAGAAATATCCCATTGTAGATTTCAAGTAAACAGTGTTGGCAAACTGATAAATGAAAAGGAAAGTGTAACTCTGTGAGTTGCATTCACACATCTCAATGCAGTTTCTCTGAACGCTTCTTTCCAGTTTTCATCTGAGGATATTTCCTTTTCCACCACAGGACTCTATGTGCTCCCAAATATCACTTTGCAGATTCCACGAAAACTGTGTTAGCAAACTGCTTCATGAAGAGAAAGGTGTAAGTCTGTGAAATGAATTCATACATCACAAGAAAGTTTCTCAAAAGCTTCTTTCTCATTTTTACCTGAGGATATTTCTGTTCTCAATGCACTTCCATATATCTCATTGCAGATGCTGTGAAAACAGTGTTAGCAAACATCTCAATGAAAGTAGTCGTGTAACTCTGTGAGGTGAATTCATACACCACAAAGCAGTTTTGGAGAATGCTTCTCTCCATATTTTATCTGAGTATATTTCATTATTCACCATGGGATTCAACGATATCTAAAATTCTCTCCTGAGATTCCACAAAAACAGTGCTAGCAAACTCGTCCATGAAAGAGTGGTGTTATTTTGTGAAATGAATTCACACATCACAAAGCAGTTTCTCAGAAACCTCCTTTCTGGTTTTTATCTGAGGACATTTCCTTTGTCCTTATACTCTTCAAACTGATCCAAAATATCAGTTCTCAGAATCCACAAAATCAGTGCTAGCAAATGGCTCCACGAAATAGTGGTATAACTCTGTTAGATGAATTCACACATCACAAAGCAGTTTCTCAGAAAGCTTCTTTCTGATTTTTATCTGAGGATATTTCCTTTGTCCATATAGTCTTCAGGGTGATCCAAAATATCCCTTCTCAGATTCCCCAAAAACAGTGGTAACAGACTGCTCCATGAAACGAAAATGTAACTCTATGAGATGAATTCACACATCAGAGAGCAGTTTCTCAGAAAGCTTCTTTCTACTTTTCATCTGAGGATATTTCCTCTTTCACCATAGGCTTAAATGCACTCCAAAAGATCGGTTTGCAGATTCAACAAAAACAGTGTTAGCAAACTACTACATGGAGAGAAAAGTGTAGCTCTGTGAGATGAATTCACACATCACAGAGCAGTTTCTCAGAAAGCTTCTTTCTCATTTTTATCTCCGGTTATTTCCTTTGTCTCTGTAAGCTTCATTGCGCTAAGAGATATCACATTGCAGATTTCAAGAAAAAAGTGTTGGCAAACTGATCAATGAAATGAAAAGTGTAACTCTGTGAGTTGCATTTATTCATCACAATGCAGTTTCTCAGAACGCTTCTTTACAATTTTCATCTGAGGATATATCTTTTTTCACCATATTCCTCAATGAGCTCCCAAATATCACTTTTAAAATTCTATGAAAACAGTGTTAGCAAACTGCTTCATGAAGAGAAAGGTGTAATTCTGTGAGATGAATTCACACATCACAAATAAGTTTCTCAGAAAGTTTCTTTCTCGTTTTTATCTGAGGATATTTCAGTTCTCAATGCACTCCTGTATATCTCATTGCAAATTCTGTGAAAACAGTGTTAGCAAACTTCTCAATGATAGCAGTAATGTACCTCTGTGAATTCACACACCACAAAGCAATTTCTGAGAACGCTTCTCTCCAGGTTTTATCTGAGGATATTTCATTATTCACAATGGGATTCAATGATATCCAAAATATCACTTCTGAGATTCCTCAAAAATAGTGCTAGCAAACTTCTCCATGAAAGAGTGCTGTAACTTTGTGAGATGAATTCATGCATCATATAGCAGTTTCTCAGAAAGCTTCTTTCTGGTTTTTATCTGAGGATAATTCCTTTGTCCCAGGAGTCTTCATAGAGATCCAAAATATCACTTCTCAGATTCCACAAAAACAGTGCTATCAAATGGCTCCACGAAATACATGTGCAACTCTGTGAGATGAATTTACTCAGCACAGAGCAGTTTCTCAGAAAGCTTCATTCTGGTTTTTGTCTGAGGATAGTTCCTTTGATCGTATAATCTTCAAAGTGATCTGAAATATCAGTTCCCAGATTCCACAAATACAGGGCCAGCAAACGACTCCATGAAATACAGGTGTATCTCAGTGAGTTGAAGTCACACTTCAGAAAGCAATTTCTCAGAAAGCTTCTTTCTAATTTTCGTCTGAGGATATTTCTTTTTCACAACAGGCTGCAATATGCTCCCAAATATCACTTTGCAGATTCCATGACAACAGTGTTAGCCAACTGCTTCATGAAGACTAAGGTGTAACTCTGTGAGATGAATTTACACGTCACAAAGCAGTTTCTCAGAATGATTCTTTCTGATTTTTATCTGAGGATATTTCCTTTTTCACCATAGGCCTCAATGCGCTCCCAAATATCACTTTGTAAATTCCAAGAAAACTGTGTTAGCAAACTGCTTCATGGAGAGAAAAGTGTGACTCTGTGAGACGAATTCACATATCACAAAGCAGTTTTTCAGAAAGCTTCTTTCTCATTTTTATCTGAGGATATTTCCTTTGTCACCATTGGCCTCAATGCACTCTCAAATATCCCTTTTCAGACTCCAAGAAAACAATGTTAGCAAACTGCTCAATGAAAAGAATGGTATAACTGTGTGAGATGAAATCACATATCACAAAACGGTTTCTCAGAAAGCTTCTATTTTTTATCTGAGGATATTTAAGTTGTCACCTTGGGCCTCAATGCACTTCCAAGTATCCCATTGCAGATTCCATGAAAGCAATGTTGTCAAAGTGCTCCATGAAAAGAAATGTGTAACTCTGTGAGGTGATTTCAAGCACCACAAAGAAGTTTCTCAGAAAGCTTCTTTCTAGTTTTTATCAGAGGATATTTCCTTTTCATCATAGGCTTAATTGCGATCAAATCTATCCCTTCTCAGATTCCCCAAAAGCAGTGCTACCAAGCTGCTCCAGGAAGAGAATCCTGAAACTCTGTGAGATGAATTAATACAACACAAAGCGGTTTCTCAGAAAGCATCATTCTAGTTTCTATCTGGGAATATTTGCTTTTTCACCGTAGACTTCAATGTGCTCTGAATATCCTACTGCTGATTCCAGGAAAACTGTTAGCAAACTGCTCCATGAAAATAACGCTGTATCTCTTTGAGATGCATTCACACATCACAAACCAGTTTCTCAGAAAACTTCTTTCTAGTTTTTATGTGAGGATATTTCCTTTGTCACCATAGTCTTCAAAGAGATTCAAAATATCCCTTCACAGATTCCCTAAAAATAGTGCTACCAAACTGCTCCATGAAAAGAATCGTGTAATTCAGGGAGATCAATTCACACATCACAAAACTGTTTTTCAGAAAGCTTCTTTCTAGTTTTTATCAGTGAATATTTACTTTTTCACCATAGGCCTCAAAACGATCCCGAATATCCTATTGCAGATTCCAAGATAAACGTTTTAACAAATGGTGCAATGAAAAGAACTGTGTAACTATGTGAGACGAATTCACACATCACAAAGCAGTTTCTCAGAAAGCTTCTTTCTACTTTTTTTCTGATGATATTTCCTTTGTCACCGTAGGGCTCAATGCACACCCTCAAATATCTCTTTGCACTTTCCACCAAAACAATGTTAGCAAACTGCTCCATCAATAGCAATGTGTAACTCTGTGACATGACTTCACACATCACAAAGAAGTTTCTCAGAAAGCTTCTTTATAGTTTTCATCGGAGGATATATCCTTTGCCACCATAGGCTTCAATGTGCTCCCAAATATCCCATTGCAGATTCCAAGAAAACAGTGTCAGCAAACTCCTTAGTGAAAGGATGGTGTAACGCTTTGAGATGAACTCTCACATCACAAAGCAATTTCTCTGAAAGCCTCTTTTTGGGTTTTATTTGAGGTTATTTCCCTTGTCAACATAGGCTTCAATTTGCTCCCATAGATGCTGTTGCAGATTCCACGAGAACTTTGTTAGCAAACTACTCCATGAAAAGAAATGTGTACTTGTGAGAGATGAATTCATACATTACAAACCAGTTTCTCAGAAATCTTCTTTCTAGTTTTTATATGAGCATATTTCCTTTGTCACCATGAATTCAATGTGCTACAAAATATCCTCTTGCAGATTCCACAAAAACGGTGTTAGGAAACTTCAACATGAAAAGATATGTGTAACTATGTTAGATGAATTCAAACATGACAAAGAAGTTTCCCGGAAAGCTTCTTTCTTTTTTTAACTGAGGACATTTCCTTTGTCACCATACACTTCAAAGCACTCCCAAATATTCCATTGCAGATCCCAAGAAAACAGTGTTAGCAAACTGCTCAATGAAAAGAATAATGAATGTTTGTGAGATGAATTGACACATCACAAAGGAGTTTCTTGAAAGCTTCTTTTTAGTTTTTATGGAAGGATATTTCCTTTGTCACCATAGTCTTCAATGCGGTCCAAAATATCCCTTCTCAGAATCCCCTAAAAGAGTGCTACTAAACTGCTCCATGAAAAGAATCGTCTAAGTCAGAGAGATGAATTCACACATCACAAAGCTGTTTCCCAGAAAGCTTCTTTCTAGTTTTTATCTGAGAATATTTCCTTTTTCACCATAGGCCTCAAAGCAATCCTGTATATCCCATTGCAGATTCCAAGAAAAACGTGTTAGCAAACTGCTCAATGAAAATAATGGTGTAACTCTGAGATGAAGTCACACATCACAAAGCAGTTTCTCAGAAAGCTTCTTTCTAGTTTTTATCTGAGGATATTTCCTTTGTCACCATAGGTCTCAATGCACTCTAAAATATCCATTTGCAGATTCCAGGAAAACGATGTTAGCTAACTGCTCCATGAATAGAAACGTGTAAATCTGTGAGACGATTTCACACATCACAAAGAAATTTATCAGAAACCTTCTTTCTAGTTTTTATCAGAGAATATTTCCTTTGTCACCATAGTCCTCAACGTGATCCCAAACATCCCATTGCAGATTCCAAGAAAAACGTGTTAACAAACTGCTCAATGAAAAAATGGTGTAACTGTGTGAGATGAATTCACACATCACAAAGCAGTTTCCCAGAAAGCTTATTTCAAATGTTTACCTGAGGATATTTCCTTTGTCACCATGGGCTTCAATGCACTCTCAAATATCCCTTCACAGATTCCCCAAATAGAGTGCTATCAAACTGCTCCATGAAAAGAGTCGTGTAATTCAGTGAGATGAATTCACACATCAGAAAGCTGTTTCTCAAAAAACTTCTTTCTAGCTTTATCAGAGAATATTTACTTTTTCACCATAGGCCTTAAACCGCTTCCGAATATCTCAGAGCAGATGCCCAGGAACACGTGTTAACAAACTGCTCAATGAAAAGAATGGTGTAACTGTGTGAGACGAATTCACACATCACAAAGCAGTTTCTCAGAGGGCTTCTGTCTAGTTTTTATCTGAGGATATTTCCTTTGTCACCATAGGCTTCAATGCGCTCCCAGGTATCCCATTGCAGATTCCAAGAAAACAGTGTTAGCAAACTGTTCAGTGTAACTCTGTGAGATGAATTCACACATCACAAAGAAATTTCTCAGAAAACCTCTTTTTGGTTTTTATCTGAGGATATTTCCCTTCTCATCATAGGCTTCAAGACACTCCTAAAGATCCTGTTGCAGATTCCAGGAGATAGTTGTTAGCAAACTACTCCATGAAAAGAAATGTATAACTCTGAGAGATGAATTCATACATCACAAACCAGTTTCTCAGAAAGATTCTTTCTAGTTTTTATGTGAGGATATTTCCTTTGTCACTGTGAGCTTGAATGCACTCCCAAATATCCCATTGCAGATCCCAAGAAAACAGTGTTGGGAAACTGCTCAATGAAAAGAGCAGTGTAACTCTGTGACTTGAATTCACACATTACAAAGAAGTTTCTCAGACAGCTTCTTTCTAGTTTTTAACTGAAGATAGTTCCTTTTTCACCTGCATAGACCTCAATGCAATCATGAATATACCATCGCAGATTCCACAAAAACAGTGTTAGCAAACAGCTCAATGTAAAGAAAGGTGTAACTGTGGGAGATGAATTCACACATCACAAAGCATTTTCCCAGAAAGCTTCTTTGTGCTTTTTACCTGATCATATTTCCCTTGTCACTGTAGGCTTCAAAGCGCACCCAAACGTCCTATTGAGGATACCACGAAAACGGTGTTAGGAAACTTCAACACGAAAAGAAAAGTGTAACTGTGAAATGAATTCACACCTGTCAAAAAAGGTTCTCAGAAAGCTTCTTTCTTGTTTTTAACTCGGGATATTTCCTTTGTCACCATATGCTACAAAGCGCTCCCAAATATTCCATTGCAGATCCCAAGAAAACAGTGTTAGCAAAAGGCTCAATGAAAAGAAAAATATAACTTTGTGAGATGAATTCACACATCACAAAGCAGTTTCTCAGAAAGCTTCCTTTTAGTTTTTATGGAAGGATATTTCCTTTGTCACCATAGACTTCAATGCGATTCAAAATATCCCTTCTCATCTTCCCAAAAAAGGGTCCTGCCAAACTGCTCCATGAAAAGAATCATGTAATTCAGTGAGATGAATTCACCCATCACAAAGCTGTTTCTCAGAAAGCTTCTTTCTTGTTTTTTTTTCAGAGAATATTTCCTGTTTCACTACAGGCCTCAAAGCGATCCTAAATATCCTATTGCAGATTCCAAGATACACGTGTTAACAAACGGCTCAGTGAAAAGAATGGTGTAACTCTGTGAGATGAAGTCACACATCACAAAGCAGTTTCTCAGAACGCTTCTTTCTAGTTTTTATCAGGGGATATTTCCTTTGTCACCATAGGCCTCAATGAACTCTCAAATATCCCTTTGCAGATTCCACGAAAAAAAGGTAGCAAACTTCTACATGAATAGAAACGTATATCTTTGTGAGATGATTTCACACATCACAAAGTAGTTTCTCAGAAAGCTGCTTTCTAGTTTTTATCAGAGGATATTTCCTTTGTCACCATAGGCTTCATTGCGATCCAAAATATCCCTTCTCAGATTCCCCAAAAGCCATGCTACCAAACTGCTCCATGAAGAGAATCCCGTAACTCTGTGAGATGAATTCTCACATCACAAAGCAGTCCATCAGAAAGCTTCTTTCTAGTTGCTGTCTGAGGATATTTCCTTTGTCATCATAGGCTTCAATGCACTCCCAAATATCCCGTTGGAGATTCCAAGAAAATAGTGATAGCAAACTGCTCAGTGAAAAGAACAGTGTAACTCTGTGTGATGAATTCACACATCAGAAAGCAATTTCTCATAAGGCCTCTTTTTGGTTTTTATCTGAGGATATTTTCTTTATCATCTTAGGCTTCAAGTCACTCCCATAGATGCTGTTGTATATTCCACGAGAACATTGTTAGCAAACTATACCATGAAAAGAAACGTGTAACTCTAAGAGAGGAATTCATACCTCACAAACCAGTTTCTCAGAAAGCTTCTTTCTAGTTTTTATATGAGGATATTTCCTTTTTCATTGTGAACTTCAATACGCTCCCAAATAACCTCTTGCAGATTCCACGAAATCGGTGTTAGGAAACTTCAACACAAAAAGAAATATGTAACTCTGTGAGATGAATTAACACAGCACAAACCAGTTTCTCAGAAAGCTTATTTATTGTTTTTAACTGAGGATATTTCCTTTGTCACCATACACTTCAATGAGCTCCCAAATATTCCATTGTAGATCCCAGGAAAACAGTGTTAGCAACCTTCTAAATGGAAAGAGCAAAGTAACTTTGTGAGATGAATTCACACATCACAAAGCAGTTTCTCAGAAAGCTTCTTTCTACTTTTTATGGGAGGATATTTCGTTTGTCACCATAGTCTCATTATGCAATCCAAAGTATCCTTTCTCAGATTCCAAAAAACAGTCCTACAAAACTGCTCCATAAAAGGAATCATGTAACTCAGTGAGAAGAATTCACACATCACAAAACTGTTTCTCAGAAAGCTTCTTTTTAGTTTTTATCAGAGAATATTTCCTTTCTTACCATAGGTCTCAAAGCGATGCCAAATATCCCACTGCGGATTCAAAGAAAAACGTGTGAAAAAAATTGTTCAATGAGAAGAATGGTGTAACTGTGTGGGATGAATTCACACGTCACAAAGCAGTTTCTCAGAAATCTTCTTTCTAGCTTTTATCTGAGGATATTTCCTTTGTCCCCATAGGCTTCAATGCTCTCTCAAATATCCGTTTGCAGATTCCACGAAAACCATGTTAGCAAACTGCTCCATGAATAGAAACGTGTAACTCTGTGAAATAATTTCGTGCATCACAAAGAAGTTTCTCAGAAAGCTTCTTTCTACTTTTTACCAGAGAATATTTCCTTTGTCACCATTGACTTCAATGTGCTTGCAAATATCCTACTGCAGTTTCCATGAAAACAGTGTTAGCAAACTGCTCCATGAAAATAATGGTGTAACTCTTTGAGATGCATTCACACATCACAAAGCAGTTTCTCATAAAGCTTCTTTCTAGTTTTCATAGGAGGATATTTCCTTTTTCACAATAGGAGTAATACACTCCCAAATTTCCTCTTGCAGATTCCACGAAAACAGTGTTAGCAAACTGCTCCATGAAAAGACAGGTGTATCTCTGTGAGATAAATTGACACATCACAAATCAATTTCTCAGAAATCCTCTTTTTGGTTTTTATCTAAGGATATTTTCCGTGTCATCATAGGCTTCAAGGTGCTACCACAGATCCTGTTGCAGATTCCACGAGAACGTTGTTAGCAATCTACTCCATGAAAAGAAATATGTAACGCTGAGAGATGAATTCATACATCACAAACATGTTTCTCAGAAAGTTTCTTTCTAGTTTTTATCAGAGTATATTTCCTTTGTCACCATAGGCTTCATTGCAATCCAAAATATCCCTTCTCAGGTTCCCCAAAAGCAGTGCTACCAAACTGCTCCATGAAGAGAATCCTGTAACTCTGTGAGATGGATTCACACATCACAAAGCAGTTTCTCAGAAAGCTTCTTTCTAGTTGTTATCTGAGGATATTTCCTTTGTCACCATAGTCTTCAATGAGCTCCCAATATCCTACTGTTGATTCCAGGAAATCAGTGTTAGCAAACTGCTCCATGAAAATAATGGTGTAACTCTTTGAGATGCATTCACATATCACAAAGCAGTTTCTCAGAAAGCTTCTTTCTAGTTTTCATCGGAGGATATTTCCTTTTTCACAATAGGCATAATACACTCATAAATATCCTCTTGCAGATTCCACGAAAACAGTGTTAGCAAACAGCTCCATGAAAAGACAGGTGTATCTCTGTGAGATGAATTCACACATTACAAAGATGTTTCTCAGAGGGTTTCTGTCTAGTTTTTAACTGAGGATGTTTCCTTTGTCACCATAGGCTTCAATGCGCTCCCAAATATCCCATTGCAGATTCCAAGAAAACAGTGTTAGCAAACTGCTCAGTGAAAAGAACGGTGTAACTCTGTGTAATGAAATCACAAATCACAAGGCAATTTTTCAGAAAGCCTCTTTTTGGTTTTTATCTAAGGATATTTCCTTTGTCACCATAGGCTTCAAGGGGCACCCATAGATCCTGTTGCAGATTCCAGGAGATCATTGTTAGCAAACTATGCCATCAAAAGAAATGTGTGTCTCTGACAGATGAATTCATACATCACAAACTAGTTTTTCAGAAAGCTTCTTTCTGTTTTTTATATGAAGATATTTCCTTTGTCACCATGAGCTTCAATGCGCTCCCAAATATCCTCTTGCAGATTCCATGAAAACGGTGTTAGGAAACTCCAACATGAAAAGAAATGTGTAACTCTGTGAGATGAATAAATACAGCAGAAACTGGTTTCTCAGAAATCTTATTTCTTGTTTTTAACTGAGGATATTTTCTATGTCATCATACGCTTCAATGTACTCCCAAATATTCCATTGCATATTTCAAGAAAACAGTGTTAGCAAACTGCTCAATGAAAAGAACAATGTAACTTTGTGAGATGAATTAACACATCACAAAGCAGTTTCTCAGAAAACATCTTTCTATTTTTTGGGGGAGGGTATTTCCTTTGTCACCATAGTCTTCAATGCGATCCAAAATATCCCTTCACAGATTCCCCAAAAAGAGTGCTACCAAGCTGCTCCATTAAAAGAATCGTGTAACTCAGTGAGATGAATTAACACATCACAAAATTGTTTCTCAGAAAGACTCTTTCTAGTTTTTATCAGAGAATATTTCCTTTTTCACCATAGGACTCAAAGCGATCCTGAATATCCCATTGCAGATTCCAGGAAAAACGTGTTAACAAACTTCTCAAAGAAAAGACTGGTGTAACTGTGTGAGATGTATTCACACATCACAAATCAGTTTATCAAAAAGATTCTTTCTAGTTTTTGTCTGAGGATATTTCCTTTGTCACAGTGAGCTTCAATGTGCTCCCAAATATCCCATTGCAGAACCCAAGAACAGTCTTAGGAAACATTTCAATGAAAAGAACAGTGCAACTCTGTGACATGAATTCACACATCACAAAGCAGTTTCTCAGAAGGCTTCTTTCTAGTTTTCATTGGAGAATATTTCCATTTTCACAAAGGGCATAATACGCTCCCAAATTTCCTCTTTCAGATTCCACGAAAACAGTGTTAGCAAACTGCTCCATGAAAAGACAGGTGTATGTCTCTGAGAGGAATTCACACATTACAAAGATGTTTCTCAGAGGGCTTCTTTCTAGTTTTTATCTGAGGATATATCCTTTGTCACCATAGACTTCAATGTGCTGATAAATATCCTTGCAGATTCCAAGAAAACAATGTTAGCAAACTGCTCAGTGAAAAGAACACTGTAACTCTGTGAGGTGAATTCACACATCACAAAGCGATTTCTCAGAAAGTCTGTTTTCGATTTTTATCTGAGGATATTTCCCTTGTCATCATAGGCTTCAAGGCGCTCCTAAAGATCCTGTTGCAGACTCTATGAGACTGTGGTTAGCAAACTACTCCATGAAAAGAAATGTGTGACTCTGGGAGGTGAATTCATACCTCACAAACCAGTTTCTCAGAAAGCTTCTTTCTAGTTTTTATATGAGGATATTTTCTTTGTCACCATGAGCTTTAATGCACTCCCAAATATCCCATTGCAGATCCCAAGAAAACAACGTTAGGAAACTACTCAATGAAAAGAACAGTGTAACTCTGTGGCATGAATTCACATATCACAAAGAAGTTTCTCAGACAGCTTCTTTCTAGTTTTTATCTGAGGATAATTCCTTTGTCACCTGACTAGGCCTCAATGCACTCGCAAATATAAATTTGAAGATTCCACAAAAACAGTGTTAGCAAACAGCTTAATGAAAAGAAAGGTGTAACTGTGGGAGATGAATTCACACATCACAAAGCATTTTCCCAGGAAGCTTCTTTTTGCTTTTTACCTGATCATATTTCTCTTATCACTGTAGGCTTCAATGCGCACACAAACATCCTATTGCAGATTCCACGAAAACGGTGTTAGGGAACTTCAACACGAAAGAAATGTGTAACTCTGTGAGATGAATTCACACACGACAAAGTGGTTTCAGAAAGCCTCTTTCTTGTTTTTAACTGAGGATATTTCCTTTGTCACCATATGCTTCAAAGCACTCCCAAATATTCCATAGCAGATCCCAAGAAAACAGTGTTAGCAAACTGCTCTATGACAGGAACAATGTAACTTTGTGAGGTGAATTCACACATCAATAAGCAGTTTCTAAGAAAACTTCTTTCTAGTTTTTATGGGAGGATATTTCCTTTGTCACCATAGTTTTCAATGCCATCCAAAATATGCCTTTTCAGATTCCCTCAAAAGAGTGCTACCAAACTGCTACATGAAAAGGATCGTGTAGCTCAGTGAGATGAATTCACACATCACAAAGCTGTTTCTCAGAAAGCTTCTTTCTAGTTTTTATCAGAGAATATTTCCTTTGTCACCATAGGCCTCAAAGTGATCCTGAATATCCCATTGCAGATTACAAGAAAAACCTGTTAACAAACTGCTCAATGAAAAATATGGCGTATTATGCCTATTGTGAAAAAGAAAATATTCTCTGAAGAAACCTAGAAAGAGGCTTTCTGAGAAACTGCTTTGTGATGTGTGAATGCATCTCAAAGAGTTACATCATCATTTTCGTGGAGCAGTTTGCTAATACTGTTTTCCTGGAATTGGCAGTAGGATATTGGGAGTGCATTGAAGCCTATGGTGACAAAGGAAATATCCTCAAATAATAACTAGAAAGAAGATTTCTGAGAAACTTCTTTGTGATGTGTGAATTCATCTCACAGTTACACGTTTCTATTCATGGAGCAGTGTGTTAACATTGTTTTCGTGGAATCTGCAAAGGGATATTTGAGAGTGCATTGAGGCCTATGGTGACAAAGGAAATATCCTCAGATAAAAACTAGAATGAAGCTTTCTGAGAAACTGCTTTGTGATGTGTGAAGTCATCTCACAAAGCTACAACATTCTTTTCATTGAGCAGTTTTTTCACACGTTTTTCTTGGTATCTGCAATGGGATATTCGGGATCGCTTTGAGGCCTATGGTAAAAAGGGAAATATTCTCTGATAAAAACTAGAAAGTAGCTTTCTGAGAAACAGCTTTGTGATTTGTGAATTCATTTCACTGTGTTACATGATACTTTTAATGGAGCAGTTTGGTAGCACTCTTTTTAGGGAATCTGTGAAGGGATATTTTGGATCACATTGAAGACTATGGTGACAAAGGAAATATCCTCCCATAAAAACTAGAAAGAAGCTTTCTGAGAAACTGCTTTGTCATGTGTGAATTCATCTCACAGAGTTACACCATTCTTTTCATTGAGTAGTTTGTTAACACGTTTTTCTTGGAATCTGCAATGGGATATTCGGGATCACTTCGAGGCCTATGATGAAAAAGGAAATATTCTCAGATAAACCCAGAAAGAAGCTCTCTGAGAAACAGCTTTGTGATGTGTGAATTCATCTCACAGCTGTACATCATTCTTTTCATTGAACGGTTTGCTGACACTATTTTCTTGGAATCTGCAAAGGTATGTTTTCGAGCACCTTGAGTCCTATGGTGAAAAAGGAAATAAACTTAGTTAAAAACCAGAAAGAAGTTTTCTGAGAAGCCAGTTGGTGCTGTGTTAATTCATCTCACAGAGTTACACGTTTCTTTTCATGGAGCAGTTTGCTAATACCGTTTTTGTTTTATCTGCAGGACGCTATTTGGGAGCACTTTGAAGCCTATGGTGACAAAGGAAAAATCTTCAGATAAAAACTAGAAAGATGCTTTCTGAGAAACTTCTTTGTCATGTGTAAATTCATCTCACAGAGTTACACATTTACTATCTTGTTGAAGTTTCCTAACAGCATTTTCATGGAATCTACAATAGGAAATTTGGTGCACATTGAAGCTTACGGTGACAAGGGAAATACCAGGTGAAAACCAAAAAGAAGCTTTCTGGGAAACTGCTTTGGGATGTGTGAATTCATCTCCCACAGTTACACCTTTCTTTTCATTGAGCACTTTACTAACACTATTTTTGTGGTATCTGTGAAGGTATATATGTAAGCACATTAGGGCCTATTCAGGTGAAAAAGAAACTTTTCTCAGATAAAAACTAGAAAGAAGCTGTTTGAGAAACTTCTTTGTGATGTGTGAATTCATGTCACAGAGTTCCACTGTTCTTTTCTTTGAGCAGTTTCCTAACACTGTTTTCTTGGGATCTTTCATGGGGTATTTGGGAGTGAATTGAAGCTCACGGTGATAAAGGAACTATCGTCATATAAAAACTAGAAAGAAGCTTTCTGAGAAACTGGTTTGTGATGTATGAATTCGTCTCACAGAATTACACATTTCTTTTCTTGGAGTAGTTTGCTAACATCATTCTCATGGAATCTGCAACAGTATCCATGGGATCACCTTGAAGCCTATGATGACAAGGGAAATATCCTCTGATCAAAACCAAAAAGAGGGTTTCTGAGAAATTGCTTTGTGCTATGTGAATTCATCTCACAGAGTTAAACTGTTCTTTTCACTGAGTAGTTTGCTAACACTGTTTTCTTGGAATCTGCAATGGGATATTTGGGAGTGCATTGAAGCCTATGGTGATAAAGTAAATATCCTCAGATAAAAACAAGAAAGAAGCCCTCTGAAAAATTTCTTTGTAATGTGTGAATTCATCTCACAGAAATACACCTGTATTTTCATGGAGCAGTTTGCTAACACTGTTTTCGTGGAATCTGCAAGAAGAAATTTGGGACCATATTATGCCTACGGTGACAAAGGAAATATCCTCCCATGAAAACTAGAAAGAAGCTTTCTGAGAAACTGCTTTGTGATGTGTGAATGCATCTCAAAGAGTTACACCATTATTTTCATGGAGCAGTTTGCTAAGACTGTTTTCCTGGAAATGGCAGAAGGATATTGGGAGCACGTTGAAGCCTATGGTAACAAAGGAAATATTCTCAGATAGCAACTAGAACGAAGCTCTGAGAAACTGCTTTGTGATGTGTGAATTTATCTCACAGAGTTACAAGATTCTCTTCATGGAGCAGTTTGGTTGCACTGCTTTTGGGGAATCCGAGAAGGGATATTTGAGAGTGCATTGAAGTCTATGGTGACAAAGGAAATATCCTCTGATAAAAACTAGAAGGATCCCGCTGAGAAACTTCTTTGTGATGTGTGATTTCATCTCACAGAATTACACCTTTCTATTCATTGAGCAGTTTTCTAACCTTGTTTTCATGGAATCTGCAGAGGGATTTTTGAGAGTGCACTGAGGCCTATGATGACAAAGAAATATCCTCAGATAAAAACGAGAAAGAAGATTTCTGAGAAAATGCTTTGTGGTGTGCGAATTCATCTCACATATTTACACCGTCCTTTTCATTAAGAAGTTTGTTAGCACGTTTTTCTTTAATTCTGCAATGGGAAATTCAGGATTTCTTTGAGGTCTATGGTGTAAAAGGAAATATTCTCTGATAAAAAGTAGAATGAAGCTTTCTGAGAAATAGCTTTGTGATGTGTGAATTCATCTAACTGAGCTTCACTATTCCTGTCAGGGAGCAGTTTGGTAGCACTGTTTTTCAGGAATCTGGGAAGGGATATTTTGGATCACTTTGAAGACTATGGTGACAAAGGAAGTATCCTCCCACAAAAACTAGAAAGAAGCATTCTGAGAAACTGTTTTGCAATGTGTGAATTCATCTCACAAGTTACATTGTTCTTTTCACTGAGCAGTTTGCTAACACTGTTTTCTTGGGATCTGCTATGGAGTATGTGGGAGCACATTGAAGCATATGGTGACAAAGGAAATATCCTAAGTTAAAAACAAGAAATAAGCTTTCTGAGAAACTGGTTTGTACTATGTTAATTCATATCACAGAGTTACACATTTCTTTTCATGTTGAAGTTTCCTAACACCGTTTTCGTGCAATCTGCAATAGGATGTTTGGGTGTGCATTGATGTCTATAGCGACAAGGGAAATTTGATCAGGTAAAAACCAAAAAGAAGCTTTCTGGAAAACTGCTTTGTGATGTGAGAATTCACCCACAGTTACACCTTTCTTTTCATTGAGCAGTTTGCTAACACTACTTTTGTAGAATCTGTGAATTTATATTCGCCATGCATTAAGGCCTGTTCAGGTGAAAAAGGAACTATCTTCACATAAAAACTAGAAAGAAACTGTCTTAGAAACTGCTTTCTGATGTGTGAATTCATGTCACAGAGTTACACTGACGTTTTCATTCAGCAGTTTCCTAACACTGTTTTCTTGGGATCTGCAATGGGATATTTTGGAGTACATTGAAGCTCATGGTGACAAAGGAAATATCCTCATATAAAAACTAGAAAGAAGATTTCTGAGAAACTGGTTTGTGATGTGTGAATTCATCTCACAGAGTCACACATTTATTTTCATGGAGTGGCTTGCTGACAACCTTCTCATGGTATCTGCAACAGGATCTATGGGAGCGCCTTGAAACCTACAATGACAAGGGAATTAACCTCAAATAAAAATCAAAAAGAGGCTTTCTGAGAAACTGCTTTGTGACTTGTGAATTCATCTGACAGAGTTACACTGTTCTTTGCATTGAGCAGTTTGCTAAAACTGTTTTCTTGGAATCTGCAATTGGATATTTGACAGCGCATTGAAGCATATGGTGACAAAGGAAGTATACTCAGATAAAAACTAGAAAGAAGCCCTCTGAGAAACTTCTCTGAAATGTGTGAATTCATCTCACAGAGATACACGTGTCTTTACATGGAGCAGTTTGCTAACACTGTTTTCATGGAATCTGCAAGACGAAATTTGGGAGCATATTACGCCTATTGTGAAAAGTGAAATATCCTACGATGATAACTAGAAAGAAGCTTTCTGAGAAACTGCTTTGTGATGTGTGAATGCATCTCAAATAGTTACACCATTATTTTAATGGAACAGTTTTCTAACACTGTTTTCCTGGAATCAGCAGTAGGATATTGGGAGCGCATTGAAGCCTATGGTGACAAAGGCAGTATCCTCAGATAACAGCTAGATAGAAGCTTTCTGAGAAACTACTTTGTGGTGTGTGAATTCATCTCAGAGAGTTACAAGATTGTCTTCATAGACCAGTTTGGTAGCACTGCTTTTGGGGAATCTGAGAAGGGATATTTTGGATTGCAATGAAGCCTAATGGTGACAAAGGAAATATCCTCTGATAAAAATTGGAAGGAATCTTTCTGAGAAAGTTCTTTGTGATGGGTGAAATTATCTCACAGAGTTACACATTCCTATTCATGGAGCAGTTTGCTAACATGGTTTTCGTGGAATCTGCAAAGGGATATTTGAGAGTGCATTGAGGCCTATGATGACAAAGGAAATATCCTCAGATAAAAACGAGAAAGAAGCTTTCTGAGAAACTGCTTTGTGATTTGTGAATTCATCTCTCACAGTTACACCATTCTTTTCACTGAGCAGTTTGTTAATACGTTTTTCTTGGAATCTGCTATGGGATATTCAGGAACACTTTGAGGCCTATTTTGAAAAAGGAAATATTCTCAGATAAACCTCAAAAGAAGATTTCTGAGAAACAGCTTTCTGATGTGTGAATTTATCTCACAGATGTACACCTTTCTTTTCATTGAGCAGTTTGCTTACACTATTTTGTTGGAATCTGCAAAGGTATGTTCGCAAGCACATTGACCCCTATGGTGTCAAAAGAAATATCCTCAGTTAAAAACAAGAAGGAAGCTTTCCGAGAAACCTGTTTTTTGCTGTGTAAATTTATCTCACAGTTACACATTTCTTTTCATATAGCAGTTTTCTAACACCATTTTCATTGAATCAGCAATAGGATATTTGGGAGCACTTTGAAGCCTATAGTGACAAAGGTCATATCCTCAGATAACAACTAGACAGAAGCTTTCTTAGAAACTGCATTGTGATGTGCAGATTCATCTCACAAAGGTACATTGTTCTTTTCCCTGAGCAGTTTGCTAACAGTTTTCTTGGGATCTGCAGTGGAATATTTGGGAGCGATTTGAAGCATATTTTGACAAAGGAAATATCCTCAGTTCAAAACAAGAAACTTTCGGGGAAACTTCTTTGTCATGTGTGAATTCATCTCACAGAGCAACACATTCTTTTCATGTTGAAGTTTCCTAACACCATTTTCGTGGAGTCTGGAGTAGGATATTTGGGAGCGCATTGAAGCTTATGATGACAAGGGAAATATGATCAGCTAAAAACCAAAAAGAAGCTGTCTGGGAAACCACTTTGTGATGTGTGTATTCATTTAAAACAGTTACACCTTTCTGTTCATTGAGCAATTTGCTAACACTGTTTGTGTGGATTCTGCAAAGGTATTTTCATGAGCGCATTGAGGTCTATTCAGGTGAAAAACGAACCATCCTCAGATAAAAATTGGAAAGAAGTTGTCTGAGAAACTGCTCTGTGATGTGTGATTTCATCTCACAGAGTTACACTGTTCTTTTCACTGAGCAGTTTCCTAACACTGTTTTCTTGGGATCTGCAATGGGATATTTGGGAGCGCATTAAAACTCACGGTGAGAAAGGAAATATGCTCATATAAGAAGCTTTCTGAGAAACTGCTTTGTGATGTGTGAATTCATCTCACACAATTACACCATTCTTTTCATTCAGGAGTTTGTTAGCACGTTTTTCTTGGAATCTGCAATGGGATATTCGGGATCGCTTTGAGGCCTATGGTGACAAAGGAAATATTCTCTGATAAAAACTAGAAAGAAGCTTTCTGAGAAACAGCTTTGTGATGTATGAATTCATCTCACTGAGCTACACGATCCTTTTCATGTAGCAGTTTGGTAGGACTCTTTTTTGGGAATCTGAGAAAGGATATTTTGGATCGCATTCAAGACTATGGTGACAAAGGAAATATCCTCACATAAAAACTAGAAAGAAGCTTTCTCAGAAACTGCTAATTGATGTGTGAATTCATCTCACAAAGTTACATTGTTCCTGTCATAGAGCAGTTTGCTAACAGTGTTTTCTTTGGATCTGCAATGGAATATTTGTGAGCACTTTGAAGCATATGGTGACAAAGGAAATATCCTCATTAAAAACAAGAAAGAAACTTTCTGAGAAACTTCTTTGTCATGTGTGAATTCATCTTACAGAATTACACACTTATTTTCATGCTGAAGTTTCCTAACATCGCTTTTGTGGAATCTGCAATAGGATATTTGGGTGCTCATTGAAGCCTATGGTGACAAATGAAATATGATCAGGTAAAAAACAAAAGGAAGGTTTCTCAGAAACTGCTTTGTGATGTGTGAATTCATCTCCCACAGTTACACCTTTCTTTCCGTTGAGCAGTTTGCTAACACTATTTTTGTGGAATCTGCAAAGGTATAGTCATGAGCGCATTGAGGCCTATTCAGGTGAAAGAGGAACTATCCTCAGATAAAAACTAGAAAGAAGCTGTCTGGAAACTGCTTTGTGATGTGTGAATTCATGTCAGAGAGTTACACTGTTCTATTCATTGAGCAGTTTCCTATCACCGGTTTCTTGGGATCTGCAATGGGTTATTTTGAGCACATTGAAGCTCACGGTGACAAAGGAAATATCCTCATATAAAATCTAGAAAGAAACTTTCTGAGAAACTGCCTTGTGATGTATGAATTTATCTTGCAGAGTTACACATTGCTTTTCATGGAGTAGTTTGCTAACAACGTTCTCGTGGAATCTGCAACAGGATCTAGGGAGCGCCTTGAAGCCTATGATGATAAGGGAAATATCCTCAGATAAAAACCAAAAAGAGACTTCCTGAGAAATTGCTCTGTGATGTGTGAATTCATGTCACAGAGTTACACTGTTCTTTTCACTGAGCAGTTTGCTAACACTGGTTCCTTAGAATCTGCAATGGGATATTTGGGAGCGCATTGAAGCCTATGGTGGCAAAGGATATATCCTCAGATTAAAACTAGAAAGAAGCCCTCTAAGAAACTTCATTATAATGTGTGAATTCATCTCACAGAGATTCACCTGTCTTTTCATGGAGCAGTTTACTAACATTGTTTTCATGGAATCTACAAGAGGAAATTTAGGAGCGTATTATGCCTACAGTGAAAAAGGAAATATCTTCTGAAGAATATTACAGAGAAGCTTTCTGAGAAACGGCTTTGTGATGTGTGAATGCATCTCAAAGAGTTTCACCATTATTTTCGTGGAGCAGTTTGCTAACACTGTTTCCCTGAAGTCGTCAGTAGGATATTGGGAGCACATGGAAGCCTATGGTGACAAAGAAAATATCCTCAGATAAAAACTAGAGAAAAGATTTCTGAGAAACTGCTTTGTGATGTGTGAATTCATCTCACAGAATTACAGGATTCTCTTCATGGAGTACTTTGGTTGCACTGCTTTTGGGGAATCTGAGAAGGGATATTTTGGGTCACAATGAAGCCTATGGTGACAAAGGAAATATCCTCTGACAAAAACTAGAAAGAAACTTTCTGAGAAACTACTTTGTGATGTGTGAAATCATCCCACAGAGTTACTTGCTTCTCTTCCTGGAGCAGTTTGCTAACTTTGTGTTCCTGGAATCTGCAAAGGGATATTTGAGAGTGAATTGAGGCCTATGGTGACAAGGAATATATCCTCAGATAAAAACTAGAAAGAAGCTTTCTGAGAAACTGCTTTGTGATGTGTGAACTCATCTCACAGAGTTTCACCATTGCTTTTATTGAGCAGTTTGTTTACACGTTTTTCTTGGAATCTTCAATGGGATTTTTGGGATTGCTTTCAGGCCTATGGTGAAAAAGGAAATATTCTCTGACACAAACTAGAAAGAAGCTTTCTGAGAAACAGCCTTGTGATGTGTGAATTCATCTCACTGAGTTACTTGATTCTTTTCAGCGAGCAGTTTTGTAGCACTCTTTTTCGCAATCTGAGAAGGGATATTTTGGATCACATTGAATACTATGCCTGCAAAGGAAATATCCTCCCATAAAAATTAGAAAGAAGCTTTCTGAGAAGCTGCTTTGTGATGTGTGAATTCATCTCACAATGTTACATTGTTCTTTTCATTGAGCAGTTTGCTAACACTGTTTTCTTGAGATCTGCAATGGAATACCTGGGAGCGGTTTGAAGCATATGGTGCCAAAGGAAATATCCTCAGTTATAAACAAGAAATAAGCTTTCTGAGAACCAGGTTTGCAGTGTGTTAGTTCATCTCACAGAGTTACACATTTCTCTTCATGTTGAAGTTTCCTAACACCGTTTTCGTGGAATCTGCAAGAAGATATTTGGTAGCGCATTGAAGCTCAAGGTGACAAAGGAAATATCCTCATATAAAACTAGAAAGAAGCTTTTTGAGAAACTGGTTTGTGATGTATGAATTCAACTCACAGAGATACATATTTCTTCTCATGGGGTAGTTTGCCAACAACGTTCTCCTGGAATCTGCAACAGGATCTATGGGAGTGCCTTGAAGCCTATGATGACAAGGGAAATATCCTCAGATAAAAACCAAAAACAGGCTTTCTGAGAAATTGCTTTGTGATGTGTGAATTCATCTCACAGGGTTACCCTGTTCTTTTCACTGAGCAGTTTGCTAACACTGTTTTCTTGGAATCTGCAATGGGATATGGGGGAGTTCATTGAAGTCTACTGTGACAAAGGAATTATCCTCAGATAAAAACTAGAAAGAAGCCCTCTGAGAAATTTCTTTGTGATATGTGAATTCATCTCACAAAATACACCTGTGTTTTCAAGGAAGAGTTTGGTAATACTCTTTTCGTGGAATCTGGAAAGGCATATATGGGAGCACATTGAGGCCTAGGAAATATCCTCAGATAAAAACAAGAAGGAAGCATTCTGAGAGATAATCTTTCTGTGAATTCATCTCACAGAGTTACACTGTTGTTTCCACTGGCAATTTGATAGATAACACTATTTTCCTGGAATCTGCAAATAGATATTTGGGAGTGCTTTGAAGCCTATGTTGGCAAATTACATATCCTCAGACCAAAACCAAAAAGAAGCTTTCTGAGAAACTGCTTTGTGATGTGTGAATTCATCTCACAGATTTACACATTTCTTTTAATGGAGCAGTTTGCTAACACTATTTTTGTGGAATCTGCAAAGGGCTGTTTGCAAACGCATTGTGGCAAATGGTGAAAAAGGAAATATCCTCACAGAAAAACTAGAAAGAAGTTTTCTGAGAAGTTTCTTTGTGATTTATGAATTCATTTCACAGAGTTACACGATTCCTTTCATGGAGGAGCTTGGTAGACCTGTTCTTGGGGAATCTGAGGTGGCGTATTTGGATCACATTGAAGCCTGTGGTGAGAAAGAAAATATCCTCAGATAAAACCTAGAAAGTTTCTGAGAAACTTATTTGTGATGTGTGAATTCATCTCACAGTGTTACACCATTCTTTTCATTGAGAAGTTTGCTAACACTTTTTTCATAGAATCTGGGATGTGATATTCTGGAGCGCATTGAGGAATATGATTAATAAGGAAATATCCTCAGATAAAAACTAGAAACAAGCTTTCTGAGAAACTACTTTGTGATTTGTGAATTCATCTCCCAGAGATACACCATTCTTTTTATGAAGCAATTTGATAGCACTGTTTTTGGAGAATCTGAGAAGGGATATTTTGGACCGCATTGAAGCCTAAGGTGACAAAGGAAATATCATCAGGTAAAAATTAGAAAGAAAGTTGTTGAGAAACTGCTTTGTGATGTGTGAAATCATCTCAAAGAGTTACACTTTTCTTTTCATGGAGCAGTTTGATAACACTGTTTTCGTGGAATCTGCAATAGCATATTTGGGAGTGTATTGAAATCTTTGGTGACAAAGAAAATATCTTCAGATAAAAACCAAAAAGAAGCTTTCTGTGAAACTGTTTTGTGATGTGTGAATTCACCTCACCAAGTAGCACTGCTCTTTTCATTGAGAAGTTTGCTAACACTTTTTTCGTTTAATCTGCAATGGGATATTTGGGAGCACATTGAGGAATATGGTGAAAAAGGAAATAACATCAGATAAAAACTCGAAAGTGGCTTTCAGAGAAACTCCTTTGTGAGGTGCACATTCATCTCATAGAGCAAAACGTTTCTGTTGAGGGAGGACTTTGGCATCACACTCTTTGTGTTGTCTGAAGGGATATCTGAGAGTGCATTGAAGCCTATAGTGGCAAATGAAATATCCTCAGACAACAACCAACAAGAAGTTTTCTAAGAAACTGCTTTCTGATGTTTGAATTCATCTCACAGATTTACACCTTGCTTTCCATGGAGCAGTTTGCTAACACTATTTTCATGGAATCTGCAAAGGAATATTCACAAGTGCATTGAGGCAAATGGTGAAAAAGGAAATATCCTTGGACAAAAACTAGAAGGAAGCTTTCTGACAAACTGCTTTGTGATTTGTGAATACATCTCAGAGTTACATGATTATTTTCATGGAGCAGACTGATAGCACTCTTTTTGTGGAATCTGAGAAGGGATAATTTTAATCGCATTGAAGACGATGGTGTCAAAGGATATATCCTCAGATAAAATCTAGAAAGAATCTTTCTGAGACACTTCCTTGTGATGTGGGAATTCATCTCACAGAGTTATACCGTTCTTTTCATTGAGAAATTTGCTAATACTTTTTTCATGGAATCTGCGATGGGATATTATGGAGCGCATTGAGGCCGACGGTGAAAAAGGAAATATCCTCAGATAAAAACTAGAAAGAAGCTTTTGGAGAAACTGCTCTGTGATGTGTGAATTCATCTCACAGAGTTACACCATTCTTTTCATGGCGCAGTTTTGTAGCACACTTTTTGAGGAATCTGAGAAGGGATGTTTTGGATCACGATGAAGCCTATGGTGACAAAATACATATCTTCTGACAAAAACATGAAAGAACCCTTCTGAGAAAGTTATTTGTGATGTGTGAATTCATCTCACAGAGTTACACCTTTCTTTTCATGGAGCAGTTTGCAAACACTCTTTTCGGGTAATCTGGAAAGTGATGTTTGGGAGCGCATTGAGGCCTATGGTGTAAAAGGAAATATCCTCAGATAAAACTGGAAAGAATCTTTCCTAGAAACAAATTCCAGATGGGTGAATTCATCTCACAGTGATACACTGTTGTTTTCATTGAGCAGTTTGATAATACTGTTTTCGTGGAATCTGTAATAGGATATTTGGAAGTGCATTGAAGGCTATGCCGACAAAAGATATATCCTCAGATAAAAACCAAAAAGAACATTCTGAGAAACTGATTTGTGTTGTGTGAATTCATCTCACACATTTACACTGTTCTTTACACTGAGCAGTTTGCTAACACTTTCTTGGAATCAGCAATGGTATATTTTGGAGCTCATTTAAACTTATGGTGACAAAGGAAATATACTCAGACAAAAACAAGAAAGAAGCTTTCTGAGAAACTGCTTTGTGATTTTTGAATTCATCTCAGAGAGTTCCACATTTGTGTTCATGGAGTAGTTTTGTAGCACTGTGTTTGGGGAATCTGTGAAGGGATATTTTATATCACATTGAAGCCTATGGTAACAAAGGATATATAATCAGACAAAAACTAGAAAGAAGCTTTCTCAGAAACTTCTTTGTGATGTGTAAATTCATCTCACAGAGGTACAACTTTCTTTTCATGGAGCAGCTTCCTAACACTGTTTTCATGGAATTTGTAAAGGGATATTTCGGAGCACATTGATGACTACAGCTAAAAAGCATATATACTCAGAAAAAAACTAGAAAGAAGCTTTCTGAGAAACTGCCTTGTGATTTGTGAATTCATCTCACAGAGTTACACGATTCTTTTCATGAGCAGTTTGGAGGCATGTTTTTTGTGGAATCTGAGAAGGGATATTTTGGATCACATTGAAGCCCATGGTGACAAAGGAAATAATCTCATACAAAAAGTAGAAAGAAGCTTTTTGAGAAAGTTCCTTGTGATATATGAATTAATCTCACATTATTATACCTTTCTTTTCATGGAGTAGTTTGCTAGCAATGTTTTCATGGAATCTGCAACGTGATATTTGTGAGTGCATTGAGGCCTATGGTGACAAAGGAAACATCCTCAGATTAAACCAAAAAGAAGCTTTCTGAGAAACTGCTTTATGATGTGTGAATTCACCTCACAGAGTTACAACTTTATTTCATGGGGCAGTTTGCTAACACTGTTTTTGAGGAATCTTCAAAGGGACACTCGGGAGCACATTGAGGTCTATAGTGAAAAAGCAAATATCCTGATAAAAACTAGAAAGAAAGTTTCTGAGAAACTGCTTTGTGATGTGTGAGTTCATTGTACAGAGTTACCCTGTTTTTTTTCATTGAGCGGTTTGCCAACCCTGTTTTCTTGGAACCTGCAATGGGATATTTCGGAGTGCATTTTAAGCTTATGGTGGCAACAGAAACACCCTCATATAAAAACTAGAAAGAAGCTTTCTGAGAAACCATTTTGTCATATGTTAATTCATATCACTGAGTTACACGATTCTTTTCATGGATCAGTTTTGTAGCACTCTTTTTGGGGAATCTGAGAAGAGATATTTTGGATCACATTGAAGCCTATGGTGGCAAAGGAAATATCCTCAGATAAAAACAAAAAGGAACTTTCTGAGTATCTGTTGTATGATATGTGAATTCATCTCACAGGGTAACTCTGTTCTTTTCACGGAGCAGTTTGCTAACACAGTTTTCTTGATATGTGCAAAGGGAAATTTCAGAGTGCATTGAACCTTATGGTGAAAAAGGAAATATCCTCACACAAAATCTAGAAAAAACTCTGAGAAACTTCTTAGTCATTTGTGAATTCATCTCATGGAGTTACACCTTTCTTTTCAGGGAGCAGTTTGGTAGCACTCTTCTTGGGGAATCTGAAAAGGGATATTTTGCATCATCCTTTCATGGAGCAGTTTGCTAACACTGTTTTTGTGGAATCTACAAATGGATATTTGTTAGTGAGTTGAGGCTTATGGTGAAAAAGGAAATATCCTGCCTTAAAAACCGAAAGAAGCTTTCTGAGAAACAGCTTTGTGATGTCTGATTCATCTCAAAGGGTTACAATGTTCTTTTCATTGAGTAATTTGCTAACACTGTTTTCTTGGAATCTGCAATGGAATATTTCGGAGTGCATTGAAGTTTATGGTGACAAATGAAATATCCTCATATAAATACCAGAAAGAAACTTTCTGAGAAACTGCTTTGTGATGTGTTAATTCATCTCACAGAATTACACGATTCTTTTCATATGTCAGTTTGGTAGCAATGTTTTTGAGGAATCTGAGAAGGGATATTTTGGATTGCATTTCAGCCTCTGGTGGCAAAGGAAATATCCACAGATAAAAACTGGAAAGAAGCTTTCTGAGAAAGTTCTTTGTGATATGTGAATTCATCTCATAGTGTTATACCTTTCTTTTCATGGAGTAGTTTGCAAACAATGGTTTCTTGGAATCTGCAATGGGATATTTCAGAACACAGTGAAACTTACAGTGACAAAGGAAATATAATCCTATAAAAACAAAATGGAAGCTTTCTGAGAAAGTTCCTGGTAATGTGTGATTTCATCTCACAGAGTTACAACTTTCTTTTTATGCAGCAGTTTGCAAACACTGTTTTTTTGGTATCTGCAAAGGGATATTTAGGAGGGCATTGAGGACTGTAGTGAAAAAGGAAATATCCTCAGATAAAAACTAGAAAGAAGCTCTCTCAGAAACTACTATGTGATGGGACAATTTATATCACAGAGTTACACCGTTCTTTTCATTGAACAGTGTGATAACACTGTTTTCATGGAATCTGCAATAGGTAATTTGGGAGTGCATTGAAGCATATGATGACAAAGCAAATACCCTCAAATAAAAACTGGAAAGAAGCTTTCTAAGAAACCGTTTGTGATTTGTTAATTCATCTTACAGTGTTACATGATTCTTTTCATGGATCAGTTTAGTAGAACTGTTTTTGGGGAATCTGAGAAAGGATATTTTGGATCATATTGAAGACAACGGTGACAAAGGAAATATCTTCATACAAAAACTAAAAAGAAGCCTTATGAGAAACTGCTTTATGCTGTGTGAATTCATCTCACATAGTTACACTGATCTTTTCATTGACATGTTTGATATCCCTCTTTTCGTAGAATATGCCATAGGATATTTGGAAGTGCATTGAATCCTATGGTGACAAATAAAATATCGTAAGTAAAAAACAGAAAGAAGCTTTCTGAGAAACTGCTTTGCAATTTGTGAATTCATCTCACAGAGTTATACGACATTTTTCATGGAGTAATTTGGTAGCACTCTTTTTTGAGAATCTGAGAAGGGATATTTTGGATTACAGTGAAGCCTAAGGTGACAAAGGAAATGTCTTCAGCTAAAAACTAGAAAGAAGCTTTCTGAGAGAGTTCTCTGTCATGTGTGAATTCATCTCACAGAGTTACACCTTTCTTTTCACAGAGCAATTTGTTAACATTGTTTTCATGGAATCTACAAGGGGATATTTCTGAGCTCATTGAGGCATGTGGTGGAAAAGTAAATATTCCCAGATAAAAATTAGAGAGAAGGTTTCTGATAAACTTCTTTGTGATGTGTGAATTGATCTCACAGAGTTAAATGTCCTTTACATTGAGCAGGTTGCTAACACTGTTTTCTTAGAATTTGCAATGGGATATTTTAGAGCGCATTGAAACTTATGATGACAAAGGAAATATCCTCAGACAAAAACTAGAAAGAAGCTTTCTGGGAAACTGCTTTGTGATTTGTGAATTCATCTCACAGAATTACATCATCCTTTTCATGGAGCAGTTTGGGAGCCATGCTTTTGGGGAATCTGCGAAGGAATAATTTGGATCTCATTGAAACCTATGGTGACAAAGGAAATATCCTCATAAAAACACTAGAAAGAGGCTTTCTGAGAAATGGCTTTGAGATGTGTTAATTCATCTCACAGAGTTACACGATTCTTATCATGGATCAATTTAGTAGCACTGTTTTTGGGGAATCTAGGAAGGGATATTCGAAATCGCATTGAAACCTATACTATGATGACAAAGGAAATATCTTCAGCCAAAAACTAGAAAGAAGCTTTCTGAGAGAGTTCTCTGTCATGTGTGAAGTCATCTCATAGAGTTATACCTTTCTTTTCATGGAGCAGTTTGCTAACATTGTTTTCATGGAATCTGCAATAGGATATTTGGGAGCACGTTGAAGTCTATAGTGACAAAGGAAATATCCTCAGATAAACAGCAAAAAGAAGCTTTGAGAAATTTCTTTGTGATGCATGAAATCATCTCAAAGAGTGACACCATTCTTTTCATTGAGCAGTTAGCTAACACTGTTTTCTTGGAATCTGCAATGGGATATTTGGGAGCGCATTGAGGCCTATGGTGAAGAAGGAAATATCCTCAGAAAAAAAGTAGAAAGAAGGTTTCTGAGAAAGATCTTTGTGATGTGTGAATTCATCTCACAGAGATACACCTTTCTTTTCATGCAGCAGTTTGCTAACACTGTTTTCGTGTAATCTGCAAAGGGATACTTGGGAGCACATTGAGGCCTAGGGTGAAAAAGAAAATATCCTCAGATAAAAACTAGAAAGAATTTTTCTGAGAAACTGCTTTGTGATATGTGAATTCTTCTCACAGAATTACACCACTCTTTTCATGGAGCAGTTTGCTAGCACTGTTTTTAAAGAATCTGCAATAGGATATTTGGGAGCTCATTGAAGCCTATAGTGACAATGGAATTATCCTTATAGATAATTCAAAAGGAAGCTCTCTGAGAAACGACTTTGTGATGCATGAATTCACCTCACAGAGTTACACTGTTATTTTCACGGAGCAGTTTGCTAACACAGTTTTCTTGGATTCTGCAGTGGGATGTTTTGGAGTGCATTGAAGCTTAGGGAGACATGAAAAATAACCTCAGACAAAAACTAGAAAGAAGGTTTCTGAGAAACTGCTTTGTGATGTGTGAATTCATCTCACAGAGTTACACGGCCCTTTTCCTGGAGCAGTTTGGTAGCACTGTTTTTCGGGAACCTGAGAAGGGATATTTTGAATTGTCCTGAGGCCTATGGTGACAAAGGAAATATAATCAGATAAAAACTAGAAATAAGCTTTCTGAGAAACTTCTTCATGATGTGTGAATTCATTTCACAGAATTACACCTTTTTTTTAATGGAGCGGTTTGCTAACACTGTTTTCTTGGAATCTGCAAAGGGATATGTGGGAGCACATTGAGGCCTATGGTGAAAAAGAAAATATACTCAGACAAAAACTAGAAAGACACTTTCTGTGAAACGTCTTTGTGAGGTGGGAATTCCCCTCACAGAGTAACACCTGTCTTTTCATGGAGCAGTTTGCTAACATTTTTATCCTGAATACTGCAAACAGATATTTGGGAGCACTTTGAGTCCCAGAGTGACAAAAGAAATATCCTCAGATAAAAACTAGCAAGAATACTTCTGAAAAACTGTTGTGTGATGTTTGAATTCATCTCACAGAGCTACACCATTCATTTCATTGATCAGTTTGATAACACTGTTTTCTTGGAATCTGCAGTAGGATATTTGGGTGAGCATTGAAGCCAATGGTGACATAAGAAATATCCTCAGATAAAAATGAAAAAGAAGCTTTCTGTAAAACTGCTTTGTGAAGTGTGAATTCATCTCACAGAGCTACACTCTTCTTATCATTGGGCAGTTTGCTAACACTGTTTACTTTGAATCTGAGAAAGGATATTTGAAGCCTATGGTAAAAACCGAAATATCCTCATAAAAACCTGGAAAGAATCTTTCTGAGAAACTGCTTTGTGATGTATGAATTCACATCACAGAGTTACACTGTTGTTTCCATGGAGCAGTTTGCTGACACTGTCTTTGTGGAATCTGCAAAGGGATATTTAGGAGCGCATTGATGTCTACATTGAAAAAGGAAATATCTTCAGATAAAAACTAGAAGGAAGCTTTCTGAGAAACTGCCTTGTGATGTGTGAATTCATCTCACTGAGTTACACTGTTCTTTACATTTAGCAGTTTGCTAACACAGTTTTCTTGGAATCTACAATGGGATATATCGGGCTGCATTGAAGCTTATTGTGACAAAGGATACATCCTCATGTAAAAACTAGCAAGAAGCTTCCTGAGAAATAGATCTGTCAAGTGTTAATTAACCCCACAGAATTATGTGATTCTTTCCATGAATCAGCTTGGTAGCACTGATTTTGGTGAACCTGAGAAGCATATTTTAGATCACATTGGAGCCTATGGTGACAAAGGAAATATCCTCAGATAAAAACTAGAAAAAAAGTTTCTTGGAAACAGCGTTCTGATGTGTGAATTCATCTCACAGATTTACACCATTCTTTTCAATGAGCAGTTTGCTAACAGTGTTTTCTTGGAATCCGCAATGGGATACTTCAGAACTCACTGAAGCTTATGTTCACAAAGAAAATATTCTCATATAAAAACAAGAAGGAAGCTTTCTGAGAAACCGCTTTGTGATGTGATAATTCATCTCACAGACTTACAAAATGCCTTTCATGGATCAGTTTGGTAGCACTGCAATGGGGAATCTGAGAAGGGATATTTTGGATTGCATTGAAGCCTATGGTGACAAAGAAAATAACCTCCAATAAAACTAGAAGGAGCTTTCTGAGAAAAATCTTTGGGATGTGTGAATTCATCTCACAGTGTTACACCATTATTTTCACAGAGCAGTTTGTCAAAACTGTCTTGAGGAATCTACACTGAGATATTTGGGAGTCCATTGAGGCCTATGGTGAAAAAGGAAATATACTCAGATAAAAACTAGAAAGACGCTTTCTAAGAAACTGCTTTTTGATGTGGGAATTCATCTCACACAGTTACAATATTCTTTTCCTTCAGCAGTTTGCTAATGCTGTGTTCTTGGAATCTGCATTGGGATATTTTGTTGTGCTTTGAAGCTTATGGTGACAAAGGGAACATCCTCATATAAAAACTATAAATAAGTTTTCAGAGAAACGGCTTTGTGATGTGTGAATTTATCTCACAGAGTTTCACGATTCTCTTCCTGGATCAGTTTGGTAGCAGTGTTTTTGGGGAATCTGAAAAGGGATATTTTGGATCACTTTGAAGCCTATTGTGACAAATGAAATATCCTCAGATAAATTCTAGAAAGAAACTTTCTGAGAAAGTTCTTGCTGATGTGTGAATTCATCTCACACAGTTACAGCTTTCTTTTCAAGGAGCAGTTTGCTAGCACTGTTTTCATGGAAGCTGCAAAGTGATATTTGGGAGTGCAATGAAGCCTATGGTGACAAAGTAGATATCCTTAGATAGAAACCAAAAAGAAGCCTTCTGAGAAACTGCTTTGTGATGTGTGACTTCGTCTCACAGAGTTACACTGTTCTTTTTAATGAGCAGTTTGCTAACACTGTTTTTGTGGAATCCGCAAAGGGATATATGGGAGCACATTGAGGGCTATAGTGAAAAAGGAAATATCCTCTGAAAAAAACTAGAAGGAAGCTCTCTGATAAACTGCTTTGTGATGTGTGCATTCAACTCACAGAGTTCAACCGTTATTTTCATTGAGCAGATTGATAACAATGTTTTTAGGGAATCTGGAGTCTGATATTTGGGAACGCATTGAAGCTTATGGTGACAAAGGAAATATCTTCATATAAAAGCAAGAAATAAGCTTTCTGAGAAACTGCATTGTCATGTGTTAATTCATCACATAGAGTTATATGATTCTTTTCATAGCTTAGTTTGGTAGCAGTGATTTTGGGGAATTTGAGAAGGGATATGTTGGATTGCATTGAAGCCTATGGTGACAAAGGAAATATCCTCAGATAAAACTAGAAAGAACTTTTCTGAGAAACTGCTTTGTGATGTGTGAATTCATTTCACAGAGTTGCACAGTTCTTTTCATTGAGCAGTTTGCAAGTCGTGTTTTCTTGCAATCTGCAATGGGATATTTTGGAGTGCATTGAAGCTTATGGTGACAAACGACATATCCTCATGTAAAAACAAGAAAGAAGCTTTCTGTGAAACCACTTTGTGGTATGTTAATTCATCTCACAGAGTTACACAATTTTCTTCATGGATCAGTTTGGTAGTACTGTTTTGGGGGAATCTGGAAAGGGATATTTTTAATTGCACTGAAGATTATGGTAACAAAGGAAATGTCCTCAGATAAAAACTAGACAAAAGCATTATGGTAAAGTTCTTTGTGATGTGTGATTTCATCTCACAGAGTTACATGATTCTTTTCAAGGAGCAGTTTGGTAGCACTGTTTTTGGGGAATCTGAGAAGGAATACTTTGGATTGCATTGAAGCCTATGGTGACAAAGTAATTAGCCTCAGATAAAAACCGAAAGGAAGATTTCTGAGTAACTGTTTTGTGATGTGTGAATTCATCACACTGAGTTACACCATCCTTTTCACTGAGCAGATTGATAACTCGGTTTTCAGGGAATCTGCAGTAGGATATTAGGGAGCTCAGTGAAGTCTATGGTGATAAAGGAATTATCCTCAGATAAAAACAACAAACTTTCTGAGAAACGGCTTTGTGATGTGTGAGTTCATCTCACAGAATCACAGGATTCTCTTCCTGGATCAGTTTGGGGGCAGGGTTTTTGGTGCATCTGAGAAGTGACATTTTGGATCGCATTGAAGGCTATGGTGAAAGAGGAAATAGCCTCATATAAAAACTGGAAAGAATCTTTCTGAGAAACACCTTTGTGATTTTTGAATTCATGTCATAGAGTTACACTGTTGTTTTCATGGAGCAGTCTGCTGACACTGTTTTCATGGAATCTGCAAAGGGATATTTGGGAGAGCATTGAGGTCTATGGTGAGAAAGGAAATATCCTCAGATAAAAACTAAAAAGAAGCTTTCTGAGAAACTGCTTTGTGATGTGTGAATTCATCTCACCGAGTTACACTGTACTTTACATTTTGCAGTTTGCTAACACTGTTTTCTTGGAATCTATCTGCAATGGGATATTTCTGACGGTATTGAAGCTTATTTTCACAAAGGAAATAGCTTCATATAAAATCGAGAAAGTATCTTTCTGAGAAACTTCTTTGTCATGTATTAATTCATAACACAGAGTTACATGATTGTTTTCACGGATCAGTTTGGTAGCACTAATTTTGGCAATCTGAGAAGGGATTTTTTGAATCGCATTGAAGCCCGAGGTAACAAAGGAAATATCCTCACATAAAAACTAGAAAGAAGCTTTCTGAGAAAGTTCTTTGTGAAGTGTTATTTCATGTCACAGTTACACCTTTCTATTCATGGAGAAGTTTTCTAACACTCTTTTTGTGGAATCTGAAAAGGGATATTTGGGAGTGCTTTGAGTCCTATGGTGAAAAAGGACATATCCTCAGATAAAAACTAGAAAGAAGCTTTCTGATAAACTGGTTTGTGATGTGTGAATTCATGTCACAGAATTACACTGTTCTTCAATGAGCAGTTTGCTAACACTTTTTTTTTTGGTGTCTGCAATAGGATGTTTTGGAGTGTTTTCAGTCTTCTGGTGACAAAGGAAATATACTCATATAAAAACTAGAAAGAAGTTTTCTGAGAAACTGCTTTGTGATGTGTTAATTCAAATCACAGAGTTACATGGTTCCTTTCATGGATCAGTTTGGTAGCACTGTTTTTGGGAAATCTGAGAAGGGATATTTAGGATTGCATTGAAGCCTATGGTGACAAAGGAAATATCCTCAGATAAAAACTAGAAAGAAGCTTTCTGAGAAAGTTCTTTGTGATGTGTGAATTCATCTCGCAGAGTTACATCATTCTTTTCATGGAGCAGTTTGATAACACTGTTTTCATGGAATCTGCAATAGGATATTTTGGAGCGCATTGAAGCCTATAGTGAAAATGGAAATATCCTCAGATTAAAAAAAAAAACACAAACATTCTGAGAATCTGCTTTGTGATGTGTGAATTCGTCTCACAGATTTACATTGTTCTTTTCATTGCGCAGTTTGCTAACACTATTTTCTTGAAATCTGCAATGGGATATTTCAGAGTGCTTTGAAGTTTAGGGCGACAAAGGAAATATCCTCAGACAAAAACTGGAAAGAAGCTTTCTGAGAAACGGCTTTGTGATTTGTGAATTCATCTCATGGAGTTACACCTTATTTTCTTGGGGCACTTTACTAACACTGTTTATGTGGAATCTGCAAAGCGATATTTGGGAGCACCTTGAGGCCTATGGTGAAATAGAAAATATCCTCAGATAAAAACGAGAAAGAAGCTTTCTGAGAAGCTGCTTTGTGATGTATGAGTTAATCTCACAGAGTTACATTGTTCTTTTCATTGAGCAGTTGGCTAACACTGCTTTCGAGGTATCTGCAAAAGGATATATGGGAGTGCATTGAGGCCTATGGTAAAAAATGAAATATCCTCAGATAAAAACTAGAAGGAAGCTCTCTGAGAAACCGTTTTGTGATGTGTTAATTCATCTCACAGAGGTATACTATTGTTTTCATGGAGCAGTTTGGTAGCACTGTTTTGGGGAATCTGAGAAGGGATATTTTGGATTGCATTGAAGCCTATGGTGACAAAAGAAATATCCTCAGACAAAAGGTAGAGAGAAGCTTTCTGAGAAAGGACTTTGTTTTGTGTAAAATCATCTCATAGAGTTACACTTCAGTTTTCATGGAACAGTTTGCTTACACTGTTTTAGTGGAATCTGCAAAGAGATACTTGAGAGAGCATTGAGGCCTACGGTGAGAAAGGAAATATCCTCAGCCAAAACTAGAAGGAAACTTTCTGAGGAACCGTTTTGTGATGTGTGAATTCATCTCACAAAGTTACACTGTTCTTTTCATGGAGCAGTTTGCTAACACCGTTTTCTTGGAATCTGCAGTGGGATATTTCTGAGCACATTGAAGCTTACCTTGACAAAGGAAATATTCTCAGACAAAAAACTAGAAAGAAGCTTTCTGAGAAACTGCTTTTTCATTTGTGAATTCATCTCACAGAGTTACAGGATACTTTTCATGGAACAGTTTGGTAGCACTGTTTTTGGGGAATCAGAGAAGGGATAATTTGAATTGCATTGAAACCTATGATGACAAAGGAAATATCCTCATCCAAAAACTAGAAAGAAGTTTTCTGAGAAAGCTCTTTGTGATGTGTGAATTCATCTCACAGAGTTACAATTTTCTTTTCATGAAGCAGTTTTCTAACACTGTTTTCGTGGAATCTGCAAAGGGATATTTTGAGCACATTGTGACCTATGGTGATAAAGGAAATATCCTCAGATAAAAAAGAGAAAGAAGAGTTCTGAGACAATGCTTTGTGATGCATTAATTCATCTAAGAGTGTTACATGATACTTCTCATGGACCATTTGATAGCACTGTTTTTGGGGATTCTGAAAAGGCATATTTTAGATCACATTGAAACCTGTGTTGACAAAAATTACCCTCAGAAAACAACCATAAAGAAACTTTATGAGAAAGTTCTCTCTGTTGTGTGAATTCAAATCACAGAGTTACACCATTCTTTTCATTGATCAGTTTGATAACACTGTTTTCATGGAATCTGCAATAGCATATTTGGGAGTGCATTGAAGCCTATGGTTAAATAGGAAATATCCTCAGATAAAAAGCAAAAAGAAGCTATCTGAGAAACTGCTTTGTGATGAGTGAATTCATCTAGCAGGGTTACACTGTACTTTTCATTGAGCAGTTTGCTAACACTGTTTTCTTGGAGTCTGCAATGGGATATTTTGCAGTGCATTGAAGCTTATGGTGACAAAGGAATATCATCAGACAAAAACTAGAAAGAAGCTTTCTGGGAATCTGCTTTGTGATTTGTGAATTCATCTCACAGAGTTATACGATTCTTTTCTTGCAGCAATTTGGTAGCACTGTTTTGGGGGAATCTGAGAAGGGATATTTTGGATTGCATTGAAACCAATGGTGACAAAGGAAATATCCTCATATAAAAACTAGAAAGAAGCTTTCTGAGTAACTGATTTATGTGTGTTAATTCATCTCACAGAGATACACGATTCTTTTCATGGATCAGATTGGTAGCACTGTTTTTGGGGAATCTGAAAAGAGATACTTTGGATCACATTGAAGCCTATTGTGACAAAGGAAATATTCTCAGTTAAAAATTAGAAAGAATCATTCTGAGAAAATTCTTTGTAACGTATAAATTCATCTCACAGAGTTTCTTTTCATGGAGCTGTTTGAAAACACTCTTTTCGTGGAATCTGCAAAGGGATATTTGGGAGCACGTTGAGGCCTATAGTGAAAAAGGAAATATCCTCAGATAAAGACTAGAAAGAAGCTTCTGAGAAAATGTTTCTAGATGTGTGAATTCATCTCACAGAGTTACACTGTTGTTTTCATTGTGCAGTTTGCTACCACTGCTTTTTTCGAATCTGCAATGGGATATTTTGGAGTACATTGAATATTATGGTGAATAATGAAATATTCTCTGATAAAAACTAGAAAGAAGCTTTCTGAGAAACAGATTTGTGATGTGTGAATTCATGTCACTGAGTTACACAATTCTCTTCATGGAGCAGTTTGGTAGCACTCTTTTTGGGGAATCTGAGAAGGGATATTTCGGATTGCATTGAAGCCTATGTTGTCAAAGGAAATATCCTCAGATAAAAACTAGAAAGAAGAGTTCTGAGAAACTGCTTCATTGTTTTTGAATTCATCTCACAGAGTTACATATTTCTATTCATAGAGCAGTTTTGTAACAATCTTTTTGGGGAATCTGAGAAGGGATATCTTGGATTGCATTGAAGCCTATGGTGAAAAAGGAAATATCTTCAGATAAAAAATAGAAAGAAGTTTTCTGAGAAACTTCTTTGTAATGTGTGAATTCATCTCACGGAGTTACACATTTCCTTCCATGGAGCAGTTTGCTAACACTGTTTTCATGTAAACTTCGAGGGGATATTTGGGAGTGCATTGAGGTCTATGGTGAAAAACTAAATATCCTCAGATAAAAACCAAAAAGGAGCGTTCTGAGAGACTCTTTTGTGATGTGTGAATTCATCTCACAGAGTTACACTATTCTTTTCATTCAGCAATTTGCTAACACTGTTTTCTTGGAATCGGCAATGGTATAATTAGAAGGCCATTGAAGCCTATTGTGAAAAACTAAATATCCTCAGATAAAAACTAGAAGGAAGATTTCTGATAAACTTTTATGATGCATGAATTCATCTCACAGAGTTACACCATTCTTTTCATTGAGCTGTTTGAAAACTCTGTTGTTGTGGAATCTGGAAAGGGATATTTGAGAGCACATTGAGGCCTACGGTGAAAAAGGAAATATCCTCATATAAAAACTAGAAAGAAGCTTTCTGAGAAACTGCTTTATGATGTGTGAATTCATCTCAGAGTTACACTGTTCCTTTCATTGAGCAGTTTGCTAACATTGTTTTCGTGTAATCTGCAAAGGGATATTTGGGAGTGCTTCGAGGCCTGTAGTGAAAAAGGAAATATCCTCAGATAAAAACTAGAAGGAAGCTTTCTGAGAAACTGAATTGTGATGTTTGAATTCATGTCACAGAGTTACACAGTAGTTTTCATTGAGCTGTTTGATAGCACTCTTTTCATGGAATCTGCAAAGGGATATTTGGGAGAGCATTGAGGCCTTTGGTGAAAAACTAAATATCCTCAGATAAAAACTAGAAAGAAACTTTCTGAGAAACTGCTTTGTGATGTATGAATTCATCTCAGAGTTACACTTTTGTTTTCATTGAGCAGTTTTTTTAACACAGTTTACGTGGAATCTGTAATGGGATATTCTGGAGTGCATTGAATCTTATGGTGACAAAGGAAATATCCTCAGAAAAAAACTGGATGGTAGCTTTCTGATAAACTGCTTTGTGATGTATGTAGTCATCTCAGAGGCTAACACCTTTCTTTTCATGGATCAGTTTGCTAACTCTATTTTCTTGGAATCTACAGAGGGAAATTTTGGAGCGAGTTGAGGCCTATGGCAAAAAAGGAATTATCTTTTGAAAAAAACTAGAAAGAAGCTTTATGAGAAACTGCTTTGTGATGTGTGAATTCATCTCACTGAGTTACGCCATTCTTTTCATGGAACAGTTTTGTAGCACTTTGTTTGGGGAATCTGAGAACGGATAATTTGAATCACATTGAAGCCTATGGTGACAAAGGAAATATCCTCAGATAAAAACTAGAAAGAAGCTTTCTGAGAAAGCTCTTTGTGATGTGTGAATTCCTCTCACAGAGTTACATCTTTCTATTCATGGCACAGTTTGCTAACACTGTTTTCATGGAATCTGCAAAGTGATATTTGGGAGCACATTGTGGCCTATACTGAAAAAGGATATAACGTCAGATAAAAACTAGAAAGAAGTTCTGTGAGAAACTGCTTGGTGATGTATGCATTCACCTCCTAGAGTTACAGTGTTCTTTTCTTAGAGCAGTTTGCTGACACTGTTTTCTTGGATTCTGTAATCTGATATTTTGGGGTGCATTGAAGCTTATGGTGGCAAAGGAAATATCCTCATATAAGAAGTATAGAGAAGTTTTCTGAAAAACCGCTTTGTTATGTGTTAATTCAGCTCACAGAGTTACAAGATTCTTCTCCTGAATCAGATTGGTAAAACTGGTTTCAGGGAAACTGAGATGGGATACTTTGGATCACATTGAAACCTATGGTGACAAAGTAAATATCCTCAGATAAAAACTCTATATAAGGTTTCTGAGAAATTTTTTTGTGATGTGTGAATTCATCTCCCAGAATTACACCTTTCTTTTCATGGAAAAGTTGCTAACGTTGTTTTCAGGGAATCTGCTAAGGGATATTTGGGAGCTCATTGAGGCCTACTGTGAAAAAGGAACTATCCTCCAATAAAACCAATAAGAAACCATCTGTGAAACTGCTTTGTGATGTGTGAATTCATCTCACAGAGTTACTCCTTTCTTTTCACGAAGCAGTTTGGTTGCACTCTTTTTGGGGAATCTGAAAAGGGATATTTCGGATTTCATTGAAGCATATGCAGACAAAGGAAATATCCTCAGGAAAAAAACTAGAAGGAAGCTTTCTGACAAACTTCTTTGTGATGTGTCTATTCATCTCACAGAGTAATACATTTCTTTTCATGGAGCAGTTTGCAAACACTGTTTTCATGGAATCTAGAAAGGGATATTTGGGAGTGAGTTGTAGCCAATGGTGGAAACGAAAATATCCAAATATAAAAGGTAGATATAAGCTTTCTGAGGAACCACTTTGTGATGCATTAATTCACCTCACAAAGTAACACCATTCTTTTCATTGAGAAGTTTGCTAACACTTTTTTCATGGAATCTGAAATGGTATATTTGGGATCGCATAGAGGAATATGGTGAAAAAGTAAATATCCTCAGATAAAAAGTAGTAAGAAGGTTTCTGAGAAATAGCTTTGTGATGTGTGAATTCATTTCACAGAGTTACACCATTCTTTCATGGAGCAGAATGGTAGCAATGTTTTTGGGGAATCTACAATAGGATATTTGGTAGTGTATTTAAGTGTATGGTGACAAAGGAAATATCCTCAGACAAAAACCTGAAAGAAGCTTTCTGAGAAAATGCTTTCTGATGGGTGAATTTATCTCACAAATTACACCTTAGTTTTCATGGAGCAGTTTGCTAACACTATTTTCCTGGAATCTGCAAAGGGATATTCATGAGTACATTGAGGCCTATGGTGAAAAAGGAAATATCCTCAGACAAAAACTAGAAAGAAGCTTTATGAGAAACCGCTTTGTGATTTTTGAATTCATCATACAGAGTTACACGATTCAATTCATGGAGCAGTTTGGTAGCACTGTTTTTGGGTAATCTGAGAAGGGAGATTTTGGGTCGCATTGTAGCCTATGGTGACAAAGGAAGTATCCTCAGATAAAGAATAGAAAGAAGCTTTCTGAGAAACTGCTTTGTGATGTGTGAATTCATCTCACAGAGTTGCACCATTCCTTTCATTGAGAAGTTTGCTGACACTTTCTTCGTGGAATCTGCAATGGGATATTCGGGAGTGCATTGAGGAATATGGTGAAAAAGGAAATATCCTCAGATAAACACTAGAAAGAAGCTTGTTGAGAAACAGCTTTGTGATGTGTGAATTCATTTTACAGAATTACACTGTTCATTTCATTCAACAGTTTGCTAACACTGTTTTCGTGGAATCTGCAAGGGATGTTTGGGAGTGCATTGAGGCTGATGGTGGAAAAGGAAATATCCTCAGATAAAAACTAGAAAGAAGCTTTCTGAGAATCTGCTTTGTGATGTGTGAATTCATCTTACAGAATTACACTGTTCTTTTCATTCAACAGTTTGCTGACACTGTTTTCTTGGAAACTGCACTGGGACATTTTGGAGCACATTGAAGTTTAGGGTGACAAATGAAATGTCCTCAGATAAAAGCTAGAAAGAAGCTTTCTGAGAAACTGCTTTGTGATTTGTGAGTTCATCTCACAGAGTTTCACGATCCTTATCATGGAAAAGTTTGGTAGCATTGTTTTTGGGGAATCTGAGAAGGGATATTATGGATTGCATTGAAACCCATGGTGACAAAGGAAATATCCTCAGATAAAAACTAGGAAGAATCCTTCTTAGAAAGCTCTTTGTGAAGTGTGAATTCATCCCACAGAGTTACACCTTTCTTTTCATGGAGAACTTTGCTAACACTGTTTTCGTGGAATCTGCAAAGTAATATTTGGGAGCCATTGAGGTCTATAGTGGAAAAGAAAATATCCTCAGATAAAAACTAGAAAGAAGCTTTCTGAGAAAATACTTTGTGATGTGTGAATTCACTTCCCAGAGATACACGATTCTTTTCATTTAGCAGTTTGATACCACTTTTTTCATGGAACCTTCAATAGGATATTTGGGAGCACATTGAAGCCTATGGTGACAAAGGAAATATATTCAGATAAAAACCAAAAAGAAGGTTTCTGAGAAACTGCTTTGTGTTGTGTGAATTCATCTCACAGAGTTACACTGTTCTTTTCATTGATCAGCTTGCTAACATTGTTTTCTTGAAATCTGCAATGGGACATTTCAAAGCACATTGAAACTTATGGTAACAAAGGAAATATCCTCAGACAAAAACTAGAAAGAAGCTTTCTGAGAAACTGCTTTGTGATTTGTGAACTCATCTCACAGTTACGTGATTCTTTCATGGAGTAGTTTGGTTGCTCTGTTTTAGCGCAATCTGATAAGTGATATTTTGGATCGCATTGTAGCCTATGGTGACTCAGGAAATATCTTCAGTTAAAAACTAGAAAGAAGCTTTCTGAGAAAGTTCTTTGTGATGTGTGGATTCATCTCACAGAGTTACACCTTTATTTTCATGGAGCAGATTGAAAACACAGTTTTTGTGGAATCTATAAAGGGATATTTGCGAGTACATTGCAGACTATATTGAAAAAGGAAATATATCATAGAAAAATGAGAAAGAAGCTTTCTGAGAAACTGCTTAGTGATGTGTGAATTCAACTCACACAGTTAAACTGTTCTTTTCATAGAACAGTTTGCTGGCACTGTTTTCTTGGAATCTGCAGTGTCATATTTCGGAGCTCATTGAAGCCTGCTCTTAGAAAGTGAATATCCTCAGACCAAAACGAGACAGAAAGGTTCTGAGAAACTCTTTTGTGATTTGTGAATTCATCTCACAGAGTTACAAGATGTATTCAATGGATCAGTTTGATAGCAATGTTTTTGGGGAAACTGAGGAGGAATATTTTGAATCACATTGAAGCCTATGGTGACAAAGGAAATATCCTCAGATAAAAAGTAGAAAGAAGCTTTCTGGGAAAGTTTTTCGGATGTGTTAATTCATCTCACAGAGTCAAAATTGTTGTTTCATGGATCAGATTGCTAATGCTGTTTTCGTGGAATCTACAAAGGGATATTTAGGAGCACATTGAGGCCTATGGTGAAAAAGGAAATAACCTCTGATAAAAACTAGAAAGAAGCTTTATGATAAACTGCTTTGTGATGGGTGAATTCAACTCACAGAGTTACACTACTCTTTTCATTGAGCAGTTTGCTAACACTGTTTTCTTTGAATCCGCAATGGTATATTTCAGAGCACATTGAAGTCTATTGTTAAAAATTCAATATCCTCAGACAAAAACTAGAAAGAAACTTTCTAAGAAACTCCTTTGTGATTTGTGAATTCATCTAACAGAGTTGCATGATGCTTTCAATCGATCAGTTTTATAGCACTGCTTTTGGGGAATCCGAGAATGGATATTTTGGATCACATTGGAGCCTGTGGTGACAAAGGAAATATTCTCAGAAAAAAAATAGAAAGAAGCTTTCTGAGAAATTTCTTTGTGATGTGTGAATTCATCTCACAGAGATACACCTGTCTTTTAATTGAACAGTTTGTTAACACTGTTTTTGAGGAATCTGCAAAGGGATATTTGGGAGCACATTGAGGCTTGTGCTGAAAAAGGAAATATCCTCAGATAAAAAGTAGAAAGAAGCTTTCTGGGAAACTGTTTTGTGATGTGTGAATTCATCTCACAGAATTACACTGTTCTCTTCATTGAGGAGTTTGCTAACACTGTTATCTTGGAAACTGCAATGGGGTATTTTGGAGTGCAATGAAGCTTATTGTGACAAAGGAAATATCCTCATATAAAAACTAGAAAGAAGCTTTCTGAGAAACTGCTTTCTGATGTGTTAATTCAGCTCACAGAGTTACATGATACTTTTCATGGATCAGTTTGTTAGCCATATTTTTGTGTAATCTAGAGGGCATATTTTGGATCACCTTGAACCCTATGGGGACTAAGGAAATATCCTCAGATAAAAACTTGGAAGAAGCTTTCTGAGAAACTGCTTTGTGATTTGTGAATTCATTTCACAGAGTTACATGATTCTTTTCATGCAGTAGTTTGGTAGCACTCTATTTTCTGGAATCTTAGAAGGGATATTTTGGATCACATTGAAGCCTGTGGTTACTAAGTAAATATCCTCAGAAAAAAACTAGAAGGAATCTTTCTGAGAAAGTTATCTATGATGTGTGAACTCACCTCAGAGAAACACCTTCGTTTTCATGGAGCAGTTTGCTAACACTGTTTTAGTGGAATCTGCAAGGGATACTTGGGAGTGCATTGAGGACTATAGTGAAAAATGATATATCTTCATAGAAAAATGAGAAAGAAACTTTCTGAGAAACTGCTTTGTGCCATGTGAATTCAACTCTCAGAGTTACACTGTTCTTTTCATTAAGCAGTTTGCTAACACTGTTTTCTTTTAATCTGCAATGGGATATTTCAGAGCACATTGAAGTGTATGGTGACAAAGGAAATATCCTCAGACAAAAAAAAGACAAACTTCCTGAGAAACTGCTTTGTGATTTGTGAATTCATCTCACAGAGTTACATGATTCTTTTCATGGATAAGTTTGATAACCCTGTTTCTGCGGAATATGAGTAGGGATATTTTGGATCACATTGAAGCCTATGGTGACAAAGGAAATATCCTCAGATAAAAACTAAAAAGAAACTTTCTGAGAAACTGCTTTGTGATTTGTGAATTCATCTCACAGAGTTACATGACTCTTTTCATGGAACAGTTTGGTAGCAGTGTTTTTGGGTAAACTGAGAAGGGCTGTTTTGGATCGCATTGAAGAATATGATGAATAAGGAAATATCCTCAGATAAAAAGGTAAGAAGCTTTCTGAGAAAGTTCTTCATAATGTGTGAATTCATCTCACAGAGTTACACCTTTCTTTTTATGTAGCATTTCACTAATACTGTATTCGTTTATCTGCAAAGGGATATTTTGGAGTGCATTGAGGCCTATAGCAAAAAAGGAAATATCCTCAGATAAAAACTAGAAAGAATTTTCTGAAAAACTACAATGTGATGAGTGAATTCATCTCACAGAGCTACACCATTATTTTCCTTGAGCCGTTTGATAACACTGTTTTCATGGATTCTGCAACAGGATATTTGGGAGTGCATTGAAGCCCATGGTGAAAAAGGAAATATCCCCATAGAAAAACCAAAATGAAGCTTTCTGAGAAACTGCTTTGTGATGTGTGAATTCGACTAACAAAGTTACTCTGTTCTTTTCATTGAGCAGTTTTCTAACATTGTTTTTGTGGAATCTGCAAAAGGATATTTGGGAGTGCATTGAGGCCTATGGTGACAAAGGAAATATCCTCAAATGAAAAGTAGAAAGAATCTTTCTGAGAAACTGCTTTGTGATTTGTGAATTCATCACACAGAGTTATGTGATTCTTTTCATGGATCAGTTTGATAGCTCTGTTTTTGAGGAATCAGAGAAGGGATTTTGGATCTCACTGAAGCCTGTGGTGACTAAGGAAATATGCTCAGTTAAAAACTAGAAAGAAGCTTTCTGAGAAAGTTATTTGTGATGTTGAATTCCTCTCATGGAGAAACACCTTTCTTTTAATGGAGCAGTTTGCTAACACAGTTTTCGTGGAATCCACAAAGGGATATTTGTGAGCGCATTGAGGCCTATCGTGAAAAAATAAATATTCTCATAAAAAAACGAGAAAGAAGCTTTCTGAGAAACTGCTTAGTGACATGTGAATTCATCTCATAGAGTTACACTGTTCTTTTCATTGAGCAGTTTGCTAACACTGTTCTCTTAGAATCTGCAATGACATATTTTGAAGTGCATTGGAGCCTACTCTGAAAATTAAATATCCCTAGACTAAAACTTGAAAGAAATATTCTGAGAAACTCCTTTGCAGTTTGTGAATTCACATCACAGAGTTACACAATGCTTTCAATGGATCACTTTCATAGCACTGTTTTTGGGGAATCTGAGAAGTGATATTTTGGAACACATTGAAGCCTATATTGACAAAGGAAATATCCTCAGATAAAAACTAGAAAGAAACTTTCTGAGTAATTTCTTTGTGATGTGTGAATTCATCTCACAGAGTTACACATTTCTTTTCATGGAGCAGGTTGCTAACACTGTTTTCGTGGAATATATAATGGGTTATTTGGGAACACATTGAAACCAATGATGAGAAAGGAAATATCCTCTGATAAAAAATAGAAGGAATTTTTTGTGATAAACTGCTTTGTGATGGGTGAATTCATCTCACAGAGCTAAACTGTTCTTTTCTTTGAGCTACATGATAACACTGTTTTCGTGGACTCTGCAATATGATATGTTGGACTGTATTGAAGCCTATGGTGATAAAGGAAATATCCCCATAGAAAAACCAAAAAGAATCTTTGTGAGAAACGGCTTTGTGATATGTGAATTCAACATAGTTCTTTGTTATGTGTGAATCCACCTCAGAGGGTTATACCTTTCTTTTCACAGAGCAGTTAGCTAACACTGTTTTTGTGGAATCTGCAAAGGTATATTTGGGAGTGCATTGAGACCTACGGTGAAAAAGGAAATGTTCTCAGATAAAAACTAGAAAGAAGCTTTCTGAGAAAGTTTTTGTGATGTGTGAATTTATCTCACAGAGTTACACCTTTCTTTTCATGGAGCAGATTGATAACACTGCTTTCATTAAATCTTCAAAGGGATATTTGGTAGTGTATGGAGGCCTAGGGTGACAAAGGAAATATCCTCATAGAAAAACCAAAATGAAGCTTTCTGAGAAACTGCTTTGTGATATTTGAATTCAACACACAGAAATACACTGTTCTTTTCATTGAGCAGTTTGCTTACACTGTTTTCTTGGAATCTGTAATGGGATATTTCACAGCACATTGAAGCTTGTGGTGATAAAGGAAATATCCTCTGACATAAACTAGAAAGAAGCTTTCTGAGAAACTGCTTTGTGATTTTTGAATTCATCTCACAGAATTACATGATTCTTTTAATAGAGCAGTTTGGTAGCACTGTTTTCCGGGAATCTGAGAAGTGATAATTTGGATTACATTGAAGCCCACGGTGACAAAGGAAATATCCTCATATAAAAACTAGAAGGAAGCTTTCTGAGAAACTGCTTTGAGATGTGTTAATTCATCTCACAGTGTTACACTATTATTTTCGTGGATCAGTCTGTTAGCACTGTTTTGTGGAATCTGAGATAGGATATTTTGGATCGCTTTGAAGCCTATGGGTGACAAACGAAATATCCAAAGAGGCGAACTAGAAAGAATGTTTCTGAGAAAGTTCTCTGTGATGTGTGAATTAATCTCACAGAGTTACACCATTCTTCACACTGAACAGTTTGCTAACACTATTTTCATGGAACCTACAAAGGGATATATGGGAGTGCATTGAGTCCTATGTTGAAGAAGCAAATATCCTCAGATAAAAAGTAGAAAGAAACATTCTGAGAAAATGCTTTGTGATGTGTGAATTCGTCTGACAGAGTTACAGTTTGCTAACACTGTTTTCTTGGAATCTGCAATCGGATATTTCAGAGTACATAGAAGCTTATGTTAACAAAAGAAATATCCACATATAAAAACTACAAGGAAGGATTCTGAGAAACCACTTTGTGACTTGTTAATTTATCACACAGAGTTCCACAATTCTATTCATGGATCAGTTTTTAGCACTCTTTTTGGAGAATCTGAAAAGGTACATTTTGGATCACATTGAAGCCTACGGTGTCTAAGGATATATCCTCAGATAAATACTAGATAGAAGCTGTCTGATAAAGTTTTTTGTGTTGTGTGAATTCATCTCAAAGAGTTACACCTTTCTTTTCATGGAGCACTTTGCTAACACAATTTTTGTGGAATCTGCAAAGGGATAATAGGGAGCGCATTGAGGCGCATAGTGAAAAAGGAAATATCCTCATAGGAAACCTAAAAAGCTTTCTGAGAAACCACTTTTTGATGTGTGAGTTCAACTCACAGGGTTACACTGTTCTTTTCATTGAGCAGTTTGCTAACACTGTTTTCTTGGAATCTGCAATGGGATATTTTGGAGCGCTTTGAAGCTTATCATGAGAAAGGAAATACCCTCAGACATAAATTAGAAAGAAACTTTCTGAGAAACTGCTTTGTGATGTGTAATTTCATCTCACAATGTTACATGATTCTTTTCATGGATTAGTTTGATAACACTGTTTTTGGGAAATCTGAAAAGGGATATTTTGGATGGCTTTGATGGTTATGGTGAAAAGGTAAATTTCCTCAGGTACAAACTAGAAAGAAGATTTCTGAGAAAGTTATTCATGATGTGTGAAAACATCTCAGACAATTACATCTTCTTTTTATGGAGCAGTTGATAACATTATTTTCGTGGAATCTGCAAGGGATATTTGGGAGTGCATTGAGGCTTTTTGTGAAAAAGGTAATAGTCTCAGATAAAAACTAGAAAGAAACTTTCTGAGAAACTGGTTTGTGATGTGTGAATACAAGTCAGAGAGGTACACTGTTCTTTTCATTGAGCTCATTGATGCTTAGGGTGAAAAAGGAAATATCCTGAAATAAAACTACATAGAAGCTTTCTTAGAAACCACTTTGTGATGTATTAATTCATCTCACAGAGTTACACAATTCTTTTCTTGGATCAGTTTGGTAGCACTGTTTTTGGGGAATCTGAGAACGGATATTTTGGATCACATTGAAGCCAATGGTGAAGAAGGAAATATCCTCAGAAAAAAACTGGAAAGAAGCTTTCTGAGAAACTGCTTTGTGATTCATGAATTCATCTCACAGAGTTAAACAATTGTTTTCTTAGAGCAGTTTGCTAACACTGTTGTCAGGGAATCTGCAAGGGGATAATTGGGAGTGCATTGAAACCTATGTAGGCAAAGTAAATATCCTCAGATAAAAACCAAAAAAAACTTTCTGAGAAACTGCTTTGTGATGTGTGAATTAATCTCACAGAGTTACACTGTTCTTTTCATTGAGCAGTTTGCTAACACTGTTTTCTTTTAATCTGCGATATGATATTTCAGAGTGCTTTGAAGATTATGGTGACAAAGTAAATATTCTCATCCAAAAACCAGAGAGATGCTCTCTGAGAAACAGCTTTGTGATGTGTTAATTCACCTCACAGAGTTACACCATGCTTTTCATGGAGCATTTTGGTAGCACTGTTTTTGGTTAATCTGATAGGGGATATTTTGGATTGCATTAAAGCCTATGGTGACAAGGTAAATATCCTCAGATAAAAACTAGAAAGAAGATTTCTGAGAAAGCTCTTTGTGATGTTTGAATTATCTTACTGAGTTACACTTTTCCTTTTCATGGAGCAGTTTGCTAACACTGTTGTTATGGAATCTGCATAGGGATATTTGGGAGTGCATTGAGGCCTGTGGTGAAAAAGTAAATATCTTGAGATAAAAACTAGAAAGAAACTTTTTGAGAAACTTCTTTATGATGTGTGAATTCATCTCATATAGTTACACTGTTCTTTTCATTGAGCAGTTCACTAACACTGTTTTCTTGGAATCTGCAATGGGATATTTCAGAGTGCATTGAAGTTTATGGTGACAAAGGATATGTCCTCAGAAAAAGCTAGAAAGAAGTTTTCTGAGAAACTATTTTGTGATTTGTGAATTCATCTCATTGATTTACACAAAACATTTCATGGAGCAGTTTGGTAGCACTGTTTTTGGGGAATTTGAGAAGGGATATTTTGGATCGCAAGGAAGCCTACAGTGATTAAGGGAATATCATCGGATTAAAACTAGAAACAGGCTTTCCTAGAAAGTTTTTCAGATGTGTGAATTCATCTCACATAGCTACACATTTGTTTTCATGGAGCAGCTTGCTGACACTGTTTTTGTGGAATCTGCAAAGGGATATTTTGGCGTTCATTGAGGCCTATAGTGAAAAAGTAAATATCCTGAGATAAACACTAGAAGGAGGCTTTATGAGAGACTGCCTTGTGATGAGTGAATTCATGTCACAGAGATACACTGTTCTATTCATTGAGCAGTTTGCTAACACTGCTTTCTTTTAATCTGCAATATATTTTGTGCGCTTTGAAGTTTATGGTGACAAAGGAAATATCCTCACATAAAAACTACAAAGATGCTATGTGGAAACAGCTTTGTGATGTGTTAATTCATCTCACAGAGTTACACCATTGTTTTCATGGAGCAGTTTGGTAGTACTGTTTTTAGGAAATCTGAGAAGGGATATTATGTATTGCATTGAAGCCTATGGTGACTAAGGAAATACCCTCAGATAAAAACTAGACAGAAGCTTTCTGAGAAAGTTCTTGTTGATGTGTGAATTCATCTCACATAGTTACACCTTTATTTTCATAGAGAAGTTTGCTAACACTGTTTTCATGGAATCTGCAAGTGGATATTTGGGAGAGCCCTGAGACATATAGTGAAAAAAATATATACACAGATAAATACTAGAAAGACGCATTCAGAGAAACTGCTTTGTGATGGGTGAATTCAGCTCACAGAGTTACACCATTGTTTTCATGGAGCAATTTGGTAGTACTGTTTTTGGGGAATCTGAGAAGGCATATTTTGGATCACATTGAAGACTACGGTGACAAAGGAATTATCCTCAGACAAAACCTAGAAGGATGCTTTCTGAGAAAGTTCTTTGTGATGTGTGAATGTGTGAATTCATCTCACATAGTTGCACCTTTCTTTTCATGGAGCAGTTTGCTAACACTGTTTTCGTGTAATCTGCAAAGGGATATTTGGGAGCACGTTGAGGCCTGTAGTGAAATAACAAATATCCTCAGACAAAAAGTAGAAAGAAGATTTCTGAGAAACTGGTTTGTGATGTGTGAATTCATCTCACAGGGTTACACTGTTCTTTTCACTGAACAGTTTGTTAACACCGTTTTCTTGGAATGTGCAATGGTATATTTTGGAGCACGTTGAAGCTTATGGTGACAAAGGAAATATTCTCATGTAAAACCTAGAAAGAACCTTTCTGAGAAGCCACTTTGTGATGGGTTAATTCATCTCACAGAGTTACATGATTCTTTTCATGGAACAGTTTGGTAGTACTGTGTTCGGTTAATCTGAGAGGGGATAGATATTTTCAATTGCATTAAAGCCTATGGTGACAAACTGAATATCCTCAGATAAAAACTAGAAAGAAGATTTCTGAGAAAGTTCTTTGTGATGTTTGAATTCCTCTCACAGGGTTACAACTTAGTTTTCATGGAGCAGTTTGATAACACTGTTTTCATGGAATCTGGAAAGGGATATTTGGGAGTGCATTGAGGCCTACAGTGAAAAAGTAAATATCCTCAAATACAAACTAGAAAGAAACATTTTGAGAAACTTCTTTGTGATGTGTGAATTCATCTCACAGAGCTACACTGTTCTTTTTACTGAGCAGTTTGCTAGCACTGTTTTCTTGGACTCTGCAATGGGATATTTCAGAGCACATTGAAGTTTATTTTGACAAAGGATATATCCTCAGGCAAAAACTAGAAGGAAGTTTTCTGAGAAACTACTTTGTGATTTGTGAATTCATCTCACTGATTTACACAAAACTTTTCATGGAGCAGTTTTGTTGCATTGTTTTTGGGGAATTTGAGAAGGGATATTTTGGATAGAATTGAAGCCTACAGTGGCAAAGGGAATATCATCAGATAAAGACTAGAAAGAATCTTTCTTAGAAAGTTTTTGTGATATGTGAATTCATCTCACCGAGCTACACTTTTCTTTTCATGGAGCGGTTTTCTGACAATGTTTTTGTGGAATCTGCAAAGGGATATTTCGGAGCCCATTGAGGACTATAGTGAAAAAGTAAATATCGTTTGATAAAACTTAAAGGAGGCTTTGTGAGAAACTGCTTTGTGATGTGTGAATTCATCTCACAGAGTTACACTGTTGTTTTCATTGGGCAGTTTGACAACACTGTTTTCATGGAATCTGCAGTAGGTTATTTAGGAGTGCATTGAAGCCTATTATGACAAAGGGAATATCCTCAGATAAATAACAAAAAGAAGCTTTCTGAGAGACTGCTTTGTAAGGTGTGAATTCATCTGACAGTGTTACACTGTTCTTTTCATTGAGCAGTTTGCTAAGACTGTTTCCTTGGAATCTGCATTGGGATATTGTGGAGCACATTGAAGATTATGGTGAAAAAGAAAATATACTCATATAAATACTAGAAAGAACCTTTGTGAGAAACCACTTTGTGTTGTGTTAATTCATCTCACAGAGATACATGGTTCATTTCATGGATCAATTTGGTAACACTGCTTTTGTGATGTCTGAAAAGGGATATTTTGGAGCATATGGAAGCTGATGGTGGAAAAAGAAATATCCTGAGATAAAAACTAGAAAGAAGATTTCTGTGAAATTTCTTTGTGATGGGTGAATTCATCACACAGCTTTACACCTTTATTTTCTTTGAACAGTTTGGTAGCACTGTTTTTATGGAATCTGCAAAGGGATATTCGGGAGCTCCTAGGGGCCTATGGTGAAAAAGGAAATAACTTCAGATAAAAACTGTAGAGAAACTTCTCGAGAAATGGTTTTGTGATGTGTGTATTCATCTCATAGTGTTTAACCCTTTTCCTGATTGAGCAGTCCATCATCACTGTTTTTGTGGTACCTGAGAAGAGTTATTTAGGAGCACATTGAAGCCTACGGTGCCAAAGAAATATAATCAGACAAAAAACAAAAGAAGCTTTCTGAGAAACTTCTTTATGATGTGTGAATTCATCTCATGGATTTACACCTTTATTTTCATGGAACTGTTTGCTAATACCATTTTCATGAAATCTGCAAAGGGATTTTCGCAAGCATATTGAGGCAAATGGTGGAAAAGGATATATCCTCAGACAAAAAGTAGAAAGAAGCTTTCTGAAAAACTGCTTTGTGATTTGTGAATTCATCTCACAGAGTTACATGATTCTTTTCATGGAGCAGTTTGGTAGCACTGTTTTTCAGGAATCTGAGAAGGAATATTTCGGATCACATTGAAGCCTGTGGTGACAAAGGAAATATCCTCAGATAAAATCTAGAAAGAAACTTTCTGAGAAACTTCTTTGTCATGTGTGAATTAACCTCAAAGAGTTACACTGTTCTTTTCATTGAGAAGTGTGCTACAATTTTTTCGTTGAATCTGTGAATGGACATTCCAGATTGCACTGAGGCCTATGGTCAAGAAGTAAATATCCTCAGATAAAATCTAGAAAGAAGTTTTCTGAGAAGCAATTTTGGATATGTGAATTCATCTCACAGAGATACACTGTTGTTTTCATTGAGCAGTATAACACTGTTTTTGTGGAATTTGCAATAGGATATTTCGGAACGAATTGAAGCCTATGGTGACAAAGGAAATATCCTAAGAAAAACACCAAAAAGAAAATTTCTGAGAAACTTCTTTGTGATGTGTGAATTCAACTCACAGACTTACACCTTACTTTTCCTGGGGAAGTTTGCAAACACTATTGTCATGGAATCTGCAAAGTGATATTTGTGAGTGCATTGAGGGAAACAGTGAAAAAGGAAATATCCTCAGACAAAAACTAAAAAGATTTATGAGAAACAACTGTGTGATGTTTGAATTCATCTCACAGGGTTACACCGTACTTTTCATGGAGAAGATTGGTAGCACTGTTTTTGGGGAATCTGAGAAGGGATATTTGGACTGCATTGATGCTTATGGTGAAAAAGGAGATATCCTGAGATAAAAGCTAGAAAGAAGCTTTCTGAAAAAGTTATCTGTGATGTGTGAATTCATCTCACAGAGTTACACCTTTTTTTTTTCATGGAGCAGTTTGCAATCCCTGTTTTTGTGGAAACTGCAAAGTGATATATGGGAGCGCTTTCAGGCCTATGGTGAAAAAGGAAATGTCCTCCGAAAAAAAATAGAAAGAAGATATCTGAGAAACTACTTTTGGATGTGTGAATTCAACTCACAGAGATACACGGTTGTTTAAATTGAGGAGTTTGATAACACTGTTTTAGTGGAATCTGCAATAGCATATTTGGGAGCTCATTGAAGAATATGGTGACAAAGGAAATATCCCCAGACAAAAACCAGAAAGAAACTTTCTGAGAAACTGTTTTGTGATGTGTGAATTCAACTCACAGAGATACACCTTTCTTTTCATGGAGCTCTTTGTTAACACTGTTTTCGTGGAATCTGCAAAGGGACATTCGTGAGTGCATTGAGGCCTATGGTGAAAAAAGGAACTATCCTCAGACAATAACTAGAAGGAAGCTTTCTGAAATACTGCTTTGTTATTTGTGAATTCATGTCACAGTGTTACACGATTCTTTTCATGGGGCAGTTTGGTAGCACTATTTTTGGGGAATCTAAGAAGCGATATTTTGGATAGCATTGAGGTCTATGGTGGCAAAGAAAATATCCTCAGAATAAAACAAGAAAAACCTTTTGGAGAAACCACTTTGTGAAGAGATAACTCATCTCACAGAGTTACACGATTCTTTTCATGGGTAAGTTTGATAGCCCTTTTTTTGGGCAATCTGAGAAGGGATAATTTGGATCTCATTGAATCCTATGGTGAAAAAGAAAATATCCTGAGATAAAAACTAGAAAGAAGCTTTATGCAAAAGTTCTTTGTGATGTGTGAATTCATCTCACAGAGTTACAACTTTCTTTTCATGGAGCACTTTGCTAACACTGTTTTCGTGGAATCTGCAAAGGGATATTTGGGAGTGAGTTGAGGCTGATCACAAAAAAGGAAATATCCTCAGACAAAAACCCGAAAGAACCCTACTGAGAAACCTCTTTGTGATGTGCGAATTCATCTCACAGAGTTACACTGTTCTTTTCATTGAGCAGTTTGCTACCACTATTTTCTTGGTATCTGCAATCTGATATTTCAGAGTGCATTGAAGCTTAGGGTGACAAAGGAAATATCCTCATATAAAAACTAGAAAGAAGCTTTCTAACAAACCATTTTGTGATGTGTTAATTCATCTCACAGAGTTACAGGATTATTTTCATAGATCAGTTTGGTAGCACTGTTTTGGGGAATCTGAGAAGGGATATTTTGGATTGTTTTGATGAATACGGTGACAAACGAAATAGTATCAGATAAGAACTGGAAAGAAACTTTCTGACAAAGTTCATTGTGATGTGTGAATTCATCCAATACAGTTACACCTTTCTTTTCATGGAGAAGTTAGCTAACACTGTTTTTTGAAATCTGTAAAGGGATATTTGGCAGTGCATTGAGGCCCATAGTGGAAAAAAATGTATACTCACATAAAAAATAGAAAGAAGGTTTCTGAGAAACTGTTCTATGATGTGTGAATTCATCTCACAGAGATACAGTTTTCTTTTCATGGAGGAGTTTTCAAATCCTGTTTTTGTGGAATCTGCTAAGTGATATATGGGAGCACATTGAAGAATATGGTGACAAAGGAAATATCCCCAGACAAAAACCAGAAAGAAGCTTATGAGAAACTGTTTTCTGAAGTGTGAATTCACCTCACAGAGTTACACCTTTCTTTTCATGGAGCAGTTTGCTAACACTGTTTTCGTGGAATCTGAAAAGGGATATTCGCCAGTGCATTGAGGCCTATGGTGACAAGGGAAATATTCTCAGATAAAAACTAGAAAAAAGCTTTCTGAGAAACCGCTTTGTGAAGAGTTAATTCGTCTTACAGAGTGACACGATTCTTTTCATGGATCAGTTTGGTAGCACTGTTTTGGGGGTATCTGAGAAGGGATATTTTGGGTCGCATTGAAGCCTATGGTGACAAAGGAAATAACCTCAGATAAAAACTAGAAAGAAGCTTTCTGAGAAAGTTCTTTGTAATGTGTCAATTCATCTCACAGAGTTACACTTTTCTTTTCATGAACCAGTGTGCCAACACTGTTTTCATGCAATCTGCAAAGGGATATTTGGGAGTGACTTGAGGCCTATGGTGATAAAGGAAATATTCTCAGATAAAAACTAGAAGGAAGCTTTCCAAGTAACTGATTTGTGATTTGTGAATTCATCTCACAGAGTTACACTGTTCTTTTCATTGAGCAGTTTGTGAAAACTGTTTTCTTGCTATCTGCAGTGGAATATTTTGGAGCGCATTGAAGATTACGGTGACAAAGGAAATATCCTCATTTAAAAACAAGAAAGACGCTTTCTGAGAAACTGCTTTGTGATGTGTTAATTCATTTCACAGAGCTACACGATTCTTTTCATGAATCATTTTTGTAGCAGTGTTTTGGGGAATCTGAGAAGGGATATTTTGGATCACATTGAAGACTATGGTGACAAAGGAAATATGCTCACGTAAAAACTGCAAACAAGCTTTCTGAGAAACTGCTTCATGATGTGTTAATTCATCTCACTGAGTTAAAATTTTCTTTTCATGGAGCAGTTTGGTAACAATGTTTTCGTGGAATTTACACAGGGATATTTTGTAGCACAATGTTGCCTATAGTGAAAAAGGAAATATCCTTAGAAAAAAACTGGAAAGAAGCTTTCTGTGAACCTGCTTTGTGATGTGCAAATTCACCTCACAGTGGTACAAAGTTCTTTTTTTTTGCCCAGTTTGATGACACCGTTTTCATGGAATCTGCAATAGGATATAAGGGAGTGCATGAAAGTCCATGGTGACAAAAGAAATATCCTTACAGAAAAAGCATAAAGAAGTTTTCTGAGAAACTGCTTTGTGATGTATGAATTCATCTCACAGAGTTACATGATTCTTTTCATAGAACAGTTTGGTGGCACTGTTTTTGGGCAATCTGAGATGGTATATTTTGAATGGCATTGAAGCCTATGGTGACAAAGGAAATATCCTCAGATAAAAACAGGAAATAATCTTTCTGAGAATGTTCTTTGTGATGTGTGAATTCATCACACAGTGTTACACTGTACTTTTCACTGAGCAGTTTGCTAACACTGTTTTTGTATAACCTGCAAAGGGATATTTGGGAGCCCATTGAGGCCTATGGTGGAAAAGGAAATATCCTCAGACAAAAATTAGAAAAATGTTTTTTAAGAAACTGCTTTGTGATAACTGAATTCATCTCACAGAGTTACACTGTTCTTTTCATTGAGCAGTTTGCTAACATTCTTTTCTTGGAATCTGCAATGGGATATTTCTAAGTCTATAGAAGCTTATGGTGATAAAGGAAATGTTGTCATATAAAAACTAGAAAGAAGCTTTCTGAGAAACCCCTTTCTGATGTGTTAATTCATCTCGCATAGTTACACGATTCTTCACATGGATTAGTTTAGTAGCACAATTTTTGGGGAACCTGAGAAAGAATATTTTGGATCCCATTGAAGCCTAAACTGAGAAACGAAATATTCTCAGATAAGAAGTAGAAACAAGGTTTCTGAGAAAGTTCTTTCTGATGTGTGAATTCATCTCACAGAGTTACACCTTTCTTTTCATGGAGCAGTTTGTTAACACTGTTTCCATGGAATCTGCACAGGGATATTTGGGAGCACATTGGGGACTATAGTGAAAAAAAAAATCCTCAGATTAAAAACTGAAAAGAAGCTTTCTGAGAAACTGCTTTGTGACGTGTGAATTCATCTCACAGAGCTATGCCATTCCTTTCATTGTGCAGTTTGCTAACACTTTTTTCATGGAATCTGCAGTAGGATATTTGGGAGTGCATTGAAGCCTATCGTGACAAAGGAAATATCCTCAGATACAAATGAAAAAGAACATTTCTTAGAAATTGCTTTGTGATGTGTGAATTCATCTAAGAGAATTGCACTGTTCTTTCCATTGAGCAGCTTGCTAACACTGTTTTCTTGGAATCTGCAGTGGGATAATTTGGAGTGCGTTGTAGCTTATTGTCACAAGGGAAATATACTCAGACAAAAAGGAGAAGGAAGCTTTGTGAGAAACTGCTTTGAGTTTTGTGAATTCATTTCACAGAGTTACACATTCTTTTAATGGAGAATTTTGGTAGCACTTTTTTGGGGCATCTGAGGAGGTATATTTTTGATCGCATAGAAGCCTATGGTGACAGAGGAAATACCCTCAGATAAAAACTAGAAAGAAGCTTTCTGAGAAAGTTCTTTGTGATGTGTGAATTCATCTCACAGAGTTACACCTTTCTTTTCATGGAGAAGTTTGCTAACAGTGTTTTCTTGGAATCTGAAAAAGGATTTTTGGGAGCGTTTTGAGGCCTATGGTGATAAAGGTAATATCCTCAGATAAAAAGTAGAAAGAAGTTTTCAGAGAAACTGCTTTGTGATTTGTGAATTCATCTCACAGTGTTACACTGTTCTTTTCATTGAGCAGTTTGTTGACACTGTTTTCTTGGAATCTGCAATGGTGAATTTCAGAGTGCATTGAAGCTTATGATGAAAAGGGAAATATCCTCATATAAAAACAAGAAATAAGCTTTCTTAGAAACGACATTGTGATGTTTTAATTCATCTCAAAGAGCTCCACGATTATTTTCATGGATCAGTCTGTTAGCAACGTTTTTGGGGAATCTGAGAAAGAATATTTTGGATCGCATTGAAGCCTATGTTGAAAAAGTAAATATAATCATATAAAACTGGAAAGAAAAATTATGAAACACTGCTTTGTGATGTGTTAATTCATCTCACTGAGTTACACCTGTCTTTTCATGGAGTAGATTGCTAACTGTTATTGTGAAATCTGCACAGGGATATTGGGGAGCACATAGAGGCCTATAGTGAAAAAGTAAATATCCTGAGATTAAAAACTAGAAAGAAGCATTCTGAGAAACTGGTTGTGATGTGACTTCATCTCACAGAGATACAATGTTCTTTTCATTGAGCAGTTTGATAACACCGTTTTCGTGGCATCTGCAATAGGGTATTTGGGAGTGCATTGAAGCCTGTGGTGACAAACAAATTATCCACAGATAAAAACCATAAAGACGCTTTCTGAGAAAATTTTTTATGTTGTGTGAATTCATTTCACAGATCTACACTGTTCTTTTCATGGAGCAGTCTGGTAGCACTGTTTTTGGGGAATCTTAGTAGGGATATTAGAATTACATTGAAGCATATGGTGACAAAGGAAATATCCCAAGATTAAAACTAGAAAGAAACTTTTGAGAAAGCTCTTTGTGATGTATGAATTTATCTCACAGTATTACACCTTTCTTTTCATGAAGCAATTTGCTAACACTGCTTTCATGAAATCTGCAAAGGGATATTTGGGAGCACACTGAGTCCTCTGGTGAAAATGGAAATATCCCCAGATAAAAACAAGAAAGAAGCTTTTGGACAACATTCTTTGTGATGTGTGAATTCATCTCACAAAGTTATACTGTCCTTTTCATGGAGCAGTTTGCTAACACTGTTCTCATGCAACAGAACCTTCTTTCTAGTTTTTGTCTCAGGATATTTCCTTTGTCACCGTAAACTTCAATGCCCTCTGAAATATCCCATTGCAGTTCCAAGCAAACAGTGTTAGCAAACTGATCAATGAACAGAACAGTGTAACGCTGTGAGATGAATTCACACACCAAAAAGCAGTTTCTCAGAAAGCTTCTTTCTAGTTTTCTTCTGAGGATATTTCCTTTGCAACCATAGGCTTCAATGCACTCCCAAATATCCTACTGCAGATTCCACAAAAACAGTGTTATCAAAGGACTCAAAGAAAAGCACGATGTAGCTCTGTGAGATGAATTCACACGTCACAAAGCAGTTTCTCAGAAAGTTTCTTTCTAGTTTTTATCTGATGATATTTCCTTTTTCACCATAGTCCTCAAAGCGCTCCCAAATATCCTTTTGCATATTCCACAAAAACAGTATTATTCCACAAAACAGTGTTACCGAACTGCTCCTTGAAAATAAAGGTTAACCTTGTGAGATGAATTCACATATCACAAATAATTTTCTCAGAAAGCTGCTTTCTAGTTTTTATCTGAGGATATTTCCTTAGTCACCACAGGCTTTAATGAGATCCAAAATATCCCTTCTTAAGTTCCCCTAAAACAGTGCTACCAAACTGATCCATGAAAATAATCGTATAACTCTGTGAGATAAATTGTCACATCACCAAGCGGTTTCTCAGAAAGCTTCTTTTTGGTTTTTCTATGAGGATATTTCCTTTGTCACCATATTCTTCATTGCACTCCCAAATATCCTATGGCAGACTCCACAAAAACAGTGTTATCAAAAGGCTCAAAGAAAAGCAAGGCATAGCTCTGTGAGATGAATACATCCATCACAAAGCAGTTTCTCTGAAATCTTCTGTCTCGTTTTTATCTGAGGATATTTCCTTAGTCACCATAGGCCTCAATGTGCTCCCACATATCCCTTTGCAGATTCCACGAAAACAGTGTGTGCAAACTGCTCCAGGAAAAGAAAGGTGTATCTCTGTGAGATGAATTCACACATTCCAAAGAACTTCCTCAGAAAGCTTCTTTCTAGTTTTTATCTGCGGATATTCCCTTAGTCACATAGGCTTCATGGTGATCCAAAATATCCCTTCTCAGATTCCCCAAAAACAGTGTTACCAAACTGATCCATGAAAGGAATTGTGTAACTCTGTGAGGTGGATTAACATATCATAAAGCAGTTTCTCAGAGGGCTTCTTTCTAGTTTTTATATGAGGATATTTCCTTGGTTACCATAAATTTCAATACGCTCTAAAATATGCCATTGCAGATTCAAGAAGACAGTGTTAGCAAACTGCTCCATGAAAAGGACAGTGTAACTCTGTGCCTTTAATTCAATCATCACAAAGCAGATTCTCAGAAAGCTTGTTTCTACTTTTTCTATGAGGATATTTCCTTTTTCACTATAGGCCTCAATGTGCTTCAAAATATCCCTTTGCAGATTTCAGGAAAACAGTGTTAACAAACTGCTCCATGAAAACAAACCCGTAAATCTGGGAGGTGAATTCACACAACACAAAGCAGTTTCTCAGAAAGCTTCTTTCTGTTTTTTATCCGAGGATATTTCCTTTGTCACCATAGGCTTCAATGTGATCCAAAACATCCCTTCTCAGATTCTGCATAAAAGGTGCTACCAAACTGCTCCATAAATACAATCATGTAACACCATGAGATGAATTCATAAACCACAAAGCAGTTTCTCAGAAAGCTTCTTTCTAGTTTTTATCTGAGGATGTTTCCTTTTTCACTATATGTCTCAATGCACTCCCAAAAATCCCTTTACAGATTCCACGAAAACAATGTTAGCAAACTGTTTCATGAAAAGAAAGGTGTAACTCTTTGAGATGAATTCACACATTGCAAAGAACTTTCTCAGAAAGTTTCTTTCTAGTTTTTATCTGAGGATATTTCCTTAGTCATCATAGGCTTCAATGTGATCCAAAATATCCCTTGTAAGTTTCCCCAAAAACAGTGCTACCAAATTGATCCATGAAAAGAATCGTGTAAATCAGGGAGATGAATTAACACACCACAAAGCAGTTTCTCATAAAACCTCTTTCTAGTTTTTATATGATGATATTTTGTTTGTCACCCTAAGCTTCAATGCACTCTGAAATAATCCAGTGCAGATTCCAGAAAACAGTGTTATCAAACTGCTCAATGAAAAGAAAGGTGTAACTCTGTGATGTGAATTCGCACATCACAAAGAACTTTCTCAGAAAGCTTCTTTCTAGTTTTTATCTGAGGATATTTCCTTTTTCACCATAGGCTTTAATGCAATCCAAAACATCCCTTCTCAGATTCCCCAAAAAGTGTGATCAAACTGATGCAAGAAAAGAATTGTGTAACTCTGTGAAATGAATTCACAAATCACAAAGTAGTTTCTCAGAAAGTATCTATCTAGTTTTTGTCTGAGGATGATTCCATTTCCACAGTAAGTTTCAATGCACTCTGTAATATCCCATTGCAGTTTCCAAGAAAATAGTGTTAACATACTGCTCAATGAAAAAAACATTGTAACTCTGTGAATTGAATTCACACATCACAAAGCGGTCTCTCAGAATGCTTCTTTTTGTTTTTTCTATGAAGATATTTCCTTTATCAACATAGACTTCAATGCGTTCCCAAATATCTTATTGCAGATTACATGAAAACAGTGTTATCAATCTGCTCAATGAAAAGGAAGGTGTAACTCTGTTAGATGAATTCAGACATCACAAAGCAGTTTCTCAGAAAGATTCATTTTGGTTTTTCCATGAAGATATTTCTTTTTTCAAAATAGGCCTCAATGCACTCCCTTATATCCCTTTGTAGATTCCACGAAAACTGTGTTAGCAAACTGCCCCATGAAAGGAAACATGTAACTATGTAAGATGAATGCACACATCTCAAAGAACTTTCTCAGATTGCTTTTTTCTAGTTTTTATCTAAGGATACGTCCTTTGTCACCATAGGTTTCAATGTGCTCTGAAATATCCCATTGCAGATTCCAAGAAAACAGTGTTTTAGCAAACTGCTCAATGAAAAGAACAGGGTATCTCTCTGACATGAATTCACACATCACAAAGCAGTATCACAGAAATGTTTTTCCTAGTTTTTGTGTGAGGATATTTCCTTTTCCACAATAAGCTTCATTGCGCTCCAAAATATACCATTTTGGATTCCAAGAAAGCAGTTTTAGCAAAATACCTCATGAAAAGAACAGTGCAACTCTCTGTGTTAAAATCAAACACCACAAAGCAGTTTCTCAGAAAGTTCCTTTCCAGTTTTTCTATGAGGATATCTCCTTTTTCACTATAGGCCTCAAAGTACTCCCAAGAATCCCTTTGCAGATTCCACAAAAACTGAGTTAGCAAACTGCTCCATGAAAAGTAAGGTGTAACTCTGTGAGACAAATTCACGCAACACAAAGAACTTTCAGAGAAAGGTTCTTTCTAGTTTTCATCTGAGGATATTTCCTTTGTCACCACAGGCTTCAAGGCATTAAAAAAATATCCTTTCTCAGATTCCCCAAAAACAGTGCTAACAGATTGATCCATGAAAAGAATCGTGTTACACTGTGAGATGAATTAACACTTCTCATAGCAGTTTCTTAGAAATCTTTTTTTCTGGTTATTATATGAGTATATTTTCTTTGTCACCATAGGCTTCAATATGATCCAAAATATCCCTTCTCAGATTCTCCAAAAACAGTGCTACCAAATTGCTCCATGAAAAGGATCATGAAACTCTGAGATGAATTCACAAATGACAAAGGAATTTCTCAGAAAGCTTCTTTCTAGTTACTGTCAGATGATATTTCCTTTTTCTTTTTTTTAATTATTATTATACTTTAAGTTCTAGGGTACATGTGCACAACATGCAGGTTTGTTACATATGTATACTTGTGCCATGTTGGTGTGCTGCACCCATCAACTCATCAGCACCCATCAACTCATCATTTACATCAGGTATAACTCCCAATGCAATCTCTCCCCTCTCCCCCCTCCCCATCAGAGGCCTTGGTGTGTGATGTTCCCCTTCCCTCGTCCAAGTGATCTCATTTTCAGTTCCCACCTATGAGTGAGAACATGCGGCATTTGGTTTTCTGTTCTTGTGATATGCATTCCGAAATATAGCATTGCAGATTCCAAGAAAGTAGTGTTAGCAAACTGCTCATTGAAAAGAACAGTGTAACTCTGTTAGATGAATGAAACAGTGTAATTCTCTGAGTTGAATTCACACGTCAGAAAGCAGATTCTCAGAAAGCTACTTTTTGGTTTTTCCGTGAAGATATTTCCTTTGTCACCATAGGCATCAATGCACTCCCAAATATCCCTTTGCACATTCCATGAAAACAGTGTTATCAAACTGCTCCATGAAAGGAAATGTCTCTCTCAGTGAGATAAATTCACACATCACAAAGAACTTTCTCAGAAAGCTTCTTTTCCATTTGTATCTGAGGATATTTCCTTAGACACCATAGGCTTCAATGCAACCCAAAATATCCCTTCTCAGATTCCCCAAAAACAGTGCTACCAAACTTTTCCTTGAAAAGAATCCGGTAACTCTGTGAGATGAATTCACAAAACGGTTCCTCAGAAAACTACTTTCTAGTTATTATATGAGGATATTTTCTTTGTCACCATAAGCTTCAATGCGCTCCAAAATATCCCATCGCAGATTCCAAGTAAACAGTGTTAGCAAACTGCTCGATGAAAAGAACAGTATAACTCTCTGACATGAATTCACACATCACAAAGCAGTTTCTCAGAAAGCTTCTATTTACTTTTTGTCTGAGGATATTTCCTTTTCACAATTAGCTTCAATGCACTCTGAAATGGCCATTGTAGATTCCAAGAAACCAGTGTTAGCAAACTGCTCAGTGAAAAGATCAGTGTAACTCCATGAGATGATTTGACAAAACAAAAAACAGTTTCTCAGAAAGCTTCTTTTTCATATTTATCTGAGGATATTTCCTTTGTCACCATAGGCATCAACGCACTTCCAAATATCCTATAGCAGATTGCACACATAAAGTGTTATCAAACTCCTCAATGAAAAGAACGCTGTAGCTCTGTGAGATGAATTCACACATCACAAAGCAGTTTCTCAGAAAGCTTCTTTCTAGTATTTATATGAGGATATTTCCCTTTTCACTATAGGCCACAATGTGTTCAAAAATGTCCGTTTGCAGATTCCACGAAAACAGTGTTTGCAAACTACTCCATGAAAAGAAAGGTGTAACTCTGAGAGATGGATTCACACATCACAAAGAACTTTATCTGAAGTCTTCTTTCTAGTATTTATCTGAGGATATTTCCTTAGTCACCATAGGCTTCTATGCGATCCAAAATATCCCTTCTCAGTTTCCCCAAAAACAGTGCTACCAAACTGATAAAAGAATCGTGTAATTGTGTGAGATGAATTAACACATCTCTAAGCACGTCTCAGAAATCTTCTTTCTAGTTTTTATATGAGGATATTTCCTTTCTCACCATAAGCTTCAATGTGATCCAAAATAACCCTTCTAAGTTTCCCCAAAATGGTGCTATCAAACTGATCCATGAAAAGAATCATGTAACTCTGTGAGATGAATTCACAGATCACAAAGCAGTTTCTCTGAAAGTTTCTTAGAAAGAAACTAGAAGTTTTTGTCTGAGGATATTTCCTTTTTCACAATAAGCTTCAATGAACTTCAAAATATCCCATTGCTGATTCCAAGAAAACAGTGTTAGCAAACTGCTCAATGAAAAGAACAGTGTAATTCTGTGAGCTGAATTCACAGCTCAAAGAGCCATTTCTCAGAAGACATCCTTTTGTTTTTTCTATGAGGATATTTCTTTTGTCACCATGGGGTTCAAGGCACTCCCAAATATCCTATTGCAGACTCCACGAAAACAGTGTTATCAAACTGCACCATGGAAAGAATGGTGTAACTCTGTGTGATGAATTCACATATCCAAAGCATTTTCTCACAAATCCTCTTTCTAGTTTTCATTGGAGGATATTTACTCTTTCATTATAGGCCTCAATGCGCTCCCAAATATCCCTTTGCAGATTCCATGAGAACTCTGTTAGCAAATTGCTCCATGAAAACAATGGTGCAACTCTGTGAAATCAATTCACACTTCCCAAGGAACTTTCTCAGAAAGCTTCTTCCTAGTTTTTATCTGAGGATATTTCCTTAGTCACCATAGGCTTCAATGTCATCCAAAACATGGCTTCTGATATTCCCCAAAAACAGTGCTACCAAACTGATCCATGAATAGAATCATGTATCTCTGTGAGATGAATTAAATAATCACAAAGCAGTTTCTCAGAAAGGTTCTTTCTAGTTATTTTCTGAGGTTATTTCCTTTTTCACCTTAGGCCTCAATCTTGTAACTCTGTGAGATGAATTCAAAAATAACAAAGCAGTTTCTCAGAAAATTTCTTTCTAGTTTTTGTCTGAGGATAATTCCTCTTTCACAATAAGCTTCAGTGCACTCCTAAATATCCCATCGCAGATTCCAAGAAAACAGTGTTAGCAAACTGCTCAATGAAAACAACAGTGCAACACTCTTACATGAATTTACACATCACAAAGCTGTTTCTCAGAAGGCTTCTTTCTAGTTTTTGTCTGAGGATATTTCCTTTTTCACAATACACTTCAGTGCACTCCAAAATATGCCATTGCTGATTCCAAGAAAACAGTTTTCACAAACTGAAAAAAATAGTGTAAATATGTGAGTTGAATTCACACATCACAAAGCAGTTTCTCAGACAGCTTGTTTCTAGTTTTCTAGTTTTCATCTGAGGAAATTTCCTTTTTCACCATAGGCCTCAATACGCTCCCAAATATCCCTTTGCAGATTCCATGAAAACTCGGTTGGCAAACTGCTCCATGAAAACAATGATGTATCTCTGTGAGATGAATTCCCATATCACAAGGAAGGTCCTCAAAAATCTTCTTTACAGTTTTTATCTCAGGATATTTCCTTTATCACCATAGGCTTTAAAGTGATCCAAAATATCCTTTCTCAGATTCCCCAAAAACAGTGCTACCAAACTGATACATGAAAATAATTGTGTAATTCTGTCAGATGAACTAACGCATCATAAAGCCGTTTCTCAGAAATCTTCTTTCTAGTTTTTGTCTGAGGATATTTCCATTTTCACCATGGGCTTCAATGCACTCTGAAATAACCTATTGCATATTGCACGTAAAAAGTGTAATCAAATTGCTCAATGAAACGAATGGTATAGCTCTGTGAGATGAACTCGCACATCACAAAGCAGTTTCTCAGAAAGCTTCTTTCTAGTTATTATCTGAGGATATTTCCTTTTTCACTATAGGCCACAATGTGCTCCCAAATATCCCTCTGCAGATTCCATGAAAACAGTGATAGCAAACTTCTCCATGAAAAGATAGGTGTAACACTGTGAGATGAATTCCTACCTCTCAAAGAAGTTACTCAGAAAGCTTCTTTATAGCTTTAATCTGAGGATATTTCCTTTGTCACCGTAGGCTTCAATGTGATCCAAATTATTCCTTTTCAGATTGCCTGAACAAGAAAGAAACCAAGAAGAAGCTTTCTGAGAAACTGCTTTGTGATGTGTGAAATCATCTCGCAGAATTACAGTGTTCTTTTCATGTTAATTCATCTCCCAGAGTTACAAGATCCGTTTCATGGATCTTTGTGGTAGCACTGTTTTTGGGGAACTGAGAAGTGATATTTCAGATCACATTGAAGCCTATGGTGAGAAGGGAAACATCTTCAGATAATAACTAGAAAGAAGCTTTCTGATAAAGTTTTTTGTGATGTGTGAATTCATCTCACAGAGTTACACCTTTCCTTTCATGGAGCAGCTCACTAACACTGTTTTCATGGAATCTGCAAAGGGATATTTGGGATGTATTGAGGCCTATATTGAAAAAGGAAAAATCCTCAGGTCAAAATTAGAAAGATGCTTTCTGAGAAACGGCTTTTGGTGTGTGAATTCATCTCACAGAGTTACACCATTCTTTTCATTGAGCAGTTTGATAACACTGTGTTCGTGGAATCTGCAAAAGGATATTTGGGAGTGCTTTGAAGTCTATGGTGACAAAGGAAATATCCTCAGATAAAGACCAAAAGGAAGCTTTCTGAGAAATGGCTTTGTGATGTGGAAATTCATCTCACAGAGTTACACTGTTCTTTCATTGAGTAATTTGCTAACACTGTTTTCTTGGACTCTGCAATGGGATATTTTGGAGTGCATTGAAATTTATTGTGAATAAGAAAACATCCTCAGACAAAAATTAGAAAGATACTTTCTGAGAAACTGCTTTATGATGTGTTAATTCTTCTCACAGAGTTACACAATTCTTTTCATGGATCGGTTTGATAGCACTGTTTTTGGGGAATCTGAGAACAGTTGTTTTGGATCACATTGAAGCCTATGGTGAGAAAGGGAATATGCTCAGATTATAACTAGAAAGAAGACTTCTGAGAAAGTTCTTAGAGATGTGTGAATTCATCTCACAGATTTACACCTTTATTTTCATGGAGCAGTTTGCTAACACTTTTTGTGGAATCTGCAATGGGATACTTCAGAGTGCATTGAATCTTACATTGACAAAGGAAATACATTCATATAAATATTAGAAAGAAGCTTTCTGAGAAACTGCGGTGTGATGTGTTAATTAATCTCACAGAGTTACACGATTCTTTTCATGGATCAATTTCTTAGCATTGTTTTTCAGGTATCTGAGTAGGGATATTTTGGATAACATTGAGCCTAGGGTGACAAAGAAATTATCCTCAAATAACAACTAGAAAGAAGCTTTCTGAGAAAGGCTTTTGGGATGTGTGAATTCGTCTCACAGAGTTACACCTTTGTTTTCATGGAGCAGTGTGCTAACACTGTTTTCATGGAATCTGCAAAGGGATATCTGGGAGTGCACTGAGGCCTATGGTAAAAAAGGAAATATCCTCAGATAAAAACTACAATACTGCAAAGAAGCTTTCTGAGAAACTGGTTTGTTATGGGTCAATTCTTCTCACAGAGTTACACAATTCTTTTCTTTGAAATGTATGATAACACTGTTTTCCTGGAGTCTGCAATAGGATATTTGGGAGTGCATTGAAGCCTATGGTGACAAAGGAAATATCCCCATAGAGAAACCAAAAAGAAGCTTTCTGAGAAACTGCTCTGTGATGTGTGAATTCAATTCACAGAGTTACACTGTTCTAGTCATTGAGAAGTTTGCTAACACTGTTTTCTTGAAATCTACTATGGGATATTTCAGAGCACATTGAAGCTTATTGTGAATTAGCAAATATCCTCAGACAAAAACTAGATAGAAACGTTCTGAGAAATTGTTTTGTGATTTGTGAATTCATCGGACAGTGTTACACGATTCTCCTCATGGATCAGTATGATAGCATTGTTTTGGGGGAATCTGAGAAGGGATATTTTGGATCACATTGAAGCCTATGGTGACAAAGGAAATATCCTCAGATAAAAACTATAAAGAAGATTTCTGAGAAAGTTCTTTGTGATGTGTGAATTCATCTCACATAGCTACACCTTTCTTTTCATGGAGAAGTTTGGTTACACTGTTTTTGTGGAGTTGGCAAATGGATATATGGGAGTGCATTGAGGCCAATAGTGAAAAAGGAAATATTCTAATAGAAAAACTAGAAAGAATCTTTCTGAGAATCAGCTTTGTGATGTTTGAGTTCAATGCAGAGTTTCACTGTCATTTTCATAGAGCAATTTGCTAGCACTGTTTTCTTGGAATCTGCAATGGCATATTTCTGAGCACATTGAACCTTAGTGTGAAAAAGGATATATCCTCAGACAAAAACTAGAAAGAAACTTTCAGACAAACTGCTTTGTGATGTGTGAATTCATGTCAGAGAATTAACCTGTTCTTTTCATTGAGCAGCTTGCTAACACTGTTTTCTTGGAATCTGCAATGGGATATTTCGAAGCACATTGAAGCTTCTTTTGACAAAGGAAATATCCTCATATAAAAACTAGGAAGAAACTTTCTGAGAAATCGCATTGGGATGTGTTAATTTATTTGACAGAGTTACAAGATTGTTTCCATGCATCCGTTTGGTAGCACTGTTATTGGGGAATCTAAGAAGGGATACTTTGGATCGCTTTGAAGACTATGGTGACTAAGGACATATCCTCACATAAAAACTAGAAAGAGTCTATCTGAGAAAGTTCTTTGTGATGTATGAATCCATCTCACTGAGTTACACTTTCTGTTTCATGGGGGAGTTTGCTAACACAGTTCTCGTGGAATCAGCAAAGGGATATTTGGGAATGCATTGAGGCTTACAGTGAAAAAGGAAATATCCTCATAGGAAAACCAAAATGAAGCTTTCTGAGAAACTTCTTTGTGATGTGTGAATTCAATTCACAGAGTTAAACTCTTCCTTTCATTGAGCAGTTTGTTAACACTGATTTTTCAGAATCTGCAATGAGATATTTCAGAGCACATTGAAACTTTTTGTGAAAAAGGAAATATAATCAGACAAAAACTAGAAAGACATTTTCTGAGAAACTGTTTTGTGATTTGTGAATTCATCTCAATGAGTTACATGATTCTTTTCATGGATCAGTTTGTAAGCACTGTTTTTGGGGAATCTGAGGAGGGATACTTTGGATATCATTGAGGTCTATGGTGTCTAAGGAAATATCCTCAGAAAAAAACTATAAAGGAGCTTTCTGAGAAAGTTCTTTTTGATGTGTGAATTCATCTTACAGAGATACACTTTTGTTTTCATGGAGCAGTTTACTAATACTGTTTTCATATAATCTTCAATAAGATTTTTGGGAGCACATTGAAGCCTATGGTTACAAAGGAATTATCCTCAGACAAACACCAAGAAGAAGCTGTCTGAGAAACTACTTTGTGATGTGTGATTTCATCTCACAGAGTTACACCTCTATTTTCATGGAGCAGCTTCCTAACACTGTTTTTGTGGAATCTGCAAAGTGATATTTGGGAGTACATTCAAGCCTACCGTGAGAAATGAAATATCCTCAGATAAAAACTAGAAGGAAGCTTTCTGAGAAACTGCTTTGTGACGTGTGAATTCAACTCACAGAGTTACCCTGTACTTTGCATTGAGCAGTTTGCTTACACTGTTTTCTTGGAATCTGTACTCTGATATTTCTTAGCACATTGAACTTTATGGTGACAAAGGAAATGTACTCATAGATGAAACAAAAAGAAGCTTTCTGAGAAAGTGCTTTGTGATATGTGAATTCATCTCACAGAGTTACACTGCTCTTTTCATTTAGCAGTTTGATAACACTGTTATCATGGAATCTGCTATAGGACATTTGGGAGTGCATTGAAGCCCATGGTGACAAAGCATATATCCTCATAGATAATGGAAAACGAAACTTTCTAAGAAACTGCTTTGTGTTGTGTGAATTCCTCTCACAGTATTACCCTGTTGTTTTCATTGAGCAGTTTGCTAACTCTGTTTTCTTGGAATCTTAAAAGGGATATTTTGGAGTGCATTGAAAATTATGGTGACATAGGAAACATCCTCATAGAAAAGGTAGAAAGAAGCTTTCTGAGAAACTGCTTTATGATGTGTTAATTCATCTCACAGTGTTGCACGATGCTTTTCATGGATCACTTAGGCAGCACTGTTTTTGGGGATTCTGAAAAGGGATATTTTGGATCACATTTAAGTCTGTGGTGACAAAGGAAATATCCTCAGATAAAAATTAGAAAGAAACTTTAGAAGAAACTGTTTTGTGATGCCTGAATTCATCTCACAGAATTACACATTTCTTTCTTTTTATGGAGCTGTTGGTAACACTGTTCTCATGGAATCTGCAAAGGGATAGCTAGGAGCAATTGAGACGTATGGTGAAAAACAAAATATCCTCAGGTGAAAACGAGAAAGCAGCTTTCTGAGAAACTACTTTGTAACGTGTGAATTCACCTCACAGAGATACACAATTATTTTCATGAATCATTATGGTAGCACTGTTTTTGGGGAATCAGAGAAGGGATATTTTGGATCTCATTGAAGCCTGTGGTGACAAAAGAAATATCCTCAGTTAAAAACTGGAAAGAAGCTTTCTGAGAATCTGCTTTGTGATGTGTGAATTAATCTTACAGAGTTACACTATTCTTTCCAGGGAGCAGTTTGCTAACACTGTTTTCATGGAATCTGCAAAGGGATATTTGGGAGTGCATGGAGGCCTATGGTGAAAAAGGAAATATCTCTGGATAAAAACTAGAAAGAAACTTTCTGAGAAACTCCTTTGTGATGTTTGAATTCATCTCTCTGAGTGACACTGTTCTTTTCATTGAGTAATTTCCTAACACTGTTTACATGGAATCTGCAGTTATATTTCAGAGTGCATTGAAGCTTAAGTTGACAAAGGTATTACACTCATACAAAAAATGAAAAGAAACTTTCTGAGAAACCACTTTGTGATGTATTAATTATTCCCACTGAGCTAAACGATTCTTCTCTGGATCAGTTTGGTAGCACTGTTTTGGGGAATCTGAGAAGGGATATTTTGGATCGTATTGAAGCCTATGGTGACAAAGGAAAAATCCTCAGATAAAAAATAGAAATAAGCTCTCTGAGAAAGTTCTCTGTAGTGTGTGAATTCTTCTCACAGAGTTACACCTTTCTTTTCTTGGGGCAGTTTGCTAACACTGTTTTCTTGAAATCTGAAAAGGGATATTTTTTAGCTCATTGAAGCCAATGGTGACAAAGTGTATACCCTTATATAAAAACTAGAAAGAAGCTTTCTGAGAAACTGCTTTGTGATATGTGAATTCATCTCACAGAGTTACATGATTCTTTTCATGGAACATTTTGGTAGCACTGTATTTGGGAAATTTGAGAAGGGATATTTTGGTTTGCATTGAAGCCTATGATGACTAAGGAAATATCCTAAGATGAAAACTAGAAAGAAGCTTTATGAGAAACTGCTTTGTGATGTGTGAATTAATCTCACAGAATACACCATTCTTTTCATTGAACACTTTGCTAAAACTGTTTTCATACAATCTGCAAAGGGATATTTGGGAGTGTATTGAGGCCTATGTCGAAAAAGGAAATATCCTCAGATAAAAACTAGAAAAAAGCTTTCTGGGAAACTGCTTTGTGATGTGTGAATTCGCTTCACAGAGTTACACCATTCTTTTCATTGAGCAGTTTGCTAACACTGTTTTCATGGAATCGGCAAAGGGATAATTTGGAGCACATTGAAGGTTATGGTGACAAAGGAAATATCCTCAGACAAAAACTAGAAAGAAACTTTCTGGGAAATAGCTTTGTGATTTGTGAACTCATCTCACAGAGTTACAAGATTATTTTCATGAAACTGTTTGGTAGCACTGTTTTTGAGGAATCTCAGAGGGGACATTTTGGATCACATTGAAGCTTATGGTGACAAAAGAAACATCCTAAGATAAAAAATTGAAAGAAGCTTACTGAGAAAGTTCTTTGTGATGTGTGATTTCACCTCACAGAGTTACACCTTTCTTTTCATGGGGAAGTTTGCTAACACTGTTTTCACGGAATCTGCAATAGAATATTTGGGAGTGCATTGAAGCCTTATGGTGACTGAGGAAATATCCTCAGAGAAAAACCAAAAAAGTCTTTCTGAGAAACTGCTTTGTGATGTGTGAATTCATCTCACAGATTTACACTTTTTCTTTCATGGAACAGTTTGCTAATACTAATTTCATGGAATCTGAAAAGGGATATTCGTGAGTGCATTGAGGTATAAGTTGAAAAAGTATATATACTCATACAAATACAAGAAAGAAGCTGTCTGTGAAACTACTTTGTGACGTGTCTATTAATATCACAGAGTTACACCGTTCTCTTCATTGAGAAGTTTGCTATCACTTTTTTCGTGGAATCTGCAACGGGATATTCTGGAGTGCATTGAGGAATATGGAGAAAAAGGAAATATCCTCAGATAAATACTAGAAAGATTCTGTCTGAGACACAGCTTTGTGATGTGTGAATTCAACTCACATAGTTACAACATTCTTTTCATGGAGCAGTTTGGCTGCACTGTTTTTGGTGAATCTGAGAAAGGATATTTTGGATCACATTGAAGCTTAGGGTGACAAAGGAAATATCTTCAGATAAAAACTAGAAAGAAACTTTCTCAGAAACTTCTTTGTAATGTGTGTATTCACTTCACAGAGTATCACCTTTCTGTTCATGGAGCAGATTTCTAACACAATTTTTGTGGAATCTGCAAAGTGATGTTTAGGAGCACATTGAGGCCTATGGTGAAAAAGGAAATATCCTCAGAGAAAAAGTAGAAAGAAGCTTTCTGAGAAACTGCTTTGTGATGTGTGAATTCATCTTACAGATTTACACTGTTCATTTCATTGAGCTGCTTGCTAACTGTTTTCCTGGAGTCTACAGTGGGATATTTTGAAGGGCATTTAAGCTTATTGTGACAAAGGAAATATCCTCATAGATAAACAAAAGAGATGCTTTCTGAGAAACTACTTTGTGATGTGTGAATTCATCTCACATAGTTACACCATTCTTTTCATTGAGTAGTTTTATAACACTGTTTCCGTGGAATCTGCAGTAGAATATTTGGGAGTGCATTGAAGCCTATGGTGACACAGGAAATAATCTCATTGATAAACCAAAAAGAAACTTTCAAAGAAACTGCTTTGTGATGTGTGAATTCATCTCACAGTGATACACTGTTCTTTTCATTGAGCAGTTTGCTAACACTGTTTTCTTGGAATCTTAAATGGAGTATTTCGGAGCACCTTGAAGCCTATGGTGATACAGGAAATATCCTCATAGAAAAAGTAGAAAAACGCTTTCTGAGAAACCGATTTGTGATGTGTTAATTCATCTCACGGAGTTAAATGATTCTTTTCATGGATCAGTTTGGCATCACTGCTTTTGGGAAATCTGAGAAAGGATACATTGGCTCCCATTGAAGCCTACGGTGACAAAGGAAATATCCTCAGATGAAAACTATAAATTACTTTTCTGAGAAAGTTCTTTGTGATGTGTGAATTCATCTCATAGAGTTACACCTTTCTTTTCATGGAGTCATTTGCTAACACTGTTGTCATGGAATCTGTAAATGGATATTTGGGAGGGCATTGACGCCTATGGTGAAAAACTAAATATCCTCAGGTAAAACGTGAAAGAAGATTTCTGAGAAACTGCTTTGCAATGTGTGAATTCATCTCATGGAGTTACATGATTCTTTTCATGGATCAGTTTGGTAGCACTGTTTTTGGGGAATGTGAGGAGAGATACTTTGGATCTCATTGAAGCCTATGATGACAAAGGAAATACCCTCATATAAAAACTAGAAAGAAGCTTTCTGAGAAACCACTTTATGATATGTTAATTCATCTGACAGAGTTAAATGATTACTTTCATAGATTAGTTTGATATCTCGATTTGGGGAATCTGAGAAGGGATACATTTTTTCACTTTGAAGCCTATGGTGACAAAGAAAAAATCCTCAGATAAAAACTAGAAAGAAGCTTTCTGAGAAAGTTCTTTGTGATGTGTGAATTCATCTCACAGAGTTACCTTTCTTTTCAAGGAACAGTTTCCTACCAGTGTTGTTGTGGAATCGGCAAAGGGATATTTGGGAGTGCATTGAGAGTTATAGTGAAAAATTAAATATCCTCAGATAAAAATGAGAAAGAATCTTTCTGAGAAGCTGTTTTGTGATATATTAATTCATCTCACAGAGTTACATGATTCTTTTCATATATCACTTTTGTAACTCTGTTTTAGGGGAATCTGAGAAGGGATATTTTGGAACGCATGCAAGCCTATGGTGACATAGGAAATACTCTCAAAAACTAGAAAGTAGCATTCTGAGAAATTTATTTGTGAAGTGTGAATTCATCTCACAGAGTTACACTGTTCTTTTCATTGAGCAGTTTACTAACACTGTTTTCTTGGAATCTGCAATGGGATATTTTGGAGCACTTTGAAGCTTATGGTGACAAATGAAATATCCTCAGACTAAATATAGAATGAAGCTTTCTGAGAAACTGCTTTATAATTTGTGAACTCATCTCATGGAGTCACTTTTCTTTCCATGGAGCAGTTCACTAACACTGTTTATGTGGAATCTGCAAAGCGATATTTGGGAGCACCTTGAGGCCTATGGCAAAATAGGAAATATCCTCAGATAAAAACTAGAAAGACACTTACTGAGAAACTGCTTTGTGAAGTGTCAATTCATGTCACAGAGTTACACTGTTCTTTTCATGGAGCAGTTTGCTAACACTGTTTTCGTGGTATCTGCAAAGGGATATATGGGAGCGCTTTGAGGTCTATGGTGATAAATTAAATATCCTCAGATGAAAACTAGAAGGAAGCTTTCTGAGAAACCGCTTTGTGTTGTGTTAATTCATCTGACAGAGTTACATGATTCTTTTCATGGAACAGTTTGGTAGCACTGTTTTTCAGGAATCTGAGAAGGAATATTTTGGATCGCATTGAAGACCATGGTGACAAATATCCTCAGAAAAAAAAGTAGAAAGAAGCTTTCTGAGAAAGGACATTGTTATGTGTTAATTCATTTCACAGCGTTACACCTTTCTTTTCATGGAACTGTTTGCTAATATTGTTTTCCTTGAATCTGCAATGGGATATTTGGGAGTGCATTGAGGCCTATAGAAAAAAGGAAATACACTAAGATGAAAACTAGAAAGAAGCTTTCTGAGAAACTGCTTTGTGATGTGTGAATTCATCTCAGAGAATTACATGGTTCTTTTCACTGAGTAGTTTGATAACACTGTTTTCGTTTAATCTGCAATAGGATATTTGGGAGTGCATTGAGGCCTATGGTGAAAAAGGAAATATACTGAGGTAAAAACTTGAAACCATCTTTCTGAGAAACTCCTTTTTGATGCATGATTTCATCTCACAGAGTTACTCTGTTCTTTTCGTGGAACAGTTTGCTAACATTATTTTCTTGGAATCTGCGATTTGACATTTCAGAGTGCATTGAAGCTTATGGTGAGAAAGGAAATATCCTCATATGAAAACTAGAAAGAAGCTTTCTGAGAAAACTGCTTTGTGATGTGTTAATTCATCTCACAGAGTTACACGATTCTTTTCATGGATCAGTTTGGTAGCACTGTTTTTAGGGAATCTGAGAAGGGATAGTTTGGATCGTAGTGAAGCCTATCATGACAAAGGGAGTATCCTCAGATAAAAATTAGAAAGAAGCTTTCTGAGAAAGATCTTTGTGATGTGTGAATTCATCTCACAGAGCTATACCTCTATTTTCATGGCGCAGTTTGCTAATACTGTTTTCATGGAATCTTCAATAGGATATTTGGGAGCACATTGAAGCCTATGGTGACAAAGGTATTATCCTCAGACAAACACCAAAAAGAAGCTGTCTGAGAAACTACTTTGTGATGTGTGAATTCACCTCACAGAGTTACACCTCTATTTTCATGGAGCAGTTTGCTAACACTGTTTGTGTGGAATCTGCAAAGGGATATTTGGGAGTACATTCAGGCCTACAGTGAGAAATGAAATATGCTCAGATAAAAACTAGAAGGAAGCTTTCTGAGAAACTGCTTTGTGACGTGTGAATTCAACTCACAGAGTTACACTGTACTTTGTATTGAGAGGTTTGCTTACACTTTTTTCTTGGAATCTGCACTCTGATATTTCTTAGCACATTGAAGTTTTTGGTAACAAAGGAAATATACTCATAGATAAACCAAAAAGAAGCTTTCTGAGAAACTGTTTTGTAATGTGTGAATTCATCACACAGAGTTATGCTGTCCTTTTCTTTTAGCAGTTTGATAACATTGTTATCGTGGAATCTGCTATAGGATATTTGGGAGGGCATTGAAGCCTAAGATGACAAAGCAGACATCCTCATTGACAAAGGAAAAGGAAGCTATCTGAGAAACTGCTTTGTGTTGCGTGAATTCCTCTCACAGTGTTACACTATTGTTTTCATCAAACAGTTTGCTAACTCTGTTTTCTTGGTATCTTAAAAGGGATATTTTGGAGTGCATTGAAAATTTTGGTGCCATAAGAAACGTCCTCATAGAAAACGTAGGAAGAATCTTTCTGAGTAATCACTTTGTGATGTGTTATTCATCTCACAGAGTTACATGATTCTTTTCATGGATCACTTAGGCAGAACTGTTTTTGGGGAATATGAAAAGGGATATTTTGGATCGCATTGAAACCTATCGTGACAGAGGAAATATCCTCAGATAAAAATTAGAAAGCAGCTGTAGGAGAAACTGTTTTGTGATGTCAGAATTCAACTCACGGGGTTACACCTTTCTTTCTCTCTTTGCATGTAGCTGTTGGTAACACTGTTTTCGTGAAATCTGCAAAGGGATATTTGGGAGTACATTGAGGCCTATGCTGAAAAACGAAATATCCTCAGATAAAAAAGAGAAAGTAGCTTCCTGAGAAGTTACTTTTAACGTGTGAATTCATCTCACAGAGATACTCAATTATTGTCATGAATCATTATGGCAGCACTGTTTTTGGGGTATTGCAGGAGGGGGGATATTTTGGATCTCATTGAAGCCTATGGTGACAAAATAAGTATCCTCAGATAAAAATTAGAAGGAAGCTTTCTGAAAAATCTGCATTGTGATGTGTGAGTTCATCTCACAGAGTTACACCATTCTTTCCAGGGAGCAATTGACTAACACTGTTTTCGTGGAATCTGCAAAGGGATATTCAGGAGTGCTTGGAGGCCTATGGTGAAAAAGGAACTCCCCTCAGATAAAAACTAGAAAGAAACTTTCTGAGTAACTGCTTTGTGATGTGTGAATTCATCTCACTGAGTGACACTGTTCTTTTCATTGAGTAGTTTGCTAACACTGTTTTCATGGAATCTACAAAGGTATATTTGAGAGTGCATTGAAGCTTAAGGTGACAAAGGAAATACCCTCATGCAAAACTAAATGAAGCTTTGTGAGAAACCGTTTTTTGATATGTTAATTCTTCCCACTGAGTAAATGATTCTTTTCTGTATCAGTTTGGTAGCACTGTTTTGGGGAATCTGAGAAGGGATATTTTGGATCGCATTGAAGCCTATGGTGACAAAGGAAATATCCTCAGACAAAAAATAGAAATAAGCTTTCTGAGAAAGTTCTTTTTAATGTGTGAGTTCATCTCTCAGAGTTACACCTTTCTTTTCATGGGTCAGTTTGCTAACACTCTTTTCTTGGAATCTGCAATGGGATATTTAGGAGCACTTCGAAGCTTATGGTGACCAGGAAATATCCTCAGACCAAAACTAGTAAGAAGATTTCTGAGAAACTGATTTGTGATTTATGAATTCATCTCACAGAGTTACACCATTATTTCCATAGAGCAGTTTGCAAACACTGTTTTCATGGAATCTGCAAGTCATACTTTGGAGCACATTGAAACTTCAGGTGACAAAGGAAATATCCTCCAAAAAAAACTAGAAAGAAGCTTTCTGAGAAACTGCTTTGTGATATGTGAATTCATCTCCCAGAGTTACATGATTCTTTTTATGGAACAGTTTAGTAGCACTGCTTTTTGGGAATCTGAGAAGGCATATTTTGGATCACTTTGAAGCCTATGGTGACTAAGGAAATATTCTAAGATAAAAACTAGAAAGAAACTTTACAAGAAACTGCTTGGTGAAGTGTGAATTAATCTCAGAGTTCACTGTTCTTTTCATTGAGCAGTTTGCTAACACTGTTTTCATGCAATCTGCAAAAGGATATTTGGGAGCCCATTAAGCCCTATGTTGAAAAAGGAAATATCCTCAGATAAAAACTAGAAAAGAGCTTTCTGAGAAACTGCTTTGTGATGTGTGAATTCATTTCACAGAGTTACATCATTCTTTTCATTGAGCAGTTTGCTAACACTGTTTTCATGGAATCGGCAAAGGGAAACACATTGGAGCACATTGAAGGTTATGGTGACAAAGGAAATATCCTCAGACAAAAACTAGAAAGAAACTTTCTGGGAAACGGCTTTGTGATTTGTGAACTTATCTCACAGAGTTACACAATTATTTTCATGAAGCTGTTTGGTAGCACTGTTTTTGGGGAATCTCAGCAGGGACATTATGGATCACATTGAAGCATATGGTGACAAAAGAAACATCCTAAGATAAAAAAATGAAAGAAGCTTTTTGAGAAGGATCTTTGTGATGTGTGATTTCACCTCACAGAGTTACATCTTTCTTTTCATGAAGAAGTTTGCTAACACTGTTTTCACGGAATCTGCAATAGAATATTTGGAACTGCATTGAAGCCTTATGGTGACTAAGGAAATATCGTCAGAAAATAGGAGAAAGAATCTTTCTGAGAAGCTGCTTTGTGATGTGTGAATTCATCTCACCAATTTATACTTTTCCTTTCAGTGTACATTGAGGAATATGTTGAAAAAGGAAATATACAAATACTAGAAAGAAGCTTTCTGTGAAACTGTTTTGTGATATGTCCATTCATATCACAGAGTTAAACCATTCTCTTTATTGAGAAGTTTGCTATCACTTTTTTCATGGAATTTGCAATGTGATATTCTGGAGCACATTGAGGAATATGGAAAAAAAGGAAATATCCTCAGATAAATACTAGAAAGAAGCTGTCTTAGAAACAGCTTTGTGATGTGTGAATTCATCTCACACAGTTACATCATTCTTTTCATGGAGCAGTTTGTCATCACTGTTTTTGGGGAACCTGAGAAGGGATATTTTGGATCACATTGAAGCCTTGGGTGACAAAGGAAATATCTTCAGATAAAAACTACAAAGAATCGTTCTCAGAAACTTCTTTGTGATGCGTGTATTCACCTCACAGAGTATCACCTTTCTGTTCATGGAGCAGACTGCTAACAGAGTTATCATGGAATCTGCAAAGTGATGTTTGGGAGCGCAGTGAGACCTATGGTTTATAAGCAAATATCCTCAGTGAAAAAGTGGAAAGAGCTTTCTGGGAAACTGCTTTGTGATGTGTGAATTCATCTTAGAGATTTACAGCATTCATTTCATTGAGCCATTTGCTAACACTGTTTTCCTGGAGTCTACAATGGGATGTTTTGGAGCGCATTGAAGCTTTTGGTGACAATGGAAATATCCTCATATACAAACTAGAAAGAAACTTTCTGAGAAATAGCTTTGTCATGTGTTAATTCATCTCACAGGGTTACACCTTTCTTTTCATGGAGCAGTTTGCTAACACTGTTATTGTGGAATCTGCAAAGGGATTTTTGGGAATGATTTGATTCCTATGTTGAAAAAGCAGATATCCTCAGATAAAAACTAAACAGAAGCTTTCTGAGAAACTGTTTGGTGATGCATGAATTAATCTCACATAGTTTCACTGTTCTTTCCACTGAGTAGTTTGCTAACACTGTTTTCTTGGAACCTGCACTAGATATTTCAGAGTGCATTGAAACTTTTGGTGATGAAGGAACTATCCTCACATAAAAACTGGAAAGAATCTTTCTGAGAAAGAGCTTGTGATGTGTTAATTCATTTCACAGAATTACACGATTCTTTTCTTGGATCAGTTTGGGAGCACTCTTTTTTGAAAGCTGAGAAGGGATATTTGGGATCACATTGAAGCCTGTGGTGACAAAGGATATGTCCTCAGATAAAAGCTACAAAGGATCTTTCTGAGAAAGTACTTTGTGTTGTGTGAATTAATCTCACAGTGTTAAACCTTTCTTTTCATGGAGTCGTTTGCTAACACTGTTTTCATGGAATATGTAAAGGGATATTTGGGAGTGCATGGAGGATTATGTTGATAAATGAAATATCCTCTGATAAAAACCGAAAAGGAGATTTCTGTGAAACTGCTTTGTGATGGGTGAATTCATCTCACTGACTTACACTGTTCTTTTCATTGAAAAGTTTGCTAACACTTTTTGCGTGGAATCTGCAATGGGATATTCACGAGCACATTGAGGTCTATGGTGAAAAACAAAATATCCTCAGACAAAAAATAGAAAGAAGTTTTCATAGACAGTGCTTTGTGATTTGTGAATTCATGTCACAGAATTACACGGTCCTTTTCATGAAGCAGTTTGTTAGCACTGTTTTCGTGGAATCTGCAAATGGATATTTGGGAGTGCATTGATGCCTCTGGTGATAGAGGAAATATCCTCAGACAAAAGCTAGAAAGAGGCTATCTGAGAAACTTCTTTGTGATGTGTGAATTCGTCTTACAGAGTTACACCGTTCTTTTCATTGAGCAGTTTGATGACACTGTTTTCGTGGAATCTGCAATAGGATAATTGGGAGCACATTGAAGCCTATGGTGACAAGGGAAATATTCTCAGATAAAAACCAAAAATAAGTTTCTGTGAAACGCTTTGGGATGTGTGAATTCATCTCACAGAGTTTTGCCATTCTTTTTATTGAGAAGTTTGCTAACACATTTTTCATGGAAACTGTAATGGCATATTCGGGAGTGCATTGAGGAATATGGTGAAAAATGAAATATAATCAGATAAAAAATAGAAGCAAGCTTTCTGAGAAACTGCTATGTGATGTATGAATTAATCTCACAGAGTTACACCATTCTTTTCATGGAGTAGTTTGGTAGCCTGTTTTTGGGAAATTTGAGAAGGGATATTTTATATCGTATTGAAGACTATGGTGACAAAGGAATTATCCTCAGATAAAAACTAGAAAGAAGCTTTCTGAGAAACTACTTTGTGATGTGTGAATTCATCTCACAGATTTACTCCTTCTTTTCATGGAGCAGTTTTCTAACACTATTTTCATGGAATTTGGAAAGGGATATTCGTGAGAGCCCCATGGCAAATGGTGGCAAAGAAATTATCCTCACACAAAAACTAGAAGGAGGCTTTCTGAGAAACTGCTTTGTGATGTGTGTATTCACATCACAGAGTTACACGATTTTATTCTTGGAACAGTTTGCTAACACAGTTTTTGTGGAATCTGCAATAGGATATTTGGGAGTACATTGAATCCTATGGTGACAAAGGAATTATCCTCAGTCAAAAACCAAAAAGAAGTTGTCTGAGAAGCTGCTTTGTAATGTGTAAATTCTTCTCACAAATTTAAAACTTTCTTTTCATGGAGCAGTTTGTTAACACTTTTATCATGTAATCTGCAAAGGCATATCTGGGAGCACATTGAGGCCTATAGTGAAAAAGGAAATATCCTCAGATAAAAACTAGAAAGAAGCTTTCTGAGAAACTGCTTTGTGATGTGTGAGTTCATCTTACAGAGTTACACCATTCTTTTCATTGTGCAGTTTGATAACACTGTTTTCGTGGAATCTGAAATAGGATATTTTGGACTGCATTGAAGCCTATGGTGACAAAGGAAATATCCTCTCACAAAAACCAAAAAGAAGCTTTCTGTCAAACTGCTTTGTGATGTGTGAATTCATCTCACAGAATTTTTATTAGAAGTTTACTAACACTTTTTTCATGGTATCTGCCATGGGATATTCCAGAGCACCTTGAAGAATATGGTGAACAAGGAAATATCCTCAGATAAAAACTAGAAAGAAACTTTCTGAGAAACAGCTTTGTGATGTGTGAATTCATTTTACAAAGATACACTATTTTTTTCATGGATCAGATTGGTAGCACTGTTTTTGAGGAATCAGAGAAGGGATATTATAAATGGCATTGACGCCTATGGTGACAAAGGAAATATCCGCAGATCAAAACTAGAATGAAGCTTTCTGAGAAACTGCTTTGTGATATGTGACTTTATCTCACCGAGTTACACTGCTCTTTTCACTGAGTAGTTTGATAACACTCTTTTCATGGAATCTGCAATGGGATATTTCGGAACGCATTGAAGCTTATGGTGACAAAGGAAATATCATCATGTAAAATCTAGATAGAAGCATTCTAAGAAACTGATTTGTGATGTGTTAATTCATTTCACAAAGTTACAAGTTTCTTTCCATGGAACAGTTTGGTAGTATTGTTTATGGGAAATCTCAGAATGGATATTGGGGATTGCATTGAAGTATATGGTGACAAAGGAAACATCCTTAGGTAAAAACCAGAAATAAGCTCCCTGAGAAAGTTCTTTCTGAAGTGTCAATTCCTCTTCACAGAACTTCATCTGCCTTTTCATGGAGAGTTTTGCTAACACTGTTTTCGTGGAATGTACAAAGGGGTATTCGGGAGTGCATTGAGGCGTACAGTGAAAAAGGAAATATCCTCAGATAAAAACTAGAAAGAAGCTTTCTGAGAAACTGTTTGGTGATGTGTGAGTTCATCTGACAGATTACACCATTCTCTTCATTGAGCAATTTGATAACACTGTTTTCGTGGAATCTGCAATAGGATATTTGGGAGTGCTTTGTAGCTTGCGGTGACAAAGGATATATCCTCAGATAAAAACCAAAATAAGTTTTCTGTGAAACTTTTTTGTGATGTGTCAAATCATCTCACAGAGTTACAACATTCTTTTCATTGAGAAGTTCACAAACACATTTTTCATGGAATCTGCAAAGGGATACTCAGTAGCACATTGAGGAATATGTTGAAAAAGTAAATATTCTCAGATAAAAACTAGAAAAAAGTTTTCTGAGAAACAGGTTTGTGATGTGTGAATTCATCTTACAAAGATACACCAATCTTTTCATGGATCAGTTTGATTGCTCTGTTTTTGGGGAATCTGAGAAGGGATATTTTTTGATTGCTTTGAATCCTATGGTGACAAAGGAAATATCCTCAGATAAAAACTAGAACGAGGCTTTCTGAGAAAGTTCTTTATGATTTCTGAATTCACCTTACAGCGTTACACCTTTCTTTTCATGGAGCAGTTTGCTAACACTGTTTTCATTTTATCTGCAAAGGGATATTTGGGAGCACATTGAGGCCTATGGTGGAAAAGAAAATATACTCCGACAAAAACTAGAAAGAAGGTTTTTGAGAAACTGCTTTGTGATGTGTCAATTCATCTTACAGAGTTAGACCGTTCATTTCATTGAGCAGTTTGATAACACTATTTTTGTGGAATCTGCAATAGGGTATTTGGGAGCACAATGAAGCCTATGTGACAAAAGAATTGCCCTCAGATAAAAACCAAAATAACTTTTCTGTGAAACTGCTTTGCGATGTGTGAATTCATCTCACAGAGTTACACCATTTTTTCCATGGAGCAGTTTGGTAGCACAGTTTTTGGGGAAACTGAGAAGGGATATTCTGGTTTGTGGTTAAGCCTATGGTGACAAAGGAAATATCCTCAGATAAAAACTAGAAAGAAAGTTTCTGAGAAACTTCTTTGTGATGTGTATATTCATCTCACAGAATAACATCTTTTTTTTCATGGAGCAGCTTTCTAACACTGTTTTCGTGGAGTCTCCAAAGGGAGATTTTGGAGCGAGTTGAGTCCTATGCTGAAAAAGGAAATATCTTCACATAAAAACTGGAAAGAAACTTTCTGAGAAACTGCTCTGTGACTTGTGAATTCATCTGACAGGGTTACACCATTCTTTTCATTGAGAAGTTTGCTAACAGATTTGTCATGGAATCTGCAATAGGATATTCAGGAGTGCATTGAGGAACATGGAGAAAAAAGAAATATCCTCAGATAAAAACTAGAAAGAAGCTTTCTGAGAAACTACTTTGTGATGTGTGAATTCATCTCATAGAGTTACACCACTCTTTTCATGAGAAGTTTGGTAGCACTGTTTTTGGGGAATCTGAGAAGGGATATTTTGAATTGCATTGAGGCCTACGGTGACAAAGGAAATATCCTCAGATAAAAACTAGAAAAAAGCCCTTTCTGAGAAACTACTTTGTGATGTGTGAATTCATCTCGCATAGTTACAGGATTCTTTTCTTGGAGCAGTTTGCTAACACTCTTTATGTGGAATCTGCAATAGGATATTTTGGAGCACATTGATGCCTAGCATGAGAAAGGAAATATCCTCAGCAAAACCCAAAAAGAATGTTGCTGAGAAACTGCTCTGTGATGTGTGAATTCCTCTAACAGGTTTACACCTTTCTTTTCATTTAGCAGTTTTCTAACACCATTTGCATGGAATCTGCAAAGGGATATTCACTACCACGTTGAGGTCTATAGTGGAAAAGGAAATATCCCCAGACAAAAACTAGAAAGAAGCTTTCTGACAACCTGTTTGGGGGATTGTGAATTGATCTCATAGAGTTACATGATTCTTTTCATGGAGCAGTTTGATAGCAATTTTTGGGGAATCTGAAGAGGGATATTTGGATCGCATTGAAGCCTATGGTGAAAATGGATTATCCTCATATAAAAAGTAGAAAGAAGCTCTCTGAGAAACCGCTTTGTGATGTGTGAATTCAACTCACAGAATTATACGATTCTTTCCATGGATCAGTTTGGTAGCACTGTTTTTGGGGGAATCTGAGAAGGGATATTTTGAATTGCATTGAAGCCTATGGTGACAAAGGAAATAACCTGAGTTAAAAAGTAGAAATAAGCTTAATGAGAAACTGCTTTGTGATGTGTGAATTCATCTCACAGACTTTCATGATTCTTTTCTTGCAGCAGTTTGCTAACACTATTTAGGAAGAATCTGTAATAGGATATTTGGGAGTGCATTGAAGTGTATGGTGACAAAGGAAATTTCCTTAGACAAAAACCAAAAGAAGCTTTCTGAGAAACTGTTTTGTGATGTGTGAATTCAACTCACAGAATTACACTGTTCTTTTCATTGAGCAGTTTGCTAACACTCTTTTCTTGGAATCTGCAATCTGATATTTCAGAGCACATTGCAACTTTTTGTGACAAAGGAAATATAATCAGATAAAAATTGAAAAGAAGCTTTCTGAGGAACCACTCTGTGATGTGTTAATTCTTCTCACAGAGTTACATGATCCATTTCATGGATCAGTTTGGTAACAATGTTTTTGGGGAACCAGAGAAGGGATATTTTGGATCGCATCGAAGCCTATGGTGACAAGGGAAATATCCTCAGATAAAAACTAGAAAGGATCTTTCTGAGAAAGTACTTTCTGATGTGTGAATTCATCTCATAGAGTTACACCTTTCTTTTCATGGAGCAGTTTGCTAACAGTGTTTTCAAGGAATCTGCAAAGGGATATTTTGGTGCGCATGGAGGATTATGGTGAAAAAGGAAATGTCCTCGGATAAAACCCAAAAAGAATATTTCCGTTAAACTGGTCTGTGATGTGTGAATTCATCTCACAGAGCTACATCGTTCTTTTCATTGAGAACTTTGCTAACACTTTTCGTTGAATCTGCAATGGGACATTCGTGAGTGCATTGAGGCCTAAGGTGAAAAATGAAGTATCCTCATACAAAATACAGAAAGAAGGTTTCTTGGAAACTACTTTGTGATTTGTGAATTGATCTCATGGAGTTACACCATTCTTTTCATTGAGCAGTTTGATAACACTTTTTTTCATGTAAACTGCAATGGGATATTTTGGAGTGCATTGAAGCTTATGGTGACATAGGAAATATCCTCATAGAAAAAGTAGAAAGAGGCTTTCTGAGAAACTGCTTTGTGATGTGTGAATTCATCTCACAGAGTAACACCTTTCTTTTCATGGAGCACTTTACTAACACGGTTTTTGTGGAATCTCCAACAGGATATTTGAGAGCGCATTGAAGCCTATGGTGACAAAGGAAATATCCTCAGATAAAAGCAAAAAGATGATTTCTGAGAAACTGTTGTGATGTGTGAATTCATCCCAGAGTGTCACACTGTTCTTTTTATTGAACAGTGTGCTCACACTGTTTTCTATGAATCTGCATTGGGATTTTTCAGAGCACATTGAAGCTTATGGTGTCACAGGAAATATGCTAATAGAAAAAGAAGAAAGAAGCTTTCTGAGAAATTGCTTTGTGATGTGTTAATTCATCTCACAGAGTTACACAATTCTATTCATGAATCAGTTTGGTAACACAGTTTTTGGGGAATCTGAGAAAGGCTATTTGGATTGCATTGAAGTCTATCTTGACAAAGGAAATATCCTCAGATAAAAACTAGAAAGAAGGTTTCTGAGAAAGTTCTCTGTGATGTGTGAATTCATCTCACAGAGTTACACTTTTCCTTACATGGAGCCATTTGCTAACACTGTTTTCATGGAATCTGGAAAGGGATATTTTGAGGGGCATTGAGGGCCATGGAGAAAAACTAAATATCCTCAGATAAAAGTTTGAAAGAAGCTTTCTGAGAAACTGCATTCTGATGTGTAAATTATTCTCACACAGTTACACTGTACTTTTCATTGAGCAGTTTGCGAACACTGTTTTCATGCAATCTTCAAAGGGATATTTGGGAGGGCATTGAGGCCTATAGTGAAAAAGAAAATATCCTCAGAGAAAAACTAGAAAGAAGCTTTCTGAGAAACTGCTTTGTGATGTGTGAATTCATCTACAGAGTTACACCATTCTTTTCATTAAGCTGTTTAATAACACTGTTTTTGTGGAATCTGCAATAGAATATATGGGAGCGTATTGAAGCCTATGGTTACAAAGGAAACATCCTCAGATTAACACAAAAAGAAAGTTTCTGAGAAACTACTTTGTGATGTGTGAGCTCATCTCACAAAATTACACTGTTCTTTTCATTGATCAGTTGACAACACTGTTTTCTTGGAAATCTGTAAGGGGACATTTTGGAGAGCATTGAAGCTTATGGTGACAAAGGAAATATCCACAGACAAAAACTAGACAGAAGCTTTCTGAGAAACTGCTTTTTTATTTGTGAATTCATCTCATAAAGTTACACCATTCTTTTCATTGAGCTGTTTGATCACACTCTTTTCGTGGAATCTGCAAAGGGATATTTGGGAGCGCATTGAGGCCTATGGTGAAAAAGGAAATATCCTCAGATAAAAAATAGAAAGAATCTTTTGTAGAAACTGCATTGTGATGTGTGAATTCAACTCACTGAGATACAGCTGTATTTCATGGAGCTGTTTGCTAACTCTGTTTTCTTGGAATCTGCAATGGGATATTGCAGAGTGCTTTGAAGTTTAATTTGACAAAGGAAATATCCTCATATAAAAACTAGAAAGAAGCTTTCTGAGAAAGCACTTTGTGTTGTGCTATTTCATCTCACAGAGTTACATGATTCTTTTCATGGATCAGTTTGGTAACACTGTTTATGGAGAAATTGAGAAGGGCTATTTTGGATTTCAGTGAAGTCTATGGTGACAGAGGAAATATCCTCAGATGAAAACTAGAAAGAAGCTTTCTGAGAAACTTCCTTGTGATTCGTGTATTCATGTTACAGAGTAACACCTTTCTTTCCATGGAGCAGTTTGCTAACACTGTTTTCGTGGGATCTACAAAGGGATATTTGGGAGCGAGTTGAGGCCTCTGGTAAAAAATGAAATATCCTCAGGTAAAAACTAGATAGAAACTTTCTGAGAAACTGCATTGTGATGCGTGAATTCATCTCACAGAGTTACACCATTCTTTTCATGGAGCAGTTTGGTAGCACTGTTTTCAGGGATTCTGAGAAGGCATATTTTGGATCACATAGAAGCCTATAGTGACAGAGGAAATATCCTCAGACAAAATCTAAAAAGAAGCTTTCTGAGAAACTGCATTGTGATGTGTAAATTCATCTCACAGATTTACACCTTTCTTTTCCTGGAGAAGTTTGCTAACACTGTTTTCATGGAATCTGCAAAGGGATATTCACGAGCATATTGAGGCCTATGGTTAAAAAGGAAATATCCTCAGATAAAAACTAGAAAGAAATTTTCTGAGAAACAGCTTTGTGATGGGTGAATTTTTCTCACAGAGTTACACTGTTCTCTTCATTGAGCAGATTGCTAACACTGTTTTCGAGGAATCCGCAATGTGACGTTTTGGAGCGCATTGATGCTGATGGTGACAAAGGATGTATCCTCAGAGAAAACCTAGAAAGAAGGTTTCTGAGAAACTCCTTTCTGATTTGTGAATTCATCTCACAGAGTTACAGCTTCTTTTTCATGGATCAGTTTGGTAGAACTGTTTTTGGGGAATCTGAGAAGGGATATTTTGTATCACATTGACACCTATGGTGATGAAGGAAATATCCTCAGATGAAAACCAGAGAGAAGCTTTCTGAGAAAGTTCTCTGTGATGTGTGAGTTCATCTCACAGAGTTACACTTTTCTTTTCATGGAGCAGTTTGCTAACACTGTTTTGGTGGCATCTGCAAAGGGGTATTTTGGAGCACATTGAGGCATATAGTGAGAAAGGAAATATCCTCAGATAAAAAATTGAAAGAAGTTTTATGAGAAACTGCTTTGTGATATGTGAATTCATCTCACAGAGTTACACCATTCTTTTAATTGTGCAGTTTGATTACATGGTTCATGGAACCTGCAACAGGGTATTTGGGAGCGCATTGAAGCCTATGGTGACAAAGGAAATATCCTCAGATAAAAAGTCGTAAGAAGGTTTCTTTGAAACTGCTTTGTGATGTGTGAATTCATCTCACAGAGTTGCACTGTTCTTTTCATTGAGAAGTTTCCCAACCCTTTCGTCGTGGAATCTGCAATGGGATATTCCAGAGTGCATTGAGGAATATGATGAAAAAGAAAATATCCTCAGATAAAAACTAGAAAGAAGCTTCCTGAGAATTAGTTTTCTGATGTGGGAATTCATCTTAAAGAGTATACCATTCTTTTCATGGAGCAGTTTAGTAGCACTGTTTTTTTTGGAATCTGAGAGGGGATATTTTGGATCACATTGAAGCCTGTGGTGACAAAGGAAATATTCTCAAATTAAAACTCGAAAGAAGCTTTCTGAGAAACTGCTTTGTAGTATGTGAATTCGTCTTACAGTGTTACACCATTTTTTCATTGAGCAGTTTGATAACATTCTTCTTGTGGAATCTACGGTATGATATTTGGGAGTGCATTGAGTCCTGTAGTGAAAAAGAAAATATTCTCAGATAAAAACTAGAGATAAGCTTTCTGAGAAACTGCTTTGTGATGTGTGAATTCATCTTACAGAGTTACACTGTTTTTTGCAATCAGCAGTTTGATAACACTGTTTTCGTAGAATCTGTAATAGTATATTTGGCGGCACTTTGAAGCCTACATTGACAAAAATGAAATATCCTCAGATTAAAACCAAAAAGAAGCTTTCTAGAAACTGCTTTGTGATGTGTGAATTCATCTCACAGAGTTACACCGTTCTTTTCATTGTGAAGTTTGCTAACACTTTTGTCTTGGAATCTGCAATGGGATATTCGGGAGCACTTTGAGGAATATGGTGAAAAAGAAAATATCCTCATATAAAAACCAGAAAGAAGCTTTCTGAGAAACAGGTTTGGGATGTGTGAATTCACCTCAAAGAATTACACTGTTGTCTTCATTGAACAGTTTGCTAACAGTTTTCTTTGAATCCGCAATGTGACATTTTGGAGCGGATTGAATATGACAGTGACAATGATATATCCTCAGAGAAAACCTAGAAAGTAGGTTTCTGAGAAACTGCTTTCTTATTTATGAATTCATTTCACAGAGTTACAGCTTTTTTTTCTTGGATCAGTTTGGAAGAACTGTTCTTGGGGGAATCTCAGAAGGTTTATTTTGTATCACATTGACACCTATGGTGACAAAGGAAATATCCTCAGATAATAAATAGAAGGAAGCTTTCTGAGAAAGTTCTTTGTGATGTGTGAGTTCATCTCACAGAGTTACACCGTTCTTTTCAATGAGCAGTTTGATAACACTGTTTTCGTGGAATCTGCAAACGGATATTTGGGAGGGCACTGAGGCCTATAGTGAAAAAGGAAATATCCTCATAGGAAAACCAAAAAGAAGCTTTCTGAGAAACTGCTTTGTGATGTGTGAATTCATCTCACAGAGTTACACTGCACTTTTCGTTTTCATTGAGCAGTCTGATAACACTGGTTTTGTGGAATCTGCAATAGGATATTTGGAGTGCATTGATGCCTATGATGACAAAGAAATTATCCTCAGAGACATACCAAAAGAAAACTTTCTGAGAAACTGCTTTGTGATGTGTGGATTCACATAGTTACACTATTCCTCTCATTGGGCAGTTTGTTAACACTGTTTTCTTGGAATCTGCAATAAGATATTTTGGAGTGTATTGAAACTTATGGGGGAATATCCTCAGACAAAAAGTAGAAAGATACTTTCTGAGAAACTGCTTTGTTATTTGTGACTACATCTCACAGAGTTATATGATTGCTTTCATGGAGCAGATAGATAGCACTCTTTTTAGGGAATCTGAGAAGGGATATTTTGGATCGCATTGAAGCCTTTGATGAGGAAGAAATATCCTCAGATAAAAACTATAATGAAGTTTTCTGAGAAAGTTCTTTTTGATCTTTGAATTCATCTCACAGAGTTGCACCTTTCTTTTCATGGAGCAGTCTGGTAATACTGTTTGCGTGGAACCTGCAAAGGGATATTTGGGAGCACATTGAGGCCTATCGTGAAAAAAGAAATATCCTCAGATAAAAACTAGAAAGAAGCTTTCTGAGAAACTGTTTTGTGATGTGTGAATTCATATCAAAGAGTTACACCATTCTTTTCATTGAGAAGTTTGGTAACCAGTTTTCGTGGATTCTGCAATAGGATATTTTGGAGAGCATTGAAGTCTATAGTGACAGAGAAAATATACTCAGATAAAAACCAAAAAGAAGCTTTCTGAGAAACTGCTTTGCGATGTGTGAATTCATCTCACAGGATTACACTGCTCTTTCCATTGAGCAGTTTGCTAACACTGTTTTCTTGCAATCTGCAATGGGATATTTTGGAGCACATTGAAGCTTTTGGTGACAAAGGAAATATCCTCATATAAAAACTAGAAATAAGCTTTGGGAGAAACTGCTTTGTGATGTGTTAATTCATCTTACTGTGTTACACGATACTTTCTGTGGGTCAGTTTTTTTGCACTGTTTTTGGGGAATCTGAGAAGGGATAGTTTGGATTCCTTTGAAGCCTACGGTGACTAAGAAACTGTCCTCAGATAAAAATTGGTAAGAAGCATTATGACAAAATTCTTTGTGATGCGTGAATGCATCTCACAGAGGTACATGTTACTTTTTATAGGGCAGCTTCTAACACTGTTTTTGTGAAATCTGCAAAGGGACATTTTGGAGTGCTTTGAGGCCTATAGTGGAAAAGGAAATTTCCTCAGACAAAAAAGAGAATGAAGCTGTCTGAAAACCTGCTTCATGATGTGGATTCATCTCACAGAGCTACACCATTCTTTTCAATGAGCAGTTTGTTAACACTTTTCTTGTGGAATCTGCAATAGGATATTTGGGAGTGCAATGAAGCCTGTGGTGACAAAGGAAATATCCTCAAATAAACACAAGAAAGAAACCTTCTGGGAAAGTTCTTTGGGATGTGTGAATTCATCTCTCAGAGATGCACCTTTCTTTTCATGGAACAGTTTGCAAACACTGTTTTCGTGGAATCTGCAAAGGGATATTTGGGAGTGCATTGAGGCCTATGGTGAAAAAGGAAATATCCTCAGATAAAAAATAGAAAGAAACTTTCTGAGAAACTGCCTTGTGATGTGTGAAATCATCTCACAGTGTTACACTGCTCTTTTCATTGAGCAGTTTGCTAACACTGTTTTCTTGGAATCTACAATGGGATATTTGAGAGTGCATGGAAGCTTATGGTGACAAACAAAATATCCTCATATAAAAACTAGAAAGAAGCTTTCTGAGAAACTGCTTTGTGATGTGTTAATTCATCTCACAGTGTTACATGATACTTTTCATGTATCAGTTTGGCAGCACGGTTTTTGGGGAATCAGAGAAGGGATATTTTGGACCGCTTTGAAACCTACGGAGACTAAGGAAATATCCTCAGATAAAAACTGGAAAGAAGCTTTCTGAGAAACTTCTTCATGATGTGTGAATGCATCTCACAGAGTTACACCTTTCTTTTTATGGGTCAGTTTGCTAACACTGTTTTCGTGGAATCTGCAAAGGGACATTTTGAAGTGCATTAAGGCCCATAGTGAAAAAGGAAATATCCTCAAAAAAAAAAAAAAATGAGAGAGAAGCTTTCTGAGAAACTGCAATGTGATGTGTGAATTCACCACACAGAGCTACACCGTTCTTTTCAATGTGCAGTTTGATAACACTTTTCACGTGGAATATGCAATAGGATATTTGGGAGGACATTGAAGCCTGTGGTGACAAAGGAAACATCCTCAGATAAAAACCAAAGAGAAGCTTTCTGAGAAACTGCGTTGTGATGTGGAAATTAATCACACAGAGTTACACTGTTCTTTTCATTAAGTAATTTACTAACACTGTTTACTTGGAATCTGCAATGGGATATTTCGGAGCACATTGAAATTTATTATGAATAAGGAAATATCGTCAGACAAAAATTAGAAAGATACTTTTGGTGAAACTGCTTTATGATGTGTTAATTCATCTCACAGAGTTATAAGATTATTTTCATAGATCAGTTTGATAGCACTGTTTTTGGGGAATCTGAAATGGTTGTTTTGGATCACATTGAAGTCTATGGTGAAAAAGGAAATATCGTCAGATAGAAACTAGAAAAAGCTTTCTCAGAAAGTTCTTAGAGATGTGTGAATTCGTCTCACAGATTTACAAGTTTATTTTCATGCAACAGTTTGCTAACACTGTTTTTGTGGAATCTGCAAAGCGATATATTGGAGTGTATTGAGGCCTATGGTGATAAAGGAAATACCATCAAATAAAAACTAGATGGAAGCGTTCTGAGAAACTGCTTTGTGATGTGTGAATTCATCTCAGAGAGTTACACTGCTTATTTAATTGTGCACTTTGCTAACCCTGTTTTCTTGGAATCTGCAATAGGATATTTCGGAGCACATTGAAGCTTATAGTGACAAAGGAAATATCCTCAGATTAAAACTAGAAAGAAGCTTTCAGAGAAACTTCTTTGTGATGTGTGCATTCATCTCACAAAGTGACACCTTTCTTTTCATGGACCAGTTTGCTAACACTATTTTTGTGGAATCTGCAAAGGTATATCTGTGAGCACATTGAGGCCTAAGGTGAAAAAGGAAATATGTTCAGATTAAAACTAGAAAGAAGCTTTCTGAGAAACTGTTTTGTAATGAGTGTATTCATCTCACAGAGTTACACTGTTGTTTTCATTGAGTAGTTTGCTAACACTGTTTTCTAGGAATCTGCAATGGGATACTTCAGAGCGACTTGAAGCTTACATTGACAAAGGAAACACATTCATATAAAAACTAGAAAGAAGCTTTATGAGAAACTGCTTTGTGATGTGTTAATTCATCTCACAGAGTTACACTATTCTTTTCATGGATCAATTTTTAGCACTGTTTTTTGGGTGTCTGAGTAGGAATATTTTGGATAGCATTGAGGCCTAGGGTGACAAAGAAATTATCCTCAGATAACAACTAGAAATAAGCTTTCTGAGAAAGGCTTTTGGGATGTGTGAACTCATCTCACAAAGTTACACTTTTGTTTTCATGGAGCAGTGGTTAACACTGTTTTCGTGGAATCAGCAAAGAGATACCTGGGAGCGTGTTGAGGCTTATGGTGAGAAAGAACATCCTCAGATAAAAACTACAAAGAAACTTTCTGAGAAACTGGTTTGTTATAAGTTAATTCTTCTCACAGAGTTACACTGTTCTTTTCTTTGAGACATATTATAACACTGTTTTCCTGGAGTCTGCGATAGGATATTTGGAAGTGCATTGAAGCCTATGGTGACAAAAGAAATATCCCCATAGAAAAAACAAAAAGAAGCTTTCTGAGAAACTGCTCTGTGATGTGTGATTTCAACTTACATATTTAAACTTTTCTTTTCATTGAGCAGTTTGCTAACTCGGTATTCCAGCAATCTCCAATGGGATATTTCATAGCACATTGAAGCTTATTGTAAAAAAGTAAATATCCTCACACAAACACTAGAAAGAAACATTCTGAGAAACTGCTTTGTGATTTGTGAATTCATCACACAGTGTTACGCGATTCTTCTCATAGATGAGTTTCATAGCACTGTTTTTGGGGAATCTAGGAACGGTTGTTTTGGATCCCATTCAAGCTTATGGTGACAAGGGAAATATCCTCACGTAAAAACTATAAACAAATTTTCCCAGAATCTGCAGTAAGATATACGGGAGTGCATTGAGGCCTGTGTATAAAAAGGAAATATCCTTGGATAAAAAGAAGAAAGAAGCTTTCTGAGAAACGGCTTTGTGATCTGTGAATTCATTACACAGAGTTACACTATTCTTTCAAGGAGCAGTTTGCTAACATTGTATTTGTGTAATCTGAGAAGGAACATTTAGGATAACTTTGAAGCCTATGGTAACAAAGGAAATATCCTCTGTTAAAACTAGAAAACTTCATGAGAATCTTCTTTGTGATGAGTATATTCATCTTACAGAGAAACACTTTTCGTTACATTGGGCAGTTAACACTGTTTTCGTGGAATCTGCCATTGGATATTCTGAGGGCATTGAGTCCTATGGTGAAAAATTAAATATCCTTACATAAAAAGTGTAGAGAAGACTTCTGAGAAACTGCTTTGTGATGTGTGAATTCATCTCACAGAGTCACACCACTCTTTCATGGAGGAATTTGCCAGCACTCTTTTTGTCGAATCACAGAAGTGATATTTTGGATAATATAGAATCCAATGGTGAGAAATGAAATATCTTCAGATAAAAAGTGGACAGAAGACTTCTCCAAAACTGCTTTGTGGTGTGTGAAGTCATCTCAAAGAGTTATACCACTGCTTTCCTTGAGAAGTTTGTTAACACTGTTTTTGCAGAATCTGCAATGGTATATACGGGAGACCATTGAGGCCCGTGTTTATAAAGGAAATATCTTGGGATAAAAAGAAGAAAGAACCTTTCTGTGAAATGGCTTTATGATGTGAGAATTCATTCCACAGAGTTACACTACCCTTCCATGGAACAGGTTGCTAATATTGTATTTGTGGAATGTGAGAAGGGATATTTTGGATTGCTTTCAAGCCTATGATAACCAAGGAAATATCCTCAGATAAAACTAGAAAAAACTTTATGAGAAACTGCTTTGTGATGAGTGTATTCATCTCACAGAGATACACTTTTCGTTACATTGAGCAGTTTGTTATCACTGTTTTCATGGTATCTGCCATGGGATATTCAGAGGGCATTGAGTCCTATGGTGAAAAATTAAGTATCCTTAGATAAACACTACAAAGAAGACTTCTGAGAAACTGCTTTGTGATGTGTGAATTCATCTCAAAGAGCTACATCACACTTTCCATTGAGAAGTTTCCTAACAATATTTCATGGAATCTGCAATGAGATATTCGGGAGTGCATTGAGGCCTGAAATATCCTTAGATAAAAACAAGAAAGATGGTTTCTGAGAAACTGCTTTGTGATGTGTGAAGCTTTTGCTAACACTGTTTTCACAGGATCTGCAATGATATATATGGGAGCGCATTGAGGCCCATGTTTAAAAAGGAAATATCTTCGGATAAAAAGAAGAAAGAAGCTTTCTGAGAAACTGTTTTTTGATGTGAGAATTCATCACACAGAGTTACACTACTCTTTCATGGAGTCGTTCACCATCACTGTTTTTGTGGAATCTGAGAATGAAATCTGAGAAGTGATATTTTGGGTCATATTTAAGCCTATGGTGACAAAGGAAATATCCTCAGATAAAAACTAGGAAGAAGCTTTGATAAACTGCTTTGTGATGTGTGAATTCATCTCACAGAGTTACACCAATCTTTCGTGGAGCCATTGGCTAGCACTGTTTTTATGCAATCTGAGAAGTGATCACTTGGATCACCTTGGAGTCTATGTTGACAAAGGAAATATCCTCAGATAAAAACTAGTAAGAAGGTTTTTTGAGAATCTGCTTTGTGATGTGTGAATTCATCTCACTGTGTTACACTACTCTTTCATGGAGCTGTTTGTTAGCACTGTTTTTGTGGAATCTGAGAAGGGATATTTTTGATCACTTTGAAGCTTATGGTGACCAAGGAAATATCCGTAGATAAAAATCCAGAAAAATCTTTCCTGAGAAACTCCCTTGTGATTTGTGAATTCATGTCACTATGCTACACAACTCTTTCATGGAGACATTTGCTAGCACTGTATTTAAAGAATCTGAGAAGGGAATTTTTTTTTATCACTTTGCAGCCTATGGTGACATAGGAAATATCCTCAGATAGCAACCAGAAATATGCTTTCTGACAAACTGCTTTGTGATGTGTGAATTCGTCTCACAGAATTACACTACTCTTTCATGAAGCCATTTAATAGCACTGTTTTTGTGGAATCTGAGAAGGGATATATTTGATCACTTTGAAGCCTATGTTGACAAAGGAAATATCCTCAGATAACAACTAGAAAGATGCTTTCTGAGAAACTGCTTTGTGATGTGTGAATTCATCTCACAGAGCTGCACCACTCTTTCATGGAGGAGTTTCCTTATAGTGTCTTTGTGGAATTTCAGATGTGATATTTTGGATAGCATTGAATCCCATGGTGAAAAATGAAATATCTTCAGATAAAAACTGGAGAGAAAGCTTCTCAGAAACTGCTTTGTGGTGTGTGAATTCATCTCACAAAAGTACATCATTGCTTTCATTGACATGTTTGCTAACACTGTTGTCACAGAATCTGCATTGAGGCCTGAAATATCATCAGATAAAAGCAAGAAAGAAGCTTTCTGAGAAACTGCTTTGTGATGTGTTAATTCACCTCATAGAGTTACACTACATTTTCATGGAGCATTTTGCTAGAACTGTATATGTGGAATCTGATAAGTGGCATTTTTGATTGCTTTGAAGCCCATGGTGACAAAGGAAATATCCTCAGATAATATCTAGAAAGAAGCTTTCTGAGAAACTGCTTTTTGACGTCTGAATTCATCTCACAGTATTACATTTCTCTTTCATGGAGCCCTTGACTAGCCCTGTTTTTGTGGAATCTGAGACGTGATGTTTTGGATGGCTTTGAAGCCTATGTTGACAAAGGAAATATCCTCAGATAAAAACTAGAACTAATTTTTCTGAGAAACTTCTTTGTGACATGTGAATTCACCTCACAGAGCTATGGCACTCTTTTCCTTGAGAAGTTTCCTAACAATATTTTTGTGGAATCTGCGATGATATACACGGGAGTGCATTGAGGCCTGAAGTATCCTCAGATAAAAACAAAAAAGGAGCTTTCTAAGAAACTGCTTTGTAGTGTGTGAATTCATCTCACAGAGACACACTACTCTTTCATGGAGCCATTTGCTAGCACTGTCATTGTGGAATCTGAGGAGGGATATTTTTTATCGCTTTGAAGCCTATGGTGACAAAGGAAATATCCTCAGATAAATTCCAGAAAGAAACTTTCTGACACACTGGTTTGTGATGTGTGAATTCATCTCACAGTGTTACACAACTCTTTCATGGAGCAGTTTGCTAGCACTGTTTTTGTGGAATCTGAGAAGGGATATTTTGGATCACTTTGATGCCCTTGGTAACAAAGGAAATATCCTGAGAAAAAACTAGAAAGAAACTTTCTGAGAAACTGCTTTGTGAGTTGTGAATTCATCTCACAGGGTTACATCACTCTTTCCTGGAGGAGATTGCTAGTAGTGTTTTTGTAGAATCTCAGATATGATATTTTGGATAGCATTGAAATCCATGGTGAATAAATGAAATATCTTCAGATATAAACTGGAGAGAAGCCTTCTCAGAAACTGCTTTGTGGTGTGTGAATTCATCTCACAGAGTTACATCATTAGTTTCATTGACAAGTTTGCTTACACTGTTGTCACAGAATCTTCATTGAGACACACGGGGGCACATTGAGGCCTGAAATATCCTCAGATTAAAGCAAGAAAGAAGCTTTCTGAGAAACTACTTTGTGGGATGTGTGAATTCATCTCACAGAGTTACACTACTTTCATGGAGCAGTTTGAAAACACTATTTTCACAGAATCTGCATGTGATAATAGGGAGGGCTTGGAGGGCTATGGTGAAAACCAAAATATCATCTGATAAAAGCTACAAAGAAGGTTTCTGAGAATCTGCTCTGTGATGTGTGAATTCATCTCACAAAGTTACACCATTCTTTTCATGGAGCACTTTACTAACAGTTTTTGTTTAATCTGAAATGGGATATTGTGAGTGCATTGAGTGCTATAGTGAAAAAGGAAATATACTCAGATAAAAACTGAAGAAAAGCCTTCAGAGAAACTGCTTTGTGATGAGTGAATTCATCTCACAGAGTTACAGCAGTCTTTCATGGAACTATTTGCTAGCCTTGTTCTTGTGGAGTATGAGAAAGGATATTTCGATGGTTTTTAAGCCTATAGTGACAAATGAAATATCCTCAGATAAAAACTAGACAGAAACTTTCTGAGAAACTGCATTGTGATATGTGAATTTATCTCGCAGAATTACACAATTATTTTCCTTCGGAAGTTTGCTGACATTGTTTTCACCGAATCTGCAAAGAGATATACGGGAGTGCATGGAGGCCTGTGTTTAAATAGCAAATATCTTCAGATAAAAACAGGAAGGAAGCTTTCTGAGAAACTGCTTTGTGATGTGCAAATTCATCTCACAGGGTTACACCTTCCTTTTTATTGAGCAGTTTACTAACACGGTTTTCATTTAATCTGCAATGGGATATTGCGAGTGCATTGAGTACTATGTTGAAAAAGGAAATATACTCAGATTAAAACTGGAGAGAAGACTTCAGAGAAACTTCTTTGTGATGTGTGAATTCATCTCACAGAGTTACACCATTCTTTCATTGAGCAGTTTGCTAACACAAGTTTCGTGGAATCTACAATGGCATATACGGGAAGGCATTGAGGTCAATGGTGAAAAAGGAAATGTCCTCAGATAAAAACTTGAAATAAGCTTTCTGAGATACTGCTTTGTGATATGTGAATTCATCTCACAGAGTTACAGCAATCTTTCATTGAGCTGTTTGATAGCACTGTTTTTGTGGAATCTGAGAAAGGTTATTTCTGATCACTTTGCATCCTATCATGACAAAGGAAATACCCTCAGATAAAAACTGGAAACAAGCTTTCTGAGAATCTGCTTCATGATATTTGAATTCATCTCACAGAGTTACACCATTCTTCTCATGGAGCAGTTTGTTAGCACTGCTTCTGTGGAATGTGAGAAGGGATATTTTGGATTGCTTTGAATCCCAGGGTGAAAAAGGAATTATCCTCCAATAAAAAGTAGAAAGAAACTTTCTGAAACACCACTTTGTGGTGTGTGAATACATTTCACAGAGCTACACCAGTCTTTCATGGAGCCATTTGCTAGCACTCTTTTTGTGGAATCTGAGAAGTGATATTTTTGATCCTTTTGATGCCTATGTTGACAAAGGAAATATCCTCAGATTAAAAACTAGAAAGAAGTTCTCTGAGAAACTACTTTGTGATATGTGAATTCATCTCACAGAATTACACTACTCTTTCATGAAGCCGTTTGCTAGCACTGTTTTTGTGGAATCTGAGAATGGATACTTTTGACCGCTATGAAGCCTATGATGACAAAGCAAATATCCTCAGATAAAAACCAGAAAGAAGCTTTCTGAGAAGCTGCTTTTTGACGTGTGAATTTATCTCACAGAGTTACATAACTCTTTCATGGAGCCGTTGGCTAGCACTGTTTTTGTGGAATGTGAGAAGTGATATTTTGGATCGCTTTGAAGCCTATGTTGACAAAGGGCATATCCTCATATAAAAACAGAAAGTAGCTTTCTGAGAAAATGCTCTGTGATGTGTGAATTCATCTCACAGAGTTACACCACTCTTTCATGGAGGAGTTTACTAGCACTGTTTCTGTGGAATCACAGAAGTGATATTTTGGATAGCATAGAATCCTATGGTGAGAAAAGAAATATCCTCAGATAAAAACTGGACAGATGCCTTCTCAGAAACTGCTTTGTGGTGCGTGAATTCATCTCACAGAGTTACACCATTGCTTTCATTGAGAAGTCTGTTAACACTATTTTCACAGAATCTGCAAAAAGCTATACAGGAGTGCATTGAGGCCCGTGTTTAAAAAGGAAATATCTTTGGATAAAAAGAAGAAAGAAACTTTCTGAGAAACTGTTTTGTGATGTGAGGATTCATCACACAGAGTTACACTACTCTTTCATGGAGCCGATTGCTAGCACTGGTTTTGTGAAATCTGCGAAGGAATATTTTTGATAGTTTTGAAGCCTAAAGTGACAAAGGAAATATCCTCAGATAAAAACCAGAAAGAAGCTTTCTGAGAAACTGCTTTGTGACGTTTGAATATGTCTCACAATGTTACACAATTCTTTCATGGAGCAGTTTGCTAGCGCTGTTTTTATGGAATCTGACAAGGTATATTTTTGATCACTTTGAAGCCTATGCTGACAAAGGAAATATACTCAGATGGAAACTAGAAAGAAGCTTTCTGAGAAACAGCATTGTGAAATATGAATTCATCTCACAGAGCTACACCACTGTTTCATGGAGGAGGTTTCTTGCAGTGTTTCTGTGGGACCTCAGATGTGATATTTTGGATAGCATTGAATCCCACAGTGAAAAATGAAATATCCTCAGATAAATACTGAAGAGAAGCCTTCTCAAAAACTCCTTTGTGGTGTGTGAATTCATCTCACAGAGTTACACCATTGCTTTCATTGAGAAGTTTGCTCACACTTTTATGGCAGAAGCTGCAGTGAGATATACGGGAGTGAATTGACCCATGTTGAAATAGGAAATATCTTTGAATAAAAAGAGAAAAGAAGCTTCTTAGAAACTCCTTTGTGATGTGTGAATTCATCTCACAGAGTTATGCTAGTCTTTCATAGAGCAGTTTGCTAACACTGTTTTTGTGGCATCTGAGAAGTAATATTTTGGATCCCTTTGAAGCATACGGTGACAAAGGAACTATAATCAGATAAAAACTAGAAGGGTGCTTCCTGAGAAACTGCTTTGTGATGTGTGTATTCATCTCACAAAGTTACACCATTCTTTCATTGAGCAGTTTGCCAACACTATTTTCGTGGAATCTGCTATGGTGTACACTGGAGTACATTAAGCCCAATGGTGAAAAAGGAAAGTCCTCAGATAAAAACCTGAAAGAAGTTTTCTGAGAAACTGCTTTGTGATATGTGAATTCATCTCATGGAGTTACAACAATCTTTCATGGAGCCGTTTGCTAGCACTGTTTTTGTGGAATGTGAGAAGGGACATTTCTGATCGCTTTGAAGTCTATGATGACAAAGGAAATATTCTCAGAAAAAAACTAGAAAGAATCTTCCTGAGAAAGTGCTTTGTGATGCTGAATTCATCTCACAGAGTTGCACTACTTTTTCATGGAGCAGTTTACTAGCACTGTTTCTGTTTAATCTGAGAAGGGATATTTTGGATCCCTTTGAAGCCTATGGTGACAAAGAAAATATCCTTATATAAAAGCTAGAAAGAAGCTTCCTGAGAAACTGCTTTGGGATATGTGTATTCATCTAACAAAGTTACAACATTCTTTTCCTGGAGCAGTTTACTACCATTGTTTTCCTTTAATCTGCAATGGGATATTGTGAATGCAATGAGTGCTATAGTGAAATAGGAAATATCCTCAAATAAAAACTGGAGAGAAGACTTTGGAGTAACTACTTTGTGATGTGTGAATTTACCTGACAGAGGTACACCATTCTTTCATTGAGCAGTTTGCTATCACTATTTTGGTGGTATCTGCAATGGGATATTCAGGAGGACATTGAGGCCGATGTTGAAAAAGGAAATATCCTCAGATAAATACTTGAAAGAAGCTTTCTGAGAAACTTCTTTGTGATGTGTGAATTCATCTCACACAGTTCCACCATTCCTTTCATGGGGCTGTTTGGTAGCACTGTTTTTGTGGAATCTGAGAAGGAATACTTTGGATCACTTTGAAGCCCATGGTGGAAAAGCAAATATCATCATCTAAAAACTAGAAATAAGTTTTCTGAGAAACTGGAGAGAAGCCTTCTGAGAATCTGCTTTGTGACAGGTGAATTCACCTCAAAGAGTTACACTATTCTTTTCAAGGAGCAGTTTACTAACACTGTTTTAGTGGAATCTACATTTGGATATTTCGAGCTCATTGGTTCGTATTGTGAAAAATGAAATACCCATAAAAACTGAAGAGAATCTTCGGAGAAGCTACTTTGTAATGTGTGAATTCATCTCACAAAGTTACACCATTATTTTCATTGAGAAGTTTGCTAACACTGTTTTCGTAGAATCTCCAATGGGATATTTAGGAGTGCTTTGAGGACTATGGTGAAAAAGGAAATATCTTCAGATGAAAACAAGAAAGAAGCTTGCTGAGAAACTGTTTTGTGTTGTGTGAATTCCTCTCACAGAGTTACAACTTTCTTTACATTGAGCAGTTTGCTAACACAATTTGTATTGAATCTGCAATGGGATATTCTGGAGTGCATTGAGGCCCATGGTGTTAAAGGCTGTATCCTCAGTAAAAACTCAAAAGAAGCTTTCTGAGAAACTGCTTTGTGATGTGTGAATTCAACATGAAGAGATACAATTCACTACATGGAGAAATTTGGTAGTGCTGTTTCTGTGGAATCTGAGAAGGGATACTGTGGATTGCTTTAAAGCCTATGGTAACAAAGGAAATAACCTGAGATAACAACAGGAAAGAAGCTTTCTGAGAAAGTGCTTTATGATGTGTGAATTCATCTCATATAGTTACACTTTTCTCTTCATTGAGGTGTTTACTAACACTGTTTTCGTGGAATCTGCAAAGGGATACTCAGGAGCACATTTCAGCTTTTTGTGAAAAAAGAAATACCGTCAGATAAAAACTGGAGAGAAGCCTTCTGAGAAACTTCTTTGTGAATTTACACATTGCTCTCCAATATCCCATTGCAGATTCTGTGAAAACACTGTTAGAAAACTGCTCAATGAAAAGAAACGTGTAACTCTGTGAGATGAATTCACACATAACAAAGCACTTTCTCAGAAAGCTTCTTTCTAGTTTTTATCTTAGGATATTTCCTTTCTCCCCAAAAGACTCAAAGCAATCAAAAATATCCCTCTCAGATTCCACAAAAACAGTGCTAGCAAACGGCACTATGAAAGAGTGGTGTACGTCAGTGAGATGAATTCACATGCCATAAAGTAATTTCTCAGAAAGCTTCTTTCTAGTTTTTATTAGAGGATATATCCTTTGTCATCATGGGCTTCAATTTGATACAAAATATCCCTTCTCAGGTTACACAAAACCAGTGCTACGAACTGCTCCATGAAAAGAATTGCATAAGTTTGTGAGATGAATTCACACATCACAAGGCAGTTTCTCAGAAAACTTCTTTCTAGTTTTTATTCTTAGGAAATTACCTTTTTCACCATAGACCTCAATGTCCTCTGGAATATCAAATTGTAGATACTGTAAAAAGAGTGTTAGCAAACATCTCAATGAAAGAATGGTGTAACACTCTGACATGTATTCACACATCACAAGCAGTTTCTCTGAAGGCTTCTCTCCAGTTTTTATCTGAGGATATTTCCTTTCTCACCATAGGACTCAATGTCTTCGTAATATCCCACTACAGATTCCATGAAAACAGAGTTAGCAAACTGCTCCATGTAAAGAAAGGTGTAACTCTGGGAGGCAAATTCATGCATCACAAAGCAGTTTCTCAGAAAGCTTCTTTATAGTTTTTGTCTGAGGATTTTTCCTTTTTCACCATGGGCTTCAATGAGATCCAAAATATCCCTTCTCAGATTGTACAGAAGCAGTGCTAACAAACTGCTCCATGAAAAGAATGGTGTAACCCTGTGAGATAAACTCACACATCACAAAGAAGTTTCTCAGAAAGCTTCTTTCTAGTTTTTTTCTAAGGATATGTCCTTTGTCACTAGAAGCTTGAATGTGCTCTGAAATATCCCATTGCAGATTCCAAGAAAAACTGTTAGCAAACTATTCAATGAAAAGAACAGTGTAACTCTGTGAGATGAATTGATACATCACAAAGCCGTGTCTCAGAAAGCTTCTTTTTGGTTTTTATCAGATTCTATTTCCTTTGTCACCATAGGCTTCAATGCCCTCCAAAATATCCTATTGCAGATTCCACAAAAACAGTGTTATTAAATTGTTGAATGAAAACAACGGTGTAACCTTGTGAGATGAGTTCACACATCACAAAGCAGTTTCTCAGAAAATTTCTTTCTTGTATTTATTAGAGGATATTTCCTATGTCACCATATGCTTCAATGCAATTCAAAATATCCCTTCTCAGATTCCCAAAAAGCAGTGTTAGAAAACTGCTCCATGAAAAGAAAGGTGCAACTCTGTGAGATGAAATCACACATCACAAAGTACTTTCTCAGAAAGTTTCTTTCTAGTTTTCTTCTGAGGACATTCCCTTTGTCACCATAGACTTCAATGCGAATCAAATATCACTTCTCAGTTTCCCCATAAAGAGTGTTACCAACCTGCTCCAAGAAAAGAATCATGAACTATGTGAGATGAATTAACACATCACAAAGCGGTTTTTCAGAATGATTCTTTCTAGTTTTTATATGAGGATATTGCCTTTGTCACCATTAGCTTCAATGTGCTCTGAAATATCCCTTTGCAGATTCCAAGAAAACAGTGTTAGCAAACTGCTCAACGAATAGAACAGTGTAATTCTGTGAGATGAATTCTCACATCACAAAGCAGTTTCTCAGAAAGCTTCCTTCTAGCTTTTATCAGAGAATATTTCCCTTTTCACTATATGCCTCAATGCACTCCCAAATATCCCTTTGTAGATTACATGAAAACAGTGTTAGTAAGCTGGCCCATGAACATAAAGCTGTAACTCTGTGAGATCAATTCACACATCACAAAGAACTTTCTCAGAAAGTTCCTTTCAAGTTTTTATTTGAGGACATTTCCTTTGTCACCATAGTCTTCAATGTGATCCAAAATATCTCTTCTCAGATTCCCGAAAACAGTGCTACCAAACTGACCCATGAAAGGAATCATGTAACTCTGTGAGATGAATTAATATATCATAAACCAGTTTCTCAGAAAACGTCTTTCTCTTTTTTATCTGAGGATATTTCCTTTCTCACCATACAACTCAATACTCTCCCAAATATCCCTTTGCAGATTCTACAAACACGGTGTTAGTACACTGCTCCATGAAAAGAAATGTGTAACCTTGTAAGGTAAATTCACAAATCACAAAGAAGTTTCTCAGAAATCTGTTTTCTAGTTTTTATCTGAGGATAATTCCTTTGACACCATAGGCTTCAAGGCAATGCAATATATCCCTCCTCAGATTCCCCAAAAACAGTGCTACCAAACTGCTCCAAGAAAAGAATGGTGTAACTCTTTGAGAGGAATTCATACATCACAAGGTAGTTTCTCAGAAAGCTTCTTTCTAGTTTTTGTCTGAGGATATATCCTTTGTCAGCATAAGCTTCTATGCTCTCTGAAATATCCCCTTGCAGATTCCAAGAAAACGGTGTTAGCAAACTGCTCAATGAAAAGGACAGTGTTGCTCAGTGAGGTGAATTCACACATCACAAAGCAGTTTCTCAGAAATCATCTTTCTAATTTTTATCTGAGGATATTTCTTTTCTCACCATAGGCCTCAATGCTCTCCCAAGTATCCCTTTGTAGATTCCATGAAAACTGCGTTAGCAAACTGCTCCATGAACAGAAAGGTGTGACTCTATGAGTTGAATTCACACATCACAAAGAACTTTGTCAGAAACCTTCTTTCTAAGTTTTATCTGCAGATATTTCCCTAATCGCCATACGCTTCAATGGGATCCTAAATATCCCTTCGCAGATTCCCCAGAAACACTGCTACCAAACTGCTCCATGAAAAGAATCGTGTAAGTCTGTGAGATGAATTCACAAATCACAAAGCAGTTTCTCAGAAAGCTTCTTTCTGGTTTTTGTCTCAGTTTATTTCCTGTTACAATAAACTTCAATGTTCTCCAAAATATCCCTTTGCGGATTCCAAGAAAACAGTGTTAGCAAACTGCTCAATGAAAACAACAGTGTAACTATGTGAGATTACTTCACACATCACAAAGGAGTTTCTCAGAAAGCTTCTTTTTGCTTTTTTCTATGAAGATATTTCCTCTGTCACCATAGGCTTCCATGCATTCCCAAATATCCTATTACCGATTCCACGAAAAGAAGCTTAAAAGATGGATACATGAAAAGAAAGGTGTATCTCTGTGAGATAATTTCACACATCACAAAGAAGTTTCTCAGAAATCTTCTTTCTACTTTTTATCTGAGGATATTTTCTTCTTCAATTTAGTCTTCAAAGTGATCCAAAATTTCCTCTCAGATTGCACAAAAATAGTGCTAACCAACTGATCTATGAAAGCATCGTGTAATGCTGTGAGGTGAATTAACACATCACAAAGTGATTTAGCAGAAAGCTTCTTTCTAGTTTTTATATGAGTATATTTCGTTTGTCAGCATAGGCTTCATTGTGCTCCAAAATATCACATTGCAGATTCTAAGAAAACAGTGTTAGCAACTTATTCATTGAAAAGAACTGTTTAACTCTGTCAGGTGAATTCACACATCACAAATCAGTTTCACAGAAGGCTTCTTTCTAATTTAAATCTGAGGATATTTCCTTTTTCACCGTAGACTTTAATGCATTTCAAAATATGCCTTTTCAGATTCCCCAAAAACAGTGCTACCAAACAACTCCATAAAAACAGTGGTGTAACACTGAGAAATAAATTCACACATCACAAAGCTGTTTCTCAGAAAGCTTCTTTCTAGCTTTTATCTGAGGATATGTCCTTTTTCCAATATTACTCAATGTGCTACAAAATATCCCATTGCAGATTCCAAGAAAAAAGTGTTGGCAAACTTCTCAATGAAAAGAATGGTGTAATTCTGTGAGATAAATTCACACATCCCAAAGCATTTTCACAGAAAGCTTCCTTTTGGTTTTTATCTGAGGATATTTCCTTTGTAACCATAGACTTCAATGTGCTCCCAAATATCCTATTGCAGATTCCAGGAAAACGGTGTTATCGAACTGCTCAATGAAAAGAATGGTTTACCTCTGTAAGATGAATTCACACATCACAAAGCAGTTTCTCAGAAAGATTTTTTTTTCCATTTTTTATCTGAGGATATTTCCTTTTTTACTATAGGCCTCAATGAATTCCCAAATATCCCTTTGCAGATTCCGTGAAAAAGGTGTTAGCAAACTGCTCCATGAAAAGAAAGGTATAAATCCGTGAGATGAATTAAAACATATCAAAGAACTTTCTCAGAAAACTTCTTTCTAGTTTTCATCTGATGTTATTTCCTTTGTCACCATAGTCTTCAATGTGATCCAAAATATTGCTTCCCAGATTCCCCAAAAACAGTGCTACCAAACTGAACCATGAAAAGAATCGTGTAACTCTGTGAAATGAATTAACACATCACAACGTGATTTCTCAGAAAGCTTCTTTATAGTTTTTATCTGAGGATAACTCCTTCGTCACCATAATCTTCAATGCGGTCCAAAATATCGCACTGGAGATTACAAGAAAGCATCATTAGCAAACTGTTCAAGGAAAAGAACAGTGTAACTCTATAAGATGAATTCACACATCACAAAGCAGCTTCTCAGAAAGCTTCTTTAAAGTCCTTATCTAAGGATTTTTCCCTTTTCAACATATTCCTCAATGTGTTCCAGAATATCCCATTGCAAATTCCACGAGTAAAGTGTTAGCAAACTTCTCAATGAAAAGAATGGTGTAACTAAGTGAGATGAATTCATGCATCCCAAAGAGCTTTCTCAGAAAGTTTCTTTGTGTTATTTATCTGAGGATATTTCCTTTGTCACCATAGCCTCAACGTGCTCCCAAATACCCTATTGCAGATTACACAAAAACAATGTTATCAAACTACTCAATGAAAAGTATGGTTTACTCTGTAAGATGAATTAACAAATCACAAAACAGTTTCTCAAAAAACTCTTTCTGGTTTTTATCTGAGGATATTACCTTTTCACTATAGGTCTAGATGTGTTCCCAAATATCCCTTGGCAGATTCCATGAAAGAAGTGTTAACAAACTGCTCCATGAAAAGAAAGGTGTAACTCTGTGAGATGAGTTCAAACACCACAAAGACTTTTCTCAGAATGCTCCATTCTAGCTTTCATCTGAGGATATTTCCTTTGTCACCCAAAGCTTCAATGTGCTCCAAAATATCCTATTGCTGATTCCAAGATAACTGTGTTAGCAATCTGCTCAATGAAAAGAATAGTGTAACTCTGTGAGATGAATTCACCCATCACAAAGCTTTTTCTCAGAAAGCTTCTTTCTAGTATTTATCTGAGGATATTTCCTTTTTCACCATTTTCCTCAATCGCTACTAAATATCCCATTGCAGATCCATGAAAAAAGTGTTAGCAAACTTCTCAATGACAAAAGCAGTGTAACTCTGTGAGGTGAATTCACACATGACAAAGCAGCTTCTCAGAAAGCCTCTTTCTATTTTTCATCTGATGATATTTCCTTTTTCACCATAGACCTTAATGCACTCCCAAATATCCCTTTGTGGATTCCATGAAAACAGTGATACCAAACTGCTCCATGATAAGAAAAGTGTAACTCTGTGAGATGAATTCACAGATCACAAAGAAGTCTCTCAGAGGGATTCTTTCTAGTTTTTATCTGAGAATATTTCCTTTGTCATGATACGCTTCAATGCAATCCAAAGTAACGCTACTCGAATTCCCCCAAAACAGTGCTACCAAACTGCTACATGAGAAGAATCATGTAACTCTGGGATATAATTCAAAAATCCCAAAGATGTTTGTCAGAAAGCTTCTTTCTACTTTTTGTCTATGGATATTTCCTTTTTTACTAGAGGCCTCAATGCCCTCGCAAATATCCCTTCACAGATTCCATGAAAAGAGTGTTAGCAAACAGGTCCAGGAAAAGAATGGTATAACTCTATGAGATGAAGTCACACGTCACAATGTACTTTCTCATAAAACTTCTTTGTAGTTTTTATCTGGGGATATTTATTTTGTCAATATAAGCTTCGATGCACTCCCAAATATCCCTTTTCTGATTCCCCAAAAACAGTACTACCCTACTGCTCCATGAAAAGAATCTTGTAACTCTGTGAGATGAATTAACACATCATGAAGAGGTTTCTCAGAAAACTTCTTTCTAGTTTGTATATAAGGATATTTCCTTTGTCACCATAAGCTTCAATGCACTCCGAAATATCAGATTGCAGATTCCACGAAAACAGTGTTAGCAAACTACTCAATGAAAAGAACAGTGTAACTCTGTGAGATGAATTCAAAAATCACAAAGGAATTTCTCAGAAAGCTTCTTTCTAGTTTTTATCTGAGGATATATTCTTTTTCACTGTAGGCCTCAATGTGCTCCCAAATATCCCTTTGTAGAATCAATGAAAACCATGTCAGCAAACTGCTCCATGAAAAGAAAGGTGCAACTCTGTGAGATGAATTCACACATCACAAAGAACTTTCTCAGAATGCTTCTCTTTTGTTTATATCTCAGGATATTTGATTTGTCACCATAGGCTTCAATGCGATCCAAAATATCCCTTCTCAGATTCCCCAAAAAAATTGCTATCAAACTGATCCATGAAAAGAATTGTGTAACTCTGTTAGATGGATTCACAAATCACAAAAAAGTTTCTCAGAAAGCTTCTTTCTAGTTTTTGTCTGAGGATATTTGCTCTTTCACCATAGGCCTCAAAGCATTCGTGAATATCTCTTTACAGATTCCCCTAAAATAATGGTAGCAAACTGCTGCATGAAAAGGAAGGTATAAATCGGTGAGACGAATTCACACGTACAAAGCAGTTTCTCAGAAAGCTTCTTTTTGGTTTTTGTCTGAGGATATTTCCTCTTTACTATCGGCCTCAACTCACTCTCAAATATCCCTTTGCAGTGTTAGCCAACTGCTCCATGAAACGTAAGGTGTTACTCTGTGAGATGAATACACACATCACAAAGAAGTTTCTCGGAATAGGAACAGCTCCAGTCTCCAACTCCCAGCGCGAGCCACACAGAAGACCGGTGATTTCTGCATTTTCAACTGAGGTACAGGGTTCATCTCACTAGGGAGTGCTGGACAATTGGTGCTGGTCAGCTGCTGCAGCCCAACCAGCGAGAGCTGAAGCAGGGCGAGGCATCACCTCAAATGGGAAGCACAAGGGGGAAGGGAATCACTTTTCCTAGCCAAGGGAACTGAGACACACAACACCTGGAAAATTGGGTAACTCCCACCCCAATACTGTGCTTTAAGCTAACAGGCACACAAGGAGATTAGATCCCACACCTGGCCGGGAGGGTACCACACCCACGGAGCCTCCTTCATTGCTAGCACAGCAGTCTGTGATCTAACAGCAAGGCAGGAGCGAAGCTGGGGGAGGGGCGCCCGCCATTGCTGAGGCTTAAGTAGGTAAACAAAGCTGCTGGGAAGCTCGAACTGGGTGGAGCTCACAGCAGCTCAAGGAAACCTGCCTGTCTCTGTAGACTCCACCTCTGGGGACAGGGCACAGTAAACAATAACAAACGCAGCACAAACCTCTGCAGACGCAAAAGACTCTGTCTGACAGCTTTGAAGAGAGCAGTGGATCTCCCAACACGGAGGTTGAGAGCTGAGAAGGGAAAGACTGCCTGCTCAAGTGGGTCCCTGGCCCCTGAGTAGCCTAACTGGGAGACATCCCCCACTAGGGGCAGTCTGACACCCCACACCTCACACGGTGGAGTACACCCCTGAGAGGAAGCTTCCAAAGCAAGAATCAGACAGGTATACTCACTGTTCAGCAATATTCTATCTTCTGCAGCCTCAGCTGCTGATACCCAGGCAAACAGGGTCTGGAGTGGACCTCAAGCAATCTCCAACAGACCCACAGCTGAGGGTCCTGACTGTTAGAAGGAAAACAATCAAATAGGAAGGACACCCACACCAAATCCCCATCAGTACGTCACCATCATCAAAGACCAGAGGCAGATAAAACCACAAAGATGGGGAAAAAGCAGGGCAGAAAAGCTGGAAATTCAAAAAATAAGAGCACATCTCCCCCAGCAAAGGAGCGCAGCTCATCACCAGCAACGGATCAAAGCTTGACGGAGAATGACTTTGACGAGATGAGAGAAGAAGGCTTCAGTCCATCAAACTTCTCAGAGCTAAAGGAGGAATTACGTACCCAGCGCAAAGAAACTAAAAATCTTGAAAAAAAGTGGAAGAATTGATGGCTAGAGTAATTAATGCAGAGAAGGTCATAAACGAAATGAAAGAGATGAAAACCATGACACGAGGAATACATGACAAATGCACAAGCTTCAGTAACCAACTCGATCAACTGGAAGAAAGAGTATCAGCGATTGAGGATCAAATGAATGAAATGAAGTGAGAAGAGAAACCAAAAGAAAAAAGAAGAAAAAGAAATGAACAAAGCCTGCAAGAAGTATGGAATTCTGTAGAAAGACCAAATCTACGTCTGATTGGGGTGCCTGAAAGTGAGGGGGAAAATGGAACCAGGTTAGAAGTTTGAATGTAGGGCAGGCCAACATTCAAATCCAGGAAATACAGAGAATGCCACAAAGATACTCCTCGAGAAGAGCAACTCCAAGACACATAATTGCCAGCTTCACCAAAGTTGAAATGAAGGAAAAAATCTTAAGGGCAGCCAGAGAAAAAGGTCAGGTCACCCACAAAGGGAAGCCCATCAGACTAACAGCAGATCTCTCGGCAGAAACTCTACAAGCCAGAGAGAGTGGGGGCCAATATTCAACATTCTTAAAGAAAAGAATTTTAAACCTAGAATTTCATATCCAGCCAAACTAAGTTTCATAAGTGAAGGAGAAATAAAATCCTTTACAGATAAGCAAATGCTTAGAGATTTTGTCACCACCAGGCCTGCCTTACAAGAGACCCTGAAGGAAGCACTCAACATGGAAAGGAACAACCGGTACCAGCCATTGCAAAAACATGCCAAAATGTAAAGACCATCGAGGCTAGGAAGAAACTGCATCAACTAACGAGCAAAATAACCAGTTAATATCATAATGGCAGGATCAAGTTCACACATAACAATATTAACCATAAATGTAAATGGACTAAATGCTCCAATTAAAAGACACAGACTGGCAAACTGCATAAAGACTCAAGACCCATCAGTCTGCTGTATTCAGGAGACCCATCTCACATGCAGAGACATACATAGGCTCAAAATAAAGGGATGGAGGAAGATTTACCAAGCAAATGGAGAACAAAAAAAAGCAGGGGTTGCAATCCTAGTCTCTGATAAAACAGACTTTAAACCATCAAAGATCAAAAGAGACAAAGAAGGCCATTACATAATGGTAAAGGGATCAATTCAACAGGAAGAGCTTACTATCCTAAATATATATGCACCCAATACAGGAGCACCCAGATTCATAAAGCAAGTCCTTAGAGACTTACAAAGAGACTTAGACTCCCATACAATATTAATGGGAGACTTTAACACCCAACTGTCAACATTAGACAGATCAATGAGACAGAAAGTTAACAAGGATATCCAGGAATTGAACTCATCTCTGCAGCAAGCAGACCTAATACACATCTACAGAACTCTCCACCCCAAATCAACAGAATATACACTCTTCTCAGCACCACATCACATTTATTCCAAAATTGACCACATAATTAGAAGTAAAGCACTCCTCAACAAATGTAAAAGAACAGAAATTATAACAAACTGTCTCTCCGACCACAGTGCAATTAAACTAGAACTCAGAACTAAGAAACTCAATCAAAACCACTCAACTAAATGGAAACTGAATAACCTGCTCCTGAATGACTACTGGGTACATAACGAAATGAAGGGAGAAGTAAAGATGTTCTTTGAAACCAATGAGAACAAAGATACAACATACCAGAATCTCTGGGACACATTTAAAGCAGTGTGTAGAGGGAAATTTATAGCACTAAATGTCCACAAGAGAAAGCTGGAAAGTTCTAAAATTGACACTCTAACATCACAATTAAAAGAACTAGAGAAGCAAGAGCAAACACATTCAAAAGTTAGCAGAAGACAAGAAATAACTAATATCAGAGCAGAACTGAAGGAGATAGAGACACAAAAAACCCTCCAAAAAAATCAATGAATCCAGGAGTTGGTTTTTTGAAAAGATCAACAAAATCGATAGACCACTAGCAAGACTAATAAAAGAGAGAAGAATCAAATGGACACAATAAAAAATGATGAAGGGGATATCACCACCGACCCCACAGAAATACAAACAACCATTAGAGAATACTATAAACACCTCTATGCAAATAAACCAGAAAATTTAGAAGAAATGGATAATTTTCTGGACACTTACACTCTCCCAAGACTAAACCAGGAAGAAGCTGAATCCCTGAATAGACCAATAGTAGGCTCTGAAGTTGAGGCAATGATTAATAGCCTACCAACCAAAAAAAGTCCAGGACCAGATGGATTCACAGCTGAATTCTACCAGAGGTACAAGGAGGAGCTGGTACCATTCCTTCTGAAACTATTTCAATCAATAGAAAAAGATGGAATCCTCCCTAATTCATTTTATGAGGCCAACATCATCCTGATACCAAAGCCTGGCAGAGACACAACAAAAAAAGAGAATTTTAGACTAATATCCCTGATGAACATTGATGCAAAATCCTCAATAAAATACTGGCAAACCGAATCCAGTAGCACTTCAAAAAGCTTATCCACCGTGGTCAAGTGGGCTTCATCCCTGCAATGCAAGGCTGGTTCAACATATGTAAATCAATAAATGTAATCCAGCATAAAAACAGAACTAAAGGCAAAAACCACATGATTATCTCAATAGATGCAGAAAAGGCCTTTGACAAAATTAAACAGCCCTTCATGTTAAAAACGCTCAATAAATTCGGTATTGATAGAACGTACCTCAAAATAATAAGAGTTATTTATGACAAACCCACAGCCAATATCATACTGAATGGGCAAAAACTGGAAAAATTCCCTTTGAAACCTGGCACAAGACAGGGATGCCCTCTCTCAGCACTCCTATTCAACATAGTGTTGGTAGTTCTGGCTAGGGCAATCAGGCAAGAGAAAGAAATCAAGGTTATTCAGTTAGGAAAAGAAGAAGTCAAATTGTCCCTGTTTGCAGATGACATGATTGTATATTTAGAAAATCCCATTGTCTCAGCCCAAAATCTCCTTAAGCTGATAAGAAACTTCAGCAAAGTCTCAGGATAGAAAATTAATGTGCAAAAATCACAAGCATTCTTATACACCAGTAACAGACAAACAGAGAGCCAAATCATGAATGAACTTCCATTCACAATTACTTCAAAGAGAATAAAATACCTAGGAATCCAACTTACAAGGGATGTAAAGGACCTCTTCAAGGAGAACTACAAACCACTGCTCAGTGAAATAAAAGAGGACACAAACAAATGGAAGAACATACCATGCTCATGGATAGAAAGAATCAATATCGTGAAAATGGCCGTACTGCCCAAGGTTATTTATAGGTGCAATGCCATCCCCATCAAGCTACCAATGAGTTTTTTTAACAGAGTTGGAAAAACTGCTTTAAATTTCATATGGAACCAAAAAAGACCCCGCATCTCCAAGACAATCCTAAGTCAAAAGAACAAAGCTGGAGGCATCATGCTACCTGACTTCAAACTATATTACAAGGCAACAGTAACCAAAACACCATGGTACTGCTATCAAAACAGAGATATAGACCAATGGAACAGAACAGAGTCCTCAGAAATAATACCACACATCTACAGGCATCTGATCTTTGACAAACCTGAGAAAAACAAGAAATGGGGGAAGGATTCCCTATTTAATAAATGGTGCTGGGAAAATTGGCTCGCCATTAAGTAGAAAGTTGAAACTGGATCCCTTCCTTACTCCTTACACGAAAATTAATTCAAGATGGATTAGACACTTAAATGTTAGACCTAATACCATCAAAACCCTAGAAGAAAACCTAGGTAGTACCATTCAGGGCATAGGCATGTGCAAGGACTTCATGTCTAAAACACCAAAAGCAACAGCGACAAAAGCCAAAATTGACAAATGGGATCTCATTAAACTAAAGAGCTTCTGCACAGCAAAAGAAACTACCATCAGAGTGAACAGGCATCCTACAGAATGGGAGAAAAAATTGTAATCTACTCAACTGACAAAGGGCTAATATCCAGAACCTATAAAGAACTCAATCAAATTACAAGAAAAAAACAACCCCATCAAAAAGTGGGCAAAGTATATGAACAGACACTTCTCAAAAGAAGACATTCCTACAGCCAACAGACACATGAAAAAATGTTCATCATCACTCGCCATCAGAGAAATGCAAATCAAAACCACAATGAGATATCATCTCACACCAGTTAGAATGGCAATCTTTAAAAAGTCAGGAAACAACGGGTGCTGGAGAGGATGTGGAGAAATAGGAACACTTTTACACTGTTGGTGGAATTGTAAACTAGTTCAACCATTGTGGAAAACAGTTTGGCGATTCCTCAAGGATCTAGAACTTGAAATACCTTATGACCCAGCCATCCCATTACTAGGTATATACCCAAAGGATTATAAATCATGCTGCTATAAAGACACATGCACACATGTTTATTGCGGCACTATTCACAATAGCAAAGACTTGGAATCAACCCAAATGTCCATCAGTGACAGACTGGATGAAGAAAATGTGGCACATATACACCATGGAATACTATGTATCCATAAGAAAGGATGAGTTTGTGTCCTTTGTAGGGACATGGATGCAGCTGGAAACCATCATTTTCAGCAAACTATTGCAAGAACAGAAAACCAAACACCACATGTTCTCACTCATAGGTGGGAACTGAACAGTGAGATAACTTGGACTCGGGAAGGGGAGCATCACATACCAGGGCCTATTATGTGGAGGGGGGAGGGGATAGGGATTGCACTGGGAGTTATACCTGATGTAAATGACGAGTTGATGGGTGCTGACAAGTTGTTGGGTGCAGCACACCAACACAGCACAAGTATACATGTGTAACAAACCTGCACATTATGCACATCTACCCTAGAACTTAAAGTGTAATAATAATAAAGAAAAGAGAGAGAGAAAAGAAAAAAAAAGAAAATAAAGGTGTAACTCTGTGAGTTGAATTCACACGTCACAAAGAACTTTCTCAGTAAGCTTCCTTCTAGTTTTTATCTGAAGATATTTCCTTTGCCACTATAAGCTTCAAGGTGATCCAAAATGTCCCTTCTTAGATTCCACAAAAACAGTGTTAACAAATTGTTCTATGAAAAGAATCGTGTAACTGTGTGAGAATTAACACATCAGAAAGCGTTCCCTCAGAAAGCTTCTTTCTAGTTTTTATATGAGGGTATTTTCTTCATCACCTTGAGGTTCAATGTGCTCTGAAATATTGCTTTGCATATTCCATGAAAACAGTGTCAGCAAACTGCTTAATGAAAAGAACGGTGTAACTCTGTGAGATGAATTCACACATCACAAAGATCTTTTTCAGAATGCTTCTTTCTAGTTTTTATCTGAGGGTATTTCCTTTGTCAAAATAGGCTTCAGTGTGATCCGAAATATTCCTTCTCAGATTCCCCAAAAACAGTGCTGCCAAACTGCTCCAGGAAAAGAAGCGTGTAACTTTGTGAGATGATTTTGTAAATCAAAAAGCAGTTTCTCAGAAAGCTTCTTACTAATTTTTGTGTGAAGATATTTTCTTTTTCAACATAAGCTTCAATGCACTCCAAAATATCCCACTGCAGATTCCAAGAAAGCAGTGTCAGCAAACTACTCAATGAAAAGAACAGTGTAACTCTGTCAGATGAATTAACACATCAAAAAGCAGTTTCTCAGAAAGTTTCTTTCCAGTTTAATTCAGAGGATATTTCCTTTTTTGCCGTAGGATTCAATGTGGTTCCAAATATCCCTTTTCAAGATGCCACAAAAATAGTGTTAACAAACTGCTCAATGAACAGTACAGTGTAACACTGTGAGATGAATTCACACATCACAAAGAACTTTCTCAGTAAGCTTCTTTCTAGTTATTATCTGAGGATATTTTCTTTGCCACCATAGGCTTAAATGTGATCCAAATTATCCTTTTCAGATTCCCCAAAAACAGTGTTATCAAACTATCCATGAAAAGAATAGTGTTCCTCGGTGAGATGAATTAACACAGGACAAAATGATTTCCCAGAATGCTTCTTTCTCGTTTTTATCTGAGAATATTTTCTTTTTCACTATAGGCCTCAATGTGCTCCCAAATATCCCTTGGCAGATTCCACGAAAACAGTGTTAGCAAACTGCTTCATGAAGGCTACGGTGTAACTCTGTGAGATGAATACACATGTCACAAAGGACTTTCTCAGAATGCTTCTTTCTAGTTTTCATCTGAGGATATATCCTTTTTCACCATAGGCTTCAATGAGATCCTAAGTATCTCTTCTCAGAATCCCCAAAAACAGTGCTACCAATCTGATTCATGAAAAGAATCGTATAACTCTGTGAGATGAATTAACACATCACAAAGCAGTTTCTCAGAAAGCTTCTTTCTAGTTATTATATGAGGATATTTCCTTTGTAAACACATTCTTCAATGAAATCCAAAATATCCCTTCTCAGATTCCCCAAAAACAGTGCTACCAAAGTACTCAAAGAAAGGAATTGTGTACCTCTGTGAGCTGAATTCACAAATCACAAAGTTTCTCAGAGAACTTCTTTCTAGTTTCTGTCTGTGGATATTTCTTTGTCACCATAAGCTTCAATGGGCTCTGAAATATCCCATTGCAGATTCCAAGATGATAGTGCTAGCAAACTGCTCAATAAAAAGAACAGTGTAACTCTGTGAGATGAATTCACACATCACAAAGTAGTTTTTCAGAAAGCTTCTTTTTGGTTTTTATCTGAGGATATTTCCTTTCTCATCATACACTTCAAATGTGCTCCCAAATATCCTATTGCAGATTCCACCAAAACAGTGTTATCAAACTGCTCAATGTAACGGGTGGTGTAGCTCTGTGAGTTGTATTCACACATCACAAAGTAGTTTCTCTGAAAGCTTCTTTCTAGTTTTTTTTTTTCCTAATGATATTCACTGTTTCACTATAGGCCTCAAAGCACTCCCAAATATCCTTTTGCAGATTCCACGAAAACTGTGTTAGCAAACTGATCAATGAAAAGAATGGTGTAACTCTGTGAGATGAGTTAACACACTACAAAGGACTTTCTCAGAAAGCTTCTTTCTAGCTTTTATCTGAGGATATTTCTTTTGTCAACACAGGCTTCAATGGGAACCAAAATTTCCTTCTCAGATTCCCCAAAAAGAGTGCTACCAAATGATCCATGCAAAGAATCATGTAGCTCTGTGAGATGAATTAACACATCAGAAAGTGAGTTCTCAGAATGCTTCTTTCTCATTTTTATCTAAGGATATTTCCTTTGTTACTATAGGCCTCAATGCACTCAAAAATATCCCTTTGCAGTGTCCATGAAAACAATGATAGAAAACTGCCCCATGAAAAGGAAGGTGTAACTCTGTGAGAAGAATTCACACAGAATACAGAAGTTTCTCAGAAAGCTTCTTTCTAGTTTTTGTCTGAGGATATTTCCTTTGCCACTATAGGCTTCAATGTATTTCAAAATATCCCTTCTCAGATCCCCAAAAACATGCTACCACACTGCTACATTAAAATAGAGGTATAACTGTGTGAGATGAATTCACACATCTCAAAGCAGTTCCTCAGAAAGTTTCTGTTTGGTTTATATCTGAGGATATTTCCTTCATCACCATAGATTCCAATGTGCTCCCAAATATCCTATTGCAGATTCCAAGAAAACAGTGTTATCAAACTGCTCAATGAAAACAATGGTGTAAACTTGTGAGATGATTTCCCATATCACAAAGAAGTTTCTCAGAAAGATTCTTTCTAGTTTTAACTCAGGATATTCCCCAAGTATCCCATTGCAGATTAAACGAGAAAAATATCAGAAAATTTCTCAATGAAAAGAACATTGAAACTCTTGGAGATGAATTCACACATCACAAATCAGTTTCACAGAAAGATTCTTTTTGTCCTTTACGTGAGGATATTTCCTTTGTCACAGTAGGCTTCAATGCACTCCCAAATATCCTATTGCAGATTCCACAAAAAGAGTGTTATCAAACATCTCAATGAATAGAACAGTGTAACACATTAAGGTGAATTCACACATCACAAAGCAGTTTCTCAGAAAGCCTCTTTCTAGTTTTTATCTGTGGATATTTCCTTAATCACTCTAGGCCTCAATGCACTCCAGAATATCCCATTGCAGATTCCATAAAAACGGTGTTAGCGAACTGCTCAATGAAAACAAAGCTGTAACACTGTAAGATGAATTCTCACTTCACAAATAACTTTCTTAGAAAGTTTCTTTCTAGTTTTTGTCTGAGGATATTTCCTTTTCCACCGTAAGCTTCAATGTGCTCCCAAATATCCTATTGTAGATTCCACAAAAACAGTGTTATCAAACTGCTCAATGTAAAGAATGGTATAACTCTGTGAAATGAATTCACACATCACAAAGAAGTTTCTCAGAAAGCTTCTTTCTATTTTTTTTCTGATGATATTTCCTTTTTCACTATAGGCCTCAAAGCACTCCCAAATATCCCTTTGCATATTCCAGAAAAACAGTGTTAGCAAACTGATTCATGAAAAGAAATGTGTAACTTCATGACATGAATTCACACATTACAAAGAACTTTCTCAGAAAGCTTCTTTCTAGTAAGTATCTAAGGATATTTCCTTTGTCACCATAGGCTTCAATACAATCCAAATTATCCTTTTTCAGGTTATCCAAAAACAGTGATACCAAACAGATCCATGAAGAGAATAGTATAACTCTGTGAGATGAATTAATACATAACAAAGAGATTTCTCAGAATGCTTCTTTCTCGTTTTTATCTGAGGATATTCCTTTTTCTCTGTAGGCCTCAATGCACTCCCAAATATCCCTTTGCACATTTCACGAAAACAGTGTAAGCAAACTGCTCCATGAAAAGAAAGGTGCAATTCTGTGAGATGAATACACATGTCATGAAGAACTTTCTCAGAATGCTTCTTTCTAGTTTTTATCTTAGGATATATCCTTTTTCACCATAGGCTTCAATGCGATCCTAAATATCTCTACTCTGATTCCCCAAAAACAGGTCTACCAATCTGATCCATGAAAAGAATTGTGTAACTCTGTGAGATAAATTAACACATTACAAAGCGGTTTTTCAGAAAGTTTATTTCTAGTTTTTATATGAGGATATTTCCTTTGTCACCACATTCTTCAATGCGATCCAAAATATCCCTTATCAGATTCCCCAAAAACAGTGCTACCAAACTGCACCATGAAAAGAATTGTGTACCTCTGTGACATGAATTCACAAATCACAAAGCAATTTCTCAGAGAGCTTCTTTCTAGTTTCTTTCTGAGGATATTTCTTTGTCACCATTAGCTTCAATGAGCTCTGAAATATCCCATTGCAGATTCCAAGAAAAACAGTGCTAGCAAACTTCTTAATGAAAAGAACAGTGTAACTCTGTGAGATGAATTCACACATCACAAAGTAGTTTTTCAGAAAGCTTCTTTTTGGTTTTCATCTGAGGATATTTCCTTTGTCACCATAGGCTTCAATGAGCTCCCAACTATCCTACTGCAGATTCCATGTAAACGTTGTTATCACACTGTGACAAGAATGGTGTAACTCTGAAATGAATTCACACATCACAAAGCAGTTTCTCAGAAAGTTTCTTTCTAGTTTTCATCTAGGGATATTTCCTTTGTCACCATAGGCTTCAATACGATCCAAAATATCTCTTCTCAGATTCCCCAAAAAGAGTGGTATGAAACTGCTCAATGAAAAGAACAGTGTAACTCTGTGAATGAATTCACACATCAGAAAACGTTTCATCAGAAAACATCTTTCTAGTTTTTAAATGAGGTAATTCACTTGTTACCTTAGGCTTCCATGTGCTCCAAAATATAACTTTACAGATTACACAAAAACATTGTTAGCAAACTGCTCAATGAAAAGAATGGTGTAACTCTGTAAGATGAATTCTCACAGCACAAAGCAGTTTCTCAGAAAGTTTCTTTCTAGTTTTTATCTGAGGATGTTTCCTTTGTCACCATAGGCCTCAATGCACTCTCAAATATCCCTTTGCAGATTCCACGAAAACAATGTTAGCAAACTGCTCCATGAATTGAAACGTGTAACTCTGTGAAATAATTTCACATATCACAAAGAAGTTTCTCAGAAAGATTCTTTCTAGTTTTTTCCTTAGGATATTTCCTTTGTCACCATAGGCTTCAATGGAATACAAAATATACCTTCTCAGAATCCCCAAAAACAGTGCTACCAAAGTGATCCACGAAAAGTATCATGCAACTCTGTGAGATGAATTACAACATCACAAAGCAGTTTCTCAAAAAGAATCTTTCTAGTTTTTATTGGAAAATAAATGTTTTGTCACCATCAGCTTCAAAGTGTTCCCAAATATCCTATTACAGATTACACGGAAACAGTATTATCAAACTGCTCAATGAAAAGTACAATGTAACTCTGTGAGATGAATTTACACACCACAAAGCAGTTTCTCAGAAAATTACTTTCTAGTTTTTATCTTTCTAGTTTTTATTTGAGGATATTTCCTTTTTCACTTTAGGCCTCAAAGTGTTCCCAAATATCTCCTTGCAGATTGTAGGAAAACAGTGTTAGCAAGCTGCTCAATGAAATGAACAGGGTAATACTGTGAGATGAATTCACACATCACAATGCAGTTTCTCAGAAAGCTTCTTTCTAGCTTTTGTCTGAGGCTATTTCATTGGTCACTATAAGCTTCAATGTGCTCCGAAATATCCCTTTGCAGATTCCATGAAAACAGTGTTTTCAAACAGCTCAATAAAAAGGACAGTGTAACTCTGTGAGATGAATTCATACATCACAAAGCAGTTTCTCAAAACCTTCTTTCTAGTTTTTCTATGAGGATAGTTAGTTGTTCACCATAGGCCTCTAGGCGTTCCCTAATATCCCTTTGCAGATTACCCAAAAACAGTGTTAGCAAACTGCTCCATCAGAAGAAAGGTGTAATTCTACAAGATGAATTCACACATCACAAAACATTCTCTGAGAAAGCTTCTTTCTAGTTTTTATCTGAGGATATTTCCTTTTTCACCATAGGCCTCATTGTATTCAAAAAAATCCCATTGCTAATTCCACGAAAACACTGTTAGGAAGTGACTCCATGGAAAGAAAGGTGTATCTCTGTGAGGTGATTTCACACATCAGAAGGAAGTTTCTTAGAAAGTTTCTTTCTAGTTTTTATCTGAGGATATGTCCTTTGTCACCATAGGCTTCAATGCACTCAGAATATCCCAGTGCAGATCCCATGAAAACAGTGTTAGTAAACTGTTTCATGAAAAGAAAGTTGTAACTCTGTGAGATGAATTCACACATCACAAAGCAGTTTCTCAGAAACTGTCTTTCTAGTTTTTATCAGAGGATATTTCCTTTTTCACCACTGGCCTCAATGCGCTGCTGAATATCACATTGCAGATTCTGTGAAAATAGTGTTAGCAAACTGGTCAATGAGAAGAAGAGTGTAACACTGTGAGATGAATTCACACATAACAAATCAGTTTCTCTGAAAGCTTATTTCTAGTTTTTATCTGAAGATATTTCCTTTGTCACATAGGCTTCAAAGCAATATAAAATAAAACTTCTCAGATTCCGCAAGAAGTGTTAGCAAACTACTCAATGAGAAGAATGCTGTAACTCTGTGAGATGAATTCACATATCACAAGTCAGTTTCCCTAAAAGCTTCTTTCCAGTTTTTACGTAAGGATATTTCCTTTGTTACCATGTTCTTCAAGGCGATAAAAAATACACCTTCTCAGATTCCACACAAAGAGCCAGCAAACGGCTCCATGAAAGAGTGGTGTAACTCTGTGAGATGAATTCACACATCATAAAGCAGTTTCTCAGAAAGCTTCTTTCTAGTTTTTATATGATAATATTTCCTTTGTCACCATAGGCTTCAAAGTGATCAAAAATATCACTTCCAAAATTCCACAAAAACAGCACTGGCAAATGGCTCCATGAAATAATTGTGTAAGACTGTGAGATGAATTCACACATCACAAAGCAGTTTCTCAGAAGGCTTCTCTGCACTCTTTGTCTGAGGATATTTCATTTTTCAACATAGGACTCAAGGCCCTCAGAATATCCCATGGCAGATTCTATGAAAACAGTGTTAGCAAACTGCTCAATATAAAGAAAGCAGTTTCTCGTACAGTTTCTTTACAGTGTTCATCTGAGGATATTTCCTTTGTTACCATAGGCTTCAAAGTGATCCAATATATCCCTTCTCAGATTCCACAGAAACAGTGCTAGCAAGCTGCTCCATGAAAGAGTAGTGTAACTCTGTGTGATGAATTCACACATCACAAAGCAGATTCTCAGAAAACCTCTTTCTAATTTTTACTAATTTTTACCTAAGGATATTTCCTTTATCACCATAGGTTTCAAAGTGATCCAAAATATCCCTTCTCAGATGATGCAAAAACAGTGCTAGCAAACAGCTTTATGAAGATAAAGGTGTAACTCTGTGATATGCATTCACACATCACAAAGCAGCTTCTCAGAAGACTACTCTTCAGTTATTTCCTGAGAATATTTACTTTATAACCATAGGACTTAATACCCTCAGAATATCAATTTGCAGATTCCACGAAAACAGTGTTAGTAAACTGCTCCATGAAAAGAAAGGTGTAACTCTGTGAGACGAATTCACACATCACAAAGCAGTTTCTCAGAAACCTTATTTCTAGTTTTTATCTTAGGGTATTTCCTTAGTCACCATAGGCTTCAATGCAATCCAAAATATCCCTTCTCAGATTCCCCCAAAACAGTGCTACCAAACTGTTCCATGAAAAGAATCATGTAACTCTGTGAGATGAATTCACATATCACAAAACAGTTTCTCAGAAAGCTTCTTTCCAGTTTTGTTTTGGAGGATATTTCCTTTGTCACCAAAAGCTTCAATGAACTCTGAAGTATCCCTTGCAGATATCATGAAAACAGTGTTCACAAACTGCTCAATGAAAATAATGGTGTAACTCTGTGAGGTGAATACAAAAATCACAAAGCAGTTTCTTAGAAAGCTTCTTTCTAGTTTTTATCTGAGGATATTTCCTTTGTCACCATAGGCTTCAAACGATCTAAAATATTACTTCTCAGAATATACAAAAAAGGTGCTAGCAAATGGCTCCATGAATGAGTTGTGAGTTGTGTGTAACAATGTGAGATGTATTGACATATCACAAAGCAGTTCCTCAGAAACCTTGACACTGAGAAAGGAAGTCTATGGTGAAAAAGGAAATATCCTCTGACAAAAGCTACAAAGAAGCTTTCTGAGAAGCTGCTTTGTGATGTGTGAATTCACATCACAGAGTTACACCACAATTTTCGTTGAGAATTTTGCTAACACTGTTTTCATGTAATCTGCAATGTGATATTTGAGAGCGCATTGAGGTCTATGGTGAAAAAGGAAATATCCTCGGGTAAAAAGTAAAAAGAAGCTTTCTGAGGAACTGCTTTGTTATGTGTGTATTCATATTACAGAATTACACGACTCTTATCATGGAGCTGTTTGGTAGCATTATTTTTGGGGAATCTGAGAAGGGATATTTTGAATCGCATTGAAGCCTCTGGTGACAAATGAAATATCCACAGATACAAACTAGAAAGAAGCTTTCTGAGAAAATTCTTTGTGATCTCTGAATTCATCTCACACAGTTACACATTTCCTTTCATGGAGAACTTTGCTAACACTATTATCATGGAATCTATCAGGGATATATGGTAGAGCACTGAGGACTATGGTGAAAAAGGAATTATTCTCAGATAGAAACTAGAAACAGGATTTCTGAGAAACTTCTTTGTCACGTGTGAATTGATCTCAAAGAGTTACACCTTTCTTCTCATGGAGCAGTTTGCTAACACTGTTTTCATGGAATCTGCAAATGGATATTTGGGAGGGCATTGAAGCTTATTCTGAAAAATGAAATATCCTCTGATAAAGACTACAAAGAAGATTTTGGAGAAACCAATTTGTAATGTATGAATTCATCTCACAGAGTTACTCCTTTATTTTCATTGAGCATTTTGCTAACAGTTTTCGTGGAAACTGCAATATGATATTTGGGAGCGGTTTGAAGTCTATGGTGACAAAGGAAATACCCTCAGACAAAAACTAAAAAGCAGCTTTCTGAGAAACTGCTTTGTGATGTTTGAATTCATCCCACAGAGTTACACTTTTCTCTTCATTGGGCAGTTTGCTAACACTGTTTTTGTGGAATCTGCAATATGATGTTCTAGAGCGCATTAAGGCCTATGATGAAAAAGGAAATAACCTCAAATAAAAACTAGAAAGATTTCTCAGAAACCACTTTGTGATGTGTGAATTCAAGTCACAGATTTACACGATTCTTTTCATAGAGCAGTTCTCTGGCACTATATTTGGGAAATCTGAGAAGGGATATTTTGGATCACATTGAAGCCTATGGTGACAAAGGAAATATCCTCAGATAAAAACCAGAAAGCATCTTTCTGTGAAATTTTTTGTAATGTGTGAAATCATCTCACAGAGTTACATCTTTCTTTTCATTAAGCAGTTTGCTAACAGTGTTTTCATGGAATCTGCAAAGGAATATTTGGGAATGCCTTGAGGCCTATGATGAAAAAGGAAATATAATCACATAAAAACCAGAGAAAAGCTTTCTGAGAAACTACTTTGTGATGTGTGAATTCATCTCATAGGCTAACGCTATAGTATTCATTGAGCATTTTGCCAAAACTGTTTTCATGGAATCTTCAATAGGATATTTGGGAGCGCATGTATGTCTAGGGTGACAAAGGAAATATCCTCAGATGAAAAACAAAAAGAAGCTTTCTGAGAAACTTCTATGCGGTGTGTGAATTCATCTGACAGAATTACACCTCTCTTTTAATTGAGCAGATTGCTAACACTGTTTTCATTGAATTTGCTATGGGATATTCGTGAGCATCCTGAGGAAGATGTTGAAAAAGGAAACATCCTGATAAAAACTACAAAGAAGCAGTCTGTGAAATTTCCTTGTGATCTTTGAATTAATCTCACTGAATTACACTTTTCTTTTCATGGAGAAGTTTGCTCCATGAAAAGCAGTTTGTTTTCTTGGAATCTGCAAAGGGATTTTGGGAATGCACTGTGGCCTAAGCTGAAAAATTAAATATAATCAGATAAAAACTAAAAAGAAGCCTTCTCAGATACTGCTTTGGGATGAATGAATTCATTTCACAGAGTTACAGTGTTGTTTCATTGAGCACTTTACTAACACTGTTTTCTTGGAATTTGCAAAGAGAATTCCTTCTTATGTGTGACTTCGTCTCACAGAGTTACACATTTTTTTTAATGAGCAGTTTGCAAACACTGTTTTCATGGAATCTGCAAAGGTTTAATTGGGAGGGCATTGAAGCCTATGGTCAAAAGGGACATATCCTCAGATAAAAACTAGAAAGCGGCTTTCTGAGAAACTTCTTTGTGAGGTGTGAATTCATCTCACAGAGTTACACCTTTCTTTTCATGTAGCAGTTTGCTAACACTGTTTTCGCGCAATCTGCAAATGGATATTTGAGAGCGCATTGAGGCCTATTGTTAAAAAGGAAATATTCTCAGATAAAAAGTAGAAAAAAGCTTTCTGTGAAACCCCTTTGTGATGTGTAAATTCATCTCACAGAACTACACGACTCTTTTCATGGAGCAGTCTAATAACACTGTTTTTATGGAATCTGAAAAGGGATATTTTGGATCGCATTGAAGCCTACAGTGTAAAAGGAAATATCCTCAGATAAAAATTAGAAAGAAGATATCTGAGAAACTTCTTTGTGATGTGTGAAATCATCTCACAGTGTTACACCTTTCTTTTCATGAAGCAGTTTCCTAACACTCTTGTCATTTAATCTGCAATAGGATATGTGGGATAATACTAAAGCCTATGGTAACAAAGAAAATATCCTCAGAAAAATAACAGAAAGAAGCTTTCTGAGAAACTTCTTTGTGATGTATGAGTTCATCTCACAGTGTTACACCCCTCTTTTCATTGAGAATTTTGCTAACACTTTTTTCCTGTAATATGCAATGTGATATTCAAGAGCGCTTTGAGGTCTATGTTGAAAAAGGAAATATCCTTAGACAAAAAATTGAAAAAAATTTTCTGAGAAACTGCTTTGTGATGTGTGAATTCATCTCACAGAGTTACACCTTTTTTCTCACTGAGAAGTTTCCTAACTATTTTTTTTCTGGAATCTGCAATGGGATATTCAGAAGCGCATTGAGGCCTATGGTGAAAGAGGAAATAACCTCAGATAAAAACTAGAAAGAAGCTTTCTGAGGAACTGCTTTGTGATGTGTTGGTTTGTCTCACAGAGTTACGTGATCCTTTTCATGGAGCACTTTGGTAGCACTTTTTTGGGGGAATCGGTGAAGGGATATTTTAGATCGCATTGAAGCCTATTATGACAATGGAAATATCCTCAGTTAAAAACTAGAAAGAAGCTTTCTGAGAAACTTCCTTGTGATGTGTGAATTCATCTCACTGAGTTACACATTTCTTTTCATGGAACAGTTTGCTAACACTATTTCTGTGGAATCAGCAATGTAAAATTTTAGAGCACATTGAATGGGATATCCTCAGATAAAAACTAGAAAGAAGTTTTCTGAGAAACTACTTTGTGATGTTTGAATTCATATCACAGAGTTACACCTTTCTTTTCATGGAGCAGTTTGCTAACAGTTTTTTATTGGAATCTGCAATGGGATATTTCGGAGTGCATTGAAGTCAATGATGACAAAGGAAATATCCTCAGGTAAAAGCGAGAAAGAAGCTTTCTGAGCAACTGGTGTGTGATGCGTGAATTCATGTCACAGAGTTACATGATTCTTTTCATGAACCACTATTTTTAGGGAATCTGAGAAGGGATATTTTCTATTGTATTGAAGCCTGTGTTAACAAAAGATATATCCAGAGATAAAAAGTAGAAAGAAGCATTCCGAGAAATTTCCTTGTCTTTGAATTCATCTCACAGAATTACACATTTCTTTTCAAGGAGCAGTTTGTTAAAACTGTTTTCTTGGACTCTGCAAAGGGATATTTGGGAGCGCATTGCAGCCTATGGTGAAAAAGGAAATATCCCCAGATAAAAACTAGAAGGTAGCTTTCTGAGAAACCGCTTCGTGATGTGTGAATTCAACTCACAGAACTACACGATTCTTTTTATGGAGCAGTTAGGTAGCACTGTTTTTGGGGAATCTGAGAAGTGATATTTTTGATCTCACTGAAGCCCATGCTGACAAAGGGAATATCTTCAGATTAAAATTAGAAAGAAGCTTACTGAGAAACTGCTTTGTGATGTGTGAATTCATCTCACAGAGTTACACCATTGTTTCAATTGAGCATTTTGCTAGCACTCTTTTAATGGAATCTGCAATAGGATATTTGGGAGCATATTGAAGCCTATGGTGACAAAGGAAATATCCTCAGATAAAAACTGAAAAGACAGTTTCTGAGAAACTGCTTTGTGATTTGTGAATTCATGTCACAGTGTTACACAATATTTTTCATGGAGCTGTTTGGTAGCACTATTTTTGGGAAAACTGAAAAGGGATATTTTGGATCATTTTGAAGCCTGTGGTGACAAAGAATATATCTATAGAGAAAAACAAGAAAAAAGCTTTCTGAGAGACGTCTTTGTTATCCTTGAATTCATTTGACCGAATCACACATTTCTTTTCATGGAGCAGTTTGCTAACACTGTTTTCTTGGAATCTGCAATGGGATATTTGGGAGCCTTTTGAAGCCAGTTGTGACAAAGGAAATACCTTCAGACAAATACTGGAAAGAAGGTCTCTGAGAAACTGTCTTGTGATGTGTGACTTCATCAAACAGAGTTATAACTTTCTTTTCATTGAGCAGATTGCTAACACTGTTTTTGAAAAATGTGAAATGGGATATTCACGAGGGCCTTGAGGCCTACTGTGAAAAAGGAACTATCCTCAGACAAAAGCTATAAGAAGCTTTCTGAGAAACTGCTTTGTTTTGTATGAATTCATCTCATAGAGTTACACCTAAAGTTACACTTTTCTCATGGAATCTGCAATGGGACATGCGAGAGCACATTGAGGCCTTTGGTGAAAAAGAAATTATCCTCAGATAAAAACTAGACAGAAGCCTTGTAAGAAACTGCTTTGTGATGTTTGCATTAAACTCACAGAGCGACATGATTCTTTTCATGGAGCAGTTTGGTTACACTGTTTTTGTAGAATCTGAGAAGGGATATTTTGGATCACTTTGAAGCCTGTGGTGACAAAGGAAATATCCTCAGATAAAAACTGGAAAGAAGTTCCTGAGAAATTCCTTAGTGCTGTGTGAATTCATTTCACAGAGTTACACTTTTATTTTCATGGAGCAGTTTGCTAACACTGTTTTCATGGAATCTGCAAAGACATATTTGGGAGAGTGTTGAGGCCTATTGTGAAAAAGGAAATACCCTCAGATAAAAACTAGAAAGAGGGTTTTTGAGAAACTTCTTTGTGATGTACAATTTCATCTCACAGAGCTACACCGTTCTTTTCATGAAGCAGCTTGGTAACATTGTTTTCATGGAATCGCAGAATCGCATAGAAGGCTACACTGACAAAGGAAATAGCCTCAGAAAAAAAATTAGAAAGAGGCTTTCCGAGAAACTACTTTGTAATGTGTGAATTCATCTCACAGAGTTACACTTATCTATTCATGAAGAAGTTTGCTAACACTGTTTTTGTGGAATCTGCAAGGGATATTTGGGAGCACAATGAGGCATGTGGTGAAAAAGGAAATAACCTCAGAAAAAAACCAGAAGGGTAATTTCTGAGAAACTGATTTGTAATGTGTGAATTCATCTTGTAGTGTTACACCATTGTTTTCATTGAGAAGTTTGGTAACAATGTTTTCATGGAATCTGCAGTAGGATATTTGGGAGCCCTTTGAAGCCTATGGTGACAAAGGAAATATCCTCAGATAAAAAATAAGAAGAAGCTTTCTGAGAAACTTCTTTGTGATGTGTGAATTCATCTCACAGAGTTACACAATTTTTTTTATTGAGTTGTTTGATAACACTGTTTTAGTGGAATGTGCAAACGGATATATGGGAGTGCATTGAGACCTATGGTGAAAAAGGAAATATCCTCAGATAAAAACTATAGAGAAGCTTTTTAAGAAACTGCTTTGTGATGTGTGAGTTCATCTCATAGAATGACACTGTTCTTTTCATTGAACAGTTTGCTAAAGCTGTTTTCATGCAATCTGCAATGGGGTATTTTAGAGCACATTGGAGCTTATGGTGACGAAAGAAATATCCTCAGACAAAAAGAGGAAAGAAGCTTTCTGAGAAACTGCTTTGTGATTTGTCAATTCTTCTCACAGAGTTACATGATTCTTTTCATGGATCACTTTGATAGCACTGTATTTGGGGTATCTGGAAGGGATATTTTGAATAGCATTGAAGCCTAGGGTGACAAAGGAAATATCCTCAGATAAAAACTAGAAAGAAGCTTTCTGAGAAACTACTTTGTGATGTGTTAATTCATCTCACAGAGTTACACGATTCTTTTCATGGATCAGTTTTGTAGCACTTTTTTTGGGGAATGTGAGAAGGGATATTTTGGATCTTATTGAAGCCTATGGTGACAAAGAAAATGTCTTCAGATAAAAACTAGGAAGAATAATTCTGTGAAACTGCTTTGTGATGTGTGAATTAATCTCAAAGAGTTACACAGTTCTTTTCATTGAGCTGTTTGATAACACTGTTTTTGTGGAATCTGCAAAGGTATATTTGGGATCGCATTAAGGCCTAAAAACTATATATATAAAAACTATATATCCTCAGATAAAAGTAGAGAGAGGCTTTTTGAGAACATGCTTTGTAATGCATGAATTAATCTCACCAAGAAACACCTTTCTTTTCATGGAGCGGTTTGCTAACACTTTTCAGGGAATCTGCAAAGGGATATTTGCCAGCACATTGAGGCCTATAGTGAGAAAGGACATATCTTCATAGAAAAACGAGAAAGAAGCTTTCTGAGAAACTGCTTAAGGATGTGTGAATTCACCTCAGTGAGTTACACTGTTCTTTTCATTGAGCAGTTGAGTAACATTGTTTTCTTGGAATCTACCATGGCATATTTCAGAGCGCAATGAAGCTTATTGTGGAAAAGGAAATATCCTCAGACAAAAACTAGAAAGAAGCTTTCTGAGAATCTCCTTTGCGATGTGTAAATTCATTTCAGAGAGTTACACTGTTCTTTTCCTTGAGCTGCTTGTTAACTCTGTTTTCTTGGAATCTGAAATGCTGTATTTCAGAGTGCATTGAAACTTATGGTGTCAAAGGAAATATCCTCAGACAAAAACAATAAAAATGTTTTCATTCATCTCAAATATTCACACCTTTCTTTTCATGGGGAAGTTTGCTAACAGAGTTTCCGTGGAATCTGCAAAGGGATATTTATGAGGGCATTGAGGCTTATAGTGAAAAAAGAAATATAATCCGATAAAAACTATAAAGAAGCTTTCTGAGAAACTGCTTTGTGATATGTGAATTCATCCAACAGAGTTACACCATTGTTTTCATTGTGAAGTTTGATAACACTGTTTTCATGTAATCTACAATAGGTTATCTGGGAGTGCATTGAAGCCTTAGGTGACAAAGGAAATATCCTCGTAGAAAAACCAAAAAGAAGCTATGTGAGAAACTGCTTTGTGATGTGTGAATTTAGCTCACAGAGTTACATGGTTCTTTTCATTGAGCAGCTTGCTATCACTGTTTTCTTGGAATCTGCAATGGCATATTTTGGAGCACATTGAAGCTTATTGTGACAAAGGAAATATCCTCATATAAAAACTGAAAATATGCTTTCTGAGAAACCATTCTTGGATGTGTTAATTCATCTCACAGGGTTACACGATTCATTTCATGGATCCGTTTGGTAGCACTGCTTTTGGGGAATATTAGAAGGGATATCTTGGATCACATTGAAGGCTATGGTGACTAAGGAAATATTATCAGCAAAAACTAGAAAGAAGTTTTCTGAGAAACTGCTTTGTGATGTGTGAATTCATGTCCCAGTGTTACACTATTCTTTTCATTAAGCAGTTTGCTAACACTGTTTTCTTGGAATCTACAGTGATATATTTTGGGGTGCATTGAAGATTATTGTGAAAAAGGAAATATCCTCAGACCAAAACTAGATAGAAACTTTCTCAGACTGCTTTGTGATGTGTGAATTCATGTCAGAGAGTTACACAGTTCTTTTCATTAAGTCGTTTGCTGTGTTTTCTTGGAATCTGCAATGGGATATTTCAGAGTGCATTGAAGCTTTTGGTGACAAAGGAAATATCCTCATATAAAAACTGGAAAGAAGCTTTCTGAGAAAGTACTTAGTGATGTGTTAATTATTCTCACATAGTTACATGATTGTTTCATGGATCAGATTTGTAGCAATGTTTTTGGGGAATCTGAGAAGAGATACTTTGGATCGCATTGAAGACTATGGTTACTAAGGATATATCCTCAGATAAAAACTAGAAAGAAACATTCTGAGATAGTTCTTCATGGTGTGTGAATTTTTCCCACTGAGTTATACATTTATTTTCATGGTGAAGTTTGCTAACAGTTTTGTGGAATCTGCAAAGGGATATATGGGAGCGCATTGAGGCCTATAGTGAAAAAGTAAATATCCTCAGACAAAACCTGGAAAGAAACTTTCTGAGAAACTGCTTTGTGATGTGTGAATTCATCTCACAGAGTTACACCTTTTTTTTTTTTGATTGTGAAGTTTGATAACACTGTTTTCATGGAATTTGCAATAGGATTTTGGGAGTGCATTGAGGCGTATGGTGAAAAAGCAAATATCCTCATAGAAAAACTAGAAGGAAGCTTTCAGAAAAACTGCATTGTGTTGTGTGAATTCATCACACTGAGGTACATGGTGCTTTTCCTTGAGGGGTTTGCTAACCCTATTTTCTTAGAATCTGCAATGGGATATTTTGAAATGCATTGAAGCTTATGGTGACAAAGGAAATATCCTCATATAAAAACTACAAAGAAACTCCCTGGGAAACTGCTTTGAGATGTGTTAATTCGTCTAACAGCATTACACAATTCTTTTCATGGAGCAGGTTGGTAGCACTGCTTTTGGGGAATCTGATAAGGGATATTTTTGGATCGCATTGAAGATTATGGTGACAAAGGAAATATCCACATAAAAACTGGAAAGAAGCTTTCTGAGAAACTGCTTTGTGATGTGTTAATTCATCTCACAAAGTTTCACCTTTCTTTTCATGGAGCAGTTTGTTTACACTGTTTTTGTGGAATCTGCAATGGGATACTGTGGAGTGTATTGAAGCTTATTTCACAAAATAAATATCCTCATAAAAAAACTAGAAGGAAGCTTTCTGAGAAACCACTTTGTGATGTATTAGTTTAGCTCACAGTGTTACATGATTGTTTTCATGGATCAGTTTGGTAGCACTGTTTCTGGGGAATCTGAGATGGGATATTTTTGATCGCATTGATGCCTAGGGTGACAAAGGAAATATCCTGAAGCAATAACTCTAAAGAAGCTTTCTGAGAAACTTCCTTGTGATGTGGGAATTCATCTCACCGTGTTACATCTTTCTTTTCATGGAGCAGTTTGCTAACAGTGCTTTCGTGGAGTCTGCAAAGGGATATTGAGGAGCACTGTGAAGCTTATGGTGACAAAAACATATCACCATATAAAAGCTAGAAAGTAGCTTTCTGAGAAACTGCTTTGTGATGTGTAAATTCATCTCACAGAATTACACAATTCCCTTCATGTATCAGTTTGGTAGCACTGTTTTTGAGGAAACAGAGAAGGGATATTTTTGGTCGCATTGAAGGCTTTGGTGACTAAGGAAATATGCCCAGGTAGGAATTAGAAAGAAGCTTTCTGAGAAAGTTCTTTTTGATATATGAATTCATCTCACCATGTTACACTTTTTTTTTCATTGTTCTTTTGGTTGAGCAGTTTGATAACACTGTTTTCATGGAATCTGCAATAGTATATTTGGGAGCGCATTGAAGCCTATGGTGACCAAGGAAATATCCTCAGATAAAAATCAAAAGAAGCTTTCTGAGAAACTGCTTTCTGATGTGTGAATTCATCTCACAGAGTTACACCTTTCTTTTCATGGAGCAGTTTGGTAGCACTGTTTTTGGGGAATCTGAGAAAGGATATTTTGGATCACCTTGAAACCTATGGTGACAAAGGAAATGTCCTCAGATAAAAACTAGACAGAATCTTTCTGAGATACCGTTTTGTGATTTGTAAATTCATTTCACAGAGTTTTACAATTGTAACACAGAGTGTTACAACTTTTTTTATGGAATCTGCAAGGGAACATTCGGGAGCTCCTAGAGGCCTATGGTGAGAAAGGAAATAACTTCAGATAAAAACTGGAGAGAAGCTTTTTGAGAAATAGTTTTTGATGTGTTTATTCATCTCATGGAGTTTAATCTTTTTGTTGATTGAGCAGTTTGGCATCACTGTTTTTGTGGATTCTGAGAGGATATATTTGGGAGCACATTGAAGCCTATGGTGAAAAAGGAAATATCGTCAGATTTAAACTGGAAAGATGCTTTCTGAGAAACTGCTTTGTGATGGGTGAATTTGTCTCACAGAGTTACACCTTTCTTTTCATTGAACAGTTTGGTAGCACTGTTTTTGTGGAATCTGCAGAGTGATATTTGGGAGCACATAGAGGCCTAAGGTGAAAAAAGAAAGATCTTCAGGTAAAAACTGAAGAGAAGCTTTCTGATAAACAATTTTATGATGTGTGCATTCATCTCATAGAGCTAAACGTTTCCATTGAGGGAGCACTTTGGCTTCACTGTTTTTGTGGTGACCAAGAAGGGATATTTGGGAGTCCATTGAAGCATATGGTGGAAAAGGAAATATCCTGATATAAAAACTAGAAAGAAGCTTTCCGAGAAACTGCTTTGTAATGTGTTAATTCATCTCACAGAGTTACATGATTAGCAGTTTGGTAGCACTGATTTTGTTGAATCTGAGAAGGGATATTTTGGTTCACATTGAAGCCTATGGTGACAAAGGAAATATCCTCAGATAAAAACTAGAAGGAAGCTTTCTGATAATGTTCTTTGTGATGTATGAATTCATCTCACAGAGTTACACCTTTATTTCATGGAGCAGTTTGCTAACACTGTTTTTGTGGAATCTGCAGAGTGATATTTGGGAGTGCATTGAGGCCTATAGTGAAAAAGGAAATATCCTCAGATAAAAACTAGAAAGAAGCTTTCTGAGAAACTGCTTCATGATGTGTGAATTCATCTCACAGAATTACAATGTTATTTTCATTGAGCAGTTTGGTAACAATGTTTTCATGGAATCTTCAATAGGATATTTTGGAGTGCATTGAAGCCTATGGTGACGTAGGAAATATCCTCAGATAAAAACCAAAAAGAAGTTTTCTGAGAAACTGTTTTGTGATGTGTAAATTCATCTCACAGAGTTGCAATATTATTTTCATTGATCAGTATGCTACCACTGTTTTCTTGGACTCTGCAATGGGATATTTTGGAGTGCATTGACACTTAGGGCGACAAAGGAAATATCCTCAGACAAAAACTAGAAAGAAGCTTTCTGAGAAATTGCTTTGTGATTTGTGATTTCATCTCGTAGAGTTACATGATCCTTTTCATGGAGCAGTTTGATAGCCCTGTTTTTATGGAATCTGTGAAGGTATATTCAGGAGCCCTCTGAGGACTATGGTGAAAAAGGAGATAACTTCAGATAAAAACTGGAGAGAAGCTTTTCGAGAAACAGTTTTGTTGTGTATATTCATCTCACAGAGTTTAACCTCTTTGTTGATTAAACAGATTGGCATTACTGTTTTTGTGCTATCTGAAAGGAGGTATTTAGGAACACATTGAAGTCTATGGTGAAAAAGGAAATATATTCAGATTTAAACTAGAAATGAAGCTTTCTGAGAAACTACTTTGTGATGCGTGAACTCATCTCAAAGAGTTACACCTTTCTTTTCATGGAGCAGTTTATTATCACTGTTTTTGTGGAATATGCAGAGGGATGTTTGGGAGTGCATAGAGGCCTAAGGTGAAAAAAGAAAATTCTTCAGGTAAAAATGGGATAGAAGTTTTCTGAGAAACTCTTTGTGATGTGTGCATTCATCTCATAGAGCCAAATGTTTCTGTTCAGGGAGCACTTTGGTATCACTTTTCTTGTGGTGTTTGAGAAGGGATACTTCAAAGCGCATTGAAGCCTATGGTGGAAAAGTAAATGTCCTCAGATAAAAACTAGAAAAAGCTTCGGAGAAACTGCTTTGTGATGTGTCAATTTATCTCACAGAGTTACATCCTTCTTTTCATGGAGCAGTCTGTTAGCACTGTTTTAGTGGCATCTGCAGAGGGATAATTTGCAGCACATAGAGACCTAAGGTGAAAAAAGAAATTTCTTAAGGTAACAACTGCAGAGAAATTTTCAGAGAAACTCTTTTGTGATGTGTGCATTCACCTCATAGAGCTGAACGTTTCTGTTGAGGGAGCACTTGGCATCACTGTTTTTTGGTGTCAGAGAACGGATATTTGGGAGTGCATTGAAGCCTATGGTGGAAAAGGAAATATCCTCATATAAAAACTAGAAAGAAGCTTTCTTCTAAACTGCTTTGTGATGTGTTAATTCATCTCACAGAGTTATATGATTCTTTTCATGAATCAGTTTGGAAGCACTCTTTTTGGAGAATGTGAGAAGAGATATTTTGGATCGCATTGAAGTCAATGGTCACAAAGTAAATATCCTCATATAAAATATAGAAAGAAGTTTTCTGAGAAAGCTATTCGTGATGTGCAAATTCATCTCACAGAGTTACACCTTTCTTTTCATGGAGCAGTGAGCTAACACTCTTTTCATGGAATCTGCAAAGGGATATTTGGGAGTGCATTCAGGCCTATAGTGAAAAAGGAAATATCCTCAGATAAAAACTAGAAAGAAGCTTTTTGAGAAACAGTTTTGTGATGTGTGAAATCATCTCACAGAGTTACACTGCTCATTTTATTTAGCAATTTGCTAAAAATGTTTCCGTGAAATCTTCAATAGTGTAGTTTGGAGTGCATTGAGGCCTATGGTGACAAACGAATTATCCTCAGATAAAAACAAAAAGGAAGCTTTCTGACAAACTGCTTTGTGGTGTGTGAATTCACCTCACAGAATTACACCATTGTATACATGGAGCAGTTTGGTAGCACTGTTATTGGGGAATCTGAGAAGGCATATTTTGGATTGTATTGAGGCCAAGGGTAACAAAGGAAATATCCTCAGAGAAAAACAACAAAAGAAGCTTTCTGAGAAACTTCATTGTGATGTGTGAATTTATCTCATCGAGTTACATGATTCTTTAAATGGAGGAGTTTGCTAACACTGATTTCATGGAAAAATATTCTCAGATAAAAACGAGAAAGATTTCAGAGAAACTGCTGTGTGATGTGTGAATTCAGTTCAAAATGTTACATTCTTCTTTTCATTGAGGAGTTTGTTAACACTGTTTTCATGTAATCTGCAATAGGATATTTGGGAGTGCATTGAAGACTATGATGACAAAGGAAATATCCTCAGATAAAAACCAAAAAGAAATTTTCTGAGAAACTGCTGTGTGATGAGTGAATCCATCTCACAGAGATATAAGGAAAGTTTTATCAATGTGAGATGAATAAACATATGTATCACAAAGCAGTTTCACAGAAATCTTCTTTCCAGTTTTTGTCTGAGGATGTTTCCTTTTTCACCATAGCCATCCATATACTCCCGAATGTCCCCTGGTAGCTTCTTCTCCAAAAGGGATTCCCCATTCCTCTATGAGAAGTAAAGTATAACTCTGTGAGTGGAATGCACACATCACAAAGTAGTTGCTTGGAAATCTTCTCTCCAGATTCTATCTGAAGATATTTCAGTTTTCACAATAAACCTCAAAGCGTTCCCAACTCTACCTTAGCTAACTAAGCTAAAACAGTGTTAGAATACTGCTCAATGAAAACAGAAGCTTAACTGTGCGAGTGGAATTCACATGACACAGAGCAGTTTCACAGAAAGCTTCCTTCTGGTTTTTATCGGAGGGTATTTCTTTTTCAGCATATTCTAAAGAGTGTTCCCAAATGTCCTTTCTCAGGTGCCAGAGAAAGAGTGATTTCAAACTTCTCAGTCCAAAGAATGATTTAACTCTATGAGATGAATACACACATCACAGCGCAATTTCTCAGAGAGCTTCCCTCCAGTTTTCAACAAAAGACATTTCCTTGTCTGCCACAGGCCTCCGATCACCACTTAATATCCCTTCCCAGAATCCTCAAAGACAGATTTTCTAAACTGGGAAATGTAGAGTAAGCTTCAACTCTCTGAAATGAATGCATATGTCAGAGAGCAGTTTCTTTGAATGCTTCTTTCTGGGTTTTATTTCAGGGTATTTCACTTTTTGCCACAGTCTTAAATGCGCTCCAAAATATTACTTTTTCAGTTTTACAGGAACAGCGTTCAAACACTGCCTTATGAGGAAAGAGATATAACTCCCTGAGTGGAATGCTCACATCACAAAGCAGTTTCTCAGAAAGTTTCTATCCAGTTTTTATCTGAATTTATCTCTTTTTCACTGTAAGCCTGAATGGGCTCCTAAATGTCCCTTCACAGATCCGTCCACGATGGAATTTCCAAACTGCGTAATATAAGGGAAGTTTTATCTGTCTGAGATGAATAAACATATCTATCACAAAGTAGTTTCACTGGAAAGAAACCAGTGAAACTGGAAAGAAACCTTCTTTCCAGTTTTTGTCTGACGATATTTCCTTTTTCACCATAGACATCCATATACTCCCGAATGTCCCCTGGTAGCTTTTTCTCCAAAAGGGATTCCCCATTCCTCTATGAGAAGAAAAGTATAACTCTGTGAGTGGAATGCACATGTCACAAAGTAGCTCCTCGGAAATCTTCTCTCCAGTTTCCATCTGAAGATATTTCCACTTTCACCACAAGCCTCAAAGCACTCCCGAGTATCCCTTAGCTGATTAAACTAAAATAGTATTAGAATACTGCTAAATGAAAACAGAAGATTAATTGTGTGAGTGGAATTCACGTGACACAGAGCAGTTTCATAGAAAGCTTCCTTCTGATTTTTATCGGAGGGTATTTCTTTTTCAGCATATTCTTAAGAGCGTTTCCAAATGTTCTTTCTCAGGTTTCACAGAAAGAGTGATTTCAAACTGCTCAATGCAAAGAATGATTTAACACTATGAGGAAAACACACACATCACAAAGCAGTTGCTCAGAAAGCTTCTCTCTAGTTTTTAACGGAAGACATTTCCTTGCTCACCAGAGGCCTCAGGTCGTCACTTAATATCCCTTTGCAGAATCCTAAAAGACAGACTTTCCAAGCTGGAAAATGTAGATTAAGCTTTAATTCTCTGAAATGAAAGGACATGTCAGAGCAGTTTCTTGGAATGCTTCTTTCTGGGTTTTATTTCAGGATATTTCACTTTTCAAGATAGTCACCCATGCCCTCCGAAATATTGCATTTTTGGTTTTACAGGAACAGTGTTCAAACACTGCCTTGTGAGAAAATAGGTATAACTCTCTGAGTGGAATGCACACGTCACAAAGCAGTTTCTCAGAAACCTTCTATCCAGTTTTTATCTGAAGATATCTCCTTTTTCATCGTAAGCCTCAAAGCGCTCCCGAATATTCCTTCGCAGACTAACAAAAACAGTGTTAGAATATTGCTCAATGAAAAGAGAAGCTTAACTGTGTGAGCGAAATTCACTCGACACAGAGGAGTTTCACAGAGAGCTTCTTTCTGGTTTCTATCTGAGGTTATTTCTTTTTCAGGATATTCTAAAGAGCGTTCCCAAATGTCCTTTCTCAGATTCCAAAGAAACAGTGATTTCAAAGTGCTCAATCCAAAGAATGATTTAACTCTATGAGATGAATACAAACATCACAAAAAAGTTACTCAGAATGCTTCTCTCCAATTTTCAATGGAAGACATTTACTTGCTCACCACAGGCCTCTGGTCGCCACTTAATATCCCTTCGCAGAATCCTCAAAGACAGACTTTCCAAACTGGGAAATGTAAAGTAAGCTTTAACTCTGTGAAATGAATGGAATGTCTGAGGGCAGTTTCTTGGAATGTTTCTTTCTGGGTTGTATTGGAAGACATTTCACTTTTTGCCATATCTTCAATGTTCTCCAAATATCACTTTTTTAGTTGTACAGGAACAGTGTTCAAACAGTGTCTTGTGAGAGAAAAAGTATAACTCCCTAAGTGGAATGCACACATCACCAAGCAGTTTCTCAGAAAGCTTCTCTCCAGTCTTTATCTGACAATATTTCCTTTATCACCATAGGCCTGAATGTGATATGTGATCCCGAATATACCTTCACGGATACATCCATGATGGAGTTTCCAAGCTGCATAATGTAAAGAAAGTTTTATATATGTGAGATGCATACACATATCTATCACAAAACATTTACACAGAAAGCTTCCGTTCAGTTTTTGCCTGAGAATACTTCCTTTTTCACCGTAGCCCTCCATATGGTGAATGTCCCTTGGTAGTCTTCTCTTCAAAAGGGATTTCATAATCCTTTATGAGTAAAAAGATATAACTCTATCAGTGGAATGCACACGTCACAAAGCAGTTCCTTGGAAAGCTTCTCTCCAGTTTCTATCTGAAGATATGTCCTGTTTCACCATAAGTCTCAAAGTGCTCCTGAATATCCCTTCACACGCTAAACATAAACAGGGTTATAAAACTGCTCAGTGAAAACAGAGACTTAACTGAGTGAGGGGAATTAAGATGACACAGAGCAGTTTGACAGAAAGCTTCCTTCTGGATTTTTCCTGAGGATATTTCTTTCTCCATAATCTAAGGAGCATTCCCAAATGTCCTTCCTCAGATTCCACAAAAACAGTGATTTCAAACTGCTCAATCCAATAATGGTTTAACTCAACGAGACAAATACACACATCACAAAGCAATTGCTCAGAAAGCTTCTCTCCAGTTTTCATCGGAAGACGTTTCCTTGCTAACCACAAGCCTCTGGGCGCACTTAAGATCCCTTCACACATTTCTAAAAGATAGAGTTTCCAAACTGGGCAATGTAGAGTAAGCTTTAATTCTATGAAATGAATGCACATATCAGAGAGTAATTTATTGGAATGCTTCTCTGTGAGTTTTATTTGAGGATATTTCACTTTTTGCCATGGACTTCAATGCACTCCGAAATATCACTTTTTCGGTTTTACAGGAACAGTGTTCAAACACTGCCTTACAAGAAAACAGGTATGACTCCCTGAGTGGAATGCACACATCACAAAGCAGTTTCTCAGAAAGCTTCTCTCCGGTTTTTATCTGATGATATTTCCTATTTCACCATAGGCTTGAATATGCTCCCGAATGTCCCTTCGCAAATCTGTCCACGACGGCGTTTCAAAACGGCATAATAGAAAGAAAGTTTTATCTATGTGAGATGTATAAACATATCTGTCACAAAGCATTTTCACATTAAGATTCTTTCCAGTTTTTGTCTGAGGTTATTTCCTTTTTCACCATAGCTGTCCATATACTCCCGAATGTCCCCTGGTAGCTTTTTCTCCAAAAGGGATTCCCCAATCCTCTATGAGAAGAAAAGTGTAACTCTGTGAGCGGAATGCAAACATCACAATGCATGTCCTCGGAAATCTTCTCTCCAGTTTCTATCTGAAGATATTTCCCTTTTCACCATAGGCCTCAAAGTGCTCCCGAGTATCCCTTAGTAGACTAAACTATGACAGTGTTAGAATACTGTTCAATTAAAACAGAAAGTTAATGGTGCGAGTGGAATTCACATGACACAGAGCAGTTTCACAGAAAGCTTCTTTCTGGATTTTATTGGAGGGTTTTTTTTTTTTCAGCATATTCTAAAGAACGTTTCCAAATGTCCTTTCTCATGTTCCACAGAACGAGTGATTTCAAACTACTCAATCTAAAGAATGATTTAACCCTATGAGATGAATACAGACATCAAAAAGCAGTTGCTCAGAAAGCTTCTCTCCAGTTTTCAATGGAAAACATTTCCTTTCTCACCACAGGTCTCTGGTCGCCACTTAACATCCCTTTGTAGAATCCTCAAAGACAGACATTCCAAACTGGGAAATGTAGAGTAAGCTTTCACTCTCTGAAATGAATGCACATGTCAGAGAGCAGTTTCTTGGAGAGCTTCTTTCTGGGTTTTATTTCAGGATATTTCACTTTTCGCCATAGTCTTCCATGCGCTCCGAAATATCACTTTTTTTGGTTTCAGAGGAACAGTGTTTAAACACTGCCTTATGAGAAAAGAGGTATAACTCCCTGAGTGAAAAGCACACATCACAAAGCAGTTTCTCAGAAAGCTTCTTGCCAGTTTTTATCTGAAGGTATTTCCTTTTTCCCCATTGGCTTGAATGTGCTCCGGAACATCCTTTCACGAATCCATCCATGATGGAGTTACCAAACTGCATAATATAAAGAAACTTTTATCTATGTGAGATGAATAAACACACCAAAAAGCAGATTCACAGAAAGATTCTTTCCAGTTTTTATCTGAAGATATTTCCCTTTTCAACAAAGTCCTGAATGTGCTCCCGAATGTCCCTCCATGGATTCATCCATGACAGAGTTTCCAAGCTGCGTAATGTAGAGAAAGCTTTATCTATGTGAGATGAATACACATATCACAGAACAGTATCACAGCAAGGGTTTCCCCGATGCTGTATGAGAAGAGATGTATAACACTGTGAGTGGATTGCACACGTCACAACGCAGTTCTGCAGAAAGCTTGTATCTAGTTTCTATATGAACTTTTTTTTTCACCATAAGCCTCAAAGTGCTCCCATATATCCCTTCGTACACTAAACATGAAGAATGTTAGAAAACTGCTCAATGAAAAGACAAGCTTAACTGAGTGAGAGGAATTCACACAACACACAGCAGTTTCACAGAAAGCTTCCTTCTGGTTTTTATCTGAAGATATTTCTTTCTCCATATTCTAAAGATCTTTCCCAAATGTCCCTCCTCAGATTCCACAGAAGCAGTGATTTCTAATTGATCAATCCAAAGAATGATTTAACTCTATGAGATGAATACACACATCACAAAGCAGTTGCTCAGAAAGCTTCCCTCCAGTATTCATCAGAAGACATTTCCTTGGTCACCACAGGCCTCTGGGCGCCACTTAATATCCCTTTGCAGATTATTGAAAGACAGAATTTACAAACTGTGTAATGTAGAGTAAGCTTTACCTCTGTGAAATGAATGCACATATCCGAGAGCGGTTTCTTGGAACGCTTCTTTCTGGGTTTTATTTGAGGATATATCACTTTTCACCAGAGTCTTCAATGAGCTCTGAATTATCACTATTTTGTTTTACAGGAACAGTGTTCAAACACTGCCTTATGACAAAAGAGGTATAACTCCCTGAGTGGAATGCACACATCACAAAGCAGTTTCTCAAAAAGCTTCTCTCCATTTTTTTTTCTGAAGAAATTTCCTTTTCCACCATAGGCCTCAATGAGCTTTCGAATATCCCATTGAAGGTCCATCCATGACAGGTTTTCCAAACTGCATAATATAGAAAAAGTTTTATCTATGTGAGATGAATAAACATAGCGAAATGCAAGTTCACAGAAAATTTCTTTTCGGTTTTTATCTGAAGATATTTCCTTTTTCAACATAGTCCTGAATGTGTTCCTGAATGTCACTTCGTGAATTCATCCATGGCAGAGTTTCCAAGCTGTGTAATGTAGAGAAAGTTTTATCTATGTGAGATAAATACACATATCACAGAACAGTATCACAGAAAGGGTTTCCCCAATGCTGTACGAGAGAGTGTTGTAACACTGTGAGTGGAATGCACACGTCACAAAGCAGTTCCACGGAAAGCTTCTCTCCAGTTTCTATCTGAACATATATTCTTTTTCACCATAAGCCTCAAAGTGCTCTCGTATGTCCCTTCATACACTAAACATGAACAACGTTCGAAAACTGTTCAATGAAAAGAGAAGTTTAACTGAGCAAGAGGAATTCACATGACACAAACCAGTTTCACAGAAAGCTTCATTCTGGTTTTATCTGAGGATATTTCTTTCTCCATATTCTAAGGAGCATTCCCAATGTCCTTCCTCTGATTCCATAGAATCTATGATTTCAAAGTCTTCAATCCAAAGAATGATTTAACTCTATGAGAATAATACACACATCACAAAGCAACTGCTCAGAAAGCTTCTCTCCAGTTTTCAACGGAAGACATTTACTCGCTCAAAACAAGGGAGCTCAAAATTAAAGGGCTCTGTGAGCCCCTTAATATCCCTTCACAGATTCCTCAAAGACAGAGTTTCAAAACTGGACAATGTAGAGTAAACTTTACCACTGTGTAATGAATGCACATATTAGAGAGCAGTTTCTTGCAACGCTTCTTTCTGGGTTTTATTTGAGGATATTTCACTTTTCGCCATAGTCTTCAATGCGCTCCATAATATCACTTTTTTGATTTTACAGGAACAGTGTTCAAACACTGTCTTATTAGAAAAGAGGTACAGCTACTCAGTGGAATGCACATGTCACAATGCAATTTCTCAGAAAGCTTCTTTCCAGTTTTTATCTGAAGCTTTTCCATTTTCAACATAGGCCTGAACGTACTCCCAAATATCCCTTCGCAGATCCGTCCATGACTGAGTTTCCAAGCTGTGCAATGTAAAGAAATCTTTATCAATGTGAGATGAATAAGCATAGCAAAAGCAGATTCACAGAAAGCTTCTTTCCAGTTTCTATCTGAAGATATTTCCTTTTTCACCATACTCCTGAATGTGTTCCCGAATGTCCCTTGGTGGATCCGTCCATGACAGAGTTTTAAGCTGCTTAATGTAAAGATAGCTTTAGGTATGTGAGATGAATACACATATCACAGAGCAGTGTCACAGAAAGCTTCTTTCCAGTTTTCATCTGAGTCTATTTCTCTTTTCACCATATTCGTTAATATGCACCCAAATATCCCCTGTTACCTTTTCCTCCAAAAGGGTTTCTCAAATGCTGTCTGAGAAGTCAGGTATAACACTGTGAATGGAATGCATACGTCACAAAGCAGTTCCTTGGAAAGCTTCTCTGCAGTTTCTCTCTGAACATATTTCCTTTTTCCCCGTAAGCCTCAAAGCACTCCCGAATAACCCTTCTCACGCTAAACATAAACAGTGGTTGAAAACAACTCAGTGAAAACAGAAGCTTAACTGAGTGAGAGGAATTCACATGACACAGAGCAGTTTAACAGAAAGCTCTCTTCTGGTTTTTATCTGAGGATATTTCTTTCTCCATATTCTAAAGAGCGTTCCCAAATGTCCTTCCTCAGATTCCATACAAACAGTGATTTCAAACTGCTCAATCCAAAGAATGATTTAACTCTATGAGATGAATACACACATCACAAAGCAGTTGCTCAGAAAGCTTCTCTCCAGTTTTCAACGGAAGACATTTTCTTGCTCACCACAGGCCTCTGGGTGTCAATTAATATCCCTTAGCAGATTCCTCAAGGGAGAGTTTCCAAACTGGGGAATGTAAAGTAAGCTTTATTTCTGTGAAATAAATGCACATATAAGAGAGCATTTTCTTGGAATGCTTCTTTCTGGGTTTTATTTGAGGATATTTCACTTTTCGCCATAGTCTTCAATGCGCTCCGAAATACCACTTTCTCGATTTTACAGAAACAGTGTTTAAACACTGCCTTATGACAAAAGAGGTATAACTCCCTGAGTGGAAGGCACACATCACAAAGCAGTTGCCCAGAGTTTCTCCTCCGTTTTTATCTGAAGATATTTCCTTTTTCACCATAGGCCTGAATGTGCTCCCGTAATGTCCCTTCGCAGTCCATCCATGATGGAGATTCCTAACTGTGTAATATAAAGGAGGTTTTATCTATGTGAGATCAATAAGTGTATCTATCACGAAGCAGTTTCACAGAAGGCTTCTTTCCAGTGTTTGTCTGACGATATTTCCTTTTTAACCAAATCCATTCATATACTCCCGAATGTCCCCTGGTAGCTTTTTCTCCAAAAGGGATTCCCCAATCCTCTATGAGAGAGAAGGTATAACTCTTTGAGTGAAGTGCACACGTCACAAAGCAGCTCCTCAGAAAGCTTCTCTCCAGTTTTTCACTGAAGATATTTCCGTTTTCACCATAAGCCTCAAAGTGGCCCCAAAATTCCCTTCACAGACTAAACAAAAACAGTGTTAGAATACTGTTCAATGAAATGAGAAGCTGAACTGTGCGAGTGGAATTCACACGAGACAGAGCAGTTTCACAGAAAGTTGCCTTCTGATTTTTATCTGAGGGTATTTCTTTTTCAGCATATTCTAATGAGTGTTCCCAAATGTCCTTTCTCAGGTTCCACAGAAAGAGAGATTTCAAACTGCTCAATCCAAAGAATGATTTAACTCTATGAGAGGAATACACACATCCCAAAGCAGTGGCTCAGAAAGCTTCTCTGCAGTTTTCAACGGAAGACATTTCCTTGCTCAACACAGGCCTCGGGCACCACTTAGTATCCCTTTGAAGATTTCTCAAATACAGAGTTTCCAAACTGGGCAATGTACAGTAAGTTTTAACTCTGTGAGATGAATGCACATATCACACAGTAATTTCTTGGAATACTTCTTTCTGGGTTTTATTTCAGGGTATTTCACTTTTCACCATAGTCTTCAATGCACTCTGAAATACCACTTTCTCAGTTTTACAGGAACAGTGTCCAAACACTGCCTTATGAGAAAAGAGATAAAACTCCCTGAGTGGAATGCACACATCAGAAATCAGTTTCTCAGAAAGCTTCTCTGCGATTTTTATCTGGAGATATTTCCTCTTTCATCATAGTCCTGAATGTGCTTCTGAATGTCCCTTCGTGGATCAGTCCATGATGGAGTTTCCAAGTTGCATAATGTAAAGAAAGCTTTATCTATGTGAGATGAATAAATGTAGCAAAAAGCAGATTCACACAATGCTTCTTTCCAGTTTTTATCTGAAGATACTTCCATTTTCACCAGAGTCCTGAATGTGTTCCCAAATGTCCCTTTGCAGATCAGTCCATGACTTAGTTTCAAAGCTGTGTAACATAAAAAAGCTTTATGTATGTGAGATTAATACACATAGCAAAAAGCAGGTTCATGAAAAGCTTCTTTGCCGTCTTTATCTGATGATATTTCCTTTTTTAACCTAGTCCTGAATGTGCTCCTGAATGTCCCTCCACGGATCCATCCATGACAGTGTTTCCAAGCTGCATAATGTAATGAAAGCTTTATATATGTGAGATGAATACACATAGTATAGAGGAGTTTCACAGAAAGCTTTTTTTATTTTTGTCTGAGGCTATTTCCCTTTTCACCACAGGCATCAATATGCTCCCGAATATACATTGGTACCATTTCCTCCAAAAGGGCTTCCCCAATGCTGTATGAGAACAGAGGTATAACACTGTGAGTGGAATGCACACGTCACAAAGCAGCTACTCAGAAAGCTTCTTTCCAGTTTCGATCTGAACATATTTCTTTTTTCACTGTAAGCCTCAAAGTGTTACTGACTATCCCTTCGCACGCTAAACAAAAACAGTGTTAGAAATCTGCTCAATGAAAAGAGAAGCTTAACTTAGCAGGAGGAATTCATACCACACATAGCAGTTTCACAGAAAGCTTCCTTCTGGTTTTTATTTGAGGATATTTCTTTCTCCATGTTCTAAAGAGCATTCCCAATGTCCTCCCTGTGATTCTAAAGAAACAATGATTTCAAACCGCTCAATCCCAAGAATGATTTAACTCTATGAGATGACTACAAAAGTTACAAAGCAGGTGCTCAGAAAGCTTCTCCCCTGTTTTCAATGGAAGACTTTCCTTGCTCATCACAGGCCTCTGGGTGCCACTAAATATCCCTTCGCAGATTCCTCAAAAACAGAGTTTCCAAACTGGGCAATGTAGAGCAAGCTTTAACTCTGTGAACTGAATGCACATATCAGAGAGCAGTTTCTTGTAATGTTTCTTTCTCATTTTTATTTGAGGATAGTTAAATTTTCACCATAGTCTTCAATGCGTGCCAAAATATAACTTTTTTGGTTTTACAGGAAGAGTGTTAAAACACTGCTTAATGAGAATAGAGGTAAAACTCCCTGTGTAGAATGCACACATCACAAAGCAATTTCTCAGAAAGCTTCCCTCCGTTTCTTATCTAAAGATATTTCCTTTTTCACCATAGTCCTGAATGTGCACCCGAATGTCCCTTCGTGGATCCGTCCATGACAGAGTCTCCAAGCTGCATAATGTAAAGAAAGCTTTATCTATGTGAGATGAATAAACACAGCAAAAAACAGATATACGGAAATCTTCTTTAGAGTTTTTATCTGAACATATTTCCTTTTTCACCATAGTCCTGAATGTGCTCCCGAATATCCCATCGTGGATCCATCCATGATGGAGTTTCCAAACTGCATAATATAAAGAGTTTTATCTATGTGAGATGAATAAACATATCTGTCACAAAGCAGTTTTACAAAAAGCTTCTTTCCAATTTTTGTCTGAGGATATTTCCTTTTTCACCATGGCCATCCATATACTCCCAAATGTCCCCTGGTAGCTTTTTCTCCAAAAGGGATTCCCTAATCCTCTATGAGAAGAAAGGTATAACTCTGTGAGTGGAATGCAAACGTCACAAAGCAGCTCCTCAGAAAGCTTCTCTACAGTTTCTATCTGCAGACATTTCCGTTTTCACCATAAGGCTCAAAGCACTCTCGAATATCCCTTTGCAGACTAAACAATAATAGTATTAGAATAATGCTCAATGAAAAGAGAAGCTTAACTATGAGAGTGGATTTCACTCAAAACAGAGCTGTTTTACAGAAAGATTCCTTCTGGTTTTTATCTGAAGGTATTAATTTTTCAGCATATTCTAAAGAGCGTTCCCAAATGTCCTTTCTCAGGTTCCACAGAAACAGTGATTTCAAACTGCACAATCCAAAGAATGATGCATCTTTATGAGATGAATAAACACATCACAAAACTGTTACTCAGAAATCTTCTTTTCAGTTTTCAAAGGAAGACATTTTCTTGTTCACCACAGGCCTCTGGTTGCCACTTAATATCCCTTTGCAGATTCCTCAAAAACAGAGTTTCCAAACTAGGAAATGTAGAGTAAGCTTTAACTCTGTTATATGAATGCACATATCAGAGAGCAGTTTCTTGGAACGCTTCTGTCTGGGTGTTATTTGAGGATATTTAACTTTTCACCATAGTCTTCAATGCGCTCCGAAATATCAGTTTTTCAGATTTACACGAACAGTGTTCAAACACTGCCTTATGAGAAAAGAGGTATAACTCCCTGAGTGGAATGCACAGAACACAAAGCAGTTTCTCAGAAAGCTTCTCTACAGTTTTTATCTGAAGAGATTACCTGTTTCACCATTGTCCTGAATGGGCTCCTGAATGTCCCTTTGCATATCCGTTCATGACACAGCTTCCACGCTGCATAATGTAAATCAAGCTTTGTCGTCATGAGATGAATAAACATAGCAAAAAGCACATTCTCAGAAAGCTTCTCTCCAGTTTTTTTCTGAAGATATTTCCTTTTTCACCATAGGCCTGAATATGATCCCAAATGTCCGTTCACAGATCCATCCATGATGGAGTTTCCAGGCTGAGTAACATAAAGAAAGCTTTATTTATGTGCGACCAAGAAACATTCCATTCCTTGGATTCAGCAGTTTAAAATCACTGTTTCTGTGGAATCTGAGATAGGACATTTGGGAATGGTTTTTAGAATATGCTGAAAAAGAAATAACCTTAGATAAAAACCAGAAGGAAGCTTTCTCTGAAACTGCTCTGTGTCATGTGAATTCCACTCGCATAGTTAAGCTTCTGTTTTCACTGAGCAGTATTCTAACACTTTTTTAGTTTAGTCAACTAAGGGATACTTGGGAGTGTTTTGAAGATTATGATGAAAATGGAAATATCTTCAGATAGAAACTGGAGAGATTTCCGAGGAGCAGCTTTGTGACATGTGCCTTCCAATCAGAGTTATGCTTTTCTCCTCATAGAGGATTGGGGAATTCCTTTTGGAGAAAAAGCTAACAGTGGACATTCGAGAGTATAGGGACGGCTATGATGAAAAAGGAAATATCCTCACACAAAAACTGGAAAGAAACTTTCAGTGAAACTACTTTGTGATAGATATGTTTATTCATCTCACATAGATAAAACTTTCTTTCTCTTACCCAGTTTTGAAACGCCGTCATGGACAGATTCGCAAAGGGACATTCGGGAGCACATTCAGGTCTATGTTGAAATAGGAAATATCTTCAGATAAAAACTGGAGAGAAGCTTTCTGAGAAACTGCTTTCTGATGTGTGCATTCCACTCAGGGAGTTATATCTCTTTTCTCATAAGGCATTGTTTGAACACTGTTCCTGTAAAACTGAAAAAGTGATATTTCAGAGCGCATTGAAGACTATGGTGAAAAGTGAAATATCCTCAAATAAAACCCAGAAAGAAGCCTGCCAAGAAACTGCTCTCTGATATGTGCATTCATTTCACAGAGTTAAAGCTTACTCTATGTTGCCCAGTTTGGAAACTCTGTCTTTGAGGAATCTGTGAAGGTATATTTAGTGGCGCCTGGAGGCTTGGGGTGAGCAACGAAACGTCTTTCGATGAAAACTGGAGAGAAGCTTTCTGAGCAACTCCTTTATGGTGCGTGTATTCATGTCATAGAGTTAAACCATTCTTTGGATTGAGCACTTTGAAATCACTGTTTCCGTGGAATCTGAGGAAGAACATTTGGGAACAGTCCTTAGAATATGGAGAAAGAAATATCCTTAGGTAAAATCCAGAAGAAAGCTTACTGTGAAACTGCTCTGTGTCTTCTTATTTCCTCTCGCTCAGTTAAGCCTCTCTTTTCATTGAGCAGTTTTGTAACCCTGTTTATGTTTAGCTTGTGAAGGGATATTCAGGAGCACTTTGAGGCTTACAGTGAAAAACGAAATATCTTCAGATAAAAACTGAAAGAAAGCTTTCTGTGAATCTGCTTTTTGCTATGTTTATTCATCTCACATAGATAAAGCTTTCTTTACATTACGCAGCTTGGAAACTCTGTCATGGATGGATCCACAAAGGGATATTCGGGAACACATTCGGGCCTATGGTGAAAAAGGAAATTTCGTCAGATAAAAACTGGAGAGAAGTCTCTGAGAAACTGATTGGTGATACGTGCATTCCACTCAGGGAGTTATACTTTTTTTCTCATAAAGCACTGTTTGAGCACTGTTCCTGTAAAACTAAAAAGTTATATTCAGAACACATTGAAGAATATGGCAAAAAGTGAAATGTCGTCAAATAAAACTCAAAAAGAAACATTCCAAGAAACTGCTCTCTGACATGTCCATTCCATTAACACAGAATTAAAGCTTACTCTACATTTCCCTGTTTGGAAAGTGTATCTTTGAGGATTCCACGAAGGGATATTAAGTGACAACCGGATTCCTGTGGTGAGCAAGGAAATGTCTTCCATTGAAAATTGGAGAGAAGCTTTCTGAGAAACTCTTTTGTGATGTTTGTTTTCATCTCATAGAGTTAAGTCATTCTTTGGATTGAGCAGTTGGAAATCACTGTTTCTGTGGAATCTGAGAAAGGACATTTTGGAACGCTGTTAGGAATATTCTGAAAAAAAAATAACCTCAGATAGAAACCAGAAGGAAGCTTTCTGTGAAATCGTTCTCTGTCGCATGAATTCCCTTGCACAGTTAAGCTTCTCTTTTCATTGAGCAGTATTTGAACACCTTCTTTGTTTAGTCTGCAAAGGGATATTGGGGAGCCCTTTGAGGCTTATGGTGAAAAAGGAAATACCTTCAGATAGAAACTGGGAGAAGCTTACCGAGGAGATAATTTGTGACGTGTGCATTGCACTCACAGAATTATACTTTTCTTCTCAGAAAGGAGTGGGGAATCCCTTTAGGAGAAAAAGCTACCAAGGAACATTCAAGAGTATAGGGACAGCTATGGTGAAAAAGGAAATATCCTCACACAAAAACTGGAAAGAAGATTTCTGTGAAACTGCTTTGTGAGAGATATTATTATTCATCTCACAAAGATAAAACTTTCCTTATTTTACACCAATTGAAAACTCCATTATGGACGGATCTGCAAAGGGACATTCGGGAGCACATTCAGGCCTACGGTTGAAAAGGAGATATCTTCAGATAAAACTGGATAAAAGCTTTCTGAGAAACTGTGTTGGATGTGTGCATTCCACTCAGGGAGTTATACCTCCTTCCTCATAAGGCAGTGTTTGAACACTGTACCTGTAAAACCGAAAAAGTAATATTTTGAAGCGCATGAAAGACTATGGTGAAAAGGGAAATATCCTGAAATAAAACCCAGAAGGAAGTGTTCCAAGAAACTGCTCTCTGACATGTGCATTCATTTCAGAGAGTTAAAGCTTACTCTACATTTCCCAGTTTGGAAAGTCTGTCTTTGAGGATTCTGTGAAGGGATATGAAGTGGTGACTAGAGGCCTGTGGTGAGCACAGAAATGTCTTCCGTTGAAAATTGGAGAGACGATTTCTGAGCAACACTTATGTGATGTTTGTATTCATATCAGAGAGTTAAATCTTTCTTTGGATTGAGCAGCTTGAAATCACTGTTTCTGTGGAATCTGAGAAAGGACATTTGGGAATGGTCTTTAAAATATCCTGAAAAAGAAATAACCTCAGATAGAAACCAGAAGGAAGCTTTCTGTGAAACTGCTCTGTGTCACGTGAATTCCACTCACACAATTAAGCTTCTCTTTTCATTGAACAGTATTCTGACACTGTTTTTGTTTAGTCTATGTGTTCAAACACTGCCTTATAAGAAAAGAGAAATAACTCCCTGAGTGGAATGCACACATCACAAAGAAGTTTCTCAGAAAGCTTCTCTCCGGTTTTTATCTGAAGATATTTCCTTTTTCACCACAGGCCTGAATGTGCTCCCGAATGTCCCTTCACTGTTCATCCATGATGGAGTTTCCAAGCAGAGTAATGTAAAGAAAGCTTCATTTATGTGAGATGAATAAACATAGTAAAAAGCATATTCACAGAAAGCTTCTTTCTTGCTTTTATCTGAAGATAGTTCCTTTTTCACCATAGTCTTGTATGTGCTCCTGAATGTCCCTTCATGGATCTGTGCATGACAGAGTTTTCCTGCTGAGCAAAGAAAGCTTTATCTATGTGAGATGAATACACATATCACAGAGCAGTTTCACAGAAATCTTCTTTCCAGTTTTTGTGTGAGGCTATTTCACTTTTCACCTTAGGCATCAATATGCTCCCGAATATCCCATATACCTTTTTCTCCAAAAGGGTTACCCCGATGTTGTATGAGAAGAGAGGTATAGCACTGTGAGTGGAATGCACACGTCAAAAGCTGTTCCTTGGAAAGCTTCTCTCCAGTTTGTATCTGAACATACTTCCTTCTTGACCATAAGCTTCAAAGCCCTTCTGAATATACCCTTGCATTCTAAACATAAACAGGGTTAGAAAACTGCTCAATCAAAAGAGATGCTTAAATGAGTGAGAGGAATTCACATGACACATAGTAGTTTCACAGAAAGCTTCCTTCTGGTTTCTATCTGAGGTTATTTCTTTTTCAGGATATTCTGAAGAGCGTTCCCAAATATCCTTTCTCAGATTCCACAGAAACAGTGATTTCAAACTGCTCAATCCAAAGAATGATTTAACTGTGTGAGGTGAATACAAACATCACAAAAGAGTTGCTCAGAAACCTTCTCTCCAATTTTCAACAGACGACATTTCCTTGCTTACCACAGGCCTCCAGTTGCCACATAATATATCTTTGCAGGATCCTCAAAGACAGACTATCCAAACTGGAAAATGCAGAGTAAGCTTTAACTTTGTGAAATGAATGGACATGTCAGAGAATATTTTCTTGGAATGTTTCTTTCTGGGTTTCATTTGATGACATTTAACTTTTTGCCATAGTCTTCAATGTGCTCCGAATATCCCTTTTGCAGTTTTACGGGAACAGCGTTCAAACAGTGCCTTATGGGAAGAAAGGTAAAACTGCCTGAATGAAATGCACACATCACTAAGCAGTTTCTCAGAAAGCTTCTCTCCAGTTTCTATCTGATGAAATTTCCTTTTTCACCATAGGCCCAAATGTGATCCTGAATATCCCCTCGCGGATCCATCCGTGATGGAGTTTCCAAGCTGCATAATATAAAGAAAGTTTTATCTATGTGAGATGAATAAACATAACAAAAAGCAGATTCACAGAAAGCTTCTTTCCAGTTTTTATCTAAAGATATTTCCTTTTTCATCATAGTCCTGAATGTCCTCCCGAATGTCCCTTCGTGGATTCGTCGATGACAGTGTTTCCTAGCAGTGTAATGTAAAGAAAGGTTTATCTATGTGAGATGAATACACATATCATGGAGCAGTTTCATAGAAAGCTTTTTTCCAGTTTTTATCTGAGGTTATATCCCTTTTCACCATAGGCATCAATATGCTCCCGAATATCACTTGGTACCTGTTTCTCCAAAAGGGTTTCCCCGATGCAGTACGAGAAGAGAGGTATAACACTGTGAGTGGAATGCACATGTCGCATATCACAGAACAGTTTCATAGAAAGCTTCTCTCCAGTTTTTATCTGAAGAGATTACCTGTTTCACCATTGTCATGTATGGGCTCCTGAATGTCCCTTCGCGGATCCGTCCGTGACAGAGGTTCCACACTGTGTAATGCAAATCAAGCTTTATCGTCATGAGATGAATAAACATAGCAAAAAGCAGATTCACAGAAAGCTTCTCTCCAGTTTTTATCTGAAGATATTTCCTTTTCTGCCATAGGCCTGAATATGATCGCGAATGTACCTTCGTGGATCCGTCCATGATGGAGTTTCCAGGCTGAGTAACATAAAGAAAGCTTTATTGATGTGCGATGAATAAATGTAGCAAAAAGCAGACTCACAGAGAATTTCCTTCTGTTTTTTTATCTGAAGATATTTCCTTTCTCACCATGGGCCTGAATGTGGTTCCGAATGTCCCTTCGCAGATCCGTCCATGATGGAGTTTCCAAACTACGTAATATAAAGAAAGTTTTATCTATTTAAGACGAATAAACATATCTATCACAAAGCATTTACACAGAAAGCTTCTTTTCAGTTTTTGCTTGAGGATATTTCCTTTTTCACCATAGCCCTCCATATGGTGAATGTCCCTTGGTAGCTTTTTCTCCAAAAGGAATTTCCCAATCCTCTATGAGAAAAATCTATAATTCTGTGAGTGGAATGCACACGTCACAAAGCAGCTCCTTGGAAAACTTCTCTCCATTTTCTATCTGAAGATATTTCCGTTTTCACCATAAGCCTCAAAGCGCTCCAGAATTTCCCTTCACAGACTAAACATAAACAGTGTTAGAAAACTGCTCAATGAAAAGAGATGCTTAACGTGTGAGAGGAACTCACTTGACACATAGCAGTTTCACAGAAAGCTTCCTTGTGGTGTTTATCTGAGGTTATTTCTTTCTCTGTATTCTAAAGAGTGTTCACAAATGTCCTTCCTCAGATTCCACAGAAACGGTGATTTCACAGCGCTCAAACAAAAAATAGTTTAACTCTATGAGATGAATACACACATCACAAAGCCGTTGCTCAGAAAGATTATCTCCAGCTGTCATCAAAAGACGTTTCCTTGCTTACCAGAGGCCTCCAGTCGCCACTTAATATCCCTTCGCAGATTCCTCACGGACAGAGTTTCCAATCTGGGCAACATAGAGTTAGTTTTAACTCTGTGAAATGAATGCATATATCAGAGAGCAGTTTCTTGGAACGCTTCCTTCTGGCTTTTATTTGAGGATATTTCACTTTTCACCATAGTCTTCAATGGGCTTCGAAATATCACATTTTTGGTTTTACGGGAACAGTGCTCAAAACACTGCCTTATGAGAAAAGAGGTATAACTCCCTGAGTGGAATACACATATCACGAAGCAGTGTCTCAGTAAGCTTCTCTCCAGTTTTCATCTGAAGATATTTCCTTTTTCACCATAGTCCTGAATGTGCTCCCGAATGTCCCTTCATGGATCTGTCCATGACAGAGTTTTCAAATTGTGTAATGTAAGGAAAGCTTTGTCTATGTGACATGAAAGCACATATCACAGAGCAGTTTCACAGAAAGCTTCTTTCCAGTTTCTGTCTGAGGCTGTTTCCCTTTTCCCAATAGGGGTTAATGTGCCCCCGAATATCTCTTGGTACCTTTTTCTCCAAAAGGGTTTCCCTGATGCTGTATGAGAAGAGAGGTATAACACTGTGAGTGGAATGCCCATGTGACAAAGCAGTTCCTCAGAAACCTTCTCTACAGTTTCTATCTGAACATGTTCCTTTTTCCACCATAAGCCTCAAAGCACTCCTGAATATCCCTTCACATGCTAAACATAAACAGTGTTAGAAAATTGCTCATTGAAAAGAGAAGCTTAACTGAGGAAGAGGTATTCACACGACACATAGTAGTTTCACAGAAAGCTTCTTTCTCTTTTTTTAAATCTGAGGGTATTATTTTCTCCATATTCTAAACAGCGTTCCCAAGTGTCCTTTCTCAGATTCCACATAAACAGTGATTGCAAACTGCTCAATCCAAAGAATGATTTAACTCTATGAGATGAATACAAATATCACAATAGAGTATATCAGAAAGTTTCTCTCCAATTTTCAACAGAAGACATTTCGTTGCTTGCCACAGGCTTTAGATTGCCACTTAATATTGCTTCACAGAATCCTCAAAGACAAACTTTCCAAACTGGAAAATGTACAGTAAGCTTTATTTCTGTGAAATGAATGGACATGTCAGAGAGCAGTTTCTTGGAATGTTTCTTCCTGGGTTTTACTGGATGACATTTCACTTTTCACCATAGTCTCCAATGTTCTCTGAATATCACTTTTGTAGTTTTACAGGAACAGTGTTGAAACAGTGCCTTATGTGAAAAAATGTATTACTCACTGAGTGGAATAAACACATCACCAAGCATCTTCTCAGAAAGCTTCTCTCTAGTTTTTATCAGAAAATATTTCCTTTTTCACCATAGGTGCAAGAATCATTTAACTCTATGAGATGAATACACACATCACAAAGTAGTTTCCCAGAAAGTTTCTCTCCAGTTTTCAACGGAAGACATTTCCTTGCTCGACACAGGCCTTCCCAGTCGCCACTTAATATCCCTTTGCAGAATCCTCAAAGACAGTCTTTTCAAACTGGAAACGTACAGTAAGCTTTAACTCTCTGAAATGAATGCACATGTCAGACAGCAGTTTCTTGGAATGCTTCTTTCTGGGTTTTATTTGATGATATTTCACTTTTCTCCATTCAAAGCACTCTGAAATATCACTTTTTTGGTTTTACAGGAACAATGTTCAAACACTGCCTTATGAGAAAAGAGGTATAACTCCCTGAGTGGAATGCACACATCACCAAGAAGTTTCTCAGAAATCTTCTCTCCAGTTTTTATCTGAAGACATTTCCATTTTCACCAGAGTCTTGAATGTGCTCCCGAATGTCCCTTCGGGGATCCATCCATGACAGAGTTACCAAGCTGTGGATTGTAAAGAAAGCTTTATCTATGTGAGATGAATAAACACAGCAAAAAGCAGATTCATAGAAAGCTTCTTTCCAGTTTTCATCTGAAAATATTTCCTTTTTCACCATAGTCCTGAATGTGTTCCCAAATGTACCTTCGCGGATCCTTCCATGTCAGAGTTTCCAAGCTGTGTACTGTAAAGGAAGCTTTATCTATGTGAGATGAATACATATATCATACAGCTGTTTCACAGAATGCTTCTTTCCTGTTTTTATCTGAGGCTATTTCCCTTTTCACAAGAGGCATCGATATGCTCCAAGATATCCCTTGGTAAATTTTTCTCCAGAGGGGTTTCCCTGATGCTGTATGAGAAGAGAGGTATAACACTGTAAGTGGAATGCACACGTCACAAAGCGGTTCATCAAGAACATTCTCTTCAGTTTTTATCTGAACACACTTCCATTTTCACCATAAACTTCAAAGCGCTCCTGAAAATCCCTTCGCACCATAAACATAAGCAGTGTTAGAATACGGCTCAATGCAAATAGAAGCTTAGTTGTGCGAGCAAAATTCACACAGCACAGAGCAGTTTCACAGAAATCTTCCTTCTGGTTTTTATCTGAAGATATTTCCTTTTTCACAACAGTCCTGAATGTCTCCCTGATTGCCCTCCACGGATCCATCCATGACAGATTATCCAAGCTGTGTAATGCAAAGAAAGATTTATCTACGTGAGAGGAATAAACATAGCAAAAGGCAGATTCACAAAAAGCTTCTTTCCAGTTTTTATTTGAATATATTTCCTTTTTCACCATACTCTTGAATTTGCTCTCAAATGTCCCTTCGCAGATCCGTCCATGATAGAGTTTCCAAGCTGCATATTGTAAAGAAAGCTATATCTATGTGACATGAATACACATATCACAGAGCAGTTTCATAGAAAGTTTCTTTACAGTTTTTGCCTGAGGCTATTTCCCTTTTCATCATAGGCGTCAATATTCTCCCCAATATCCCTTCATACCTGTTTCTCCAAAAGGGTTTCCTCGATGCTGTTTGAGAAGAGAGGTATAACACTGTGAGTGGAATGCACATGTCACAAAGCAGTTCCTCAGAAAGCTTCTCTCCAGTTTCGGTCTGAACATATTTCCTTTTTCACCATAAGCCTCAAAGCACTCCCGAATATTCCTTCACATGCTAAACACAAACAGTGTTAGAAAACTGCTCAATGAAAAGAGACGCTTATCTGACTGAGAGAAATTAAGATGACATAGAGCAGTTTCACAGAAATTCTCCTTCTGGATTTTCCCTGAGGATAGATCTTTCTCCATATTCTAAGGAACTTTCCCAAATATCCTTCCTCAGATTCTACAAAAACAGTGATTTCAAACTAATCAATCCAAAGAATGGTTTAACTCTATGAGATGAATACATACATCACAAAGCAGTTGCTCAGAAAGCTTCTCTCCAGTTTTCATTGGAAGACGTTTCCTTGCTCACCACAAGCCTCCGGGTGCCACTTAATATCCCTTCACAGGTTCCTCAAAGACAGAGTTTCCAAACTGGGAAATGTAGTGTGAGCTTTAACTCTGTGAAATGAGTGCATATATCAGAGAGTAGATTATTGGAATGTTTCTTTCTGGGTTTTATTTGAGGATATTTCACTTTTTGCTGTAGTATTCAATTCGCTATGAAATGTCACTTTTTCGGTTTTACAGGAACAGTGTTCAAACACTGCCTTATGAGAAAAGAGGTATAAGTGCCTGAGTTGAATGCACACATCACAATGCAGTTTCTCAGAAAGCTTCTCTCCAGTTTTTATCTGAAGATATTTCCTTTTTCAACGTAGGCCTGAATGTTCTTCTGAATGTCCCTTCATGGATTAGTGCATGACAGAGTTTCCAAACTGTGTAATATAAAGAATGTTTTATCTATGTGCAATGAATAAACATATCTATCACAAAGCAATTTCACAGAAAGCTTCTTTCCAGTATTTGTCTGAGGATATATCCTTTTTCACTAGAGCCATGTATATACTCCTGAATGTCCTTTGGTAGCTTTTTCTCCAAAAGGGATTTCTCAATCCTCTATGAGAAGTAAGGCATAACTCTGTGAGTGGAATGCACACGTCACAAAGCAGTTCCTCGGAAAGCTTCTCTCTGGTTTCTATCTGAACAGATTTCCTTTTTGACCGTAAGCCTCAAAGCGCTCCCGAATATGCCTTCACATGCTAAACATAAACGGTGTTAGAAAACTGCTCAATGAAAAGAAAAGCTTAACTGGGTGAGGGGAACTCACATGCCACATAGCAGTTTCACAGAAAGCTACCTTCTGATTTTTATCTAAGGATAGTTCTTTCTCCATATTATAAGAGCATTCAAATGTCCTTAATCAGATTCCACAGCAGCAGTGATTTCAAACGACTCCCTCCAAATAATGTTTTTACACTATCAGATGAATACACATATCAAAAAGCAGTTGCTCAGAAAGCTTCTCTCTAGTTTTCATGGGAAGACATTTCGTTATTCACCACAGGCTTGCGGGCGCCACTAAATATCCCCTCACAGATTCATGAAACACAGAGTTTCCAAACTGGGCAACGTAGAGAAAGCTTTAACTCTGTGAAATGAATGCACATATCAGAGAGCAGTTTCTTGGAACGCTTCTTTCTGTGTTTTCTTTGAGGATATTTCACTTTTCGCCATTGTCTTCAAGGGGCTCCAATATCACATTGTCTGTTTTACAGGAACAGTGTTCAAACACTGCCTTAGGAGAAAAGAGGTTAATTTCCATAGCGGAATGTACACATCACAATGTAGTTTCTCAGAAAACTTCTCTCCAGTTATTACCTCAAGATATTTCCTTTTTCACTACAGACCTGAATGTGCTCCCAAATGTCCCTTCGCAGATCCGTCCATGGCGGAGTTTCCAAACTGCGTAATATAAAGAAAGTTTTATCTATGTGAGATGAATAAACATATCTATCACAAAGCAGTTTCACTGAAAGCTTCATTCCAGTTTTTGTCCTGAGGATATTTCCTTTTTCACCATAGCCATCCATATACTCCCCTGGTAGCTTATTCTTCAGAAGAGATTCGACAATCCTCTATGAGAAGAAAGGTATAATTCTGTGAGTGGAATACACGCATCACAAAGCAGCTCCTCGGAAAGCTTCTCTCCAGTTTCTATCTGAAGATATTTCCTTTTTCACTGTAAGTCTCAAAGTGCTCCCTAGTGTCCCTTAGTTGACTAAACTAAAACAGTGCTAGAATGCTGGTCAATGAAACAGAAGCTTAACTGTGTGAGTGGAATTCACATGACACAGAACAGTTTCACAGAAAGCTTCCTTCTGGTTTTTATCCTAAGATATTTCCCTTTTCACCATAGTCCTGAATGTGCTCCTGAATGCCCTTCACGGATCTGTCCATGACAGAGTTTCCAAGCTGTGTAATGTAAAGAAAGTTTTGTCTATGTAAGATGAATAAACATAGCAAAAAGCAGCTTCACAAAAAGCTTCTTTCCAATTCCATCTGAAAATATTTCCTTTTTCACCATAGTCCTGAATGTGTTCCCAAATGTACCTTCGTGGATCCTTCCATGTCAGAGTTTCCAAGTTGTGTACTGTAAAGGAAGCTTTATCTATGTGAGATGAATACATATATCACACAGCTGTTTCACAGAATGCTTCTTTCCTGTTTTTATCTGAGGCTATTTCCCTTTTCACAAGAGGCATCGATATGCTCCAAGATATCCCTTGGTAAATTTTTCTCCAAAGGGGTTTCCCTGATGCTGTTTGAGAAGAGAGGTACAACACTGTGAGTTGAATGCATACATCACACACCAGTTCCTCAGAAAGCTTCTCTCCAATTTCTATCTGAACATATTTCCTTTTTCACTATAAGCCTCAAAGTGCTCCTGAAAATCCCTGTGCACGGTAAACATTAACACTGTTGGAAAACTGCTCAATGAAAAGAGAAGATTAACTGAGTAAGAGGAATTCACATGACACAAAACAGTTTCACAGAAAGCTTCCTTCTGGATTTTACCTGAGGATATTTCCTCCTTCATATTTTAAGGAGCGTTCCCAAATGTCCATCCTTAGATTCCACAAAAACACTGATTTCAAATTGCTTAATCCAAAGAATGATTTAACACTATGATATGAATACACACGTCTCAAAGCAGTAGCTCAGAAAGCTTCTCTCCAGTTTTCAACGGAAGACGTTTCCTTGTTCACCACAAGCCTCCAGGCGCCACTTAATATCCTTTGGCAGATTCCTCAAAGACAGAGTTTCCAAACTGGGCAATATACTGTAGGCTTTAACTCTGTGAAATGAATGCACATTGTCAGAGAGTAGTTTCTTGGAACACTTCTTTCTGGGTTTTATTTGAGGATATTTCACTTTTTGCTATAGTGTTCAATGTGCTCCGAAATATCATTTTTTTTGGTTTTACAGGAACAGTGTTCAAACACTGCCTTATGAGAAAAGAGGTAAAACTCCCTGAGTGAAATGCATGCATCAAAAATCAGTTGCTCAGAAACCTTATCTCCACTTTTTAACAGAAGATATTTCATATTTCACCATAGGCCTGAATATGCTCCCGAATGACCCTTCGCAAATCTGTCCATGACGGCGTTTCCAAATTTCTTAAAAGAAAGAAAGTTTTTTCTATGTGAGACGAGTAAACATATCTATCACAAAGCAGTTTCACAGAACGCTTCTTTCCATTTTTTGCCTGAGGATATTTCCTTTTTCACCATAGATGTCTATATACTCGTGAATGTCCCCTGGTAGCTTTTTCTCCAAAAGGGATTCCCCAATCCTCTATGAGAAGAAAAGTATAACCCTGTGAGTGGAATACACATGTCACAAAGCAGCTCCTCGGAAAGCTTCTATCCACTTTCTATCTGAAGATACTTCCGTTTTCACCATAAGCCTCAAAGCTCTCCCGAGTATCCCTTAGATAACTAATCTAAAACAGTGTCAGAATACTGCTCAATGATAGAGGAAACTTAACTGTGTGAGTGGAATTTACATGATGCAGAGCAGTTTCACAGAAAGCTTCCTTCTGGTATTTATCGGAGAGCATTTCTTTTTCAGCAAATTCTTTTTTTTTTTTTAATTTATTTATTATTATTATACTTTAAGTTGTAGGGTACATGTGCATAACGTGCAGGTTTGTTACATATGTATACTTGTGCCATGTTGGTGTGCTGCACCCATCAACTCGTCATTTACATCAGTTATAACTCCCAATGCAATCCCACCCCCCTCCACCCTCCCCGTGACAGGACCCTGTGTGTGATGTTCCACTTCCTGAGTCCAAGTGATCTCATGGTTCAGTTCCCACCTATGAGTGAGAACATGCGGTGTTTGGTTTTCTGTTCTTGTGATAGATTGCTAAGAATGATGGTTTCCAGCTGCATCCATGTCCCTACAAAGGACACAAACTCATCCTTTTTGATGGCTGCATAGTATTCCATGGTGTATATGTGCCACATTTTCTTCATCCAATCTGTCACTGATGGACATTTGGGTTGATTCCAAGTCTTTGCTATTGTGAATAGTGCTGCAATAAACATACGAGTGCATGTGTCTTTATAGCAGCATAATTTATAATCCTTTGGGTATATACCCAGTAATGGGATGGCTGGGTCATATGGTACATCTAGTTCTAGATCCTTGAGGAATCGCCATACTGTTTTCCATAATGGTTGAACTAGTTTACAATCCCAACAACAGTGTAAAAGTGTTCCTATTTCTCCACATCCTCTCCAGCACCTGTTGTTTCCTGACTTTTTAATGATCGCCATTCTAACTGGTGTGAGATGGTATCTCATTGTGGTTTTGATTTGCATTTCTCTGATGGCCAGTGATGATGAGCATTTTTTCATGTGTCTGTTGGCTGTATGAATGTCTTCTTTTGAGAAATGTCTGTTCATATCCTTTGCCCACTTTTTGATGGGGTTGTTTGTTTTTTACTTGTAAATTTATTTGAGTTCTTTGTAGGTTCTGGATATTAGCCCTTTGTCAGATGAGTAGAATGCAAAAATTTTCTCCCATTCTGTAGGTTGCCTGTTCACTCTGATGGTAGTTTCTTTTGCTGTGCAGAAGCTCTTTAGTTTAATGAGATCCCATTTGTCAATTTTGGCTTTTGCTGCCGTTGCTTTTGGTGTTTTAGACATGAAGTCTTTGCCCATGTCTATGTCCTGAATGGTACTACCTAGGTTTTCCTCTAGGATTTTTATGGTATTAGGTCTAACATTTAAGCCTCTAATCCATCTTGAATTAATTTTCGTATAAGGAGTAAGGAAAGGATCCAGTTTCAGCTTTCTACTTATGGCTAGCCAATTTTCCCGGCACCATTTATTAAATAGGGAATCCTTTCCCCATTTCTTGTTTCTCTCAGGTTTGTCAAAGATCAGATGGCTGTAGATGTGTGGTATTATTTCTGAGGACTCTGTTCTGTTTCATTGGTCTATATCTCTGTTTTGGTACCAGTACCATGCTGTTTTGGTTACTGTAGCCTTGTAGTATAGTTTGAAGTCAGGTAGCATGATGCCTCCAGCTTTGTTCTTTTGACTTAGGATTGTCTTGGAGATGCGGGCTCTTTTTTGATTCCATATGAACTTTAAAGCAGTTTTTTCCAATTCTGTGAAGAAACTCATTGGTAGCTTGATGGGGATGGCATTGAATCTATAAATAACCTTGGGCAGTATGGCCATTTTCACGATATTGATTCTTCCTATCCATGAGCATGGTATGTACTTCCATTTGTTTGTGTCCTCTTTTATTTCACTGAGCAGTGGTTTGTAGTTCTCCTTGAAGAGGTCCTTTACATCCCTTGTAAGTTGGATTCCTAGGTATTTTATTCTCTTTGAAGCAATTGTGAATGGAAGTTCATTCCTGATTTGGCTCTCTGTTTGTCTGTTACTGGTGTATAAGAATGCTTGTGATTTTTGCACATTAATTTTGTATCCTGAGACTTTGCTGAAGTTGCTTATCAGCTTAAGGAGATTTTGGGCTGAGACAATGGGGTTTTCTAAATATACAATCATGTCATCTGCAAACAGGGACAATTTGACTTCTTCTTTTCCTAACTGAATACCCTTGATTTCTTTCTCTTGCCTAATTGCCCTAGCCAGAACTTCCAACACTCTGTTGAATAGGAGTGGTGAGACAGGGCATCCCTGTCTTGTGCCAGTTTTCAAAGGGAATTTTTCCAGTTTTTGCCCATTCAGTATGATATTGGCTGTGGGTTTGTCATAAATAGCTCTTATTATTTTGAGGTACGTTCCATCAATACCGAATTTATTGAGCGTTTTTAGCATGAAGGGCTGTTGAATTTTGTCAAAAGCCTTTTCTGCATCAATTGAGATAATCATGTGGTTCTTGTCTTTGGTTCTGTTTATATGCTGGATTATGTTTATTGATTTGCATATGTTGAACCAGCCTTGCATCCCAGGGATGAAGCCCACTTGATCATGGTGGATAAGCTTTTTGATGTGTTGCTGAATCCGGTTTGCCAGTATTTTATTGAGGATTTTTGCATCGATGTTCATCAGGGATATTGGTCTAAAATTCTCTTTTTTAGTTGTGTCTCTGCCAGGCTTTGGTATCAGGATGATGTTGGCCTCATAAAATGAGTTAGGGAGGATTCCCTCTTTTTCTATTGATTGGAATAGTTTCAGAAGGAATGGTACCAACTCCTCCTTGTACCTCTGGTAGAATTCAGCTGTGAATCCATCTGGTCCTGGACTTTGTTTGGTTGGTAGGCTATTAATTATTGCCTCAATTTCAGAGCCTGCTATTGGTCTATTCAGGGATTCAACTTCTTCCTGGTTTAGTCTTGGAAGAGTGTAAGTGTCCAGGAAATTATCCATTTCTTCTAGATTTTCCAGTTTATTTGCGTAGAGGTGTTTATAGTATTCTCTGATGGTAGTTTGTATTTCTGTGGGGTCGGTGGTGATATCCCCTTTATCATTTTTAATTGCGTCGATTTGATTCTTCTCTCTTTTCTTCTTTATTAGTCTTGCTAGTGGTCTGTCAATTTTGTTGATCTTTTCAAAAAACCAACTCCTGGATTCGTTGATTTTTTGGAGAGTTTTTTGTGTCTCTATCTCCTTCAGTTCTGCTCTGATCTTAGTTATTTCTAGCCTTCTGCTAGCTTTCGAATGTGTTTGCTCTTGCTTCTCTAGTACTTTTAATTGTGATGTTAGAGTGTCAATTTTAGATCTTTCCTGTTTTCTCTTGTGGGCATTTAGTGCTAAAAATTTCCCTCTACACACTGCTTTAAATGTGTCCCAGAGATTCTGGTATGTTGTATCTTTGTTCTCATTGGTTTCAAAGAACATCTTTATTTCTGACTTCATTTCATTATGTACCCAGTAGTCATTCAGGAGCAGGTTGTTCAGTTTCCATGCAGTTGAGTGGTTTTGATTGAGTTTCTTAGTCCTGAGTTCCAGTTTGATTGCACTGTGGTCTGAGAGACAGTTTGTTATAATTTCTGTTCTTGTACATTTGCTGAGGAGTGCTTTACTTCCAATTACGTGGTCGATTTTGGAGTAAGTACGATGTGGTACTTACTAGTACCACAGAGACTAGTATTGCAACCCCCACTTTTTTTTGTTCTCCATTTGCTTGGTAAATCTTCCTCCATCCCTTTATTTTGAGCCTATGTATGTCTCTGCGTGTGAGATGGGTCTCCTGAATACAGCAAACTGATGGGGGACTCTTCATCCAGTTTGCCAGTCTGTGTCTTTTAATTGGAGCATTTAGTCCATTTACATTTAAGGTTAAGATTGTTATGTGTGAACTTGATCCTGCCATTATGATATTAACTGGTTATTTTGCTCGTTAGTTGATGCAGTTTCTTCCTAGCCTCGATGGTCTTTACATTTTGGCATGTTTTTGCAATGGCTGGTACCGGTTGTTCCTTTCCATGTTTAGTGCTTCCTTCAGGGTCTCTTGTAAGGCAGGCCTAGTGGTGACAAAATCTCTAAGCATTTGCTTATCTGTAAAGGATTTTATTTCTCCTTCACTTATGAAATTTAGTTTGGCTGGATATGAAATTCTGGGTTGAAAATTCTTTTCTTTAAGAATGTTGAATATTGGCCCCCACTCTCTTCTGGCTTGGAGAGTTTCTGCCGAGAGATCTGCTGTTAGTCTGATGGCCTTCCCTTTGTGGGTAACCCGACCTTTCTCTCTGGCTGTCCTTAAGATTTTTTTCCTTCATTTCAACTTTGGTGAATCTGGCAATTATGTGTCCTGGAGTTGCTCTTCTCAAGGAGTATCTTTGTGGCGTTCTCTGTATTTCCTGGATTTGAATGTTGGCCTGCCCTACTAGGTTGGGGAAGTTCTCCTGGATGATATCCTGAAGAGTGTTTTCCAACTTCGTTCCATTTTCCCCCTCACTTTCAGGCACCCCAATCAGACGTAGATTTGGTCTTTTTACATAATCCCATACTTCTTGCAGGCTTTCTTCATTTCTTTTTCTTCTTTTTTCTTTTGGTTTCTCTTCTCGCTTCATTTCATTCATTTGATCCTCAATCGCAGATACTCTTTCTTCCAGTTGATCGAGTCGGTTACTGAAGCTTGTGCATTTGTCACGTATTTCTCGTGTCATGGTTTTCATCTCTTTCATTTCGTTTATGACCTTCTCTGCATTAATTACTCTAGCCATCAATTCTTCCACTTTTTTTTCAAGATTTTTAGTTTCTTTGCGCTGGGTACGTAATTCCTCCTTCAGCTCTGAGAAATTTGATGGACTGAAGCCTTCTTCTCTCATCTCGTCAAAGTCATTCACCATCCAGCTTTGATCCGTTGCTGGCGATGAGCTGCGCTCCTTTGCCGCGGGAGATGCGCTCTTATTTTTTTAATTTCCAGCTTTTCTGCCCTGCTTTTCCCCCATCTTTGTGGTTTTATCTGCCTCTGGTCTTTGATGATGGTGATATACTGATGGGGTTTTGGTGTAGGTGTCCTTCCTGTTTGATAGTTTTCCTTCTAACAGTCAGGACCCTCAGCTGTAGGTCTGTTGGAGATTGCTTGAGGTCCACTCCAGACCCTGTTTGCCTGGGTATCAGCAGCAGAGGCTGCAGAAGATAGAATATTTCTGAACAACGAGTGTACCTGTCTGATTCTTGCTTTGGAAGCTTCCTCTCAGGGGTGTACTCCTCCCTGTGAGGTGTGGGGTGTCAGACTGCCCCTAGTGGGGGATGTCTCCCAGTTAGGCTACTCAGGGGTCAGGGACCCACTTGAGCAGGGAGTCTGTCCCTTCTCAGATCTCAACCTCCGTGTTGGGAGATCCACTGCTCTCTTCAAAGCTGTCAGACAGAGTCGTTTGCGTCTGCAGAGGTTTCGGCTGTGTTTGTTATTGCCCTGTCCCCTGAGGTGGAGTCTACAGAGACAGGCAGGTTTCCTTGAGCTGCTGTGAGCTCCACCCAGTTCGAGCTTCCCAGCAGCTTTGTTTACCTACTTAAGCCTCAGTAATGGCGGGCGCCCCTCCCCCAGCCTCGCTGCTGCCTTGCCGGTAGATCACAGACTGCTGTGCTAGCAATGAGGGAGGCTCCATGGGTGTGGGACCCTCCCAGCCAGGTGTGGGATATGATCTCCTGGTGTGCCTGTTGGCTTAAAGCGCAGTATTGGGGTGGGAGTTACCCGATTTTCCAGGTGTTGTGTGTCTCAGTTCCCCTGGCTAGGAAAAGGGATTCCCGTCCCCCTTGCGCTTCCCAGGTGAGGCAATGCCTCGCCCTGCCTCAGCTCTCGCTGGTCGGGCTGCAGCAGCTGACCAGCACCGATCGTCTGGCACTCCCCAGTGAGATGAACCCAGCACCTCAGTTGAAAATGCAGAAATCACCGGTCTTCTGTGTTGCTCGCGCTGGGAGTTGGAGACTGGAGCTGTTCGTATTCGGCCATCTTGCTCCGCCCTCTTGCAGCACATTCTTAAGAGCGTTCCCAAATGTCCTTTCTCAGGTTCCCCAGAAAGTGATTTCAAACAGCTCATTCCAAAGAATGATTTAACTCTATGAGATGAATACACACATCACTAAGCAGTTGCTCAGAAAGCTTCTCTCCAGGTTTCAATGGAAGACATTTCCTTGCTCGACACAGGCCTTCGGTCGCCACTTATTATCCATTCGCAGAAGCCTCAAAGACAGACTTTCCAAACTGGGAAATGTAGAGTAAGCTTTAACTCTCTGAAATGAATGCATATGTCAGAGAGGAGTTTCTTGGAACACTTTGTTCTGGGTTTTCCTTCAGGATATTTCACTTTTTGCCATTGTCTTCCATGCACTCTGAAATATTACTTTTTCGGTTTTACAGGAACAGTGTTCAAACACTGCTTTATGAGGAAAGAGGTATAACTCCCTGAGTGAAATGCACCCATCACAAAGCCATTTCTCAGAAAGCTCCTCTCCAGTTTTTATCTGAAGATATTTCCTATTTCACTATAGGCCTTAATGTGCTCCAGAATGTCCCTTCGTTGATTCGTCCATGATGGAATTTCCAAACTGCGTAATGTAAGGGAAGTTTTATCTATGTGAGGTGAATAAACATATCTATCACAAACCAGTTTCACAGAAATCTTCTTTCCAGTTTTTGTCTGTGGATATTTCCTTTTTCATGATAGCTGCCCATATACTCCAAAATGTCCCCTGGTAGCTTTTTCTCCAAAAGGGATTCCCCAATTGTCTATGAGAAGAAAGGTGTAATTCTGTGAGTGGAATGCACACGCACAAAGCAGCTCCTCAGGAAGTTTCTCTCCAGTTTCTATCTGAAGATATTTCCTTTTTCACCATAAGCCACAATACGCTCCTGAGCATTCCTTCACAGACCAAAGAAAAACAGTGTTAGAATACTGCTCAATGAAAAGAGAAGTTTAACTCTGTGAGTGAAAATCAAGCGACACAGAGCAGTTTCACAGAAAGCGTCCTTCTGGTTTCTATCTGAGGTTACTTCTTTTTCAGGATATTCTAAAGATCGTTCCCAAATGTCCTTTCTCAGATTCCACAGAAATAGTGATTTCAAACTGCTCAACCCAAAGAATGGTTTACCCCTAAAGATGAATACAAACATCACAAAAGAGTTGCTCAGAAACCTTCTCTCCAATTTTCAATGAAGACATTTCCTTGCTTGCCACAGGCCTCCGGTTGCCACTTAACATCCCTTTGCAGATTACTCAAAGACAGACTTTCCAAACTGAGCAATGTAGAGTAAGCTTTAACTCTGTGAAATGAATGGACATGTCAGAGAGCAGTTGCTTGGAATGCTTTTTCTGGGTTTTATTGGACAACATTTCACTTTTCACCATAGTCTTCAATGTGCTCCAAATGTCACTTTTTTAGTTTTACAGGAACAGTGTTCAAACAGTGTCTTGTGAGAAGAAAGGTTGAACTCCCTGAGTGGAATGCACACATCACCAAGCAGTTTCTCAGAAAGGTTGTCTCCAGTTTTTATCTAACAATATTTCCTTTTTCACCATAAACCCAAATGTGATTCTGAATATCCCTTCACGGATCCATCCATGACGGAGTTTCCAAGCTGCGTAATGTAAAGAAATTGTTATCTATGTGAGATGATTAAACATAGCAAGAAGCAGATTCACAGAAAGCTTCTTTTCAGTACTTATCTGAAGATATTTCCTTTTTCACCATAGTCCTGAATGTGCTCCCGAATGTCCCTTTGTGGATCCATCCGTGACAGAGTTACCAAGCTGTGTAATGTAAAGAAAGTTTGATCTATGTGGGATGAATACACATATCACAGAGCAGTTTCATTGAAAATATCTTTCCAGTTTTTGTCTGAGGCTATTTCCCTTTTCACCATGGGCATCAACATGCTCCAGAATACCACTTGGCACATTTTTCTCCAAAAGGGTTTCCCCAGTGCTGTGTGAGAAGAGAGGTATAACACTGAGTGAAATGCACACATCACAAAGCAGTTCCTCGGAAAGCTTCTGTCCGGTTGTGGTCTGAACATATTTCCTTTTTCACCATAATCCTCAAAGCACTCCCAAAAGTCCCTTCACACGCTAAACATAAACAGTGTTAGAAAACTGCTCAATGAAAAGAGAGTCTTAACTGAGTGAGAGGAATTAAGATGACACAGAGCAGTTTCACAGAAAGCTTCCTTCTGGATTTTACCTGTGGATATTTCCTGCTCCATATTCTAAGGAGCGTTCCCAAATGTTCATCCTCAGATTCCACAAAAACAGTGATTTCATGGTGCTCGATCCAAAGAATGGTTTAACTCTATGAGACGAATACACACATCACAAAGCCGTTGCTCAGAAACTTCTCTCCAGTTTTCATTGGAAGTCGTTTCCTTGTTCACCACAAGCCTCCAGGCGTCACTTAATATTCCTTCACAGATTCCTCAAGGAGAGAGTTTCCAAACTGGGCAACGTAGAGTAAGCTTCAACACTGTGAAGTGAATGCACATATCAGAGAGCAGTTTCATGGAAGGCTTCTTTCTCGGTTTTATTTGAGGATATTTCACTTTTCGCCATAGTGCTCAATGCGCTCCGTAATATCACTTTTTCGGTTTTACAAGGACAGTGTTCAAACACTGCCCTATGAGAAAAGAGGTATAACTCCCTGAGTGGAATGCAGACATCACAAAGCTGTTTCTCAGAAAGCTTCTCTCCACTTTTTATCTGAAGATATTTCCTATTTCACCATAGGCCTTAATGTGCTCCCGAATGTCCCTTCGCAGATCCGTCCATGACGGAATTTCAAAACTGTGTAATAGAAAGAAAGTTTTATCTATGTGAGATGAATAAACGTAGCTATCACAAAGCAGTTTCACAGAAAGCTTCTTTCCAGTTTTTGTCTGAGGATATTTCTTTTTTCACCATAGCTGTCCCTATACTCCTGAATTTCCCTGGTAGATTTTTCTCCAAAAGGGATTACCGAAATCTCTATGAGAAGAAAGGTAGAATTCTGTAAGTGCAATGCACACATCACAAAGCAGCTCCTTGAAAATCTTCCCTCCAGTTTCTATATGAAGATATTTCCGTTTTCACCATAAGCCTCAAAGCGCTCTCTAGTATCGCTTGGCTGACTAAACTAAAACAGAGGTAGAATACTGCTCAATGAAAACAGAAGTGTAACTGTGCAAGTGGAATTCACATGACACAGAGCAGTTTCACAGAAAGCTTACTTGTGGTTTTTATCAGAGAGCATTTTTTTTTCAGCACATTTTTGAGAGCATTCCCAAATGACCTTTCTCAAGTTCCACAGAAAGAGTGATTTCAAACTACTAAATCCCAGGAATGATTTAACTCCATGAGATGAATACACACATCAGAAAGCAGTTGCTCAGAAAGTTTCTCTTCAGTTTTCAACGGAAGACATTTCCTTGCTCAACACTGGCCTCCGGTCACCACTTGATATCCCTTCACAGAATCCTCAAAGACAAACTTTCCAAAGTGGGAAATGTAGAGTAACCTTTAACTCTCTGAAGTGAATGCACATATCAGAGAGCATTTTCTTGGAATGCCTCTTTCTGGGTTTTATTTGACAACATTTCACTTTTTGCCATAGTCTTCAATGTGCTCCGAATATCACTTTTTTACTTTTACAGGAACAGTGTTCAAACAGTGCCTTATGAACCCCTTGAGTGGAATGCACACATCACAAAGCAGTTTCTCAGAAAGCTTCTATCCAGTTTTTATCTGAAAATATCTCCATTTTCACCGTAGGCCTGAATGTGCTCCCGAATGTCCCTTCGCGTATCCATCCATGACGGAGTTTCCAAGCAGTGCAATGTAAAGAAAGTTTTATCTATCTGTGATGAATAAATATAACCAAAAACAGATTCACAGAAAGATTCTTTCCAGTTATTATCTGAAGATATTTCCTTTTTCACCATATTCCTGAATGTGTTCCCGAATCTCCCTTCATGGATCCATCCATAGCAAAGATTCCAAGCTGTGTAATGTAAAGAGAGCTTTATCTATGTGAGATGAATTCACATATCACAGAGAAGTTTCACAGAAAGCTTCTTTCCAGTTTTTGTCTGAGGCTATTTCCCTTTTCACCATTGCTGTCAATATGCTCCCATATATCACTTGGTACCTTTTTCTGCAAAAGGGTTTCCCCGATGCTGTTTGAGAAGAGAGATATAACAGTGGAATGCACAAGTCACAAAGTAGCTCCTCAGAAGGCTTCTCTCCAGTTTCTCTCTGAAAATATTTCCTTTTTCACCTTAAGCCTCAAAGTGCTCCCGAATATCCCTTCGCACGCTAAACACCAACAGTGTTAGAAAACTGCTCAATGAAAAGAGAGGCTTAACTGAGTGAGACGAATTAAGATGATACAGAGCAATTTCACAGAAATCTTCCTTCTGGTTTTTACCTGAGGATATTTCTTTCTCCATATTCCAAAGAGTGTTCCCAAATGTCCTTCCTTAGATTCCACAGAAACAGTGATTTGAAACTACTCAATCCAAAGAATGGTTTAACTCTATGAGATGAATACAGACATCGCAAAGCAGTTGCTCAGAAAGCTTCTCTCCAGGTTTCATTGCATGACATTTTCTAGTTCACCTCAGGCATCTGGGCGCTACTTAATATCCCTTCACAGATTCCTCGAAGACAGAGTTTCCAAACTCGGCAACATAGAGTAAGCTTTAACTCTGTAAAATGAATACATATATCTGAGAGCAGTTTCGTGAAATGCTTCTTTCTGGGTTTTATTTGATGATATTTCACTTTTCGCCATAGTCTTGAATGAGCTCCGAAATATCACTATTTTGGTTTTACAGGAACAGGGTTCAAATACTGCCTTATGAGAAAAGAGGTATAAATCCCTGAGTGGAATGCATATATCACAAAGCAGTTTCTCAGAAAGTTTCCCTCCAGTTTTTATCTGAAGATATTTTCATTTTCACCACAGGCCTGAATGTGATCCCAAATATCTCTTCGCAGATCCATCCATTAGGAAGTTTCCAAGCTGCATAAGGTAAAGAAACCTTTATCTTTGTGAAATGAATAAACATAACAAAAATCAGATTCATCTAAATCTAGAAACGTCTTTAAAGATTTATCTGAAGATATTTTCTTTTTCTCCACAGTCCTGAATTTGCTCCTGAATGTCACTTCGGGATCTGTCCATGACAGAGTTTCTGAGGTGCATAATGTAAAGAAAGGTTTATCTATGTGACATGAGTACAAATAGCACAGAGCAGTTTCACAGAAAGCTTCCTTCCAGTTTTTGTCTGAGGCTATTTCCATTTTCATCATAGGCGTCAATATGCCCCTGAATATCCCTTGTTACCTTTTCCTCCAATAGGGTTTCCCAAATGCTGTCTCAGAAGACAGGTATAACACTGTGAGTGGAATGCACACGTCACAAAGCAGTTCCTCAGAAAGCTTCTCTCCAGTTTCGGTTAGAACATATTTCCTTTCTCACCGTAAGCCTCAAAACGCTCCCAAATATCCCTTCACACACTAAAAATAAACATTGTTGGAAAATTGAACTGTGTGAAATGAATGCACATATCAGAGAGCAGATTCATGGAACACTTCTTTCTGGGTTTTATCTGAGGATATTTCATTTTTTTCCATAGTCTTCCATGCGCTCCAAAATATCACTTTTTCAGTTTTACAGGAACAGTGTTCAAACACTTTCTTATGAGAAAAGAGGTATAACTCCCAGAGTGAAATGGACACATCACAAAGCAGTTTCTCAGAAAGCTTCTCTCCGGTTTTTATCTGAAGATATTTCCTTTTTCACCATAGGCCTGAATTTTTTCCCGAATGTCAATTCACGGATCCGTCCATGATGGAGATTCCAAACTTCGTAATGTAAAGAAAATTTTATCTATGTGAAATGAATAAACATATCTATCACAAAGAATTTACAGAGAAAACTTCTTTTCAGTTTTTGCCTGAGGATATTTCCTTTTTCACTGCAGTGCTCCATACAGTGAATGTCCCTTAGTAGCTTTCTCTCCAAAGGGGATTTCTCAATCCTCTATGAGAAAAAAGGTATAACTCTGTGAGTGGAATGCACACGTCACAAAGCAGCTCCTCGGAATGCTTCTCTCCAGTTTTAATCTGAAGATATTTCCATTTTCACCATAAGCCTCAAAGTGATCCAGAATATCCCTTCACAGACTAAACGTAAACAGTTGTAGAAAACTGCTTAACTAAAAGAGAAGCTTAACGAGGGAGAGGAATTCACTTGACACATAGCAGTTTCACAGAAAACTTCCTTCTGGTTTTCATCTGAGGATATTTCTTTCTCCATATTCTAAAAAGTGTTCCCAAATGTCCTTCCTCAGATTCTACCAAAACAGTGATTTCAAACTGCTCAATCCAAAGAAAGGTTTAACTCTATGAGATGAATACACACATCACAAAGCAGTTGCTCAGAAAGCTTCTCTCCAGTTTTCATCGGAAGACATTTCCTTGCTCACCACAGGCCCCCTGACGTCACTAAATATCCCTTCACAGATTCCTTAAAGACAGAGTTTCCAAACTGGGTAATGTAGAGCAACCTTTAACACTGTGAAATGAATGCACATACCAGAGAGCAGTTTCTTGGAACGCTTCTGTCTGGGTTTTACTTGAGGATATTTCACTTCCTGCCATAGTCTTCAAGGTGCTCCGAAATATCACATTTTCGGTTTTACAGGAAGAGTGGTCAAACACTGCCTTATGAGAAAATAAGTATAACTCCCTGAGTGGAATGCACAGATCACAAAGCAGTGTCTCAGAAAGCTTCTCTCCAATTCTCATCTAAAGATATTTCCTTTTTCACCATAGGCCTGAATGTGCTCCCGAATGTCCCTTCACAGATACTTCCATGATGGAGTTCACAAACTGCATAATATAAGGAAAGTTTTATCTATGTTATATGAATAAACATATCTATCACAAAACAGTTTCACAGAAATCTCCTTTCCAGTTTTTGTATGAGGACCTTTCCTTTTTCACCATACGCCTGAATGTGATCCCAAATGTCCCTTCACGGATCAGTCAATGACAGAGTTTCCAAGCTGTGTAATTTAACGAAAGCTTTAACTATGTGAGATGAGTATATATAGCACAGAGCAGTTTTATCAAAAGCTTCTTTCCAGTTTTTGTTGGAGGCTATTTCCCTTTTCACCATAGGCCTCAATACGCTCCCCGTTATCCCCTGGTACCTCTTTCTCCAAAAGGGTTTCTCCGATGCTATATGAGAAGAAAGGTATAATTCTTAGAGTGAAATTCACATGTCACAAAGCCGCTCCTCAGAAACCTCTCCAATTTCCATCTGAAGATATTTCCGTTTTCACTATAAGCCTCAAAGCGCTCCCGATCACTTAGGAGACTAATCTAAAACAGTGTTAGAATACTGCTCAATGAAAACAGAAGCTTAACTGTACGAGTGGAATTCACACAACACAGAGCAGTTTCACAGAATGCCTCCTTCTGGTTTTTATCTGAGGGTCTTTCTTTTTCAGCATATTCCTAAGAGGGTTCCCAAGTGTCCTTTCTCAGGTTCCACAGAAACAGTGATTTCAACCTGCTCAATACAAAGAATGATTTAACTTTATGAGATGAATACACACATCACAAAGCAGTTGCTCACAAAGCTTCTCTCCAGTTTTCAATAGAAGCCATTCCTTGCTCAACACAGGCCTCCGGGTGCCACTTACTACCCCTTTGCAGATTTCTCAAAGACAGAGTTTCCAAACTGGGCAATGTAGAGTAAGCTTTAACTCTGTGAAATGAATGCACATATCACAGAGCAGATTCTTGGAACGCTTCTTTCTCGGTTTTATTTGATTATATTTCACTTTTCACCATATTCTTCAAGGCGCATGAAATATCACTTTTTCAGTTGTACAGGAAAAGTGTTCAAACACTGCCTTATAGGAAAAGAGGTATAACTCCCTGAGTGGAATGCACACATCACAAAGAAGTTCACAGAAAGCTTCTTTCCAGTTTTCCTCTGAGGCTATTTCCCTTTTCAACGTAGATGTCAATATGCTCCCGAATATCACTTGGTACCTTTTTCTCCAAAAGGGTTTTCCCAATACTGTGTGAGAAGAGAGGTATAACACTGTGAGTGGAATGCACATGTCACAAAGCAGTTTCTAAGAAAGCTTCTCTCCAGTTTCTATCTGAACATATTTCTTTTTTCACCGTAAGCCTCCAACCACTCCTGAATATCCCTTCCCACGCTAAACATAAACAGGATTATGAAACTGCTCAATGAAAAGAGATTTAACTGAGAGAGAGAAATTCAGACGACACAGAGCAGTTTCACAGAAAGCTTCATTCGGGATTTTACCTGAGGATATTTCTTTCTCCATATTCTAGTGAGCGTTCCCAAATGTCTTTCCTCAGATTCAACAGAAAAAGGGATTTCAAACTGCTCAATCCACAGAATGATTTAACTCTATGAGAGGAATACTAATATCACAAAGGAGTTGCTAGAAAACTTCTCTCCAATTTTCAATGGAAGACATTTCCTTGCTCACCACAGGCCTCCAGTGCCACTTAATATCTCTTCGCAGAATCCTCAAAGTCAGACTTTCCAAACTGGGAAAGGTAGAGTAAACTTTAGCACTGTGAAATGAATGGACATGTCAGAGAGCAGTTTCTTGGGATACTTCTTTCTGGGTTTTATTTGTTGACATTTCACTTTTTGCCATAGCCTTCAATGTGCTCCGAATATCACTTATTTAGTTTTACAGGAACAGTTTTCAAACAGTGCCTTATGAGAAAAAAGGTATAACTCTCTGAGTGGAATGCACACTTCACCAAGCAGTTTCACAGAAAGTTTCTCTCCAGTTTTTATCTGACGATATTTTCTTTTTCACCATGGGCCTGAATGTGATCCTGAATATCCTTTCATGGATCCATCCATGACGGAGTTTCCAAGCTGCGTAATGTAAAGAAAGCTTTATCTGTGTGAGATGAATACACATATAACAGAGCAGTTTCATAGAAAGCTTCTTTCCAGTTTTTTTCTGAGGCTATTTCCCTTTTTGCCATAGGTGTCAACATGCTCCCGAATATCATTTGGTACCTATTTCTACAAAAGGGTTTCTCCGATTCTGTATGAGAAGAAAGGTAAATCTCTGTGAGTGGAATGCACACGTCACAAAGCAGCTCCTCTGAAATCTTCTTTCCAGTTTCTATCTGAAGATATTTCCGTTTTCAGCATAAGCCTCAAAGCGCTCCCAAATATCCCTTTGCACACTAAACACAGTGTTAGAGTACTGCTCAATGAAAAAAGAAACTAAACTCTGTGATTAGAATACACATGACACAGAGCTGTTTCACAGAAAACTACTTTCCAGTTTTTATCTGACGATTTTTTTTTTTAGTATATTCTAAAGAGCGTTCCCAATGTCCTTTTTCAGGATCCACAGAAACAGTGATTTCAAACTGCTCAATACAAAGAATGATTTAACTCTATGAGCTGAATACACACATCACAAAGCATTTGCTCAGAAAGCTTCTTTCCAGTTTTCATCAGAAGACATTTCTGTGCTCACCACAGATCTCCAGGCACCACTAAATATCCCTTTGCAGATTCCTCAAAGATAAAGTTTCCAAACTGAGCAACGTATTGTAAGTTTTAACAGTGTGAAATGAATGCACATATCAGAGAGCAGCTTCTTTGAATGCTTCTTTCTGGGTTTTATTTGAGGATAGTTCAGTTTTTGCCATAGTCTTCAATGCGATCTGAAATATCACATTTTTGGTTTTACAGGAAGAGTGTTCAAACACTGCCTTATGAGAAAAGAGGTATAACTACCTGAGTGGAATGCACATATCACAAAACAGTTTCTCAGAAAGCTTCTCCCCGATTTTTATCTGAAGATATTTCCTATTTCTACATAGGCCTGAATGTGCTCCTGAATGTCCCTTCGCAGATCCGTACATGAAGGAGTTTCGAAGCTGGGTAATGTAAAGAAAGCTTTATCTATGTGAGGTGAATTCACATAGCACAGAGCAGTTTCACAGAAAGCTTCTTTCCAGTTTTTGTCTGAGGCTATTTCCATTTTCACTATAGGCGTCAATATGCTCCCGAATATCCCTTGGTTCCTTTTTCTCCAAAAGGGTTTCCCTGATGCTGTAAAAGAAGAGAGGTATAGCACTGTGAGTGGAATGTACACATCACAAGCAGTTCCTCAGGTAGCTTCTCTCCAGTGTCTATCTGAGCATATTTCCTTTCTCACGGTGAGACTCAAAGCACTTCCGAATACCCCTTCGCACGCTAAACCTAAACAGTGTTAGAAAACTCTTCAATGAAAAGAGAAGCTTAAGTGAGTGAGAGGAATTCATATGACACATAGCAGCTTCACAGAAAGCTTCCTTCTGGATTTCATCTGAGGATATTTGTTTCTCCATATTCCAAAGAGCGATCCCAAAAGTCCTTCCTCAGATATCGCAGAAACAGTGATTTCAATCTGCTCAATCCAAGGAATGGTTTAACTCTATGAGATGAATACACACATCACAAAGCAGTTGCTCAGAAAGCTTCTTTCCCGTTTTCATCGGAAGACATTTCCTTGCTCACCACAGGCCTCTGGGGCGCCATTTAATATCCCTTCGCAGATTCCTCAAAGACAGAGTTTCCAAACTGGGCAATGTAGAGTACGCTTTAATTCTGTGAAATGAATGCACATATCAGAGAGCAGTTTCTTGGAACGCTTCTTTCTGGGTTTTATTTGAGGATATTTCACTTTTTGCCGTAGTCTTCAATGCACTCCAAAATAACACTTTTTCATTTTTACAGGAACGGTGCTCAAACACTACCTTATGAGAAAAGAAGTATATTTCCCTGAGTGGAATTCACACATCACAAAGTAGTTTCGCAGAAAGCTTCTCTCCAATTTGTATCTGAAGATATTTCCTTTTTCACCATACGCCTGAATGTGCTAAAGAATGTCCCTTTGCAAATATTTCCATGAGTGAGTAACCAAACTGCGTAATATAAGGAAAGTTTTATCTCTTTGAGATGAATAAACATATCCATCACAAACCAGTTTCACAGAAACGTTCTCTCCAGCTTTTGTCTGAAGATACTTACTTTTCTACCATAGTCGTCCATATACTCCTGAATGTCCCTTGGTAGCTTTTTCTCCAAAAGGGATTCCCCAATCCTCTATGAGAAAAAAGGCGTAAATTTGTGAGTGGAATGCACACGTCACAAAGCAGTTCCTCAGAAAGTTTCTCTCCAGTTTCTATCCCAACATGTTTCCTTTTTCACCGTAAGCCTCAAAGTGCTCCCGAATATCCCTTCGTAGACTAAACACAGTGGTAGAATACTGCTCCATGAAAAGAGAAGCTTAACTGTGTGAGTGGAATTCACACGACATAGAGCAGTTTCACAGAAATCTTCCTTCTGCTTTTTATTTGAGGGTATTTCTTTTTCAGCATATTCTTAAGAGCGTTCCCAAATGTCCTCTCTCAGGTTCCACAGAAACTGATTTCAAACTGCTCAAAGAATGATTGAACTCTATGAAATGAATACACACATCACAAAGCAGTTGCTCAGAAAGCTTCTCTCCAGTTTTCATCGGAAGACGTTTCCTTGCTCACCACAAGCCTCCGGGAGCCACTTAATATCCCTTCACAGATTCCTCAAAGACAGAGTTTCCAAACTGGGCAACATAGAGTAAGTTTTAACTCTGTGAAATGAATGCACATGTCAGAGAGCAGTTTCTTAGAACGCTTCTTTCTGAGTTTTATTTGAGGATATTTCACCTTATGCCGTAGTCTACAATGTGCTCTGAAATATCAGTTTTTCAGTTTTACAAAAACAGTGTTCAAACACTGCCTTATGAGAAAAGAGTTTTAACTCCCTGAGTGGAATGCACACATCACAAAGAAGCTTCTCAGAAAACTTCTCTCCAGTTTTCATCCGAAGATATATCCTTTTCAACCGTAGGCCTGACTGTGCTCCCAAATGTCCCTTTGAGGACGCGTCCATGATGGATTTTCCAAGCTACGTTAAGTAAAGAAAACTTTATCATGTAAGTCAAATAAAAAGAGCAAAAAGCAGATTCACAGAAATCTTCTTTCCAGTGTTTATCCAAATATATTTCCTTTTTTACCATAGTTCTGAATGTGCTCCAGAAAGTCTCTTCGAGGATCCGTCCATGAAAGAGTTTCCAAGCTGCATAATGTAACGAAAGCTTTATGTATGTGAGATGAATGCACATATCAAAGAGCAGTTTCACAGAAGGCTTCTTCCAAGTTTTTGTCTGAGGCTTTTCCCTTTTCACCATTGGCATCAATATGCTCCCGAACATCACTTGGTATCTTTTTCTCCAAAAGGGTTTCCCTGATGTTGTATGAGAAGAGAGGTAAAACACTGTGAGTGGAATGCACACATCACAAAGCAGTTCCTCGGAAAACATCTCTGCAGTTTCTACCTGAACATATATCCTTTTTCAAAGTAAACCTCAAAGGACTACCGAAAATCCCTTTGCACCCTAAATATAAACAGGGTTAGAAAACTGCTCAATGAAAAGAGAGGCTTAATGGAGCGAGAGAAATTAAGATCACACAGGGCAGTTTCACAGAAAACTTCCTTCTGGTTTTTACTTGAGGATATTTCTTTCTCCGTATTCCAAAGAGCAATCCCAAATGTCCTTCCTCAGATTCCATAGAAACAGTGATTTCAAACTGCTCAATCCAAAGAATGATCTATCTCTATGAGATGAATACACACGTCAAAAAGCAGTTGCTCAGAAAGCTTCTCTCCAATTCTCAACGGAAGACATTTCCTTGCTCACCACATATCTCTGGTCGCCAATTAATATCCTTTCAGAGATTCCTCAAGAGAGAGTTTCCAAACTGGGCAACGTAGAGTAAGCTTTATCTCTGTGAAATAAATGCACATATAAGAGAGCATTTTCTCAGATTGCTTCTTTCTGGGTTTTGTTTGAGGAGACTTCACTTTTTGCCATAGTCTCTAAAGCGCTCCAAAATATAACTTTTTCGGTTTTACAGAAACAGAGTTCAAACATTGCCTTATGAGAAAAGAGGTATAACTACCTGAGAGAATGCACACATTACAAAGCAGTTTATCAGAGTTTCTCTCCTGTGTTTATCTGAAGTATTTTCTTTTTCACCACAGGCCTGAATGTGCTCCCGAATGTCCCTTCGCGGATCCGTCAATGACAGAGTTTCCAACTGCATAATATAAAAAAGTTTTTATCTATGTGAGATCAATAAGGATATCTATCACAAAGCCGTTTCGCAGAAAGCTTCTTTCCAGATTTGTCTGATGATATTTCCTTTTTCACCATAGTGATCCATAAACTCCCAAATGTTCCATGGTAGCTTTTTCTCCAAAAGAGATTCCCCACTGCTCTATGAGAAGAAAGGTATAACTCTGTGAGTGGATTGCAAACGTCACAAAGAAGCTCCTCAGAAAGCTTGTCTCCAGTTTGTATCAGAAAATATTTCCGTTTTCACCATAAGCCTCAAAGTGATCCCGAATATCCCTTCACAGACTAAAGGAAAACAGTGTTAGAATACTGCTCAATGAGAAGAGAAGCAGAACTGTGTTAGTGGATTTCACACGACACACAGCAGTCTCACAGAATGCTTACTTCTGGTTTTTACCTGAGGGTATTTCTTTTTCAGCATATTCTAAAGAGCGTTCCCATATGTCCTTTCTCAGGTTCCACAGAAACAGTAATTTCAAACTGCTTAATCCAAAGGATGGTTTAACTCTATGAGAAGAATACACACATCACAAAGCAGCTGCTCAGAAATCTTCTTTCCAGTTTTCATGCTTCTTTCAAGTTTTCCTTGCTCAAAATAGGCCTACGGGAGCCAAGTAATGCCCCTTCGCAGATTCCTCAAAGAGAGAGTTTCCAAATTGGGCACTGTAGAGTAAACCTTAACTCTGTGTAATAAATGCAAATATCAGAGGGCAGTTTATTGGAACAATTCTTTCCGGGTTTTATTTGAGGATATTTCACTATTCGCCATAGTCTTCAATGCGCTCTGTAATATCACTTTTTCGTTTTTACAGGAAAAGTGTTCAAACACTACCTTATGAGAAAAGAGGTACAACTCCCTAAGTGGAATGCACATGTCACAAAGCAGTTTCTCAAAAGCATCTCTCCAGTTTTAATCTGAAGATATTTCCATTTTCAACATAGGCCTGAATGTACTCCTGAATCTCCCTTCTCAGATCCATCCATGACGGAGTTTCCAAACTGTGTAATATAAAAACAGTTTAATCTATGTGAGATGAATAAACATATCTATCACAAAGCAGTTTCACAGAAATCTTCTTTTCAGATTATCTCTGAGGATACTTCCTTTTTCACCATAGCCATCCACATACTCCCGAATGTCCCTTGGTGGCTTTTTCTACAAAAGGGATTCCCCAATACTCTATGAGAAGAAAGGTATAATTCTGTGAGTGGAATGCACATGTCACAAAGCAACTTCTCAGAAAGCTTCTCTCCTGTTTGTCTCTGAAGATATTTCCTTTTTCACTGGAAACCTCAAAGCGCTCCCAAATATCCCTTCACAGAATAAACAAAAACAGTGTTAGAATACTGCTCAATGGAAAGAGAAGCTTAACTGTGCAAGTGGAATTCACATGACCCAGAGGAGTTTCACAGAAAGCTTCCTTCTGGTTTCTATCTGAGGTTATTTCTTTTTCAGGATATTCTTTAGAGCGTTCCCAAATGTCCTTTCTCAGATTCCACAGAAACAGTGATTTCAAACTGCTCAATTGAAAGAATGATTTAGCTATATGAGATGAATACAAACATCACAGAAAGGATGTTCAGAATGGTTCTCTCAAATTTTCGATGGAAGATAGTTCCTTGCTTGCCACAGGCCTCTGGTCGCCACTTAATATCCCTTCTCAGATTCCTCAAAGACAGACTTTCCAAACTGGGAAATGTAGAGTAAACTTTAACTCTCTGAAATGAATGCACATGTCAGACAGCAGTTTCTTGGAATGCTTCTTTTTGGGTTTTATTTGAGGATATTTCACTTTTCACCATAGTCTTCAATGCACTCCAAAATATCACCTTTTTGGTTACAGGAACAGTGTTCAAACACTGCCTTATGAGAAAAGTGGTATAACTCCCTGAGGAGAAGGCACACATCACCAGGCAGTTTCTCAGAAAGCTTCTCTCCAGTTTTTATCTGAAGATATTTCCATTTTCACCAGAGTCCTGAATGTGCTCCCGAATGTCCCTTTGGGGATCAGTCCATGACAGAGTTACCAAGCAGTGGAATGTAAAGAAAGCTTTATCTACGTGAGATGAATAAACACAGCAAAAAGCAGATTCACAAAAAGCTTCTTTCCAGTTTTCATCTGAAAATATTTCCTTTTTCACCATAGTCCTGAATGTGCTCCCAAATGTACCTTCGCGGATCTTTCCATGTCAGAGTTTCCAAGCTGCGTACTGTAAATGAAGCTTTATCTATGTGACATGAATACATATATCACAGAGTAGTTTCACAGAAAGCTTCTTTCTTGTTTTTATCTGAGACTATTTCCCTTTTCACAAGAGGCCTCAATGTGCTCCCGGATATCCCTTGGTAAATTTTTCTCCAAAAGGGTTTCCCTGATGCTGTATGAGAAGAGAGGTATAACACTGTAAGTGGAATGCACACGTCACAAAGCAGTTCCTCAAAAAGCTTCTCTTCAGTTTCTATCTCACATATTTCCTTTTTCACTGTAAGCCTCAAAGCACTCCTGAAAATCCCTTCACACGCTAAACATAAGCAGTGTTAGAATACGGCTCAATGCAAATAGAAGCTTAACTGTGCGAGTGGAATTCACACAACACAGGGCAGTTTCACAGAAAGCGTCCTTCTGGTTTTTATCTGAAGATATTTCCCTTTTCACCATAGTCCTGAATGTGCTCCCAAATGCCCTTCACGGATCCGTCCATGACAGAGTTTCCAAGCTGTGTAATGTAAAGACAGTTTTATCAACGTGAGATGAATAAACATAGCAAAAAGCAGATTTGCAGAAAGCTTCTTTCCAGTTTTTATCTGAATATATTTCCTATTTCACCATAGTCATGAATGTGCTCCCAAATGTCCCTTCGTGTATCCATCCGTGACAGATTTTCCAAGCTGTGCAATGTAAAGAAAGCTTTAACTATGTGACATGAATACAAATATCACCAAGAAGTTTCACAGAAAACTTCTTTCCAGTATTTTTGAGGCTATTTCCCTTTTCACCATGGGTGTCAATATTCTCCCCAATATCACTTTGTACCTATTTTTCCAAAAGGGTTTCCCGATGCTATATAAGAAGAGAGGTATAACGCTGTGAGTGGAATGCACATGTCACAAAGGAGTTCCTCGGAAAGCTTCTCTCCAGTTTGGATCTGAACATATTTCCTTCTTCACCGTAAGCCTCAAAGCCCTCCCGAATGTCCCCTCACACGCTAAACGTAAACAGTGTTACAAAACTGCTCAATGAAAAGAGAGGCTTAACTGAGCGAGATGAATTGAGACGACAGAGCAGTTTCACAGAAATTCTCCTTCTGGATTTTACCTGAGGATATATCCTCCTCCTTATTCTAAGGAGCATTCCCAAATGTCCATCCTTAGATTCCACAAAAGCAGTGATTTCAAACTGCTCGATCCAAAGAATGGTTTAACTATATGAGATGAATACACACATTACAAAGCAGTTGCTGAGAAACTTCTCTCCAGTTTTCATCGGAAGACGTTTCCTTTTTCACCACAAGCTTCCAGGCGCCACTTAATATCCCTTCACATATTCCTCAAAGACAAAGTTTCCAAACTGAGCAATGTAGGGTAAGCTTTAACTCTCTGAAATGAATGCACATATCAGAGAACCGCTTCTTGGAATGCTTCTCTCCGGGTTTTATTTGAGGATATTTCACTTTGTGCAGTAGTCTTCCATGTGCTCCAAAATATTAATTTTTCAGTTTTATATGAACAGTGTTCAAACACTGCCTTATGAGAAAAGTGGTATAACTCCCTGAGTGGAATGCATACATCACAAAGCCGTTTCTCAGGAAGCTTCTATCCAGGTTTTATCTGAAGATATCTCCTTTTTCACCATAGGCCTGAATGTGCTTCCAAGTGTCCCTTCGCTGATCTATCCATGATGGAGTTTCCAAACTGCGTAATATAAGGAAAGTTTTATTTATGTGAGATGAGTAAACATATCTATCACAAAGCAGTTTCACGGAAATCTTTCCAGTTTTTTTCTGAGGATATATCCTTTTTCACCATAGCCGTCCATATACTCCCAAATGCCCCCTGGTAGCTTTTTCTCTGAAAGGGATTCCCCAATCCTCTATGAGAAGAGAGGTATAATTCTGAGAGTGAAATGCACATGTCACAAAGCAGTTCCTCAAAAAGATTCTCTCCAGTTTCTATCTGAAGCTATTTCCTTTTTCACCTTAAGCCTTAAAGTGCTCCCGAATATCCCTTCTTAGACTTAAGAAAACAGTGTTAGAATACTGCTCAATGAAAAGACAAGTTTAACTGTGTGAGTGGATTTCACGTGACACAGAGCAGTTTCACAGAAAGCTTCCTTCTTGTTTCTATCTGAGGTTATTTCTTTTTCAGGATATTTTAAAGTGCGTTCGTTGATGTCCTTTCTCAGATTCCACAGAAACAGTGATTTCAAACTGCTCAATCCAAAGAATGATTTAACTCTCTGAGATGAATAAAAACATCACAAAAGAGTTGCTCAGAAAGCTTCTCTCCAATTTTCAACGGAAGACACTTCCTCGCTCGCCACAGGCCTCTGGTTGTCACTAAATATACCTTTGCTAAAACCTCAAAGACAGACTTTCCGAACTGGGAAATTTAGAGTAAACTTTAACCCTGTGAAATGAATGGCATGTCAGAGAGCAGTTTCTTAGAATGCTTCTTTCTGGATTTTATTTGAAAACATTTCACTTGTCACCATAGTCTTCAGTGTGCTCCGAAAATCACTTTTATAGTTTTACAGGAACAGTGTTCACACAGTCCCTTATGAGAAGAAAGGTATAACTCCGTGAGTGGAATGCACACAACACCAAGCAGTTTCTCAGAAAGATTCTCTCCAGTTTTTATTGGACGATATTTCTTTTTCCACCATAGGCTCGAATGTGATCCTGAATATCCCTTTGCGGATCCATCCATGATGGAGTTTCCAAGCTGCGTAAAGTAAAGAAAGCTTTATCTATGTGAGATGAATAAACATAGCAAAAAACAGATTTAGAGAAAGCTTCATTCCAGTTTTTATCTGAAGATATTTCCTTTTTCACCATAGTCCTGAATGTGCTCCCGAATGACCCTTCGTGGATCCGTCCATGACAAAGTTTCCAAGCTGTGTAATGTAAAGAAAGCTTTATCTATATGACATTAATTCACGTATCACAGAGCAGTTTCATAGAAAATATCTTTCCAGTTTTTGTCTGAGGCTATTTCCCTTTTCACCATAGGCATCAACATGCTCCCGAATATCACTTGGTAACTTTTTCTCCAAAAGGGTTTCCCCAATGCTGTATGAGAAGGGAGGTATAACACTGTGAGTGGAATGCACACATCACAAAGCAGTTCCTCGGAAAGCTTCTCTCCAGTTTCGGTCTGAACATATTTCCTTTTTCACTGTAAGCCTCAAAGTGCTCCTGAATGTCCCTTCACAAGCTAAATATAAACAGGGTTAGAAAACTGCTCAATGAAAAGAGAAGTTTAACTGAGTGAGAGGAATTAAGATGACACAGAGCAGTTTCACAGAAAGCTTCCTTCTGTATTTTTCCTGAAGATATTTCCTCCTTCATATTCTAAGGAGCATTCCCAAATATCCATCCATAGATTCCACAAAAAAAGTGATTTCAAAGTGCTTGATCCAAAGAATGGTTTACCTCTATGAGATGAATACACACATCACAAAGCAGTTACTCAGAAACTTTTCTCCAGTTTTCATTGGAAGTCGTTTCCTTGTTCACCACAACCCTCCAGGTCCCACTTAATATCCCTTCACAGATTCCTCAAAGAGAGAGTTTCCAAACTGGGCAATGTAGAGTAAGTTTTAGCTCTGTGAAGTGAATGCACATATCAGAGAGCAGTTTCTTGGAACGCCTCTTTTGGGTTTTATTTGAGGATATTTCACTTTTTGCCATAGTGTTCAATGCGCTCTGTAATATCACTTTTTTGGTTTTACAAGAAAAGTGTTCAGACACTGCCTTATGAGAAAAGAGGTATAACTCCCTGAGTGGAATGCACACATCACAAAGCAGTTTCTCAGAAAGCTTCTCTCCAGTTTTTGTCTGAAGATATTTCCGATTTCACCATAGGCCTGAATGTGCTCCCGAATGTCCCTTCGCGATCCATCCATGATGGAATTTCAAAACTGCATAATAGAAAGAAAGTTTTATCTATGTGAGATGAATAAACGTAGCTATCACAAAGCAGTTTCCGAGAAAGCTTCTTTCCAGTTTTTGTCTGACGATATTTCCTTTTTCACCATAGAAGTCCATATACTCACGAATATCCCCTGGTAACTTTTTCTTCAAAAGGGATTCCCCAATCCTCTATGAGAAGAAAAGTATAACTCTGTGTGTGGAATGCACACGTCACAAAGCAGCTCCTTGGAAAGTTTCTCTCCAGTTCATATCTGAAGATATTTCCATTTTCACCATAAGCCTCAAAGCACTCCCGAGTATCCCTCAGCAGACTAAACAAAAACAATGTTAGAATTATTCTCAATGAAAGCGGAAACTTAACGGTGCGAGTGGAATTTACATGACACAGAGAAGTTTCACAGAAAGCTTCCTTCTGGTTTTTATCAGAGGGTATTTCTTTTTCTGCACATTCTTAAAAGTGTTACCAAATGTCCTTTCTCAGTTTCCCCAGAAAGAGTGATTTCAAACAGCTCATTCAAAGAATGATTTAACTCTATGAGATGAATACACACATCACAAAGCAGTTGCTCAGAAAGCTTCTCTCCAGTTTTCAGCGGAAGACATTTCCTTGCTCACCACAGGCCTCTGGTCGCCACTTAATATCCATTTGCAGAATCCTCAAACACAGACTTTCCAAACTGGGAAATGTACAGTAAGCTTTAACTCTCTGAAATGAATGCATATGTTCAGAGAAGAGTTTCTTGGAACGCTTCTTTCTAGGTTTTACTTCAGGATATTTCACTTTTCGCCGTAGTCTTCCATATGTTCCAAATTATTACTTTTTCGGTTTTACAGGAACAGTGTTCAAACACTGCCTTATGAGGAAAGATTTATAACTCCCTGAGTGGAATGCACACATCACAAAGCTGTTTCTCAGAAAGCTTCTATCCAGTTTTTATCTGAAGATATCACCTTTTTCACCGTAGGCCTGAATGTGCTCACAAATGTCCCTTCGCAAATCTGTCCATGACAGAGTTTCCACACTGCCTAATATAAGGAAAGTTTTATCTATGTGAGATGAATAAATATATCTATCACAAAGTAGTTTCAGAGAAATCCTCTTTCGAGTTTTTGTCTTGGATATTTCCTTTTTCACCATAGGCCTCAATGTGCTCCCGAATATCCCTTCTTGGTTCATCCATGGCGGAGTTTCCAAGCTGAGTAATATAAAGAAAGCTTCATCTGTGTGAAATGAATAAACATAGCAAAAAACAGATTCACAGAAAGCTTCTTTCCAGTTTTTATCTGAAGATATTTCCTTTTTCATCATAGTCCTGTATGTGCTCCTGAATGTCCCTTCGTGGATATGTCCATGACAGAGTTTTCCTACTGCATAATGTAAAGAAAGCTTTATCTATGTGAGATAAGTACACATATCACAGAGCAGTTTCACAGAAAGCTTCTTTCCAGTTTTTGTGTGAAGCTATTTCACTTTTCACCATAGGCGTCAATATGCTCCCGAATATCCCATGATTCCTTTTTCTCCAAAAGGGTTTCCCTGATGCTGTATGAGAAAATAGGTATAACACTGCGAGTGGAATGCACACGTCAAAAGCTGTTCCTCGGAAAGCTTCTCTCCAGTTTCAATCTGAACATACTTCCTTTTTCACCATAAGCTTCAAAGTGCTCCTGAATATACCTTTATGTTTATGCTAAACATAAACAGTGTTAGAAACTGCTCAATGAAAAGAGAGGTTAAATGTGTAATAGGAATTCACGTGACACACAGCAGTTTCACAGAAAGCTTCCTTCTGTTTTTTATCTGAGGATATTTCTTTCTCCATATTCCATAGAACATTCCAAAATGTCCTTCATCAGATTCCACAGAAATAGTAATTTTAAAGTGCTCAATCCAAAGAATGCTTTAACTCTATGAGATGAATACACACATCACAAAGCAGTTGCTCAGAAAGCTTCTCTCCAGTTTTCACCAGAAGGCATTTCCTTGCTCACCACAGGCCTCTGGGCGCCACTTAATATCCCTTCGCAGATTCCTTAAAGACAGAGTTTTCGAACTGGGCATTGTAGAGTAAGCTTGAACTCTGTGAAATGAATGCACATATCAGAGTGCAGTTTCTTGCAACGCTGCTTTCTGGATTTTATTTGAGGATATTTCACTTTTCACCATAGTCCACAATGTGCTCTGAAATATCACTTTTTTGGTTTTACAGGAATAGTGTTCAAGCACTGCCTTAAAAGAAAAGAGGTATAGCTACCTGAGTGGAATGCAAACATCACAAAGCAGTTTCACAGAAATCTTCTCTCCAGTTTTTATCTGAATAGATTTCCTTTTTCACCATAGGCCTGAATTTGATCCCGAATATCCCACTGTGCATCTGTCCATGACAGAGTTTCCAGGCTGTGTAATGTAAAGAAAACTTTATCTATGTGAGATGAATAAACATAACAAAAGCAGATTCACAGTACACTTCTTTCCAGTTTTTATCTGAAGATATTTCCTTTTTCACCATATTCCTGAATGTGCTCCGGAATGTCCCATTGCACATCCACCCATGACAGAGTTTCCAAACTGCATACTGTAAGAAAGTTTTATGTATGTGAGATGAATATACATATCTATCACAAAGCAATTTCACAGAAAATTTCTTTCCAGTTTTTGTCTCAGGATATTTCCTTTTTCACCACAGCCATCCATATATCCTGAATGTCCCTTTGTAACTTTTTCTCCAAAAGGGATTACCCAATCCTCTACGAGAAGAAAGGAATAGTAACTCTGTGAGTGCAATACACAAGTCATAAAGCAGCTCCTCGGAAAACTTCTCTGCAGTTTCGATCTGAAGATATTTAAGTTTTCACCATAAACCTCATACTGCTCCTAAATATCCCTTGGCAGACTAAAAAAAAAAAAAAAAAAAAAAAAAAAAAAAAAAAAACAAAAAAAAAAAAAACAGCGTTAGAATACTGCTCAATGAAAAGAGAAACTTAACTGTGCAAGTGGAATTCAAGGAGCAGTTTCACAGAAAGATTCCTTCTGGTTTTTATCTAAGAGTATTTCTTTTTCAGCATATTCTTAAGAGCATTCCCAAATGTCCTTTCTCAGGTTCCACAGAAAGAGTGATTTCAAACTGCTCAATCCAAAGAATGATTTAACTCTATTAGATGAATACACACATCACAAAGCAGTTGCTCAGAAAGCTTCTCTTGAGTTTTCAACGGAAGACATTTCCTTGCTCGCCACAGGCCTCCGGTCGCCACTTAATATCCCTTCGAAGAACCATCAAAGACAGACTTTCCAAACTTGGAAATATCGAGTCAGCTGTAACTCTGAAATGAATGCACAAGTCAGAAAGTAGGTTCTTGGAACACTTCTTTCTGTGTTTTATTTCAGGATATTTCACTTTTTGCCATAGTCTTCCATGTGCTCCGAAATATTACTTTTTCGGTTTTACAGGAACAGTGTTCAAAAAGTGTCTTAAGAGAAGAATGCTATAACTCCTTGAGTGGAACGCACAGATCACCAAGCAGTTTCTCAGAAAGCTTTTCCCCAGTTTTCATCTGACCATATTTCCTTTTTCATCACAGGCCTGAATTTGATCTCAAATATCCCTTCGTGGATCTATCCATGACCAAATTTCCATGCTGTGTAATGTAAAGAAAGCTTTATCTATGTGAGAGTAATAAACATACCCAAAAGCAGATTCACAGAAAGCTTCTTTCCACTTTTTATCTGAAGATATTTCCTTTTCCACCATGGTCCTGAATGTGCTCCTGAATGTCCCTTCGTGGATCCGTCCATTACAGAGTTTCCAAGCTGCGTAATGTAAAGAAAGCTTTATCTATGTGAAATGAATACACATATCACAGAACAGTTTCATAGAAAGCATTTTTCCAGTTTTTGTCTGAGGCTATTTCCCTTTCCACTATAGGCATCAACATGCTCCCGAATATCACTTGATACCTTTTTCTCCAAAAGGATTTCCCCAATTCTGTATGAGAAGAGAGGTATAACACTGTGAGTGGAATGCACACATCACAAAGCAATTCCTCAGAAAGCTTCTCTCCGGTTTCCGTCAGAACATATTTGTTTTTTCACCGTAAGCCTCAAAGCGCTCCTGAATATCCTTTCACATGCTACACATAAACAGGGTTAGAAAACTGCTCAAAGGAAAGAGAGGCTTATCTGAGTGAGAGGAATTAAGACGACCCAGAGCAGTTTCACAGAAAACTTTCTTCTGGATTTTACCTGAGAATGTTTCTTTCTCCATATTCTAAGGAGTGTTCCCAAATGTCCTTCCTCAGATTCCACAAAAACAATGATTTGAAACTACTCCATCCAAAGAATGGTTTAACTCTGTGAGATGAATACACACATCAAAAAGCAGTTGCTCAGAAAGCTTCTCTCCAGTTTTCATAGGAGGAGATTTCCTTGCTCACTACAAGTCTCTGGGCACCACTTAATAGCCCTTCACAGAATCCTCAAAGGCAAAGTTTCCAAACTAGGAAATGTAGAGTAAGCTTTAACTCTGTGAAATGAATGGACATGTCAGAGAGCAGTTTCTTGGAATGCTTCTTACGGGTTTTATTGGACAACATTTCACTTTTCGCCATAGTCTTCAATGTGCTGCAAATATCACTTTTTTAGTTGTACAGGAACAGTGTTCAAACAGTGCCTTATGAGAAAATAGGTACAACTCCCTGAGTGTAATGCACACATCACCAAGCAGTTTCTCAGAAAGCTTCTCTCCAGTTTTTATCTAAAGATATTTCCTTTATCACCATAGGCCCGAATGTGATCCCGAATATACCTTCACGGATACATCCATGATGGAGTTTCCAAGCTGCATAATGTAAAGAAAGTTTTATCTATGTGAGATGCATAAACATATCTATCAAAAAACATTTACACAGAAAGCTTCCTTTCAGTTTTTGCCTGAAAATACTTCCTTTTTCACTGTAGCCCTCCATATGGTGAATGTCCCCTGGTAGCTTTCTCTCCAAAAGGGATTTCATAATCCTGTATGACAAAAAAGATATAACTCTATCAGTGGAATGCACACATCACAAAGCAGTTCCTTGAAAAGCTTCTCTCCAGTTTCTTTCTCGAGATATTTTTTGTTTCACCGTAAGTCTCAAAGTGCTCCCAAATATCCCTTCACACGCTAAACATAACCAGGGTTAGAAAACTGCTCGGTGAAAAGAGAGGCTTAACTGAGCGAGGGGAATTAAGATGACACAGAGCAGTCTCCCAGAAAGCTTCCTTCTGGATTTTACCTGAGGATATTTCTTTCTCCATATTCTAAGGAGCATTCCCAAATGTCCTTCCCCAGATTCAACAAGAGCAGTGATTTCAAACTGCTCAATCCAAAGAATGATTTAACTCTCTGAGATGAATACAAACATCACAAAAGAGTTGCTCAGAAAGCTTCTCTCCAATTTTCCACTGAAGACATTTCCTTGCTCGCCACAGGCCTCCATTTGCCACTTAATATCCCTTCACGGAATCCTCAAAGACAGACTTTTCAAACTGGGAAATGTAGAGTAAGCTTTGACTCTCTGAAATGAATGGACATGTCACAGAGCAGTTTCTTGGAGCGCTTCTTTCTGGGTTTAATTTCAGGATATTTCACTTTTCACTACAGTCTTCCAATGTGCTCCGAAATATCACCTTTTCAGTTTTAGAGGAACAGTGTTCAAACACTGCCTTATGAGAAAAGAGGTATAACTCCCTGAGTGGAATGCACACATCACAAAGCAGTTTCTTAGAAACCTTCTTGCCAGTTTTTATCTGAAGGTATTTCCTTTTTCCCCATTGGCCTGAATGTGCTCCAGAACGTCCTTTCACGAATCCATCCATGATGGAGTTACCAAACTGCATAATATAAAGAAACTTTTATCTATGTGAGATGCATAAACATAGCGAAAAGCAGATTCACAGAAAGATTCCTTCCAGTTTTTAACTGAAGATATTTCCATTTTCAACATAGTCCTGAATGTGCTCCTGAATGTCCCTTCATGGATTCATCCATGACAGAGTGTCCAAGCTGCGTAATGTAGAGAAAGCTTTATCTATGTGAGATGAATACACATATCACAGAATAGTATCACAGAAAGAGTTTCCCCGATGTGGTATGAGAAGAGAGGTAGAACACTGTGAGTGGATTGCACACGTCACAATGAAGTTCTGCAGAAAGCTTCTATCTAGTTTCTAAGAGATCATATTTTTTTTCACCATAAGCCTCAAAGTGCTCCCTCATATCCCTTCGTACACTAAACATGAACAAAGTTAGAAAACTGCTCAATGAAAAGACAAGCTTAACTGAGGAAGAGGAATTCACATGACACACAGCAGTTTCACAGAAAGCTTCCTTCTGGTTTTTATCTGTGGATATTTCTTTCTCCATATTCTAAAGATCTTTCCCAAATGTCCCTCCTCAGATTCCACGGAAGCAGTGATTTCTAACTGTTCAGTCCAAAGAATGATTTAACTCTATGAGATGAATACACCATCACAAAGCAGTTGCTCAGAAAATTCTCTCCAGTATTCATCAGAAGACATTTCCTTGCTCACTACAGGCCTCCGGGCGACACTGAATATCCCTTCGCAGATTACTGAAAGACAGAGTTTACAAACTGGGCAATGTAGAGTAAGACTTACCTCTGTGAAATGAATGCACATATCCGAGAGCAGTTTCTTTGAATGCATCTTTCTGGGTTTTATTTGAGGATATATCACTTTTCGCCAGAGTCTTCAATACACTCTGAAATATCACTTTTTCGTTTTACAGGAACAGTGTTCAAACACTGCCTCATGAGAAAAGTGGTAATACTCCCTGAGTGGAATGCACACATCACAAAGTAGTTTCTCAAAAAGCTTCTCTCCATTTTTTTTTTTTTGAAGAAATTTCCTTTTTCACCATAGGCCTCAGCACTTTCAAATATCCCATCGCAGACCCGTCCATGACAGATTTTCCAAACTGCGTAATATAGAGGAAGTTTTATCTATGTGAGATGAATAAACATAACAAAAAGAAAATTCACAGAAAATTTCTTTCCAGTTTTATCTGAAGATATTTCCTTTTTCGACATAGTCCTAAATGTGCTCCCGAATATCACTTCTCGAGTCATCCATGACAGAGTTTCCAAGCTGTGTAATGTAGAGAAAACTTATCTATGTGAGATGAATACACATATCACAGAACAGTATCACAGAAAGGGTTCCCCGATATTGTATGAGAGAGAGGTATAACACTGTGAGTGGAATGCACACGTCACAAAACAGTTTCATGGAATGTTTCTCTCCAGTTTCTATCTGAACATATTTTCTTTTTTCACCATAAGCCTCAAAGTGCTCCCATATATCCCTTCACACGCTAAACATAAACAGTGTTAGAAAACTTCTCAATGAAAAGAGAAGCTTAACTGAGGAAGAGAAATTCCCACGACACATAGCAGTTTCACAGAAAGCTTTCTTCTGGTTTTTATCTGAAGATATTTCTTTCTTCATATTCTAGGAGCGTTCTCAGATGTCCTACCTCAGATCCCACAGTAACAGTTATTTCAAACTGCTCAATCCAAAGAATAGCTTAACTCTATGAAATGAATACACACACCACAAAGCAGTTGCTCAGAAAGCTTCTCTCCAGTTTTCATCGGAAGACATTTCCTTGCTCACCACAGGCCTCTGGGCTCCACTGAATATCCCTTCACAGATTCCTCAAAGACAGAGTTTCCAAACAGGGCAACTTAGAGTAAGCTTTACCTCTGTGAAATGAATGTACATATCAGAGAGCAGTTTCTTGGAACGCTTCTTTCTGAGATTTATTTGAGGATATTTCACTTTTGCACTAGTCTTAAATGTGCACCAAAATATCACTTTTTCGGTTTTACAGGAGCAGTGTTCACACACTGCCTTAGGAGATAAGAGGTATAACTCCCTATGTGGAATGCACACATCACAAAGCAGTTTCTCAGAAAACTTCTTTCCAGTTTTTATCTGAAGATATTTCCTTTTTCACCAAAGGCCTTAATGTGTTGCCGAATGTCCCTTCGCTGATTCTTCCATGATGGAGTTTCCAAACTGTGTAGTATAAAGTTTTATCTCTGTTTGATGAATAAACATATGTATCACAAAGCATTTTCATAGAAAGTGACTTTCAAGTTTTTGTCTGAGGATATTTCCTTTTTCACCATAGCCGTCCATATACTCCCGAAGGTCCCTATTTAGCCTTTTCTCCAAGAGGGATTTTCCAGTCCTCTATGAGAAGGAAGGTATAACTCTGTGAGTGGAATGCACACATCACAAAGCAGCTCCTCTGAAAGTTTCTCTCCAGTTTCTATCTGAAGATATTTCCGTTTTCACCATAAGCCTCAAAGTGCTGCCGAATATCCTTTCGCAGACTAAACACAGAGTTAGAAAACTGCTCAATGAAAAAGAGAAGCTTAACTGAGCAAAAGGAATTCACATGACACAAAGCAGTTTCACAGAAAGCTTCCTTCTGCTTTTTATCTGAGGATATTTCTTTCTCCATACTCTAAAGAGAGTTCCCAGATATTCCTCCTCAGATTCCACAGAAACAGTGATTTCAAACTGCTCAATCCAAACAATGGTTTAACTCTATGACATGAACACACACATCACAAAGCAGTAGCTCAGAAAGTTTCTCTACAGTTTTCATCAGAAGACATGTCATTGTCCACCACAGGCCTCTGGGTACCACTAAATATCCCCTCACAGATTCCCCAGAGACAGATTTTCCAAACTGGGTAATGTAGAGTAAGCTTTATCTCTGGGAAATGAATGCTCATATCAGAGAGCAGTTTCTTGGAACGCTTCTTTCTGGGTTTTATCTGAGGATATTGCACTTTTCACCATAGTCTTCAAAGCTCTCCGAAATATCATTTATTGATTTTTCAGGAACAGTGTTCAAACACTGCCCTATGGGAAAAGATGTATAACTCCCTGAGTGGAATGCACACATCACAAAGCAGTTTATTAGAAAGCTTCTCTCCTGTTTTTATCTGAAGAGATTCCCTTTTTCACCATAGGCATGAAGGTGTCCCGAATGTCCCTTTGCAGATCATTGCATAATGGAGTTTCCAAACTGCATAATATAAAGAAAGTTTTATCTATGTCAGATGAATACACATATCTATCACAAAGCAGTTTCACAGAAATTTTCTTTCCAGTTTTGGTCTGAGGATATTTCTTTTTTCAACGTAGCCATCCGTATACCCCTGAACGTCCCTTGGTAGCTTTTTCTCCAAAAGGGATTCCCCAATCCTCTATGAGAAGAAAGGCATAACTCTGTGAGTGGAATGCACACGTCCCAAAGCAGCTCCTCGGAAAGCTCTCCAGTTTCTTTCTGAAGATATTTCCGTTTTCACCATAAGCCTCAAAGCACTTCTGAATATCACTTGGAAGACTAAACACAGTGTTAGAACACAGCTCAATGAAAAGAGAACCTGAAGTGTGCGAGTTTAATTCAAACGACACAGAGCAGTTTCACAGAAAGCTTCCTTCTGCTTTTTCTCTGAGGGTATTTCCTGATCAGCATATTCTAAAGAGCATTCCCAAATGTCCTTTCTCAGATTTCACAGGAACAGTGATTTCAAAGTACTTAATCCAAAGAAAGATTTAACTCTATGAGATGAATACACACATCACAAAGCAGTAACTCAGAGACCTTCAGTCCAGTTTTCATTGGAAGACATTTCTTTGCTTACCATATGCCTCCGGGCGCCACTTACTATCCCTTCACAGATTCCTCAAAGACAGAGTTTCCAAACTGGGCAACGTAGTGTAAATTTTAACTCTGTGAAATGAATGCACATATCAGAGAGCAGATTCTTGGAACGCTTCTTTCTGGGTTTTATCTGAGGATATTTCCCTTTCTGCCATAGTCTTCAAGGTGCTCCGAAATATAACTTTTTTGGTTTTACAGGAACAGTGTTCAAACACTGCCTTATGAGAAAAGAGGTATAAGTCCCTGAGTGGAATGCACAGATCACAAAGCGTTTCTCAGAAAGCTTCTCTCCAGTTTTTATCTACAGATATTTCCTTTTTCATCATAAGCCTGAATGTGCTCCCGAATGTCCCTTCGCAGATTCGTCCGTGATGGAGTTTACAAACTGCATAATATAAAGAAAAGTTTATATATGTGATATGAATAAACATATCTATCATGAAGCAGTTTCACAGAAATCTTCTTTCCAGTTTTTGTCTGGGTACCTTTCCTTTTTCACCATAGTCCTGAATGTGCTCCCGATTTTCCCTTCATGGATCCATCCATGACAGAGTTTCCAAGCTGCGTAATGTAAAGAAAGCATTATCTATGTGAGATGAGTACACATAGCATGGAGCAGTTTCACAGAAAGCTTCTTTCCAGTTTTTGTCTGAGGCTATTTCCGTTTTCACCATAGGCGTCAATATGCTCCCGGTTATCCCTTGGTACCTTTTCTCCAAAAGGGTTTCTACGATTCTGTATTAGAAGAAAGGTATAATTCTGTGAGTGCAATGCACAAGTCACAAAGCAGCTCCTCAGAAAGCTTCTCTCCAGTTTCTATCTGAAGATATTTCCATTTTCACCATAAATCTCAGAGCACTCCCGAATATCCCTTAGGACACTAATCTAAAACAGTGTTAGAATACTGCTCAATGAAAACAGAAGCTTAACTGTGTGAGTGGAATTCATATGACACAGAACAGTTTCACAGAATGCCTCCTTCTGGTTTTTATCTGAGGGTCTTTCTTTTTCAACATATGTTTAAGAGCATTCCCAAATGTCCTTTCTCAGCTTCCACAGAAACAGTGATTTCAACCTGCTCAATCCAAAGAATGATTTAACTCTATGAGATGAATACACACATCACAAAGCAGTTGCTCACAAAGCTTCTCTCCAGTTTTCAACAGAAGACATTTCCTTGCTCAACACAGGCCTCCGGGTGCCACTTACTACCCCTTCACAGATTAATGAAAAACAGAGTTTCCAATCTGGGCAATGTAGAGTAAGCTTTAACTCTGTGAAATGAATGCCCATATCAGAGAGCAGATTCCTGGAACGCTTCTTTCTCGGTTTTATTTGATTATATTTCATTTTTCACCATAGTCTTCAAGGCGCATGAAATATCACTTTTTCAGTTTTACAGGAACAGTGTTGAAACACTGCCTTGTAGGAAACGAGGTATAACTCCCAGAGTGGAATGCACACATCACAAAGCAGTTTCTCAGAAAGCTTCTCTCCAGTTTTCATCTGACGATATTTCCTTTTTCACCCTTGGCCCAAGTGTGATCCCAAATATCCCTTTGCAGATCCATCCATGACGGAATTTCCAAGCTGCGTAAGGTAAAGAAAGCTTTATATATGTGTGATGAATAAACATAGCAAAATACAGATTCACAGAAAACTTCCTTCTAGTTTTTATCTGAGGATATTTCTTTTTTCACCATTGTCCTGAATGTGCTCCTGAATGTCCCTTCGTGGATCCGTCCAGGACAGAGTTTCCAAGCAGTGTAATGTAAAGAAAGCTTTACCTATGTGAGATGAATGCACATATCACAGAGCAGTTTCACAGAAAGATTCTTTCCAGTTTTTGTCTGATGCTATTTCCCTTTACACCATAGGCATCAATATGCTCCGAATATCACTTGGTACCGTTTTCTCCCAAAGGGTTTCCCCAATGCTGTATGAGAAGAGAGGTATAACACTGTGACTGGAACACACACGGCACAAAGCAGGTCCTAAGAAAGCTTCCCTCTAGTTTCTATCAGAACATATTTCCTTTTTCACTCTAAACCCCAAACCGCTCCCGAATATCCGTTTCCATGCTAAACATAAACAGGATTATAACACTGTTCAATGAAAAGAGAGGCTTAACTGAGCGAGAGGAATTGAGACGACATAGAGCAGTTTCAGAGAAAGCTTCATTCCGGGTTTTACCTGAGGATATTTCTTTCTCCATATTCTAAGGAGCGCTCCCAAATGTCCTTCCTCAGATTCCACAGAAACAGGGATTTCATACTGCTCAATCCAAGGAATGGTTTAACCCCATGAGACGAATACAAACATCACAAAGCAATTGCTAAGAAAGCTTCTCTCCAGTTTTCATCAGAAGACGTTTCCTTGCTCACCAGAAGCCTCCAGTCATCACTTAATATCCCTTCACAGATTCCTCAAAGACAGAGTCTCCAAACTGTGCAACGTAGAGTAAGCTTTACTCTGTGAAATGAATGCACATATCAGGGAGCAGTATCTTGGAATGCTTGTCTCTGGGTTTTATTTGAGAATATTTCACTTTTCGCCATTGTCTTCAATAACGTCTGAAATATCACTTTTTCAATTTTACAGGAACAGTGTTCAAACACTGCCTTATGAGAAAAGAGGTATAACTCCCTGAGTGGAATGCAAACATCACAAAGCACTTTGTCAGAAAGCTTCTATCCAGTTTTTATCTGAAGATATCTCCTGTTTCACTGTAGGTCTGAATGTGCTTCTGTATTTCTCTTAGCGGATCCGTCCTTGATGGAGTTTCCAAACTGTGCAATATAAGGAAAGTTTTATCTATGTGCAATGAATAAACATATGTATCACAAAGCAGTTTAACAGAAATCTTTTTTCCAGTTGTTGTCTGAGCATATTTCCTTTTCAACCATAGCCGTCCATATGCTCCTGAATGTCCCCTGGTAACTTTTTATCCAAAAGGCATTCCCCAATCCTCTATGAGAAGTAAAGTATAACTCTGTGAGTGGAATGCACACGTCACAAAGTAGTTGCTCGGAAATCTTCTCTCCAGTTTTGATCTGAAGATATTTCTGTTTTCACCATAAGCCTCAAAGCACTCCCGACTCTCCCTTTGCTAACTAAGCTAAAACAGTGTTAGAATACTGCTCAATGAAAACAGAAGCTTAACTGTCCAAGTGGAATTCACATGACATAGAGTAGTATCACAGAAGGCTTCCTTCTGTTTTTTATCGGAGGGTATTTCTTTTTCAGCATATTCTTAAGAGCATAGCCAAATGTCCTTTCTCAGGTGCCACAGAAAGAGTGATTTCAAACTGCTCCATCCAAAGAATGATTTAACTCTATGAGATGAATACACACATCACAAAGCAGCTTCTCAGAGAGCTTCTCTCCAGTTTTCAACAAAAGACATTTCCTTGTTCGCCACACGCCTCCGGTCGCCACTTAATATCCCTTCGCTGATTTCTCAAAGACAGACTTTCTAAACTGGGTAATGTAGAGTAAGCTTTAAGTCTCTGAAATGAATGCATATGTCAGAGAGCAATTTCTTGGAACGCTTCTTTCTGGGTTTTATTTCAGGATATTTCACTTTTCGCCATAGTCTTAAATGCACTCCAAAATATTACTTTTTCAGTTTTACAGGAACAGTGTTCAAACACTGCCTTATGAGGAAAGAAGTATAACTCCTTGAGTGGAATGCACACATCACAAAACAGTTTCTCAGAAAGTTTCTATCCAGTTTTAATCTGAAGATATCTCTTTTTCACCGTAGGCCTGAATGTGCTCCCAAATGTCCCTTCGTGGATCCATCCATGACGGAATTTCCAAACTGCATAATATAAGGGAAGTTTTATCTGTGTGAGATGAATAAACATATCTATCACAAAGGAGTTTCACAGAAACCTTCTTCCAGTATTTGTCTGAGGATATTTTCTTTTTCACCATAGCTGTCTATATACTCCCGAATGTCACCTGGTACCTTTTTCCCCAAAAGGGATTCCCCTATTCTCTATGAGAAGAAAAGTATAACTCTATGAATGGAATGCAAACGTCACAAAGCAGCTCCATGAAATCTTCTCTCCAGTTTCCATCTGAAGATATTTCTGTTTTCACCACAAGCTCAAAGTGCTCCCGAGTATTCTGTAGCTGATTAAACTAAAACAGTATTAGAATTCTGCTAAATGAAAACAGAAGATTAACTGTGCGAGTGGTATTCAAATGTGACAGAGCAGTCTCACAGAATGCTTCCTTCTGATTTTTATCGGAGGGTATTTCTTTTTCATCACATTCTTAGGAGCGTTCCCAAATGTCCTTTCTCAGGTTCCATAGAAAGAGTGATTTCAAACTGCTCAATCCAAAGAATGATTTAACACTATGAGATAAATACACACATCACAAAGCAGTTGCTCAGAAAGCTTCTCTCCCGTTTTCTATGCAAGACATTTCCTTGCTTGCCTGAGGCCTCAGGTTGCCACTTAATATCCATTCGCAGAATCCTCAAAGACAGACTTTCTAAGCTGGGAAACGTAGAGTAAGCTTTAACTCTCTGAAATGAATGGATATGTTAGAGCAGTTTCTTGGAACGCTTCTTTATGGGTTTTATTTCAGGATATTTCACTTTTCAAGATAGTCTTCCATGCGCTCCGAAATATAACTTTTTTAGTTTTACAGGAACAATGTTCAAGCACTGCCTTATGAGAAAAGCAATATAACTCCCTGAGTGGAATGCACATATCACAAACCAGTTTCTCAGAAAGCTTCTCTCCAGTTTTCATCTGAAGATATCTCCTATTTCACCATAGGCCTGAATGTGCTCCCGAATATCCTTTCACGGATCTATCCATGACAGCGTTTCAAAACTGCATAATAGAAAGACAGTTTTATCTATGTGGGGTGAATAAACATATCTATCACAAAGGAGTTTCACAGAAAGCTTCTTTCCAGTTTCTGCCTGAGGATATTTCCTTTTTCACCATATCTGTCCCTATACTCCCGAATGTCCCCTGGTAGCTTTTTTTCCAAAATGGATTCCCCAATCCTCTGTGAGAAAAAAGGTATAATTCTGTGACTGGAATACACACGTCACAAAGTAGCACCTCAGAAATTGTCACTCCATTTTCTATCTGAAGATATTTCCTTTTTCACCATAAGCCTCAAAGCGCTCCCAAATATCCCTTCACAGACTAAACAAAAACAGTGTTAGAATACTGCTCAATGAAAAGAGAAGCTTAGCTGTGCGAATGGAATTCACTCGACACAGAGTAGTTTCACAGAGAGCTTCTTTCTGGTTTCTATTTGAGGTTATTTCTTATTCAGGATATTTTAAAGACTGTTCCCAAATGACCTTTCTCAGACTCCAAAGAAACAGTGATGTCAAACTGCTCAATCCAAAGAATGATTTAATTCTATGAGATGAATACAAATATCACAAAAGATTTCCTCAGAATGCTTCTTTCCAATTTTCAACAGAAGACATTTCCTTGCTCACCACAGGCCTCTGGATGCCAATTAATATCCCTTAGCAGATCCCTCAAGGGAGAATTTCCAAACTGGGAAATGTAGAGTAAGCTTTATCTCTGTGAAATAAATGCACATATAAGAGAGCATTTTCTTGGAACAGTTCTTTCTGAGTTTTAATGGAGGATAGTTCACTTTTCGCCATAGTCTTTGAAGTGTTCTGAAATATCACTTTTTTGGTTTTATACGAACAATGTTTAAACATTGCCTTATGACAAAAGAGGTATAACTCCCTGAGTGGAATGCACACTTCACAAAGCAGTTTCTCAGAGTTTCTCCTCCGTTTTTATCTGAAAATATTTCCTTTTTCACCATAGGCCTGAATGTGTTCATGAATGTCCCTTCGCAGATCTGTCCATGACGGAGTTTCCTAACTGCATAATATAAAATAGGTTTTATCTATGTGAGATCAATAAGTGTATCTATCACAAAGTGTTTTCACAGAAGGCTTCTTTCCAGTTTTCGTCTGATGATATTTCCTTTTTAACCATAGCCATCCATATACTCCCAAAAGTCCCATGGAAGTTTTTTCTCCAAAAGGGAATCCCCAATAATCTATGAGAAGGAAGGTATAACTCTTTGAGTGAAGTGCACACGTCACAAAGCAGCTCCTCGGAAAGTTTCTCTCCAGTTCTATCGGAAGATATTTCTGTTTTCACCATAAGCCTCAAAGTGTCCCCGAAATTCCCTTCACAGACTAAAGAGAAACAGTATTAGAATACTGTTCAATGAAATGGGAAGCTGAACTGAGTGAGTGGAATTCACACTAGACAGAAGAGTTTCACAGAAAGTTTCCTTGTGATGTTTATCTGAGGGTATTTCTTTTTCAGCATATTCTAAGGAGCATTTCCAAATGTCCTTTTTCAGGTTCCACAGAAACAGAGATTTCAAACTGCTCAATCGAAAGAATGATTTAACTCTATGAGATGAATACACACATCCCAAAACAGCGGCTCAGAATGCTTCTCTGCAGTTTTCAATGGAAGACATTTCCTTGCTCAACACAGGCCTCCGGGCACCACTTAATATCCCTATGCAGATTCCTCAAATACAGAGTTTCCAAACTGGGCAATATCACACACTACTGTGTGATATGTGCATTCATCTCACAGAGTAAGATAGTGCATTCATTCATAAAACAGAGTAAGTTTTAACCCTGTGAGATGAATGCACATATCACACTGTAGTTTCTTGGAATGCTTCTTTCTGGGTTTTATTTGAGGATATTTCACTTTTTGAGATAGTCTTCAATGCGCTCTGAAATACCACTTTCTCTGTTTTACGGGAACAGTGTTCAAACACTGCCTTATGAGAAAATAGGTAAAACTCCCTGAGTGGAATGCACACATCAAAAAGCAGTTTCTCAGAAAGCTTCTCTCCGGTTTTAATCTGAAAATATTTCCTTTTTCACCATAGTCCTGAATGTGCTTCTGAATGTCCCTTCGTGGATCAGTCCATGATGGAGTTTCCAAGCTGCATAATGTAAAGAAAGCTTTATCTATGTGAAGTGAATAAACATAGCAAAAAGCAGATTCCCACAATGCTTCTTTCCAGTTTTTATCTGAAGATATTTCCTTTTTCACCAGAGTCCTGAATGTGCTCCCAAATGTCCCTTCTCGGATCAGTCCATGACTTAGTTTCCAAGCTGCGTAACATAAAAAAGCTTTATGTATGTGAGATTAATACACATAGAAAAAATCAGGTTCACAGAAATCTTCTTTGCCTTTTTTATCTGATGATATTTCCTTTTTTACCCTAGACCTGGATCCTTTGAGGATCCGTCCATGCCAGAGTTTCCAAACTGCATAATGTAATGAAAGCTTTATCTATGTGAGATGAATACACATAGTATAGAACAGTTTCACAGAAATCTTTTTTTCTCTTTTTCTCTGAGGCTATTTCCCTTTTCCCCATAGGCGTCAATATGCTCCCAAATATACCTTCGTACCTTTTCCTCCAAAAGAGCTTCACCGATGCCATATGAGAACAGAGGTATAACACTGTGAGTGGAATGCACACGTCACAAAGCAGATACTCAGAAAGCTTCTCTCCAGTTTCTATCTGAACATATTTCCTTTTTCACTGCAAGACTCAAAGAGCTCCTTAATATCCCTTTGCACGCTAAACAAAAACAGTGTTAGAAAACTGCTCAATGAAAAGAGAAGCTTAACTGAGCAAGAGGAATTCACACCACACATAGCAGTTTCACAGAAAGCTTCCTTCTGGTTTTTATCTGAGGATATTTCTTTCTCCATATTCTAAAGAGCATTCCCCAATGTCCTTCATCAGATTACACAGAAACAGTGATTTCACACTGCTGAATCCCAAGAATGATTTAACTCTATGTAATGACTACACAAGTTACAAAGCAGTTGCTCAGAAAGCTTCTCCCCAGTTTTCAACGGAAGATGTTCCTTGCTCATCACAGGCATCCAGGTGCCACTAAAAATCCATTCGCAGATTCCTCAAAGACAGAGTTTCCCAACTGGGCAATGAAGAGCTAGGTTCAACTCTGTGAACTGAATGCACATATCAGAGAGGAGTTTCTTGTAACATTTCTTTCTCGTTTTTATTTAAGGATAGTTAAATTTTCGCCATAGTTTTCAACACGCTGTGAAATATCACTTTTTCAGTTTTACAAGAAAAGTGTTAAAACACTGCCTAATGAGAATAGAGGTATAACTCCCTGAGTTTAATGCACACATCACAAAGTGATTTCTCAGAAAGCTTCCTTCCATTTCTTATCTGAAGATATTTCCTTTTTAACCATAGTGCTGAATCTGCACCCGAATGTGCCTTTGTGGATCCATCCATGATGGAGTTTCCAAGCTGCATAATGTAAAGAAAGATTTATCTATGTGAGATGAATAAACTCAGCAAAAATCAGATATACAGAAATCTTCTTTACAGTTTTTATTTCAACATATTTCCTTTTTCACCATAGTCCTGAATGTGCTTCCAAATGTCCCTTCACGGATCCATCCATGACGGAGTTTCCAAAGTGCATAATATAAAGACAATTTTCTCTATGTGAAATACATAAACATATCTATCAGAAAGCAATTACACAGAAAGCTTCCTTTCTGTTTTTGCCTGAGGATATTTCCCTTTTCACCATAGCCATCCGTATACTCCCGAATGTCCCCTGGTAGCTTTCTCACCAAAAGGGATTCCCCAATCCTCTATAAGATGAAAAGTATAACTCTGTGAGTGGACTGCACACGTCACAAAGCAGCTCCTCGGAAATCTTCTCTTCAGTTACTATCTGAAGGTATTTCCGTTTTGACCATAAACCTCAATGCGCTCCCAAGTATCTCTTAGCTGACTAAACTAAAACAGTGTTAGGATATTGTTTAATGAAAACAGAAGCTTTTCTGTGTGAGTGAAATTCACATGACACAGAGCACTTTCACAGAAAGTTTCCTTCTGGTTTTTATTGGAGGGTATTTCTTTTTCAGCATATTCTTAAGAGCGTTCCCAAATGTCCTTTCTCAGGTTCCACAGAAAGAATGATTTCAAACTGTTCATTCCAGAGAATGATTTAACTCTATGAGATGAATTCACACATCACAAAGCAGTTGCTCTGAAAGGTTTTCTACAGTGTTCAGCAAAAGACATATCCTTTTTGCCACAGGCCTCCAGTCGCCACTTAATATTCCTTCGCACAATCTTCAAAGACAGACTTTAAAAACTGGGAGTTGTAGAGTAAGCTTTAACTCTCTGAAATAAATGCACACGTCAGAAAGGAGTTTCTTGGAACGCTTCTTTCTTTGTTTTATTTCAGGATATTTCAGTTTTCACCATAGTCTTCCATCGCTATGAAATATAACTTTTTCGGTTTTACAGGAACAGTGTTCAAACACTGCCTTATGGGAAAAGAGGTATAACTCCCTGAGTGGAATGCACACATCACAAAGCATTTTCTCAGAAAGCTTCTATCCAGTTTTTATCTGAAGATATCTCCTTTTTCACCGTAGCCCTGAATGTGCTCCCAAATGTCCCTTCATGGATCCGTCCATGATGGAGTTTCCAATCTGCGTACGTAAAGGAAGCTTTATCTATGTGAGGTGAATAGATATATTACAGAGCAGTTTCACAGAATGCTTCTTTCCTGTTTTTGTCTGAGGTTATTTCCCGTTTCACAATAGGCATCAATATGCTCCCGGATATCCCTTGATAAATTTTTCCCCAAAGTGATTTCCCTGATGCTGTATGAGAAGAGAGGAATAACACTGTAAGTGGAATACACACATCGCAAAGCAGTTCCTCGGAATGCTTTTCTCCAGTTTCTATCTGAACATATTTCCTTTTTCACCGTGAACCTCAAAGCACTCCAAAAATCCCTTCGGGCGCTAAACATAAACAGTGTTAGAATACTACTCAATGCAAATAGAAGCTTAATTGTGTGCGTGGAATTCATACAGCACAGAGCAGTTTCACACAAAGCTTCCTTCTGTTTTTTTCCTGAACTTATTTCCCTTTTCACCATAGTCATGAATGTGCTCCTGAATGCCCTTCACGGATCCGTCCATGACAGTTTCCAAGCTGTGTAATGTAAATAAAGCTTTATCTACGTGAGATGAATAAATGTAGCAAAAAACAGATTCACAGAAAGCTTCTTTCCAGTTTTTATCTGAAGATATTTTCTTTTTCACCATAGTCCTGAATGTGGTCCCAAATGTCTCTTCGCGAATCCGTCCATGACAGAGTTTGCAAGCTTCCTATTTTAAAGAAAGCTTTAACTATGTGACATGAATACACATATCACCAAGCAGTTTCACAGAAAACTTCTTTCCAGTTTTTGCCTGAGGCTATTTCTCTTTTAAAAATAGGCGTCAATATGCTCCCCAGTATCCCTTCGTACCTATTTCTCCAAAAGGGATTCCCTGATGCTGTATGAGAAGGGAGGTATAACACCGTGAGTGGAATGCACACATCACAAAGCAGGTCCTCGGAAAGCTTCTCTCCAGTTTCGGTCTGAACATATTTCCTTTTTCACCGTAAGTCTCAAAGCACTCCCGAATATCCCTTCACACACTAAACATAAACAGTTTTAGAAAACTGCTCAATGAAAAGAGAGGCTTAACTGAGTGAGAGGAATTAAGATGACACAGAGCAGTTTCACAGAAAGCTTGTTTCTGGATTTTTCCTGAGGATACTTCCTTCTCCATATTCTAAGGAGCATTCCCAAATGTCCATCCTTAGATTCCACAAAAACAGTGATTTCAAACTGCTCAATCCAAAGAATGGTTTAACTCTATGAGATGAATACACACATCACAAACCAGTTGCTGAGAACCTTCTCTCCAGTTTTCATCGGAAGTCGTTTCCTTGCTCACCACAAGCCTGCGGGCGCCACTTAATATCCCTTCACAGATTCCTCAAAGAGAGAGTTTCCAAACAGGGCAACGTAGAGTGAGCTTTAACTCTGTGAAGTGAATGCAAATATCAGAGAGTAGTTTCTTGGAATGCTTCTTTCTGAATTTTATTTGAGGGTAGTTAACTTTTCGCCATAGTCTTCCATGTGCTCCGAATTATTACTTTTTCGGTTTTACAGGAACAGTGTACAAACGATCCCTTATGAGAAAACAGGTAAAACTCCCTGAGTGGAATGCACACATCACAAAGAAGTTTCTCAGAAAGCTTCTTTCCAGTTTCTATCAGAAGATATTTCCTATTTCACCATAGGCCTGAGTGTGCTCCCAAATGTCCCTTCGTGAATCCGTCCATGACGTCATTTCAAAACTGCGTAATAGAAAGAAAGTTTTGTCTATGTGAGATGAATAAACATATCTATCACAGAGAAGTTTCACAGAAATCTTCTTTCCAGTTTTTGTCTGACGATATTTCCTTTTTCACCATAGACATCCACATGGTCGCGAATGTCGCCTGGTAGAATTTTCTCCAAAAGGGATTCCCCAATCCTCTATGAGAAGTGAAGTATAACTCTGTGAGTGGAATGCACATGTCACAAAGCAGCTCCTCAGAAAGCTTCTCTCCAGTTTCTAGCTGAAGATATTTCCGTTTTCACTATAAGAGTCAAACCACTCCCGTGTATCCCTTAGCTGACTAAACTAAAACAATGGTAGAATACTGCTCAATAAAAACAGAAGCTTAACTGTGTGAGTGGAATTCACATGATACAGAGCAGTTTCACAGAAAGATTCCTTCTGGTTTTTATCAGAGGGTATTTCTTTTTCAAGACATTCTTAAGAGCGTTCCCAAATGTCCTTTCTCAGGTTCCACAGAAAGAGTGATTTTAAACTGTTCAAGCCAAAGAATGATTTAACTCTATGAGATGAATACACATATCAAAAAGCAGTTGCTCAGAAAACGTCTCTCCAGTTTTCAGTGGAAGACATTTCCTTGCTTACTACAGGTGTTCGGTCGCCAGTTAATATCCCTTTGCAGAATCCTCAAAGACAAACTTTCCAAACTAGGAAATGTAGAGTAAGCTTTAACTCTCTGAAATGAATGCACATGTCAGAGAACAGTTACTTGGAATGCTTCTTTCTGGGTTTTATTTGATGACATTTAACTTTTCGCCATAGTCTTGAATATGCTCCGAATATCGCTTTTTAGTTTTACAGGAAGAGTGTACAAACAGTGTCTTATGAGAAGAAAAGTAAATCTCCCAGAGTGGAATACACACATCACCAAACAGTTTCTTAGAAAACTTCCCTCCAGTTTTTATCTGATGATATTTCCTTTTTCACCATAGGCCCAAATGTGATTCCAAATATCCCTTCGCGGATCCTTCCATGACGGAGTTTCCAAGCTGCATAAAGTAACGAAAGTTTTATCTATGTGAGATGAATAATCATAACAAAAAGCAGACTCAGAGAAAGCATCTTTCCAGTTTTTATCTGAAGATATTTCCTTTTTCACCATAGTTCTGAATGTGATCCCAAATGTCCCTTCGTGGATCCTTCCATTAGAGAGTTTCCAGGCTGTGTAGTGTAAAGAAAGCTTGATCTATGTGAGATGAATACACATATCACAGAGAAGTTTCACAGAAAGTTCCTTCCAGTTTTTGGCTGAGGCTATATCCCTTTTCACCACAGGTATCAACATGCTCCCAAATATCACTTGGTACCTTTTTCTCCAAAAGGGTTTCCCCGATGCTGTATGAGAAGAGAGGTATAACATTGTGAGTGGAATGCACATGTTACAAAGCAGTTCCTTTGAAAGCTTCTCTCCAGTTTCAGACACAACATATTTCCTTTTTCACCATAAGCCTCAAAGTGCTCCCGAATAATCCTTCACAGGTGCTAAATATAAACAGCGTTAGAAAACTACTCAACGAAAAGAGACGCTTAACTGAGCAAGAGGAAGTAAGACTACACACAACAGTTTCACAGAAGCTTCCTTCTGGATTTTACTTGGGATATTTCATTCTCCATATTCTAAGGAGCGTTCACAAATGTCCTTCCTCAGATTCCACAAAAACAGTGACTTCAAACTGTTCAATCCAAAGAATGGCTTAACTCTATGAGATGAATACACACACCACGAAGCAGTTGCTCAGAAAGCTTCTCTGCAGTTTTCATCGGAAGTCATTTCCTTGCTCACCACAAGCCTCTGGGCACCACGTAATATCCCTTCACAGATTCCTCAAAGACAGAGTTTTGAAACTGGGCAACGTAGACTAAGCTTTTACACTGTGGAATTAGTGCACATATCAGAGAGCAGTTTCTGGAAACGCTTCTTTCTGGGTTTTATTTGAGGATATTTCACTTTTCATCGTAGTCTTCAATGCGCTCTGAAATATCACTTTTTCGGTTTTACAGAAACAGTTTTCAAACACTGTCTTATGAGAAAAGAGGTATAACTCCCTGTGTGGAATGGACACATCACAAAGCGGTTTCTCTGAATGCTTCTCTCCAGTTTTTATCTGAAGATATTTCCTTTTTCACCATAGGCATGAATGTGCTCCCGAATGTCCCTTCGTGAATCTGTCCATGATGGCGTTTCAAAACTGCATAGTAGAAAGAAAGTTTATCTATGTGTGATGAATACACATATTTATCACAAAGCAGTTTCACAGAAAGCTTCTTTCCAGTTTTTGTCCGAGGATATTTCCTTTTTCACCATAGCCCTCCATATACTCCCGAATGTCCCTTGGTACCTTTTTCTCCAAAAGGGATTCCACAATCCTCTATGAGAAGAAAAGTGTAACTCTGTGAGAGGAATGCACACATCACAAAGCAGCTCCTCGGAAAGCTTCTCTCCAGTTTCTATCTTAAGATATTCCCTTTTTCACCATAAGCTTCAAAGCGCTGCCGAATATCCCTTCGCAGACTAAACAAAAACAGTGGTAGAATACTGCTCAATGAAAAGTGTAGCTTAACTGTTCAAACAGAGTTCACACGACGCCAGAGCAGTTTCACAGAAAGCTTCCTTCGGGTTTCTCTCTGAGGTTATTTCTTTTTCAGGATATTCTGAAGAGCATTCCCAATGTCCTTTCTCCGATTCCACAGAAACACTGATTTCAAACTGCTCAATCCAAAGAATGATTTAACTCTATGTGATGAATACAAACAACACAAAAGAGTTGCTCAGCTTCTGTCCAATTTTCAATGAAAGACATTTCCATGCTCACCACAGGCCTCCAGTTGCAACTTAATATCCCTTCACAAAATCCTCAAAGGCAGACTTTCCAAACTGGGAAATGTAGAGTAACCTTTCACTCTGTGAAATGAATGCACATATCAGAGAACCGTTTCTTGGAATGCTTCTTTCTAGATTTTATTGGGCGACATTTCACTTTTTGCCATAGTCTTCAATGTGCTCAAAATGTCACTTTTTTAGTTTTACAGGAACAGTGTTCAAACAGTGCCATATGACAAAAAGGTATAGTTCCCTGAGTGGAATGCACACATCACCAAGCAATTTCTCAGAAAGCTTCTCTCCAGCTTTTATCTGACGATATTTCCTTTTTCACCATAGGCTCCAATGTGATCCTGAATATCCCTTCACGGATCCATCCATGATGGAATTTCCAAGCTGTGTAATGTAAAGAAAGCTTTATCTATGTGAGATGAGTAAACATAGCAAAGGCAGATTCACAGAAATCTTCTTTCCAATTTTTATCTGAAGATATTTCCTTTTTCACCATAGTCCTGAATGTGCTCCTGAATATCCCTTTGTGGATCCGTCCATGACAGAGTTTCCAAGCTGCGAAATGTAAAGAAAGCTTTATCTATGTGAGATGAATACAAATATCACAGAGCAGTTTCAAAGAAAGATTCTTTCCAGTTTTTGTGTCAGGCAATTTCCCTTTTCACCATAGGCATCAACATGCTCCCGAATATCATTTGGTACCTTTTTCTATAAAAGGATTTCTCTGATACTGTATGAGAAGAGAGGTATAACACTGTGAGCGGAATGCACACATCACAAGGCAGTTCCTCAGAAAGCTTCTCTCCAGTTTCGGTCTGAACATATTTCCTTTTCCACCATAAGCCTCAAAGTGCTCCCAAATATCCCTTCACACGCTAAACATAAACAGGGTTAGAAAACTGCTCAATGAAAAGAGAGGCTTAACTGAGCGAGTGATATTCACATGTCACATAGTAGTTTCACAGAAAGCTTCCTTCTTTTATTTTATCTGAGGGTATTTCTTTCTCCATAGTCTAAAGGGTGTTCCCAAATGTCCTTCCTCAGATTCCACAGAAACAGTGATTTCAAACTGCTCAATCCAAAGTATGATTTAATTCAATGAGATGAATACACACACCACCAAGTAGTTGCTCAAAATACATCTCTCCAGTTTTCAATGGAAGATGTTTCCTTCCTCACCACAGGCCTCCAGGCACCACTATTTATCCCTTTGCAGATTTCTCAAAGACAGAATTTCCAAACTGCTCAATGTAGTGTAAGCTTTACCTCTGTGAAATGAATGCACATAACCGAGAACAGTTTCTTGCAATGCTTCTTTCTGGGTTTTATTTGAGGATATATCACTTTTTGCCATTGTCTTCAATGCACTCCAAAATATTATTTTTTCATTTTACAGGAGCAGTGTTCAAACACTGCCTTATGAGAAAAGAGGTACTACTCCCCGAGTGGAATGCACACATTACAAAGCAGTTTCTCAGAAAGCTTCTCTCCAGTTTTTATCTGAAGAAATTACCTGTTTCAACATAATCCTGAATGGGCTCCCAAATGTCCCTTCGCGGATTCGTCCATGACGGAGTTTCCAAACTGAGTAATATAAAGAAAGTTTTATCTATGTGAGATGAATAAACATATATATCACAAAGCAGTTTCACTGACAGCTTCTTTCCAGTTTTTGTCTGAGGATATTTCCATTTTCACCATAGCCGTCCATGTACACTCAAAGGTCCCCTGGTAGCTTTTCCTCCAAAAGGGATTCCCAATCCTCTCTGAGAAGTGACCTATAACTCTGTGAGTGGAATATACCCGTCACAAAGCAGCTCCTCGGAAGCATTCTCTCCAGTCTATCTGTAGATATTTCCATTTTCAACATAAGCCTCAAAGCACTCCCAAGTATCCCCTAGCTGACTAAACTGAAACAGTGCTAGAATACTGCTCAATGAAAAGAGAAGCTTAACTGAGTGAGAGGAACTCCTATGACAAATAACAGTTTCACAGACAGCTACCTTCTGGTTTTTATGTGAGGATATTTCCTTCTCCATATCGTGAAGAGCATTCCCAAATGTCCTTTCTCAGATTCCAGAGAAACAGTGATTTCAAACTGCTTAATCCAAAGAATGATTTAACTCTCTGAGATGAATACACACGTCACAAAGCAGTTGCTCAGAAAGCTTCTCTCCAGTTTTCAATGGAAGACTTTTCCTTGCTCACTACAGGCCTCCGGGCACCACTTAATATCCTTTGGCAGATTCCTCAAAGACAGAGTTTCCAAACTGAGCAATATAGTGTAAACTTTAACTGTGTGAAATGAATGCACTTTGTCAGAGGGTAGTTTCTTGGAATGCTTCTTTCTGGGTTTTATTTGAGGATATTTCACTTTTCTCCATGGTCCTTTATGCACTCCGAAATATCACATTTTTGGTTTTACAGGAACTGTGTTCAAACACTGCCTTATTAGAAAAGAGTTATAACTCCCTGAGTGGAATGCACACATCACAAAGCACTTTCTCAGAAAGCTTCTCTACCGTTTTTATCTGATGATATTTCCTTTTTCACCATGGGCCCAAAAGTGATCCTGAATATCCCTTCTCAGATCCATTCATGACGGATTTCCAAGCTATGTAATATAAAGACAGCTTTATCTATGTGAGATGAGTAAACAATGCAAAAAACAGATTCACAGAAAGCTTCTTTTCAGTTTTTATCTGAAGATATTTCCTTTTTCACCATATACCTGAATTTGCTACTGAATGTCCCTTCGTGGATCCCTGCATGATGGAGATTACAAACTGCATAATGTAAAGAAAGCTTTATCTATGTGAGATGAATACACATAGCACCGAGCAGTTTCACAGAAAGATTTTTCCCAGTTTATGTCTGAGGCTATTTCCCTTTTCACCGTAGGTGTTAATATGCCCCCAAATATCTCTTTGTACCTTTTTCTCCAAAAGGGTTTCCCTGATGCCTTGTGAGAAGACAGTTATAACACTGTGAATGGAATGCCCAAGTCACAAAGCAGTTCCTCGGAAAGCTTCTCTACAGTTTCTATCTGAACATGCTTCCTTTTTCACGTAAGCCTCAAAGCACTCCCGAATATCCCTACACACGCTAAACATAAACAGTGTTAGAAAATAGCTCAATGAAAAGAGAAGCTTAATTGAGCGAGAGGTATTCACACAACACATAGTAGTTTCACAGAAAGCTTCCTTCATTTTTTTTATCTGAGGGTATTTCTTTCTCCATATTCTAAAGAGCGTTAACAAATGCCCATCCTCAGATTCCACAGAAACAGTGATTTCAAACTGCTCTATCCAAAGTATGATTTAATTGTATGATATGAATACACACATCACAAAGCAGTTGCTCAGAATACTTCTCTCCAGTTTTCAACGGAAGACATTTCCTTGCTCACCACAGGCCTCCGGGCGCCACTAAATATCCCTTTGCAGATTTCTCAAAGACAGAATTTCCAAACTGGGCAATGTAGAGGAAGCTTTGTCACTGTGAATTGATTGCACATATCCAAGAACAGTTTCTTGGAACGCTTCTTCATGGGATTTATTTGAGGATATATCACTTTTCACCATAGTCTTCAATGCACTCCGAAATATCACCTTTTTGTTTTACAGGAACAGTGTTCAAACAATGCCTTATGAGAAAAAAGTTATAACTCCCTGAGTGGAATGCACACATCACCAAGTAGTTTCTCAGAAAATTTCTCTCCACTTTTTATCTGAAGATATTTCCTATTTCACCATAAGCCTGAATGTGCTTCTGAATGTCCCTTCGTGAAGCTGTCGATGGCGGTGTTTCAAAACTGCATAATAGTAAGAAAGTTTTATCTATGTGAGATTAATAAATATATCTATCACAAGGCAGTTTCATAGAAAGCTTCTTTCCAATTTTTGTCTGATGATATTTCCTTTTTCACCATAGCCGTCCATATACTCCCGAATGTCTCCTGGTACCTTTTTCACCAAAAGGGATTCCACAATCCTCAATGAGAAAAAAAAAAGTATAACTCTGTGAGTGGAATGCACACGTCACAAAGCATCTCCTCAGAAATCTCTCCAGTTTCTTTCTGAAGATATTTCCGTTTTCACCATAAGCCTCAAAGAGCTCCCGAGTATCCCTTAGCTGACTAAACTAAAACAGTGTTAGATTACTGCTCAATGAAAACAGAAGCTTAACTGTGAGAGTGGAATGCACATGAAAGACAGCAGTTTCACAGATAGCTCCCTTCTGGTTTTTATCAGAGGGTATTTCTTTTTCAGTATATCCTTAAGAGCATTCCCAAATGTCCTTTCTCAGGTTCCACAGAAAGAGTGATTTCAAACTGCTCCATCCAAAGAATGATTTAACTCTCTGAGATGAATATACACATCACAAAGCGGTTGCTCAGAAAGCTTCTCTCCAGTTTTCAATGGAAGACATTTCCTTGCTCGTCACGGGCCTCTGGTCTCCACTTAATATCCCTTCACAGAAACCTCAAAGACACACTTTCCAAACTGGGAAATGTAGAGTAAACTTTAACTCTCTGAAATGAATGCATATGTCAGAGAGCAGTTTCTTGGAATGCTTCTTTCTGGATTTTATTTGAGGATATTTCACTTTTCTCCATAGTCCTCAATGCACTCCAAAATATCATTTTTTCAGTTTTACAGGATCAGTGCGCAATACTGCCTTATGAGAAAAGAGGTATAACACCCTGAGTGGAATGCACACATCACAAAGCAGTTTCTCAGAATGCTTCTATCTAGTTTTTAACTGAGGATATCTCCTTTTTCAACATAGACCCTAATGTGCTCCCGAATGACCCTTTGCGGATTCGTCCATGATGGAGTTTCCAAATTGTGTAATATAAGGAAAGTTTAATCAATATGAGTCGAATAAATATAGCAAAAAGCAGATGCACAGAAAGCTTCTTTCCAGTTTTTATCTGAAAGTATTTCCTTTTTCACCATATTCCTGAATATGCTCCCAAAAGTCCCTTCGTGGATCCATCCATGACAGAGTTTCCAGCTGTGTAATGTAATGAAAGTTTTATCTATGTGAGACAAATACACATATCACAGAGCAATTACATAGAAAGCTTCTTTCCAGTATTTGTCTGAGGCTATTTCCCTTTTCATCATATGCACAAACATGCTTCCGAATACCACTTGGTACATTTTTCTCCAAGTGGGTTCCCCAATGCTGTATGAGAAAAGAAGTATAACACGGTGAGTGGAATGCACACTTCACAAAGCAGTTCCTCAGAAAGCATCTCTCCAGTTTTGGGCTGAACATATTTCCTTTTTCACCATAAGCCTCAAAGTGTTCCCGAATATCCCTTCACACGCTAAACATAAACAGGGTTAGAAAACTGCTCAATGGAAAAAGAGGCTTAAGTGAGCAAGATGAATTAAAATGACACAGAGCAGTTTCACAGAAAGCTTCCTTTTGGATTTTACCAGAGGATATTTCTTTCTCCATATTCTAATGCGTGTTCCCAAATGTCCTTCCTCAGATTCCACAAAAATAGTGATTTCAAACTGCTCAATTGAAAGAATGGTTTAACTCTATGAGACGAATACACACATCATAAAGCAGTTGCTCACGAAGCTTATCTCCAGTTTTCATTGGAAGACATTTTCTTGCTCCTCATAAACCTCCGGGGGCCACTTATCCCTTCACAGATTCCACAAAGACAGAGTTTCCAAACTGGGTAACGTAGAGTAAGCTTTAATTCTGTGAAATGAATGCACGTATCAGAGAGCAGTTCCTTGAAATGCTTCTTTTTGGGTTTTATTTGTGGATATTTTACTTTTTGCCCTAGTCTTCAATGCACTCCGAAATATCACTTTTTCGGTTTTACAGGAACAGTGTTCAAACACTGCCTTATGAGAAAAGAGGTATAACTCCTTGAGTGGACTGCACATGTCAGAAAGCAGTTTCTTAGAAGGTTTCTCTCCAGTTTTTATCTGAAGATATTTCCTATTTCATCATAGACCTGAATGTCCTCCCGAATGTCCCTTTGCGAATCCATCCATGACGGATATTTAAAACTACGTAACAGAAATAAAGTTTTATCTAGGTGAGGTGAATAAACATATCTATCACAAAGCAGTTTCACAGAAAACTTCTTTTCAGTTTTTGTCTGAGGATATTTCCTTTTTCACCATAGCCATCCATATACTCCCGAATGTCCCGTGGTAGCTTTTTCTCCAAAATGGATTCCCAATTCCTCTATGAGAAGTAAAGTATAACTCTGTGAGTGGAATGCAAACGTCACAAAGTAGTTGCTTGGAAATCTTCTCTCCAGATTCTATCTGAAGATATTTCAGTTTTCACAATAAGTCTCAAAGTGCTCCCGACTCTACCTTAGCTAACTAAGCTAAAACAGGGTTAGAATACTGCTTAATGAAAACAGAAGCTTAACTGTGCGAATGGAATTCATATGACACAGAGCAGTTTCACAAAAAGCTTCCTTCTGTTTTTTATTGGAGGGTATTTCTTTTTCATGATATTCTAGAGTGTTCCCAAATGTCTTTTCTCAGATTCCACAGAAACAGTGATTTCAAACTGCTCAATCCAAAGAATAATTTAACTCTATGAGATGAATACACACATCACAAAGTAGTTGCTCAGAAACCTTCTCTCCAGCTTTCTACGTAAGACATTTCCTTGCTCACCACAGGCCTCCGGTTGCCACTTAATATCCCTTCGCAGAATCCTCAAAGACAGACTTTCCAAACTGGGAAATGTAGAGTAAACTTTAACTCTGTGCGATGAATGGACATGTCAGAGAGCAGTTTCTTGGAATGCTTCTTTCTGGGTTTTATATGACGACGTTTCACTTTTCAGCATAGTCTTCAATGTGGTCCGAATATCACTTTTTTAGTTTTACAGGAACAGTGTTCAAACAGTGTCTTATGAGAAAAAAGGTATAACTCCCTGAGTGGAAGGCACACATCACCAAGCAGTTTCTCAGAAAGCTTCTCTCCAGTTTTTATCTAACAATATTTCCTTTTTCCCCATAATCCAGAATGTGATCCCGAATATCCCTTCATGGTTCCATCCATGACGGAGTTTCTAAGCTTCACAATGTAAAGAAAGCTTTATCTGTGTGAGATGAATACACATAGCAAAAAGCAGATTCACAGAAAGCTGCTATCCAGTTTTTATTTAAATCTATTTCCTTTTTCACCATAGTACTGAATTTGCTCCCAAATGCCCCTTCGTGGATCTGTCCATGACAGAGTTTTCAAGCAGTGTAATGTAAAGAAAGCTTTATCTATGTCACATGAATACACATATCACAGAGCAGTTTCACAGAAAGCTTCTTTCCAGTTTCTGTCTGAGGCTATTTCCCTTTTCACCATAGGGGTTAATGTGCCTCCGAATATCTCTTGGTACCTTTTTCTCCAAAAGTGTTTCCCTGATGCTGTATGAGAAGAGAGTTATAACACTGTGAGTGGAATGCCCATGTCACAAAGCAGTTCCTCGGAAAGCTTCTCTACAGTTTCTATCTGAACATGTTTCCTTCTTCACCATAAGCTGCAAAACACTCCCGAATATCCCTTCACACGCTAAACATAAACAGTGTTAGAAAATTGCTCAATGAAAAGATAAACTTAGCTGAGCAAGAGGTATTCACACAACACATTGCAGTTTCACAGAAAGCATCCTTCTTTCTTTTTTTTATCTGAGGGTATTTCTTTCTCCATATTCTAAAGAGCGTTCCCAAATGTCCTTCCTCAGATACCACAGAAACAGTGATTCCAAACTGCTCAACCCAAAGTATGATTTAATTCAATGAGATGAATACAAACATCACAAAGCAGTTGCTCAGAAAGCTTCTCTCCAGTTTTCAAAAGAAGTCCCTTCCTTGCTCACTACAGCCTCCGGGCACCACTTAATATCCCTTCACAGATTTCCCAAGACAGAAATTCCAAAGTGGGCAATGTAGAGTAAGCTTTACCTCTATGAAATGAATGCACATATCCAAGAACAGTTTCTTGCAGTGCTTCTTTCTGGGTTTTATTTGAGGATATATCACTTTTTGCTATAGTCTTCAATGCGTTGCAAAATACCACATTTTTGGTTTACAGGAACAGTGTTCAAACACTGTCTTATGAGAAAAGAGATATAATTCCCTGAGTGCAATACACACATCACAAAGCAGTTTCTCAGAAAGCTTCTATCCAATTTTTATTTGAAGATATCTCCTTTTCTACCATAGGCCTGAATGTGCTCCTGAATGTCCCTTCACAAATCCGTCCATGACGGCATTTCCAAACTACGTAATAGAAAGAAAGTTTTATTTATGTGAGATGAATAAACATATATATCACGAACAGTTTCACAGAAATCTTCCTTCCAGTTTTTGTCTGAGGATATTTCCTTTTTCACCATAGCCATCCCTATACTGCCTAGAGTCCCGTGGTAGCTTTATCTCCAAAAGGGATTCCCAAACCGTCTATGAGAAGAAAGGTATAATTCTGTGATTGGAATGCACACGTCACAAAGCAGCTCCTCGGAAAGCTTGTCTCCAGTTTCTATCTGAAGATATTTCCTTTTTCACCATAAGCCTCAAAGCACTCCCGAATATCCCTTTGCAGACTAAAGAAAAATAGTGTTAGAATGCTGCTGATTGAAAAGAGAAGCTTAAGTGTGTGAACAGAATTCACACCACACAGAGCAGTTTCACAGAAAGCTTCCTTCTGGTTTCTATCTGAGGTTATTTCTTTTTCAGGATATTCTATAGAGCATTCCCAAATGTCCTTTCTCAGATTCCACAGAAACAGTGATTTCAAACTGCTCAATGCAAAGAATGATTCAACTCTATGAGATGAATACAAACATCCCAATGGAGTTGCTCAGAAAGCTTCTCTCCAATTTTCAACAGAAGACATTTCCTTGCTCATCGCCTGCCTCCTGTTGCCACTTGATATCCCTTCGCAGAATCCTTAAAAAAAAGCATCTTAAACCGGGAAATGTAGAGTAAGCTTTAACTCTGTGTAATGAATGGACATGTCAGAGAGCAGTTTCTTGCAATGCTTCTCTCTGGCTTTTATTGGATGACCTTTCACTTTTCGCCATAGTCTTCAATGTGCTCTGAATATCACTTTTTTAGTTTTACAAGAACAGTGTTCAAACAGTGCCTTATGACAAGAAAGGTATAACTCCCTGGGGGGAATGCACACATCATCAAACAGTTTCTCAGAAAGCTTCTCTCCAGTTTTCAAGCTACGTAATATAAAGAAAGCTTTATTTATGTGAGATGAATAAACATAGCAAAAGCAGATTCAGAGAAAGCTTCTTTCCAGTTTGTCTCTGAAGATATTCTGTCTGAGGCTAATTCCCTGTTCACCATAGGCATTAATGTGCCCCCAAATATCTCTTGGTACCTTTTTCTCCAAGAGTTTGCCTGATGCTGTATGAGACGAGAGGTATAACACTGTGAGTGGAATGCCCACGTCACAAAGCAGTTCCTCGGAAAGCTTCTGTACAGTTTCTATTTGAACATGTTTCATTTCACTGTAAGCCTCAAACCACTCCTGAATATCGCTTCACACGCTAAACATAAACAGTGTTAGAAAATAGCTCAATGAAAACAGAAGTATAACAGAGCGAGAGGTATTCACACAACACATAGTAGTTTCACAGAAACTTTCCTTCATTTTTTTTTGCTCACCACAGGCCTCCAGGTGCCACTAAATATCCCTTCACAGATTTCTCAAAGACAGAATTTCCAAACTGGGCAATGTAAAGGAAGCTTTGCCGCTGTGAATTGATTGCACTTATCCAAGAACAGTTTCTTGGAACGCTTCTTCATGGGTTTTATTTGAGGATATTTCACATTTCACCGTAGTCTTCAATGCATTCCAAAATAGCACCTTTCCGTTTTACAGGAACAGTGTTCAAACACTGCCCTATGAGAAAAGAGGTATAACTCCCTGAGTGGAATGCACACATCACAAAACAGTTTCTCAGAAAGATTCTTTCCAGTTATTATCTGAAGATATTTCCTTCTTCTCCATAGGCCTGAATGTGATCCCGAATATCCCTTCTTGGATACTTCCATGACCTAATTTGAAAGCTGTGTAGTGTAAAGAAAGCTTTATATGTGTGAAATGAATAAACATAGCAAAAATCAGGTTCACAGAAAGCTTCTATCCAGTTTTTATCTGAATATATTTCCTTTTTCACCATAGTCCTGAATGTGCTCCCGAATATCCCTTCGTGGATCCGTCCATGACAGTGTTTCCAAGCTGCGTAATGTAAAGAAAGCTTTATCTATGTGGGATAAATACACATATCACAGAGCAGTTTCATAGAAAGCTTCTTTCCAGTTTTTGTCTGAGGCTATTTCCCTCACTTGCTACCTGTTTCTCCAAAAGAGTTTCCCCGATTCTGTATGAGAAGAGAGGTATAACACTGTGAGTGAAATGCACACATCACAAAGCAGTTCCTTGGATAGCTTCTCTCCAGTTTCGTTCTGAACATATTTCCTTTTTCACCATAAGCCTCAAAGCGCTCCTGAATCTCTCTTCACACGCTAAACATAAACAGGGTTAGAAAACTGCTCAATGAAAAGGGAAGCTTAACTGAGTGAGAGGAATTCACACCACACATAGCAGTTTCACAGAAAGCTTCCTTCTGGTTTTTATCTGAGGATATTTCTTTCTCCATATTCTAAAGAGCATTGATTCCACAGAAACAGTGATTTCAAACTGCTCAATCCCAAGAATGATTTAACTCTATGAGATGAATACACAGGTTACAAAGCAGTTAATCAGAAAACTTCTTCCCAGTTTTCAACGGCAGACATTCCTTGCTCACCACAGGCCTCCGGGTGCCACTAAATATCCCTTCGCAGGTTCCTCAAAAACAGAGTTTCCAAACTGGGCAATGTACAGCAAGCTTTAATTCTGTGAACTCAATGCACTTATCAGAGAACAATTTCTTTTAATGTTTCTTTCTCCTTTTTATTTGAGGATAGTTCACTTTTCACCATAGTCTTCAATGGGCTCCGAAATATCACTTTTTCAGTTTTGAAGGAACAGTGTAGAAACACTGACTTATGAGAATAGAGGTATAACTCTCTGAGTGGAATACACATATCACAAAGCAGTTTTTCAGAAAGCTTCTCTACGGTCCTTATCTGAAGACATTTCCTTTTTCACCATTGCCCTGAATGCGCACCCGAATGTCCCTTTGTGGATCCGTCCATGATGGGGTTTCTAAGCTGCATGATGTAAAGAAATCTTTATCTATGTGAGATGAATAAGCATAGCAAAAGACAGATATACAGAAAGCTTCTTTCCTGTTTTTATCTGAACATATTTCCTTTTTCACCATAGGCCTGAATGTGCTCCCGAATATCCCTTCATGGATTAGTCCATGACATAGTTCCCAAACTGCATAATATAAAGACAGTTTTATGTATATGAGATGAATAAACATATCTATCACAAAGCACTTTCACAGAAAGCTTGTTTCCAATTTTTGTCTGAGGATATTTCCTTTTTCACCATAGCCATCCATATACTCCCGAATGTCCCTTGGTACCTTTTTCTCCAAAAGGGATTCCCCAACCCTCTATGAGAAGAAAGGTATAACTCTGTGAGTGGAATGCAAACATCACAAAGCAGCTCCTCGGAAAGCTTCTCTACAGTTTCTATCTGAAGATATTTCCGTTTTCACTGTAAGCCTCAAAGGACTCCCGAATATCTCTTCGCAGACTAAACAATAATAATATTAGAATAATGCTCAATTAAAAGAGAAGCTTAACTATGCAAGTGGAATTCACATGAAACAGAGCTGTTTTACAGAAAGATTCCTTCTGGTTTTTATCTGAAGGTATTAATTTTCAGCATATTCTAAAGTGCGTTCCCAAATGTCCTTTCTCAGGTTCCACAGAAACAGTGATTTCAAACTGCTGAATCCAAAGAATGATGTAACTTTATGAGATGAATAAACACATCACAAAACTGTTACTCAGAAATCTTCTCTCCAGTTTTGAAGGCAAGACATTTTCTGTTCACCAAAGCCCTCCGGTCGCCACTTAATATCCGTTCGCAGATTCCTCTAAGACAGAGTTTTCAAACTAGGAAATGTAGAATAAGCTTTAACTCTGTTAAATGAATGCACATATCAGAGAGTAGTTTCCGGGAACACTTCTTTCTGGGTGTTATTTGAGGATATTTCACTTTTCGCCAAAGTCTTCAATGCACTCCGAAATATTACTTTTTCGGTATTGCAGGAACAGTGTTCAAACACTGTCTTATGAAAAAAGCGGTATAACTCCCTTAGTGGAATGCACACATCACAAAGTAGTTTCTCAGAAAGCTTCTCTCCAGTTTTTATCTGAAGAGATTACCTGTTTCAAAATAGTCCTGATTGGGCTCCCGAATGTCCCTTTGCGGATCCGTCCATGACAGAATTTCCATACTGCCTAATGTAAATCAAGCTTTATCATCATGAAATGAATAAACATAGCAAAAAGCAGATTCACAGAAAGCTTCTCTCCAGTTTTTATCTGAAGATATTTCTTTTTCTGCCATAGGTCTGAATATGATCGCAAATATCCCTTCATGGATCCGTCCATGATGGAGTTTCCAGGCTGAGTAACATAAAGAAAGCTTTACTGATGGGTGACAAATAAACGTAGCAAAAAGCAGACTCACAGAGAACTTCTTTCCGGTTTTTATCTGAAGATATTTCCTTTCTCACCATAGGCCTGAATGTGGTTCCGAATGTCCCTTCGCGGATCCGTCCATGACGGAGTTTCCAAACTATGTAATATAAAGAAAGTTTTATCTATTTAATATGAATAAAGATATCTATCACAAAGCATTTACACAGAAAGTTTCTTTTCAGTTTTTGCTTGAGGATATTTCCTTTTTCACCATAGCCCTCCATATGGTGAATGTCCCTTGATAGCTTTTTCTCCAAAAGGAATTTCCCAATCCTCTATGAGAAAAAAAGGTATAATTCTGTGAGTGGAATGCACACATCCTTGGAAAGCTTCTCTCCAGTTTATATCTGACGATATTTCTGTTTTCACCATAAGCCGCAAAGCGCTCCAGAATATCCCTTCGCAGGCTAAACATAAACTGTGTTAGAAAACCTCTAAATGAAAAGAGAAGCTTAACGTGTGAGAGGAATTCACTTGACATATTGCAGTTTCACAGAAAGCTTCCTTGTGGTGTTTATGTGAGGTTATTTCTTTCTCTGTATTCCAAAGGGTGTTCCAAAATGTCCTTCCTCAGATTCTACAGAAACAGTGATTTCAAACCGCTCAAACAAAAAATGGTTTAACTACATGAGATGAATACACACATCACAAAGCAGTTGCTCATAAAGCTTTTCTCCAGTTTTCATCGGAAGATGTTTCCTTGCTCACCACAGGCCTCCGGGCGCCACTTAATATCCCTTCACAGATTCCTCAAAGACAGAGTTTCCAAACTGGACAATGTAGTGTAAGCTTTAACTCTGTGAAATGAATGCACATATCAGAGAGCAGTTTCTTGGAATGCTTCTTTCTGGGTGCTATTTGAGGATATTTCACTTTTTGCCATAGTCTTCAATGGGCTTCTAAATATCACTTTTTCGGTTTTAAAGGAAGAGTGTTCAAAACACTGTCTTATGAGAAAAACGGTATAACTCCCTGAATGGAATACACATATCACAAAGCAGTTTCTCAGAAAGCTTCTCTCCAGTTTTTATCTGAAGTAATTTCCTTTTTTACCATAGTCCTGAATGTGCTCCACAATGTCCCTTCGTAGATCCGTCCATGATAATGTTTCCAAGGTTTGTAATGTAAAGAAAGCTTTATCTATGTGAGATGAATACACATATCACAGAGCAGTTTCATAGAAAGGTTCTTTCCAGCTTTTTCTGAAGCTATATCCTTGTTCACTGTAGTAATCAACTTGCTCCTGAATATCACTTGGTACCTTTTTCTCTAAAAGGATTTCCCTGAAGCTGTATGAGAAGAGGTATAACAGTGTGAGTGGATTGCTCATGTCACAAAGCAGTTCCTCGGAAAGCTTCTCTCAAGTTTTGGTCTCAACATATCACAAAGCAGTTCCTCGGAAAGCTTCTCTCAAGTTTCGGTCTCAACATATTTCCTTTTTCACCATAAGCCTCAAAACGCTCCTGAATATCTTTTCACACGCTAAACATAAACAGGGTTAGAAAACTCCTAAATGAAAACAGAGGCTTAATGGAGCAAGAAGAATAAGGACGACACCGAGCAGTTTCACAGACAGCTTCCTTCTGGATATTACCTGAGGATGTTTCTTTCTCCATATTCTAAGGAGCGTTCCCAAATGTCCTTCCTCAGATTCCACAAAAAGCGTGATTTCAAACTGCTCATTCCAAAGAATGGTTTAACTCTATGAGATGAATACACACATCACAAAGCAGTTGCTCAGAAAACTTCTCTCCAGTTTTCATCGGAAGACGTTTCCTTGCTCACCACAAGCCTCTGGGGGCCACTTAATATCCCTTCACAGATTCCTCAAAGACAGTTTCCAAACTGGGCAACTTAGAGTAAGCTTTAACTCTGTGAAATGAATGCACATATCAGAGAGCAGTTCCTTGGAACGCTTCTCTCTGGGTTTTATTTGAGGATATTTCACTTTTCGCCATAGTCTTCAATGCACTCTGAAATGTCACGTTTTCGGTTATACAGGAGCAGTGTTCAAACACTGCCTTATGAGAAAAGAGGTAAAACTCCCTGAGTGTAATCCACACATGAAAAAGCAGTTTCACAGAAATCTTCTTTCCAGTTTTTGTCACAGGATATTTCCTTTTTCACCATAGCCATGCATATACTCCCGAATGTCCCCTGGTAGCTTTTTCTCCAAAAGGGTTCCCTCAATTCTCTATGGGAAGAAAGGTATAACTCTGTGAGTGAAATGCAAACATCACAAAGCAGCTCCTTGGAACTCTTCTCTCCAGTTTCTATCTGAAGATATTTCCGTTTTCACCATAAGCCTCAAAGTGCTACCGATTATCCCTTAGCTGACAAAACTAAAACAGTGTTAGAATACTGCTGAATGAAAACAGAAGTTTAACTGTGTGAGTGGAAACATGTGACACAGAGCAGTTTCACAGAAAGCTTCCTTCTGGTTTTTATCAGAAGGCATTTCTTTTTCAGCATATTCTTAAGAGCGTTCCCAAATTTCCTTTCTCAGGTTCCAGAGTAAGAAGTGATTTCAAACTGCTCAATCCAAAGATTTATTTAACTCTAAGAGATGAATACACACATCAAAAACAGTTGCTCAGAAAGCTTCTCTCCAGTTTTCTATGGAAGACTTTTCCTTGCTCGCCACAGGCCTCCGATTGCCACTTAATATCCCTTTGCAGAATCCTGAAAGACAGATTGTCCAAACGGGGAATTGTAGAGTAAGCTTTAACTGTCTGAAATGAATGCATATGTCAGAGAGCAGTTTCTTGGAACGCTTCTTTCTGGGTTTTATTTGAGGATATTTCACTTTTCATCATAGTCTTCAATACGTTCCAAAATATTCCTTTTTCAGTTTTACAGGAACAGTGTTCAAACACTGCCTTATGAGAAAAGAGGTATAACTCCTTGAGTGGAATGCGCACATCACAAAGCAGTTTCTCAGAAAGCTTCTCTCCAGTTTTTATCTGAAGGTATTTCCAATTATACCATAGGCTGAAGATGCTCCCTAATGTCCCTTCACGAATCTGTCCATGATAGTGTTTCAAAACTGCGTAATAGTAACAAGGTTTTATCTACGTGAGAAGAATGAATATATCTATCACAAAGCAGTTTCACAGAAAGCTTCTTTCCAGTATTTGTCTGAGGATATTTCCTTTTTCATCATAGCTGTCCATACACTGCTGAATGTCCTCTGGTAGCTTTTTTTCCAAAAGGGATTCCACAATCCTCTAGGAGAAGAAAAGTATAACTCTGTGAGTGGAATGCACATGTCAAAAAGCAGCTCCTCAGAAATCTCTCCAGTTTCTATCGGAAGTTATTTCCATTTTCACCATAAGCCTTAATGTGTTCCAGAGTATCCCTTAGCTGACTAAACTAAAACAGTGTTAGAATATTGCTCAATGAAAATAGAAGCTTAAATGTGCAAGTGGAATCCACATGACAGAGAGCAGTTTCACAGAAAGCTTCCTTCTGGTTTTTATTGGAGGGTATTTTTTTTTTCAGCATATTCTTAAGAGCATTCCTAAATGTCCTTTCTCAAGTTCCACAGAAAGAGAGATTTCAAACTGCTGAATCCAAAGAATGATTTAACTCTATGAGAGGAATACACACATCCCAAAGCAGTTGCTCAGAAAGCTTCTCTCCACTTTTCAATGGAAGACATTTCCTTGCTCGCCACAGGCCTCCGGTCACCACTTAATATCACTTCGCAGAATTCTCAAAGACAGACTTTCCAAACTGGGAAATGTAGAGTAAGCTTTAACTCTCTGAAATGAATGCACATATCAGAAAGCAGTTTCTTGGAATGTTTCTTTCTGGGTTTTATTTGAGGATATTTCACTTTTCACTTCCGTCTTCCATGCACTCCGAAATATTACTTTTTCAGTATTGCAGGAGCAGTGTTCAAACACTGTCCTATGAGAAAAGAGGTGTAACTCCCTGAATGGAATGCACATGGCACAAAGCAGTTTCTCGGAAGGCTTCTCTCCAGTTTTTATCTGAAGATATTTCCTATTTCATCATAGACCTTAATATGCTCCCAAATGTTCCTTTGCGAATTCATACATGATGGAGATTTAAAACTGCATAATATAAATAAAATTTTATCTAGGTGAGATGAAGGAACATATCTGTCACAATGCAGTTTCACAGAAAGCTTCTTTCCAGTTTTCATCTGAAGATATTTCCTTTTTTACCATAGTCCTGAATGTGCTCCTGAATGTCCCTTCGCAGATCCGTCCATGATGGAGTGTCCAGGCTGAGTAACATAAAGAAAGCTTTATGTATGTGAGACGAATAAACATAGCAAAAAATAGACTCACAGAGAGCTTCTTTCTGTTTTTTTCTGAAGATATTTCGTTTTTCACCATAGGCCAGGATGTGCTCCTGAATGTCCCTTCGTGGATCCGTCCATGACAGAGTTTCCAAGCTGTGTAGTGTAAAGAAAGCTTTATCTATGTAAGATGAATACACATATCACAGAGCAGTTTCATAGAAAGCTTTTTTCCAGTTTTTATCTGAGGTTATTTCCCTTTTCACCATAGGCATCAAAATGTTCCTGAATATCACTTGGTACCTTTTTCTACAAAAGGATTTCACCGATGCTGTATGAGAAGAGAGGTATATCACTGTGGGTGAAATGCACAAGTCACAAAGCAGTTCTTTGGAAAGCCTCTCCCCAGTTTCGCTCTTAACATATATCCTTTTTCACCGTACGCCTCAAAGCATTCCCGAATGTCTGTTCTTACGCTAAACATAAACAGGGTTAGAAAACTACTCAATGAAAAAATAGGCTTAACTGAGCAACAGGAATTAAGATGACACAGAGTAGTTTCACAGAAAGTTTCCTTCTGGATTTTACCTGAAGATATTTCTTTCTCCATATTCTAAGGAGGGTACCCAAATGTCCTTCCTCAGGTTCCACAAAAACAGTGATTTCAAACTGCTCAATACAAAGAATGGTTGAATTCTGTGAGATGAATAAACACATCACAAAGCAGTTGCTCAGAAAACTTCTCTCCAGTTTTCATCAGAAGACGTTTCCTTGCTCACCAGAAGCCTCCAGATGCCACTTAATATCCCTTCATAGATTCCTCAAAGACAGAGTTTCCAAACTGGGCAACGTAGAGTAAGCTTTAACTACGTGAAATGAATGCACATATCAGGGAGCAGTTTCTTGGAATGCTTCTCTCTGTGTTTTTTTTTTTTTTTTTTTGAGGATATTTCACGTTTCGCCATAGTCTTCAATGTGCTCCAAAATATCACTTTTTCAGGTTTACAGGAACGGTGTTCAAATACTGCCTTATGAGAAAAGAGGTATAACTCCCTGAGTGGAATGCATATGTCACAAAGCAGTTTCTGAGAAGGCTTCTCTCCAGTTTTTATCTGAAGATATTTCGTATTTCATGATAGACCTGAATGTGCTCCCGAATGTACCTTCATGAATCCGTTCATGACAGAGAATTAAAACTGTGTAATAGAAATAAAGTTTTTCTAGGTGTGATGAATGAACATATCTATCACAAAGTAGTTTCACAGAAAGCTTCTTTCCAGTTTTTGTGTTAGGATATTTCCTATTTCACCATAGCCAACCATATGCTCCTGAACGTTCCCTCGTAGCTTTTTCTCCAAACAGGTTTTCCCCAATCCTCTATGAGAAGAAAGGTACAATTCTGTGAGTGGAATGCACACATCACAGAGCAGCTCCTCGGCAAGCTTCTCGCCAGTTTCTATCTGAAGGTATTTCCTTTTTCACCGTAAACCTCAAAGCACTCCTGAATATCCAGTTGGCAGACTAAACAAAAAGAGTGTTAGAATACTGCTCAATGAAAAGAGAAGCTTAAATCTGTGAGTGGAATTCATGCGACCCAGGGCAGTTTCACAGAAAGCTTCCTTCTGGTTTCTATCTGAGGTTATTTCTTTTTCAGGGTATTCTAAGGAGCGTTCCCAAATATCCTTTCTCAGATTACACAGAAACAGTGATTTCAAACTGCTCAATCCAAAGAATGATTTAACTCTATGAGATGAATACACACATCACAAAACAGTTGCTCAGAAACGTTCTTTCCAGTTTTCAACGGAAGACATTTCCTTGCTCACCACAGGCCTCTGGTCGCCACTTATTATCCCTTCGCAGAATCCTCAAAGACAGACTTTCCATACTGGGAATTGTAGAGTAAACTTTAGCTCTGTGTGATTAATGGACATGTCAAAGAGCAGTTTCTTGGAATGCTTCTTTCTGGGTTTTATATGACGACGTTTCACTTTTCAGCATAGTCTTCAATGTGGTCCAAATATCACCTTTTTAGTTTTACAGGAACAGTGTTCAAACAGTGCCTTATGAGAAGAAAGGTATAAACTCCCTGAGTGGAAGGCACACATCACCAAGCAGTTTCTCAGAAAGCTTCTCTCCAGTTTTTATCTAACGACATTTCCTTTTTCACCATAATCCCAAATGTGATTCCGAATATCCCTTTGCAATTACATCCATGATGGAGTTCCCAAGCTACACAATGTAAAGAAAGCTTTATCTATCTGAGATGAATAAACCTAGCAAAAAGCAGTTTCACAGAAAGCTTCCTTCCAGTTTTTATCTGAAGATATTTCCTTTTTTACCATAGTCCTAATTTGCTCCTGAATATCCCTTTGCAGATCCGTCCTTAGTGGGGTTTCCAGGCTGAGTAACGTAAAGAAAACTTTATGCATGTGAGATGAATAAACATAGCAAAAAGTAGACTCACAGAGAGCTTCTTTCCAGTTTTTAACTGAAGATATTTCGTTTTTCACCATAGGCCTGAATGTGCTCCTGAATGTCCCTTCGTGGATCCATCCATGATAGAGTTTCCAAGCTGTGTAGTGTAAAGAAAGCTTTATCTATGTAAGATGAATACACATATCACAGAGCAGTTTCATAGAAAGCTTTTTTCCAGTTTTTATCTGAGGTTATTTCCCTTTTCACCATAGGCATCAAAATGTTCCTGAATATCACTTGGTACCTTTTTCTACAAAAGGATTTCACCGATGCAGTATGAGAAGAGAGGTATATCACTGTGAGTGAAATGCACAAGTCACAAAGCAGTTCTTTGGAAAACCTCTCCCCAGTTTCGCTCTTAACATATATCCTTTTTCACTGTATGCCTCAAAGCACTCCCAAATATCCGTTCTTATGCTAATCATAAACAGGGTTAGAAAAGTACTCAATGAAAAAAGAGGATTAACTGAGTGACAGGAATTAAGATGACACAGAGCAGTTTCGCAGAAAGTTTCCTTCTGGATTCCTGAGGATATTTCTTTCTCCATATTCTAAGGATGGTACCCAAATGTCCTTCCTCAGATTCCACAAAAACAGTGATTTCAAACTGCTCAATACAAAGAATGGTTGAATTCTATGAGATGAATAAACACATTACAAGGAGTTGCTCAAAAACTTCTCTCCAATTTTCATTGGAAGACGTTTCCTTGCTCACCAGAAGCCTCAAAATGCCACTTAATATCCCTTCACAGATTCCTCAAAGACAGAGTTTCCAAACTGAGTAACGTAGAGTAAGCTTTAACTACGTGAAATGAATGCACATATCAGGGAGCAGTTTCTTGGAATGCTTCTCTCTGTGTTTTTTTTTTTTTTTTTTTTTTTGAGGATATTTCACTTTTCGCCATAGTCTTCAATGCGCTCCAAAATATCACTTTTCCAGGTTTACAGGAACGGTGTTCAAATACTGCCTTATGAGAAAAGAGGTATAACTCCCTGAGTGGAATGCACACGTCACAAAGCAGTTTCTGAGAAGGCTTCTCTCCAGTTTTTATCTGAAGGTATTTCCTATTTCATGATAGCCCTGAATGTCCCTTTGCGAATCCATGCATGATAGAGATTTAAAACTGCATAGTAGAAATAAAGTTTTTCTAGGTGAGATGAATGAACATATCTATCACAAAGTAGTTTCACAGAAAGCTTCTTTCCAGTTTTTGTGTGAGGATATTTCCTATTTTACCATAGCCATCCATATGCTCCGAAACGTTTCCTAGTAGCTTTTTCTCCAAACAGGTTTTCCCCAATCCTCTATGAGAAGAAAGGTATAATTCTGTGAGTAGAATGCGCATGTCACAGAGCAGCTCCTCGGCAAGCTTCTCTCCAGTTTCTATCTGAAAGTATTTCGTTTTTCACTGTAAACCTCAAAGCGCTCCTGAATATCCAGTTGGCAGACTAAACAAAAAGAGTGTTAGAATACTGCTCAATGAAAAGAGAAGCTTAACTGTGTGAGTGGAATTCATGTGACCCAGGGCAGTTTCACAGAAAGCTTCCTTCTGTTTTCTATCTGAGGTTATTTATTTTTCAGAATATTCTAAGGAGCATTCCCAAAAATCCTTTCTCAGATTACACAGAAACAGTGATTTCAAACTGCTCAATCCAAAGAATGATTTAACTGTATGAGATTAATACACACATCACAAAGCAGTTGCTCAGAAACGTTCTTTCCAGTTTTCAACGTAAGACATTCCCTGTTCGCCACAGGCCTCTGGTTGCCACTTAATATCCCTTCGCGGAATCCTCAAAGACAGACTTTCCAAACTGGGCAATGTAGAGTAAATTTTAACTCTGTGAAATGAATGCACATACCAGGGAGCAGATTCTTGGAACGCTTCTCTCTGTGTTTTTTCTTGAGGATATTTCACTTTTTGCCATAGTCTTCAATGCGCTCCGGAATATTACTTTTTCAGTTTTCCAGGAACAGCGTTCAAACACTGCCTTATGAGAAAAGAGGTATAACTCCTTGAGTGGATTGCACATATCCCAAAGCAGTTTGTCAGAAAGTTTCTCTCCAGTTTTTATCCGAAGATATTTCCTATTTCACCATAGGCCTGAATGTGCTGAAGAATGTCCCTTCGTGAATCCGTCCATGACGGAGTTTCAAAACTGCATAATAGGAAGAAAGTTTTATCCATGCAAGAAGAATAAACATGTCTATCAGAAAGCAGTTTCACAGAAAACTTCTTTCCATTTTTTGTCTGAGGGTATTTCCGTTTTCAGCATAGCCGTCCATATACTCACGAATGTTCCCTGGTAGCTTTTTCTCCAAAAGGGATTCCAAAATCCTCTATGAGAAGAAAGGTATATTTCTGTGCGTGCAATGCAAACGTCACAAAGCAGTTCCTCAGAAAGCTTCTCTCCAGTTTCTATCTGAAGATATTTCCTTTTTCACCGTAAGCCTCAAAGCACTCCTGAATATCCCTTCACAGAATAAACAAAAGCAGTGTTAGAGTTCTGCTCAATGAAAACAGAAGCTTAACTGTGTGTGTGGAATTCACGTGACACAGAGCAGTTTCACAGAAAGCTTCCTTCTGCTCTCTATCTGAGGTTATTTCTTTTTGAGGATATTCTAAAGAGCATTCCCAAATGTCCTTTCTCAGATTCCACAGAAACGGTGATTTCAAACTGCTCAATCCATAGAGTGATGTAACTCTATGAGATGAATACAAACATCCCAAAATCAGAAAGCTTCTCTCCAATTTTCAATGGAGGACATTACCTTGCTCATCACAGTCCTCCGATTGCCAGTTAATATCCCTTCACAGAATCCTCAAAGATAGACTTTCCAAACTAGGATATGTAGAGTAAGCTTTAACTGTGTGAAAAGAATGGACGTGTCAGAGAACAGTTTCTCGGAATGTTTCTTTCAGTGTTTTATTGGACGACATTTCACTTTTCACCATAGTCTTCAATGTGCTCCAAGTATCACTTTTTTAGTTTTACAGAAACAGTATTCAAACAGTGCTTATGAGAAGAAAGGTATAACTCCCTTAGTGGAATGCCAAGCAGTTTCTCAGAATGCTTCTCTCCAGTTTCTACCTGAACATATTTCCTTTTTCACTATAAGACTCAAAGAACTCCCGAATATCCCTTCACATGTAAACCTAAACATTGTTAGAAAACGGCTCAATGAAAAGAGAAGTTTTACTGAGCAAGAGGAATTCACACAACGCATAGCAGTTTCACAGAAAGCTTCCTTCTGGTTTTTATCTGAAGATATTTCCCTTTTCACCATAGTTCTGAATGTACTCCCAAATGCCCTTCACGGATCCGTCCACGACAAAGTTTCCAAGCTGTGTAATGTAAAGAAAGCATTATTTATGTGAAATGAGTAAACATAGCAAAAAGCAGATACACAGAAAGTTTCTTTCCAGTTTATATCCGAAGATATTTCCTTTTTCACCATAGTCCTAAATGTGCTCCCGAATATCCCTTCGTGGATCTGTCCATGACAGAGTTTCGAAGCTGCGTAATGTAAAGAAAGCTTTATATATGTGAGATGAATACACATAACACAGAGTAGTTTCACAGAAAGCTTCTATCCAGTTTCTGTCTGAGGCTATTTCCCTTTTCACCATAGGCATTAATATGCCCCCGAATATCTCTTGGTACCTTTTTTTCCAAAAGGGTTTCCCTGATGCTGTATCAGAAAAGAGGTATAACACTGTGAGTGGAATGCACACGTCACAAAGCCGTTCCCTGGAAAGCTTCTCGGCAGTTTCTATCTGAACATATTTCCTTTTTCTCTGTAAGCCTCAAAGTGCTCCCGAATATCCCTTCACAAGCTGAAAATAAACAGTGTTAGAAAATTGCTCAAAGAAAAGAAAAGTTTAACTGTGCAAAAGAAATTCACACGACACATAGTAGTTTCACAGAAAGCTTCCTACGTTTGTTTATGTGATTATATTTCTTTCTCCATATTCTAAAGAGTGTTCCCAAATGTCATTCCTCAGATCAACAGAAAGAGTGATATCAAACTGCTCAATTAGAAGTATGATTTCACTCTATTAGATGAATACACACATCACAAAGCAATTGCACAGAAAGTCTCCCTTCAGTTTTCTACGGAAGACGTTTCCTTGCTCACCAAAGGCCTCCGGGCGACACTTACTATAACTTTGCAGATTTCTCAAAGATAGAGTTTCAAAACTGGGCAATGTAGAGTAAGCTTTATCTCTGTGAAATGAATGCACATATCAGAGAGCAGTGTCTTCGATCGTTTCTTTCTGGGTTTTATTTGAGTATATTTCACTTTTTACCATAGTTTTCAATGCGCTCCGAAATATCACTTTTTCAGTTTTACAGGAACAGTGTTCAAAACTGCCTTATGAGAAAAGAGGTATAACTCCCTGAGTGGAATGCACACATCACAAAGCAGTTTCTCAGAAAGCTTCTCTCCGGTTTTTATCTGAAGGTATTTCCATTTTCACCATAGTCCTGAATATGCTGCCGAGTGTCCCTTTGGGGATCCGTCCATGACAGAGTTACCAAGCTGCGTAATGTAAAGAAAGCTTTATCTATGTGAAATGAATAAACATAGCAAAAAGCAGATTCACAGAAAGCTTCTTTCCAGTTTTCATCTAAAAATATTTCCTTTTTCACCATACTCCTGAATGTGCTCCCGAATGTTCCTTCATGGATCCCTCCATGACAGAGTTTCCAAGATGCGTACTGTAAAGGAAGCTTTATCTGTGTGAGATGAATACATATATCACAGAGCAGTTTCACAGAAGGCTTCTTTCCAGTTTTTGTCTGAGGCTATTTCCCTTTTCAAAATAAGCATCAATATGCTCCTGGATATCCCTTGGTAAATTTTTCCCCAAAAGGGTTTCCCCGATGCTGTATGAGAAGAGACGTATAACACTGTGAGTGCAATGCACACGTCACTAAGCAGTTCCATGGAAAGTTTCTCTCCAGTATCTATCTGAACATATATCATTTTTCCTCATAAGCATCAAAATACTCGCGAATATCGCTTTGCATGCTAAACATAAACAGTGTTAGAAAACTGTTCAATGAAAAGACAAGCTTAACTGAGTGAGAGGAATTCAATGACACATAGCAGTTTCACAGAAAGCTTACTTCTGGTTTTTATATGAGGATATTTCTTTCTCCATATTCTAAAGAGCATTCCCAAATGTCCTTCCTATGATTCCACAGAAACAGTGATTTCATACTTCTCCATCCAAAAAGTGGTTTAACTCTATAAGGTGCATACAAACATCATAAAAGTGTTGCTCAGAAAGTTTCCCTCCAATTTTCAATGGAAGACATTTCCTTGCTCACCAGAGGCCTCCGGTTGCCACTTAATATCCCTTCCCAGAATCCTCAAAGACAGACTTTCCAAACTGGGAAATGTAGAGTAAGCTTTAACTCTGTGAAATGAATGGAATGTCTGAGAGCAGTTTCTTGGAATGTTTCTTTCTGGGTTTTATTTGACAACATTTCACTTTCGCCATAGTCTTCAATGTGCTCCAAATATCACTTTTTTAGTTTTACAGGAACATTGTTCAACAGTGCCTTATGAGAAGTAAGGTGTAAATCCCTGAGTGGAATGAGCACATCACCAAGCAGTTTCTCAGAAAGCTTTTCTTCAGTTTTCATCAGAAGACGTTTCCTTGCTCACCCCAGGCCTCTGGGTGCCACTTAATATCCTTTCCCTAATTCCTCAAAGACAGAGTTTCCAAACTGGGTAATGTAGAGTAAGCTTTAACTCTGTAAAATGAATGCACATATCAGAGAGCGGTTTCTTGATATTCTTCTTTCTGGGTTTTATTTGAGGATATTTCACTTTTTGCCACAATCTTCAATGGGCTTCGAGATATAACCTTTTCAGTTTTACAGGAAGAGTGTTCAAAAACTGCCTTATGAGAAAAAAAGTATAACTCCCTGAGTGGAATGCACACATCACAAAGCAGTTTCTCAGAAAGCTTCTCTCCGGTTTTTATTTGAATATATTTCCATTTTCACCATAGTGCTGATTGTGCTCCCGAATGTCCCTTCGTGGATCTGTCCATCACAGAGTTTCCACACTGCGTTATATAAAGAAAGTTTTATCTATGTGAGATGAAGAAAAATATCTATCACAAAGCAGCTTCAAAGAAAGCTTTTTTCCAGTTTTTGTTTGAGCATACTTCTTTTTCACCACAGCCGTCCGTGTACTCCTGAATGTCCCTCAATAGCTTTTTCTCCAAAAGTGATTCCCCAATCCTCTATGAGTAGAAATGTATAACTCTGTGAGTGGAATGCACACGTCACAAAACAACTCTTCAGAAAGCTTCTCTCCAGTTTCTATCTGAAGATATTTCTGTTTTCACCATAAACCTCAAAGTGCTCCTGAATATCCCTTCACAGGCTAAACAAAAACAATGGTACAATACTGCACAATGAAAAGAGAATTTTAACTGTGTGAGTGGAATTCGCACGATTCAGAGCAGTTTCACAGAAAGCTTACTTCTGGTTTTTATCTGAGGGTATTTCTTTTTCAGCATATTCTTAAGAGTGTTCCCAAATGTCCTTTCTCAGGTTCCACAGAAACAGTGATTTCAAACTACTCAACCAAAGAATGATTTGCTCACAAAGCTTCTCTACAGTTTTCAATGGAAGAGATTTCCTTGCTCAACACAGGCCTCCAGGCATCACTTAATATCCCCTCGCAGATTCCTCAAAGACAGATTTTCAAGACTGGGCAATGTAGAGGAAGCTTTATCTCTGTGAAATGAATGCACATATCAGAAATCAATTTATTGGAATGCTTCTTTCTGGGTTTTATTTGAGGATATTTCACTTTTTGCCATAGTCTTAAATGCGCTCTGAAATATCACTTTTTTGGTATTACAGGAACAGTGTTCAAAACTGCCTTATGAGAAAAGAGGTATAATTCCCTTAGTGTAATTCACACATCACAAAGCAGTTTCTCAGAAAACTTCTCTCCAGTTTTTTTCTGAAGATATTTCTTGTCTCACCATTGACCTGAATGTGCTCCCGAATGTCCCTTCATGAATCCGTCAATGACGGCGTTTCCAAACTGTGAAATAGAAAGTTTTATCTATGTGAGATGGATAAACATATCAATAACAAAGCAGTTTCACATAAGTTTTTTCCAGTTTTTGTCTGAGGATATTTCCTTTTTTACCACAGCCGTCCATATACACCAGAATGTCCCCTGGTATCTTTTTCTCCAAAAGGGATTCCCCAATCCTCTATGAAAAGAAAAGTACAACTCTGTCAGTGGAATGCACATGTCACAAAGCAGCTCCTCGGAAATCTTCTCTCCATTTTCTATGAAGATATTTCCCCCTCAAAGGGCTCCCGAGTATCCCTTAGCTGACTAAACTAAAACAGTGTTAGAATACTGCTAAATGAAAACAGAATCTTAACTGTGTGAACGGAATTCACATGACATAGAATAGTTTTACAAAAAGTTTTCTTCTGATTGTTATTGGAGGGTATTTCTTTTTCAGCATGTTCTTAAGAGAGTTCCCAAATTTCCTTTCTCAGGTTCCACAGAAAGAGTGATTTCAAACTGCTCAATCCAAAGAATGATTTAACTTTATGAGATGAATACACACATCACAAAGCAGTTGCTCAGAAAGCTTCTCTTGAGTTTTCAATGGAAGACATTTCCTTGCTCGCCACAGGCCTCCGGTTGCCACATAATATCCCTTCGCAGGATCCTCAAAGACAGACTACCCAAACTGGGAAATATAGAGTAAGCTTTAATTTTGTGAAATGAATGGACAGGTCACAGAGCCTTTTCTTGGAATGCTTCTTTCTGGGTTTCATTTGATGACATTTCACTTTTTGACATAATCTTCAATGTGCTCCGAATATCACATTTTTAATTTTACAGGAACAGAGTTCAAACAATGTCTTATGAGAAGAAAGGTAAAACTCCCTGAGTGGAATGCACACATCACCAAGCAGTTTCTCAGAAAGCTTCTCTCCATTTTTTATCTGATGATATTTTCTTTTTCACCATAGGCCTGAATGTGATTCCGAATATCCCTTTGTGGATCCATCCATGACAGAGTTTCCAAGCTGCGTAATGTAAAGAAAGAAGCATTATCTAAGTGAGATGAAGAAACATAGCAAAAAGCAGATTTACAGAAAGCTTCTTTCCAGTTTTTCTCTGAAGATATTTCCTTTTTCACCATAGTCCTGAATGTACTCCCGAATGTCCCTTCGTGGATCCATCCATGACAGAGTTTCCAAGCTGTGTAATGTAAAGAAAGCTTGATCTATATGAGATGAATACACATATCACAGAGCAGTTTCATAGAAAGCTTCTTTCCTGTATTTGTCTGTGGCTATTTCCCTTTTCACAATAGGCATCAACATGCTCCCGAATATCACTTGGTACCTTGGAAACCCAAAAGGATTTCCCCGATGCTATATGAGAAGAGAGTTATAACACTGTGAGTGGAATGCACACATCACAAAGCAGTTCCTCAGAAAGCTTCTGTCCAGTTTCGGTCTGAACATATTTCCTTTTTCACCATAAGCCTCATATCGCTCCTGAATATCCCTTCACACACTAAACATAAACAGAGTTAGAAAAATGCAATGAAAAGAGAGGCTTAACTGAGTGAGAGGAATTATGACGACACAGAGCAGTTTCACAGAAAGCTTCCTTCTGGATTTTACCTGAAGATATTTGTTTCTCCATATTCTAAGGATCGTTCCCAAATGTCCTTCATCAGATTCCACAAAAACAGTGATTTCACTCTGCTCAATTCAAAGAATGGTTTAACTCTATGAGGTGAATACACACATCACAAAGCAGTTGCTCAGAAAGCCTCTCTCCAGTTTTCAACGGAAGACACTTCCTTGCTAGCCACAGGTCACCTGTCGCCACTAAATATCCCTTCACAGAATCCTGAAAGAGAGACTTTCCTAACTGGGAAATTTAGAGTAACCTTTAACTCTCTGAAACGAATGCACACGTCAGAGAGCAGTTTCCTGGAACACTTCTTTCTGGGTTTTATTTCAGGATATTTCACTTTTTGCCATAGTCTTCCATGCACTCCGAAATATTATTATTTTTTTGTTTTGTTTTACAGGAGCAGTGTTCAAACACTGCCTTATGAGAAAAGAGGTATAACTCCCTGAGTGGAATGCACCAATCACAAAGCAGTTTCTCAGAAAGCTTCTCTCCAGTTTTTATCTGAAGATATCTCCTTTTTCACCGTAGGCCTGTATGTGCTCCCAAATGTCCCTTCGCAAATCCATCCTTGACGGAGTTTCTACGCTGCCTAATATAAGGAAAGTTTTATCTATGTGAGATGAATAACTATATCTATCACAAAGCAGTTTCACAGAATCTTCTTTCGAGTGCTTGTCTTGGATATTTCCTTTTTCACCATAGGCCTGAATGTTCTCCCGAATGTTCCTTCGCGGTTCGTCCATGACGGAGTTTCCAAGCTGAGTAATGTAAAGAAAGCTTCATCTATGTGAGATGAATAAACATAGTAAAAAGCAGATCCACAGAAAGCTTCTTTCCAGTTTTTATCTGAAGATATTTCCCCTTTCACCGTAGTCCTGTATGTGCTCCCGAATGTCCTTTCGTGGATCCGTCCATGACAGAGTTTTCCTGCTGTGTAATGTAAAGAAAGCTTTATCTATGTGAGATGAATACACATATCACAGAGCAGTTTCACAGAAATCTTGTTTTCAGTTTCTGTGTGAGGTTATTTAACTTTTCACCATAGGCGTCAATATGCTCCTGAATATCCCATGGTACTTTTTTCTCCAAAAGGGTTTCCCCGATGCTGTATGAGAAGAGAGGTATATCACTGTGAGTGGAATGCACACATCAAAAGCTGTTCCTCGGAAAGTGTCTCTCCAGTTTGTATCTGAACATACTTCGTTTTTCATCGTAAGCTTCAAAGCGCTTCTGAATATACCTTTGCACACTAAACATAAACAGTGTTAGAATACTGCTCAATAAAAAGACATGCTTAAATGTGCCAGAGGAATTCACATGACACATAGCAGTTTCACAGGAAGCTTCCTTCTGGTTTTTATCTGAGGATATTCCTTTCTCCATATTCTACAGAGAATTCCAAAACGTCCTTCATCAGATTCCACAAAAATAGTGATTTCAAAGTACTCAATCCAAAGAATGCTTTAACTCTATGAGATGAATACACACATCACAAAGCAGTTGCTCAGAAAGCTTCTCTCCAGTTTTCACTGGAAGGCATTTCCTTGCTCACCACAGGCCTCCGGGTGCCACTTAATACCTCTTCGCAGATTCCTCAAAGACAGAGTTTTAGAACTGGGCAATGTAGAATAAGCTTTAACTGTGCGAAATGAATGCACATATCAGAGAGCAGTTTCTTGCAATGCTGCTTTCTGGATTTTATTTGAGGATATTTCACTTTTCGCCATAATCCTCAATACATTCTGAAATATCACTTTTTTGGTTTTACAGGAATAGTGTTCAAACACTGCCTTAAAATAAAAGAGGTATAACTCCCTGAGTGGAATGCACACATCACAAAGCAGTTTCTCTGAAAACTTCTCTCCAGTTTTTATCTGAAGATATTTCCTTTGTCACCATAGGCCTGAAAGTGATCCCAAATATCCCTTTGCCGATCCCTCCATGATGGAATTTGAAAGCTGGGTAATGTAAAGAAAGCTTTATCTATGTGAAATGAATAAACATAGCAAAAAACAGATTCACAGAAATCTTCTATCCAGTTTTTATCTGAATATATTTCCTTTTTCACCATCATCCTGAATGTGCTCCCGAATGTCCATTCGCAGAACTGTCCAAGACAGAGTTTCCAAACTGTGTAATGTAAAGAAACCTTTGTTGACGTGAGATGAATAAACATAGCAAAAAGCACATTCATAGAAAGCTTCTATCCAGTTTTTATCTGAATATATTTCCTTTTTCACCATCATCCTGAACGTGCTCCCGAATGTCCCTTTGCAGAACTGTCCATGACAGAGTTTCCAAACTGTGTAATGTAAAGAAAGCTTTGTTGACGTGAGATGAATAAACATAGCAAAAAGCAGATTCACAGAAAACTTCTTTCCAGTTTTTATTTGAAAATATTTCCTTTTTCACCATACTCCTGAATATGCTCCCAAATATCCCTTTGCAGATCTGTCCATGACAGAGTTTCCAAGCTGCATAATATAAAGAAAGCTTTAGCTAGGTGAGATGAATACACATATCACAAAGCAGTTTCACAGAAAGCTTCTATCCAGTTTTTGCCTGAGGCTATTTCCCTTTTCACCTTAGGCTTCAATATCTTCCCCAATATCCCTTGGTACCTATTTCTCCAAAAGGGTTTCCCCGATACTGTATGAGAAGAGAGGTATAACACTTTGAGTGGAATGCACACGTCACAAAGCAGTGCCTCGGAAAGCTTCTCTACAGTTTCTATCTGAACATATTTCCTTTTTCACCATAAGCCTCAAAGCCCTCCCGAATATCCCTTTGCACGTTAAACATAAACAGTTTTGGAAAACTGCTCAATGAAAAGAGAAGCTTAACTGAGTGAGAGGAATTCACATGACACATAGCAGTTTCACAGAAAGCTTCCTTCTGGTTTTTATCTGAAGATATTTCCCTTTTCACCATAGTCCTGAATGTACTCCCAAATGCCCTTCACGTATCTGTCCATGACAGTTTCCAAGCTGCATAATGTAAAGAAAGCTTTATCTACATGAGATGAATAAACATAGCAAAAAGCAGATTCACAGAAAGCTTCTTTCTGGTTTTTATCTGAAGATATTTCCTTTTTCACCATCATCCTGAATGTGCTCCCGAATGTCCCTTTGCAAATCCGTCCATGACAGAGTTTTGAAGCTGCGTAATGTAAAGAAAGCTTTACCTATGTGAGATGAATACACATATCACAAAGCAGTTTCACAGAAAGCTTCTTTCCAGTTTTTGTCTGAGGCTATTTCCATTTTCACCGTAGGTGTCAATATTCTCCTGAATATCCCTTGGTACCTTTTTCTCCAAAATTGTTTCCCCGATGCCATATGAGAAGAAAGGTATAACACTGTGAGTGGAATGCACACATCACAACAGTTCCTTGGAAAACTTCTCTCCAGTTTCGATCTGATCATATTTCCTTTTTCACCATAAGCCTCACAATGCACCCGAATATCAGTTCGTACACTAAACAAAAACAGTGTTAGAAAAGTGCTCAATGAAAAGAGAAGCTTAGCTGAGTGAGAAGAATTCACACGAAACATAACAGTTTCACAGAAAGCTTACTTCTTGTTTTTATCTGAGGGTATTTCTTTTTCAGCATATTCTAAAGAGGGTTCCTAAATGTCCCTTCTCAGGTTCCACAGAAACAGTGATTTCAAACTGCTCAATTCAAAGAATGATTTAACACCATGAGATGAATAACAGGTCATAAACATTTGCTCAGAAAGCGTTTCTCCAGTTTTCAATGGAAGACAATTCCTTGCTCAACACAGACCTCCAGGCGACACTTAATATCCCTTCACAGATTCCTCAAAGACAGAGTTTCCAAACTGGACAATGTAGAGTATGCATTAACTCTGTGACATGAATGCACATATCAGAGAGCAGTTTCTTGGAAGGCTTCTTTCTGGGTTTTATTTGAGGATATTTCACTTTTCGCCATAGTCTTCAATGCACTCCAAAATATCACTTTTTCTGCTTTACTGGAACAGTGTTCAAACACTGCCTTATGAGAAAAGAGGCATAACTCCCTGAGTGGAATACACACATGACCAAGCAGTTTCTCAGAAAGCTTCTCTCCAGTTTTCATGTGACGATATTTCCCATTTCATCTTAGGCCTGAATGTGCTCCCGAATATCCCTTCGCAGATCCATCCATGACAGAGTTTCCAAGCTTCGTAATGTAAAGAAATCTTTATCTATGTGAAATGAATAAATGTAGCAAAAAGCAGACTCACCGAAAGCTTCTTTCCAGTTTTTATCTGAAGATATTACCATTTTTACCATAGTCCTGAATGTGCTCCCGAATGTCCCTTCGTGGATCCGACCATGACAGAGTTTCCAAGCTGCATAATAAAAAAAAAGCTTTATCTATGTGAAATGAAAACACATAGCACAGAGCAGCTTTACAGAAAGATTCTTTCCAATTTTTGTCAGATTCTACTTCCCTTTGCACCATAGGCATCAATATGCTCCCAAATATCCCCTGGTACCTTTTTCTCCAAAAGGGTTTGCCGGATGCTGTATGAGAAGAGAGGTATATCACTGTGAGTGGAATGCACAGGTCACAGAGAAATTCCACGGAAAGCTTCTCTCAAGTTTATTCCTGAGCATATATCCTTTTTCTCCCTAAGCCTAAAGTGCTCCCGTATATCTGTTTGTATGCTAAACATAAACAGTGCTTGAAAACTGCTCAGTAAACAGGGAATTTTAACTGAGTGAGAGGAATTCACACGACAGATGGCAGTTTCACAGAAAGCTTCCTTCTGGCTTTTATCAGAGGATTTCTCCATACTCTAAACACCGTTCTCAAATGTACTTCCTCAGATTCCACAGAAAGAGTGATTTGAAACTGCTCAATCCAAGAAATGATTTAATACTACGAGACGAATACACATACCATGAAGAAATTGTTCAGATAGTTTCTCTCCAATTTTCATTGGAAGACATTTCCTTGTTCATCACAGGCCTCTGGGCACCACTTAATATCCCTTCAGAGATTCCTAAAGACAGAATTTCCAAACTGAGAAATGTAGAGTAAGCTTTAACTCTGTGAAATGAATACGCATATCAGAGAGCAGTTTCTTGGAACACTTCATTCTGGGTATTATTAGAGGATAGTTGACTTTTCACCATAATCTTCAATGCACTCCGAAATATCACATTTTCGGTTTTACAGGAACAGTGTTCAAACATTGCCTTATGAGAGAAGAGGCATAACTCCTTGAGTGGAATGCAAACATCACAAAACAGTTTCTCAGAAAGCTTCTATCCAGTTTTTATCTGAAGATATCTCCATTTTCACCGTAGGCCTGAATGTGCTCCCGAATGTCCCTTCATGTACCCATCTATGATGGAGTTTCCAAGCTGCGTAATGTAAAGGAAGCTTTATCTATCTGAGATGACTAAACGTAACTAAAAACACATTCAAGAAAGATTCTTTCCAGTTATTATCTGAAGATATTTCCTTTTTCACCATAGTCCTGAATGTGCTCCCGAATCTCCCTTCACGGATCCATCCATGACAAAGATTCCAAGCTGCATAATGTAAAGGGAGCTTTATCTATGTGAGATGAATACACATATCACAGAGCAGTTTCACAGAAAGCTTCTTTCCAGTTTTTGTCTGAGGCTATTTCCCTTTTCACCATTGCTGTCAATATGCTCCCGTATATCACTTGGTACCTTTTTCTCCAAAAGGGTTTCCCCAATGCTGTTTGAGATTAGAGGTATAACAGTGGAATGCACACGTCACAAAGTAGTTCCTCAGAAGGCTTCTCTCCAGTTTCTCTCTGAAAATATTTCCTTTTTCACCATAAGCCTCAAAGTGCTCCCGAATATCCCTTCGCACGCTAAACACCAACAGTGTTAGAAAACTGCTCAATGAAAAGAGAGGCTTAACTGAGTGAGATGAATTAAGATGATACAGAGCAGTTTCACAGAAGGCTTCCTTCTGGTTTTTACCTGAGGATATTACTTTCTCCATATTCCAAAGAGCGTTCCCAAATGTCCTTCCTTAGATTCCAGAGAAACAGTGATTTGAAACTGCTCAATGCAAAGAATGGTTTAACTCTATGAGATGAATACAGACATCACAAAGCAGTTTCTCAGAAAGCTTCTCTCCAGTTTTTATCTGAATATTTCCTTTTTCATCATAGGCCTGAATGTGCTCCTGAATGTCCCTTCACGAATTCGTCCATGATGGTGTTTCAAAACTGCATAATAGGAAGAAAGTTTTATCTATGTGAGATGATAAACAAATCTATCACAAAGCAGTATTACAGAAAGCTTCTTTCTAGTTTTTGTCTGGGGATATTTCCTTTTTCACCATAGCCATTCTTATACTTGCGAATGTCCCCTGGTAGGTAGCATATTCTCCAAAAGGGATTCCCCAATCCTCTATGAGAAGAAAAATGTAACTCCTGAGTGGAATGCACACGTCATGAAGCAGCTCCTCGTAAATCTTCTCTCCAATTTTTATCTGAAGATATTCCGTTTTCATCATAAGCCTCAAAGCGCTCCCGAGTATCCCTTAGCTGACTAAACTAAAACTGTCAGAATACTGCTCAATGAAAACAGAAGCTTAACTATGGGAGTGGAATTCACATGACACAGAGCAGTTTCACTAAAGATTCTTTCTGGTTTTTATCGGAGGATATTTCTTTTTCAGCATATTCTTAAGAGCGTTCCCAAATGTCCTTTCTCACGTTCCACACAAAGAGTGATTTCAAACTGCTGAAACCAAAGAATGATTTAACTATATGAGAGGAATACACACATCCCAAAGCAGTTGCTCGGAAAGCTTCTCTCCATTTTTGAACGGAAGACATTTCCTTGCTCGCCACAGGTCTCAGTTCGCCACTAAATATCTATTTGCAGAATCCTCAAAGACAGACTTTCCAAACTGGGAAATGTAGAGTAAGCTTTAACTCTCTGAAATGAATGGACATTTCAGAGAGCAGTTTCTTGAAATGCTTCTTTCCCGGTTTTATTTGATGACATTTCAATTTTCACCATAGTCTTCAATGTCCTCCAAATATCGCTTTTTCAGTTTTAGAGGAACAGTGTTCAAACTGAGCCTTATGAGAACAAAGGAGTAACTCCCTCATTGGAATGCATACATCACAAAGCAGTTTCTCAGAAAGCTTCTTTCCAGTTTTTATCTGACGATATTTCCTTTTCCACCAAGGCCCAAATGTGATCCCGAATATCTCTTTGCGGATCCATCCATGACAACATTTCAAAGCTGAGTAATGTATAGAAAGCTTTATCTATGTGAGATGAATAAACATAGCAAAGAGCAGATTCACAGAAAGCTTGTTTCCTGTTTTAATCTGAATATATTTCCTTTTTTGTCATAGTCCTGAACGTGCTCCCAAATGTCCCTTCATGGTTCCGTCCATGACAGAGTTTCCAGGCTGCATAATGTAAAGAAAGCTTTATCTACATGAGATGAATACACATATCACAAAGCAGTTTCATAGAAAACTTTTTTCCAGTTTTTGTCTGAGGCTATTTCCGTTTTCACCATAGGCATCAACATGCTCCGGAATATCACTTGGTACATTTTCCTCCAAAAGGGTTTCCTCGATGCTGTATGAAAAGAGAGGTATAATCCTGTGAGTGGAATGCACACGCCACAAAGTAGTTCTTCGGAAAGCTTCTCTCCAGTTTCGGTCTGAACATATTTCCTTTTTCACTGTTGGCCTCAAAGCACTCCCGAATAATCCTTCAGAAGCTAAACATAAACAGGGTTAGAAAACTGCTCAATGAAAAAAGAGGCTTAACTGAGTGAGAGGAATTAAGAAGATACAGAGCAGTTTCACAGAAAGCTTCCTCCTGGATTTTACCAGAGGATGTTTCATTCTCTGTATTCTAAGGAGGGTTCCCAAATGTCCTTACTCAGATTTCACAAAAACAGTGATTTCTAAGTGCTCAATCCAAAGAATGGTTTGACTCTATAAGATGAATACACACATCACAAAACAGTTGCTCAGAAAGCTTCTCTCCAGTTTTTACCAGAAGACGTTTCCTTGCTCACCACAAGCCTCCAGGTGCCACTTAATATCCTTTCACAGATACCTCAAAGACAGACTTTCCATACTGGGCAACGTAGAGCAAGCTTTAACTCTGTAAAGGAGTGTACATATCAGAGAGCGGTTTCTTGGATCACTTCTTTCTGGGTCTTACTTGGGGATATTTCACTTTTCACCATAGTCTTCAATGCGTTCCGAAATATCACTTTTTCAGTTTTACAGGAACAGTGATCAAACACTGCTTTATGAGAAAAGAGGTACAACTCCCTGAGTGGAAAGCACACATCAGAAAGCGGTTTCTCAGAAAGCTTCTCTTCAGTTTTTATCTGAAAATATCTCCTTTTTCACCTTAGGCCTGAATGTGCTCCCAAATGTCCCTTCATGAATCCGTCCATGACAGCGTTTCCAAACTGTGTAATAGAAAGAAAATTTATCTATGTGAGATGAATAAACATATTTATCACAAAGCACTTTCACAGAAAGCTTCTTACCAGTTTTTGTCTGAGGATATTTCCTTTTTCACCATAGCCGTCCATATACTCCCGAATGTACCCTGGTAGCTTTTTCTCCAAAAGGGATTCCCCCATCCTCTAGTAGATGAAAGGTATAATTCTGTGAGTGGAATGCACACGTCACAAAGTAGCTACTCGGAAAGCTCTCCAGATTCAATCTGAAGATATTTCCTTTTTCACCGTAAACCTTAAAGAACTCCCTAATATCCTTTCACAGACTAAACAAAAACAGTGTTAGAATACTGCTCAATGAAAAGAGAAGCTTAACTGTGTGAGCAGAAATCACGATACACAGAGCAGTTTCACAGAAAGCTTCCTTCTGGTTTCTTTCTGAGGTTATTTCTTTTTCAGGATACTCTAAAGAGCGTTTCCAAATGTCCTTTCTCAGATACCACAGAAACAGTGATTTCAAATGCTCAATCCAAATAATGATTTAACTCTATGACATGAATACAAGCATCACAAAATAGTTGCTCAGAAAGCTTCTCTCAATTTTCAACAGAAGACATTTTCTTGCACGCCACAGGCCTCCAGTTGCCACTTAATATCCCTTCCCAGAATCCTCAAAGACAGTTTTCCAAAATGGGAAATGTAGAGTACGCTTTAACTCTGTGAAATGAATGGACATGTCGGAGATCCATCCATGATGGGGTTTCCAAGCTGTGCAATGTAAAGAAAGCTTTATTTATGTTAGATGAATAAACATAGCAAAAACCAGATTCAGAGAAAGCTTCTTTCCAGTTTTTATCTAAGATATTTCCTTTTCACCATAGTCCTGAATGTTCTCCCGAATGTCCATTTGTGGATCTATCCATGACAGAGTTTCCAAGCTGTGAAATGTAAAGAAAGCTTTATCTATGTGGGGTGAATACACATATCACAGAATAGTTTCATAGAATTCATAGAAAGCTTCTTTCCAGTTTTTGTCTGAGGCTATTTCCCTTTTCATCATAGACATCAACATGCTCCCAAATATCACTTGGTACCTTTTTCTCCAAAAGGGTTCCCCGATGCTGTATGAGAAGAGAGGTATAACACTGTGAGTGGAATGCACACGTTAGAAAGCAGTTCCTCAGAAAGCTTCTCTCCGGTTTTGATCTGAACATATTTCCTTTTTGACCGTAAGCCTCCAATCACTCCTGAATATCCCTTCACATGCTGAACATAAACAAGGTTAGAAAACTGCTCAATGAAAAGGGAGGCTTAACTGAGTGAAAGAATTAAGACAAAACAGAGCAGTTTCACAGAAAGCTTCCTTTTGGATTGTACCTGAGGACATTTCTTTCTCCATATTCTAAGGAGTGTTCCCAAATATCTTTCCTCAAGATTCCACAAAAACAGTGATTTGAAACTGCTCAATCTAAAGAATGGTTTAACTCTATGACACGAATACACACATCACAAAGCAGTTGCTCAGAAACTTCTCACCACTTTTCATTGGAAGACGTTTCCTTGCTCACCTGAAGCCTCCTGGCACCACTAAATATCCCTTCACAAATTCCTCAAAGACAGAGTTTCCCAACTGGACAACGTGGAGTAACTTTTAACTCTGTGAAATGAATGCATATATCCGAGAGCAGTTTGTTGGAATGCTTCTCTGTGGGTTTCATTTCAGGATATTTCACTTTTTGCCATAGTCTTCAATGCGCTCCGAAATATCACTTTTTTCATTTTACAGGAACAGTGATCAAACACTGCCTTATGAGAAAAGATGTATAACTCCCTGAGTGGAATTCATACATCAGAAAGCAGTTTCTCAGCTTCTCTCCAGTTTCTCTCTGAAGATATTTCCTATTTCACCATATGCCTGAATCTGTTCCTAAATATCCCTTCGACGATCAGTCCATGATGAAGTTTCAAAACTGCATAATAGAAAGTTTTATCTATGTGAGATGAATAAACATATCTATCACAAAGCAGTTTCACAGAAAGCTTCTTTCCAGTTTTTGTCTGAGGATATGTTCTTTTTCACCACAGCAGTCCATATACTTCCAAATGTCCCCCGGTAGATTTTCCTCCAAAAGAGATTCCGCAATCCTCTATTAGAAGAAAAGTATAACTCTCTGAGTGGAATGCACACTCACAAAGCAACTCCTCGGAAATCTTCTCTCCAGTTTCTATCTGAAGATATTTTCGCTTTCACCATAAGCCTCTAAACGCCCCTGAGTATCCCTTAGCTGACGAAACTAAAACAGTGTTAGAATACTGCTCAATGAAACAGAAGTTTAACTGTGTGAGTGGAATTCACATGACACAGAGCAGTTTCACAGAAAGCTTTCTTCTGGTTTTATCGGAGTGTATTTCTTTTTCAGCAAATTCTTAAGAGCATTCCCAAATGTCCTTTCTCAGGTTTCACATAAAGAGTGATTTCAAACTGCTCAATCCAAAGAATGATTTAACTCTGTGAGATGAATACACACACCACAAAGCAGTTGCTCAGAATGATTCTCTCCAGTTTTCAACAGAAGACGTTTCCTTGCTCCCCACAGGTCTCTGGGCACCACTTAATATCACTTCACAGATTTCTCAAAGGTAGTATTTCCAAAATGGGCAAGGTAGAGTAAGCTTTAACCCTGTGAATTGAATGCATACTTCCGAGAACAGTTTCTTGGAATGCTTCTTTCTGGGTTTTATTTGAGGATATATCACTTCTCGCCATAGTCTTCAATGCGTTCCAAAATATCACTTTTTCGTTTTACAGTAACAGTGTACAAACACTGCCTTATGAGAAAAGAGGTATAACTCCTTGAGTGAAATGCACACATCACAAAGCAGTTTCTCAGAAAGCTTCTCTCCAGTTTCTACCTGAACATATTTCCTTTTTCACCGTAAGACTGAAAGCACTTCCGAATATCCCCTCGCATGCTAAACATAAACAGTGCTAGAAAACTACTCAATGAAAAGAGAAGTTTAACTGAGCGAGAAGAATTCTCACGACACATAGCAGTTTCACAGAAAACTTCCTTTTGGTTTTTATCTGAAGTATTTCCCTTTTTGCCATAGTTCTGAATGTGCTCTCGAATGCTCTTTGCGGATCCGTCCATGACAGAGTTTCCAAGCTGCGTAATGTAAAGAATGCATTATGTTCATGAAATGAATAAACATAGCAAAAAGCAGATTCGCAGAATGCTTCTTTCAAGTTTTTATCCGAAGATATTTCCCTTTTCACCATAGTCCTGAATGAACTCCCGAATATCCCTTGGTGGATCCGTCCATGACAGAGTTTCGAAGCTGCGTAATGTAAAGAAAGCTTTATCTATGTGAGATGAATACACATAGCACAGAGGAGTTTCACAGAAAGCTTCTATCCAGTTTCTGTCTGAGGCTCTTTCCCTTTTCACCATAGGCATTAATATGCCCCTGAATATCTCTTGGTACCTTTTTCTCCAAAAGGGTTTCCCTGATGCCAGATGAGAAGAGAAGTATAACACTGAGTGGAATGCACACGTCACAAAGCAGTTCCTCGGAAAGATTCTCGCCAGTTTCTATCTGAACTTATTTCCTTTTTCTCCATAATCCTCAAAGTGCTCCCGAATATCCCTTCACACGCCGAAAGTAAACAGTGTTAGAAAATTACTCAATGAAAAGAGAAGTTTAACAGAGCAAGAGGAATTCACATGACACATAGTAGTTTCACAGAAAGCTAACTACTTTTGTTTATCTGATTATTTTTCTTCTCCATATTCTAAAGAGCATTCCCAAATGTCCTTCCTCAGATTCCACAGAAACAGTGATATCAAACTGATCGATTCAAAGTATTATTTCACTCTGTGACATGAGTACACACATCACAAAGCAGTTGCACAGAAAGTTTTTCTCCAGTTTTCAACGGAAGTCGTTTCCTTGCTCACCAAAGGCCTTGGGGCGCCATTTACTATCCCTTCGCAGATTTCTCAAAGATAGAGTTTACAAACTGGGCAATGTAGAGTAAGCTTTATCTCTGTGAAATGAATGCACATATCAGAGAGCAGTTTCTTGGAATGCTTCTTTCTGTGTTTTTATTTGAGTATATTTCACTTTTTCCATAGTCTTCGATGCGCTCCGAAATATCCCTTTTTTGGTTTTACAGGAACAGTGCTCAAACACTGCCTTATGAGAAAAGAGGTATAACTCCCTGAGTGGAATGCACACATCACAAAGCAGTTTCTCAGAAAGTTTCTTTCCAGTTTTTATGTGAAGACATTTCCATTTTCACCATAGTGCTGAATGTGCTCCCGAAAGTCCCTTCACTTATCTGTCCATCACAGGGTTTCCAAACTGCATTATATAAAGAAATTTTTATCTATGCAAGATTAATAAACATATCTATCACAAAACAGTTTCAGAGAAAGCTTCTTTCCAGTAGTTATTTGAGCATAATTCCTTTTTCACCATACCCGTCCACGTGCTCCCGAGTGTCCCTTAGTTCCTTTTTCTCCAAAAGTGATTCCCCAATCCTCTATGAGTAGAGAGGTATAACTCTGTGAGTGGAATACACACGTCACAAAGCAACTCTTCAGAAAGCCTCTCTCCAGTTTCTGTCTGAAGATATTTCTGTTTTCACTATAAACCTCAAAGCGCTCCTGAATATCCCTCCACAGAGTAAACAAAAACAATGGTACAATACTGCTCAATGAAAAGAAAAGTTTAACTGTGTGAGTGGAATTCGTACGATCTAGAATAGTTTCACAGAAAGCTTACTTGTGGTTTTTATCTGTGGGTATTTCAATTTCAACATATTCTAAAGAGTGTTCCCAAATGTCCTTTCTCAGGTTCCACAGAAACAGTGATTTCAAACTTCTCAATCCAAAGAATGATTTAACTTTATGAGATGAAAACACACATCACAGGCAGTTGCTCGGAAATCTTCTCTACAGTTTTCTATGGAAGAGATTTCCCTGCTCACTACAGGCCTCTGGTCATCACTTAATATCTATTCGCAGAATCCTCAAAGACAGACTTTCCAAACTGGGAAATGTAGAGAAAGATTTAACTCTGTGAAATGAATGGACATGTCAGAGAGCAGTTTCTTGGAATGCTTCTTTCTGGGTTTTATTATACGACATTTTACTTCTCGCCATAGTCTTCAATGTGCTCTGAATATCACTTTTGTAATTTTACAGAGGCAGTGTTGAAACAGAGCCTTATGAGAAAAAAGATATAACTCCCTGAGTGGAATGCACACATCACCAAGCAGTTTCACAGAAAGTTTCTCTCCAGTTTTTATCTGACGATATTTTCTTTTTCACCATGGGCCTGAATATGTTCCCGAATGTTCCTTCGTGGATCCATCCATGACAGAGTTTCTAAGCTGCATAATGTAAAGAAAGCTTTATCTATGTGAGATGAATACACATATCACAGAGCAGTTTCATAGAAAGCTTCTTTCCAGTTTTTGTCTGAGGCCATTTCCTTTTCACCATAGGCATCAACATGCTCCCGAATATCTCTTGGTACCTTTTTCTCCAAAAGGGTTTCCCCGATGCTGTATAAGAAGAGAAGTATAACACAATAAGTGAAATGCACACGTCACAAAGCAGTTCTTTGGAAAGCTTCTCTCCAGTTTTGGTCTGAACATATTTCCATTTTCACCAAAATCCTCAAATAACTCCCAAATATCCCTTCACACACTAAATACTAACAGAGTTAGAAAACTGCACAATGAAAAGAGAAGCTTAACTGAGCAAGCAAAATTAAGATAACACAGAACAATTTCACAGTAAGATTTTTCTGGATTTTACATGAGGATATTTGTTTCTCCATATTCTAAGGAGCGTTCCCAAATGTCCTTCCTCAGATTCCACAAAAACAATGATTTCACACTGCTCAATCCAAAGAATGGTTTAACTCTATGAGACGAATACACACATCCCAAGCAGTTGCTCAGAAAGCCTCTCTCCAGTTTTCATCAGAAGACGTTTCCTTACTCACCACAATCCTCAGGGTGACACTTAATATCCCTTCACAGATTCCTCAAAGACAGAGTTTCCAAACTGGGCAACGTACAGTAAGCTTTAACTCTCTGAAATGAATTCACATATCAGAGAGCAGTTTCTTGGAATGCTTCTCTCTGGGTTTTATTTGAGTATATTTCACTTTTTGCCATAGTCTTCAATGCGCTCCCAAATATCACTTTTTCTGTTTTATAGGAACAGTGTTCAAACACTGCACTGCCTTATGAGAAAAGAGGTAAAACTCCCTGAGTGGAATGCACACATCACAAAGCAGTTTCTCCGAAAGCTTGTATCCAGTTTTTATATGAAGATATTTCCTATTAAACGATAGGCCTGACTGTGCTCCCGAAGATCCCTTCAGGAATCCATCCATGACGTCGTTTCAAAACTGCATAATAGAAAGAAAGTTTTATGTATGTGAGATGAATAAACATATCTATCACAAAGCAGTTTCACTGAAAGCTTCATTCCAGTTTTTATCTGAGAATATTTCCTTTTTCACCATAGCCGTCCATATACTCCCGAAGGTCCCCTGGTAGCTTTTTCTCCAAAAGGAATTTCCCAAACCTCTCTGAGAAGTGACATATAACTCTGTGAGTGGAATGCACATGTTACAAAGCAGCTCCTTGGAAATCTTCTCTCCAGTTTCTATCTGAAGATATTTCCGTTTTCACCATAAGCCTCAAAGTGCTCCCGAGTATCCCCTAGCTGACTAAACTAAAACAGTGTTAGAATACTACTCAATGAAACAGAAGCATAACTGAGTGAGAGGAATTCACACGACACATAACAGTTTCACAGACAGCTTCCTTCTGGTTTTTATGTGAGGATACTTCTTTCTCCATATTGTAAAGAGCATTCCAAAATGCCCTTCCTCAGATTCCAGAGAAACAGTGATTTCAAACTGCTTAATCCAAAGAATGATTTCACTCTATGAGATGAATATACACGTCACAAAGCAGTTGCTCAGAAAGCTTCTATCCAGTTTTCATCGGAAGACGTTTCCTTGCTCACCACAGGCCTCCGGGCACCACTTAATATCCTTTGGCAGATTCCTCAAAAACAGAGTTTCCAAACTGGGCAATATAGTGTAAGCTTTAACTCTGTGTAATGAATGCATATTGTCAGAGAGTAGTTTCTTGGAACGCTTCATTCTGGGTTTTATTTGAGGATATTTCACTTTTCTCCATAGACCTTTATGAGATCCGAAATATCACTTTTTTGGTTTTACAGGAACAGTGTTCAAACACTACCTTATGAAAAAAGAGTTATAACTCACTGAGTAGAATGTACACATCACGAAGCAGTTTATCAGAAAGCTTCTCTCCAGTCTTTATCTGATGATATTTCCTTTTTCACCATAGCCACGAATGTGATCCTGAATATGCCTTCACAGATCCATCCATGACGGAGTTTCCAAGCTGCGTAATGTAAAGACAGCTTTATCTATGTGAGATGAATAAACATAGCAAAAGCAGATTCACAGAAACTTCTTTCCAGTTTTTATCTGAAGATATTTCCTTTTTCACCATTTTCCTGAATGTGCTCCGAATGTTCTTTCATGGATCCGTCCATGAAAGAGTTTCCAATCTGTGTAATGTAATGAAAGCTTTATCTATGTGAGATGAATACACATATCAGAGAGCAGTTTCATAGAAAGTTTCTTTCCAGTTTTTGTCTGAGGCTATTTCTCTTTTTACCATTGACATCAACATGCTCCCGAATATCACTTGGTACCTTTTCCTCCAAAAGGGGTGCCCGATGCTGTATGAGAAGAGAGGTATAACACTGTGAGTGGAAAGCACACATCACAGAGCAGTTCCTCAGTATGATTCTCTCCAGTTTCGGTCTGAACATATTTCCTTTTTCACAGTAAGCCTCAAAGCACTCCCGAATATCCCTTCACTCACTAAACATAAACAGGATTGGAAGACTGCTGAAAGGAAAGAGAGGCTTAACTGAGTGAGAGGAATTAAGATGACACAGAGCAGTTTCACAGAAAGCTTCCTTCTGAATTTTACCTGAGGATATTTCTTTCTCCATATTCTAAGGAGCGTTCACAAATGTCCTTCCTTAGATTCCACAAAAACAGTGATTTCAAAGTGCTCAATCCCAAGAATTGTTTAACTCTATGAGACGACTACACACATCACAAAGCAGTTGCTCAGAAAGCTTCTCTCCAATTTTCATTGGAAGACGTTTCCTTGCTCACCACAAGCCTCTGGGAGCCACTTAATATCCCTTCACAGATTCCTCAAAGACAGAATTTCCAAACTGGGCAATGCAGGGTGAGCTTTAACAGTGTGGAATTAGTGCACATATCAGAGAGCAGTTTCTTGGAACACTTCTTTCTGGGTTTTATTTGAGGATATTTCACTTTTTGCCCTAGTCTTCAATGCGCTCTGAAATATCACTTTTTCAGTTGTACAGGAACAGTTTTCAAACTGCCTTATGAGAAAAGAGGTATAACTCCCTGAGTGGAATGCACACATCACAAAGCACTTTGTCAGAAAGCTTCTATGCAGTATTTATCTGAAGATATCTGCTTTTTCACCATAGACCTGAATGTGCTCCCGAATTTCCCTTCACGGATCTGTCCATGAGAGATTCCAAAATGCATAATATAAGGGAAGTTTTATCTATGTGAGATGAATAAACATATCTATCACAAAACAGTTTCACAGAATTCTTCTTTCCATTTTTTGTCTGAGGATATTTCCTTTTTCACCATAGCCATCCATATACTCACGAAGGTCCTCTGGGGGCTTTTTCTCCAAAATGGATTCCCCAATCCTCTATGAAAAGAAAAGTATAACTCTGTGAGTGGAATGCACACGTCACAAAGAGGCTCTTCCGAAAGCTTCTCTCCAGTTTCTACCTGAAGATATTCCCTTTTTCACCATAAGCCTCCAAGCTCTCCCAAATATCCCTTCGCAGACTAAACAATAATCAAGGTAGAATACTACTCAATGAGAAGTGTAGCTTAACTGTGTGACTGGAATTCACGTGACTCAGAGCAGTTTCACAGAAAGCTTCATTCTGGTTTCTATCTGAGGTAATTTCTTTTTCAGTATATTCTAAGGAGCATTAACAAATGTCCTTTCTCAGATTCCACAGAAACAGTGATTTCAATCTGCTCAATCCAAAGAATGATTTAACTCTATGAGACGAATACACACATCACAAAAGAGTTGATCTGAAAGCTTCACTGCAGTTTTCAACCTAAGACATTTCCTTGCTCGCCACAGGCCTCCCTTTGCCACTTAATATCCCTTCACAGAATCCTCACAGACAGACTTTCCAAACGGGAAAATGTAGAGTAAGGTTTAACTCTGTGAAATGAATGGACATGTCAGAGAGTAGTTTTTTGGAATGCTTCTTTCTGGGTTTTATTGGACAACATTTCACTTCTCCCATAGTCTTCAATGTGCTCTGAATATCACTTTTGTGATTTTACAGGAACAGTGTCCAAAGAGAGCCTTTTGAGAAAAAAACGTGTAACTCCCGAGTGGAATGCACACATCACCAAACTGTTTCTCAGAGTGCTTCTCTCCAGTTTTTATCTGATGATATTTCCTTTTTCACGATAGGCCTGAATGTGATCCTGAATATCCCTTTGCAGATCCATCCATGATGGACTTTCAAGCTGCATAATGTAAAGAAAGCTTTATCTGTGTGAGATGAATAAACATAGCAAAAAGCAGATTCACAGAAAGCTTCTTTCCTGTTTTTATCTGAAGATATTACTATTTTTACCACAGCCCTGAATGTGCTCCCTAATGTCCCTTTGCGGATCTGACCATGACAGAGTTTCCAAGCTGCGTAATGTAAAGAAAGCTTTATCTATGGGAAATGAATACACATAGCACAAAGCAGTTTCACAGAAAGATTCTTTCCAGTTTCTGTCTGAGGCTATTTCCCTTTTCTCCATAGGCGTCAATATGCTCTCGAATATCCCTTGGTACCTTTTTGTCCAAAAGTGTTTCCCCGATGATGTATGAGAAGAGAGGTATAACACAGTATGTGGAATGCACACGTCACAAAGCAGTTCCTCAAAAAGCTTCTCTCCAGTTTCCTTCTGAACATATTTCTTTTTCACCGTAACCCTCAAAGCGCTCCCGAATATCCCTTCGCATGCTAAATATAAAGAGTGTTAGAGAACTGCTCAATTAAGAGAGAAGCTTAACTGAGCAAGAGGAATTCAAACTACACATAGCAGTTTCATAGAAAGCTTCCTTCTGGTTTTTATCTGAGGATATTTCTTTCTCCAAATTCTAAAGAGCGTTCCCAAATGTCCTTCCTCAGATTCCACTGAAACAGTGATTTCAAACTGCTCAAACCAGAGAATGATTTACCTTTATGAGATGAATAGACATCTCATGAAGCAGTTGCTCAGAATGTTTCTCTGCAGTTTTCAATGGTAGGCATTTCATTGCTCCCCACTGGCCTTTGGACGTCACTTAATATCCCTTCCCAGATTCCTCAAAGATACAGTTTCCAAACTGGGCAATGTATAGTAAACTTTAACTCTCTGAAATGAACGCACATATCAGAGAACAGTTACTTTTAACGATTCTTTCTGGGTTTTATTTGAGGATATTTCACTTTTCACCATAGTTGTCAGTGTGCTCCAAAATATCTCTTTTTAGGTTTTATGGGAACAGTGCTCAAACACTGCCTTATGAGAAGAGAGGTATAACTCCCTGAGTGCAATGCACACACCACAAAGCACTTTCTCAGAAAGCTTCTCTCCAGTTTTTATCTGAAGGTATTTCCTGTTTCACCATAGGCCTGAATGTGCTCCTGACGGTCCCTTCGTGAATCCGTCCATGACAGCATTTGAAAACTGCATAATAGAAATAAAGTTTTATCTATGTGAGATGAATAAACATATCTATTACAAATCAGTTTCACAGAAAGCTTCTTTCCAGTTTTGTTTGAGGATATTTCCTTTTTCACCATTGCTGACCATATACTCCCGAATGTCCCCTGGTAGCTTTTTCTCCAAAAGGGATTCCCCCATCCTCTATGAGAAGAAAAATATAACTCTGTGAGTGGAATGCACATGTCCCAAAGCAGCTTCTCATAAATCTTCTCTCCAGTGTCTATCTGAAGATATTTCCATTTTCATCATAATCCTCAAAGCATTCTGAGTATCCATTAGCTGCCTAAACTAAAACAGTGTTAGAATACTGCTCAATGAAAACAGAAGCTTAACTGTGTGAGTGGAATTCACATGACACAGAGTAGTTTCACAGAAAGCTTCCTTCTGGTTTTTATCGGAGGGTATTTCTTTTTCAGCACATTCTTAAGAGCATTCCAAAATGTCGTTTCTCAGGTTCCACAGATAGAGTGATTTCAAACTGCTCAATATAAAAAACTATTTAAGTCTTTGAGGTGAATACACACATCACAAAGCCGTTGCTCAGAAAGCTTCTCTCAAGTTTTCAGCAGAAGACATTTCCTTGCTCACCACAGGTCTCCAGTCGTCAATTAATATCCCTTCACAGAATCCTCAAAGACAGACATTCCAAAATGGGAAATTTAGAGTAAGCTTTAAAGCTCTAAAATGAATGCACATGTCAGAGAGCAGTTTCTTGAAATGCTTCTTCTGGGTTTTATTTCAGGATATTTCACTTTTCACCGTAGTCTTCCATGCGCTCCTAGATATTACTTTTTCGGTTTTACAGGAACAGTGTTCAAACACTGCCTCATGAGAAAAGAGGTATAACTCCCACAGTGGAATGCACGCATCACCAAGCAGTTTCTCAGAAAGCTTCTCTCCAGTTTTTATCTGAAGACATTTCCATTTTCACCAGAGTCCTAAATGTGCTCCCCAAATGTCCCTTCGGGGATCCATCCTTGACAGAGTTACCAAGCTGTGTTGTAAAGAAAGCTTTATCTATGTGAGATGAATAAACACAGCAAAAAGCAGATTCATAGAAAGCTTCTTTCCAGTTTTCATCTGAAAATAATTGCTTTTTCACCATAGTCCTGAATGTGCTCCCAAACGTACCTTTGCGGATCCTTCCATGTCAGAGTTTCCAAGCTGCATACTGTGAAAGTAGCTTTATCTATGTGAGATGAATACATATATCACAGAGTAGTTTCACAGAATGCTTCTTTCCTGTTTTTATCTGAGGCTATTTCCCCTTTCACAATAGGCATCAATATGCTCCTGGATATCCCTTGGTAAATTTTTCTCCAAAGGGGTTTCGCTGATGCTGTATGAGAAGAAAGATATAAGAGTGTATGTGGAAAGCACACGTCAAAAGCAGTTCCTCAGAAAGCTTCTCTCCACTTTCTATCTGAAAATATTTCCTTTTTCACCATAAGCCTCAAAGCGCTCCTGAAAATCCCTTCACACGCTAAACATAAGCAGTGTTAGAATATGGCTCAATGCAAATAGAAGCTTAAGTGTGCAAGTGGAATTCACACAACACAGAGCAGTTTCACAGAAAGCTTCCTGCTGGTTTTTATGTGAAGATATTTCCCTTTTCACCATAGTCTTGAATGTGCTCCCGAATGCCCTTCGTGGATCCATGCATGACAGAGTTTCCAAGCTGCGTAATGTAAAGAAAGATTTATCTATGTGAGATGAATAAACATAGCAAAAAGCAGATTCACAGAAAGCTTCTTCCAGTTTTTATCTGAATATATTTCCTATTTCACCATAGTCGTGAATGTGTTCCCAAATGTCCCTTCGCGGATACGTCCATGACAGAGTTTCCAAGCTGCACAATGTAAAGAAAGCTTTAAAAATATGACATGAATAAAAATATCACCACGTAGTTTCACAGAAAACTTTTTCCAGTATTTTTGAGGCTATTTTCCTTTTCACCATGGGTGTCAATATCCTCCCCAATATCCCGTCATACCTATTTTTCCAAAAGGGTTTCCCGATGCTATATGAGAAGAGAGGTATAACGTTGTGAGTGGAATGCACATGTCACAAGGAGTTCCTAGGAAAGCTTCTCTCCAGTTTCGATCTGAACATATTTCCTTCTTCTCCTTAAGCCTAAAAGCACTCCTGAATGTCCCCCCGCACGCTAAACATAAACAGTGTTAGAAAACTGCTCAATGAAAAGAGAGTCTTAACTGAGTGAGAGGAATTGAGACGACACAGAGCAGTTTCACAGAAATCTTCCTTCTGGATTTTACCTGAGGATATTTCCTCCTCCATATTCTAAGAAGCATTCCCAAATGTCCAGCCTCAGATTACACAAAAACAATGATTTCAAAGTGCTCGATCCAAAGAATGGTTTCACTCTATGAGATGAATACACACATCACAAAACAGTTGCTGAGAAACTTCTCTCCAGTTTTCATCAGAAGTCATTTCCTTTTTCACCACAAGCCTTCAGGCATCATTTAATATCCCTTCACATATTCCTCAAAGACAGAGTTTCCAAACTGGGCAACGTAGAGTAAGCTTTAACTCTCTGAAATGAATGCACATATCAGAGAGCAGTTTCTTGGAATGCTTCTCTCTGGGTTTTATTTGAGGATATTTCACTTTTTGCAATAGTCTTCCATGCGCTCCAAAATATTACTTTTTCAGTTTCATATGAACAGTGTTCAAACACTGCCTTATGAGAAATGAGGTATAACTCCCTGAGTGGAATGCACACATCACGAAGCAGTTTATCAGGAAGCTTCTATCCAGGTTTTATCTGAAGATATCTCCTTTTTCACCATAGCCCTGAATGTGCTTCCAGGTGTCCCTTGGCTGATCTATCCATGACGGAGATTCCAAACTGCGTAATATAAGGAAAGTTTTATGTATGTGAGATGAATAATCATATCTATCACAAAGCAGTTTCACAGTTCTTCTTTCCAGTTTTTTTCTGAGGATATATCCTTTTTCGCCATAGCCGTCCATACACTCCCAAATGTCCCCTGGTAGCTTTTTCCCCCTGGAAAGGGATTCCTCAATCCTCTATAAGAAGAAAGGTGTAATTCTGAGAGTGAAATGTACAAGTCACAAAGCCGTTCCTCAGAAAGATTCTCTCCAGTTTCTATCTGAAGCTATTTCCTTTTTCACCGTAAGCCTTAAAGCGCTCCTGAATATCCCTTCGCAGACTTAAAAAAACAGTGTTAGAATACTGCTCAATGAAAAGAGAAGCTTAACTGTGTAAGCGGATTTCACGTGACACAGAAGTGAAAGACATTTTCTTCCTTACCATAGGCCTCTGGGCGCCACTTACTATCCCTTCACAGATTCCTCAAAGACAGAGTTTCCAAACTGGGCAACATAGTGTAAATTTAAACTCTGTGAAATGAATGCACATATCAGAGAGCAGATTCTTGAAATGCTTCTTTCTAGGTTTTATCTGAGGATATTTCACTTTCTGCAATAGTATTCAAGGTGCTCCAAAATATAACTTTTTCAATTTTACAGGAACAGTGTTCAAACACTGTCTTATGAGAAAAGAGGTATCACTCCCTGAGTGGAATGCACAGATCACTAAGCTTTTCTCAGAAAGCTTCTCTCCAGTTTTTATCTACAGATATTTCCTTTTTCACCATAGGCCTGAATGTGCTCCCGAATGTCCCTTCACAGATACGTCCATGATGGAGTTTACAACCTGCGTAATACAAAGAAAGTTTTATCTATGTGATATGAATAAACATATCTATCACAAAGCAGTTTCACAGAAATCTTCTTTCCAGTTTTTGTCTGGGTACATTTCCTTTTTCACCATAGTCCTGAATGTGCTCCCGATTTTCCCTTCATGGATCCGTCCATGACAGAGTTTCCAAGCTGCGTATATAAAGAAAGCTTTACCTATGTGAGATGAGTACACGTAGCACAGAGTAGTTTCACAAAAAGCTTTTTTCCAGTTTTTGTCTGAGCCCATTTCCCTTTTCACCATAGGCGTCAATATGCTCCTGGTTATCTCTTGGTAACTTTTTCTCCAAAAGGGTTTGTCCGATGCTGTATGAGAAGAAAGGTATAATTCTGTGAGTGCAATGCACAAGTCACAAAGCAGTTCCTCAGAAAGCTTCCCTCCAGTTTCTATCTGAAGATATTTCCGTTTTCACCATAAACCTCGAAGCACTCCCGGATATCCCTTAGGAGACTAATCTAAAACAGTGTTAGAATACTGCTCAATGAAAACAGAAGCTTAACTGTGTGAGTGGAATTCATATGACACGGAACAGTTTCACAGAATGCCTCCTTCTGGTTGTTATCTGAGGGTCTTTCTTTTTCAGCATATTCCTAAGAGTATTCCCAAATGTCCTTTCTCAGGTTCCACAGAAACAGTGATTTCAACCTGCTCAATCTAAAGAATGATTTAACTCTATGAGATGAATACACACATCACAAAGCACTTGCTCACAAAGCTTCTCTCCAGTTTTCAACAGAAGACATTTCCTTGCTCAACACAGGAAGTTTCTTGGAATGCCTCTTTCTGAGTTTTAGTTGAGGATATTTTACTTTTCACACTAGTCTTAAATGCACACCAAAATATCACCTTTTCTGTTTTACAGGAACAGTGTTCACACACTCCCTTAGGAGAAAAGAGGTATAACTCCCTGTATGGAATGCACACATCACAAAGCAGTTTCTCAGAAAACTTCTTTCCAGTTTTTATCTGAAGATATTTCCTTTCTCACCACTGGCCTGAATGTGCTGCCGAATGTCCCTTCGCTGATCTGTCCATGACGGAGTTTCCAAATTATGTAATATAAAGAAAGTTTTATCTCTGTGAGATGAATAAACATATCTATCACAATGGAGTTTCACAGAAAGATTCTTTCCAATTTTGGTCTGACGATTTTCCTTTTTTCACAGTAGCCATCCTTATACTCCCGAATGTCCCTTGGTAGCTTTTTCTCCAAAAGGGATTCCCCAATCCTCTATGAGAACAAAGGCATAACTCTGTGAGTGGAATGCACACGTCCCAAAGCAGCTTATCAGAAAGCTTCTTTCCAGTTTCTATCTGAAGAGATTTCCGTTTTCACTATAAGCCTCAAAGCGCTCCTGAATATCACTTCGAAGGCTAAACACAGTGCTAGAATATGGCTCAATGAAGAGAGAAGCTGAACTGTCCAAGTTTAATTCAAACGACACAGTGCAGTTACACAGAAAGCTTCCTTCTGCTTTTTCTCTGAGGTATTTCTGATCAGCATATTGTAAAGAGCATTCCCAAATGTCCTTTCTCAGATTCCACAGAAACAGTGATTTCAAACTGATCAATCTAAAGAATGATTTAACTCTATGAGATGAATACACACACCACAAAGCAGTAACTCAGAGGGCTTCTGTCCAGTTTTCATTGGAAGACATTTCCTTCCTTATCATAGGCCTCCGGGCGCCACTTACTATCCCTTCGCAGATTCCTCAAAGACAGAGTTTCCAAACTGGGCAACGTAGTGTAAATTCAAACTCTGTGAAATGAATGCACATATCAGAGAGCAGATTCTTGGAACGCTTCTTTCTGGGTTTTATCTGAGGATATTTCACTTTCTCCATAGTCTTCAATGCACTCCAAATTATCACTTTTTCGGTTTTACAGGAAGTCTTCAAACACTGTCTTATGAGAAAAGAGGTATAACTACCTGAGTGGAATGCACACATCACAAAGCAGTTTCTCAGAAAGCTTCTCTCTGGTTTTTATCTGAAGATATTTCCTTTTTCACCATAGGTCTGAATTTGCTCCCGAATGTCAATTCACGGTTCCGTCCATGATGGAGTTTCCATACTGTGTAATATAAAGAAAGTTTATTATTATTATTATTATTATTATTATTATTATTATACTTTAAGTTCTAGGGTACATGTGCATAACGTGCAGGTTTATTACATATGTATACTTGTGCCATGTTGGTGTGCTGCACCCATCAACTCGTCAGCACCCATCAACTCGTTATTTACATTAGGTATAACTCCCAATGCAATCCCTCCCCCCTCCCCATTCCCCATGATAGGCCCCAGTGTGTGATGTTCCCCTTCCCAAGTCCAAGTGCTCTCATTGTTCACTTCACACCTATGGGTGAGAACATGCGGTGTTTGGTTTTCTGTTCTTGTAATAGTTTGCTAAGAATGATGGATTCCAGCTGCATCCATGTCCCTACAAAGGACACAAACTCATCCTTTTTTATGGCTGCATAGTATTCCATGGTGTATATGTGCCACATTTTCTTCATCCAGTCTGTCACTGATGGACATTTGGGTTGATTCCAAGTCTTTGCTACTGTGAATAGTGCCGCAATGAACATACGTGTGCATGTGTCTTTATAGCAGCATAATTTATAATCCTTTGGGTATATACCCAGTAATGGAATGGCTGGGTCATATGGTACATCTAGTCCTAGATACTTGAGGAATTGCCATACTGTTTTCCATAATGGTTGAACTAGTTTACAATCCCACCAACAGTGTAAAAGGGTTCCTATTTCTCCACATCCTCTCTAGCACCAGTTGTTTCCTGACTTTTTAATGATTGCCATTCTAACTGGTATAAGATGGTATCTCATTGTGGTTTTGATTTGTATTTCTCTGATGACCAGTGATGATGAGCATTTTTTCATGTGTCTGTTGGCTGTCTGAATGTCTTCTTTTGAGAAATGTCTGTTCATATCCTTTGCCCACTTTTTGATGGGGTTGTTTGTTTTTTTCTTGTAAATTTGTTTGAGTTCTTAGTAGGTTCTGGATATTAGCCCTTTGTCAGATGAGTAGATTGCAAAAATTTTCTCCCATTCTGTAGGTTGCCTGTTCACTCTGATGGTAGTTTCTTTTGCTGTGCAGAAGCTCTTTAGTTTAATGAGATCCCATTTGTCAATTTTGGCTTTTGCTGCCGTTGCTTTTGGTGTTTTAGACATGAAGTCTTTGCCCATGCCTATGTCCTGAATGGTACTACCTAGGTTTTCCTCTAGGGTTTTTATGGTATTAGGTCTAACATTTAAGTCTCTAATCCATCTTGAATTAATTTTCGTATAAGGAGTAAGGAAAGGATCCAGTTTCAGCTTTCTACTTATGGCTAGCCAATTTTCCCAGCACCATTTATTAAATAGGGAATCCTTTCCCCATTTCTTGTTCTTCTCAGGTTTGTCAAAGATCAGATGGCTGTAGATGTGTGGTATTATTTCTGAGGACTCTGTTCTGTTCCATTGGTCTATATCTCTGTTTTGGTACCAGTACCATGCTGTTTTGGTTACTGTAGCCTTCTAGTATAGTTTGAAGTCAGGTAGCGTGATGCCTCCAGCTTTGTTCTTTTGACTTAGGATTGTCTTGGAGATGTGGGCTCTTTTTTGGGTCCATATGAACTTTAAAGCAGTTTTTCCAATTCTGTGAAGAAACTCATTGGTAGCTTGATGGGGATGGCATTGAATCTATAAATAACCTTGGGCAGTATGGCCATTTTCACGATATTGATTCTTCCTATCCATGAGCATGGTATGTTCTTCCATTTGTTTGTGTCCTCTTTTATTTCACTCAGCAGTGGTTTGTAGCTCTCCTTGAAGAGGTCCTTTACATTCCTTGTAAGTTGGATTCCTAGGTATTTTATTCTCTTTGAAGCAATTGTGAATGGAAGTTCATTCCTGATTTGGCTCTCTGTTTGTCTGTTACTGGTGTATGAGAATGCTTATGATTTTTGCACATTAATTTTGTATCCTGAGACTTTGCTGAAGTTGCTTATCAGCTTAAGGAGATTTTGGGCTGAGGCAATGGGGTTTTCTAAATATACAATCATGTCATCTGCAAAGAAGGACAATTTGACTTCTTCTTTTCCTAACTGAATACCCTTGATTTCTTTCTCTTGCCTGATTGCCCTAGCCAGAACTTCCAACACTATGTTGAATAGGAGTGGTGAGAGAGGGCATCCCTGTCTTGTGCCAATTTTCAAAGGGAATTTTTCCAGTTTTTGCCCATTCAGTATGTTATTGGCTGTGGGTTTGTCATAAATAGCTCTTAAGATTTTGAGATACGTTTCATCAATACCGAATTTATTCAGTATTTTTAGCATGAAGGGCTATTGAATTGTGTCAAAAGCCTTTTCTGCATGTATTGAGATAATCATGTGGTTCTTGTCTTTGGTTCTGTTTATATGCTGGATTATGTTTATTGATTTGCGAATATTGAACCAGCCTTGCATCCCAGGGATGAAGCCCACTTGATCATGGTGGGTAAGCTTTTTGATGTGCTGCTGAATCTGGTTTGCCAGTATTTTATTGAGGATTTTTGCATCGATGTTCATCAGGGATATTGCTCTAAAATTCTCTTGTTTTATTGTGTCTCTGCCAGGCTTTGGAATCAGGATGATGTTGGCCACATAAAATGAGTTAGGGAGGATTCCCTCTTTTTCTATTGATTGGAATAGTTTCAGAAGGAATGGTACCAGCTCCTCCTTGTACCTCTGGTAGAATTCAGCTGTGAATCCATCTGGTCCTGGACTTTTTTTTCTTTGTAAGCTATTAATTATTGCCTATATTTCAGAGCCTGTTATTGGTCTACTCAGGGATTCAACTTCTTCCTGGTTTAGTCTTGGAAGAGTGTAAGTGTCCAGGAAATTATTCATTTCTTCTAGATTTTCTAGTTTATTTGCGTAGAGGTGTTTATAGTATTCTCTGATGGTAGTTTGTATTTCTGTGGGGTCGGTGGTGATATCCCCTTTATCATTTTTTATTGCGTCTATTTGATTCTTCTCTCTTTTCTTCTTTATTAGTCTTGCTAGCGGTCTGTCAATTTTGTTGATCTTTTCAAAAAACCAAATCCTGGATTCATTGATCTTTTGGAGGGTTTTTTGTGTCTCTATCTCCTTCAGTTCTGCTCTGATCTTAGTTATTTCTTGCCTTCTGCTAGCTTTTGAATATGTTTGCTCTTGCTTCTCTAGTTCTTTTAATTGTGATGCTAGACTGTCAAATTTAGATCTTTCCTGCTTTCTCTTGTGGGCATTTAGTGCTATAAATTTCCCTCTACACACTGCTTTAAATGTGTCCCAGAGATTCTGGTATGTTGTATCTTTGTTCTCATTGGTTTCAAAGAACATCTTTATTTCTGCCTTCATTTCGTTATGTACCCAGTAGTCATTCAGGAGCAGGTTGTTCAGTTTCCATGTAGTTGAGCGGTTTTGATTGAGTTTTTAGTCCTGAGTTCTAGTTTGATTGCACTGTGGTCTGAGAGATATTTTGTTATAATTTCTGTTCTTGTACATTTGCTGAGGAGTGCTTTACTTCCAATTATGTGGTCAATTTTGGAATAAGTGCGATGTGGTTCTGAGAAGAATGTATATTCTGTTGATTTGGGGTGGAGAGTTCTATAGATGTCTATTAGGTCTGCTTGCTGCAGAGATGAGTTCAATTCCTGGATATCCTTGTTAACTTTCTGTCTCGTTGATCTGTCTAATGTTGACCCTGGAGTGTTGAAGTCTCCCATTATTATTGTATGGGAGTCTAAGTCTCTTTGTAAATCTCTAAGGACTTGCTTTATGAATCTGGGTGCTCCTGTATCGGGTGCATATATATTTAGGATAGTTAGCTCTTCCTGTTGAATTGATCCCTTTACCATTATGCAATAGGCTTCTTTGTCTCTTTTGATCTTTGATGGTTGAAAGTCTGTTTTATCAGAGACTAGTATTGCAACCCCTGCTTTCTTTTGTTCTCCATTTACTTGGTAAATCTTCCTCCATCCCTTTATTTTGAGCCTATGTATGTCTCTGCATGTGAGATGGGTCTCCAGAATACAGCAGACTGAAGGGTCTTGACTCTTTATCCAGTTTGCCAGTCTGTGTCTTTTAATTGGGGCATTTAGCCCATTTACATTTAAGTTTATTATTGTTAGGTGTGAACTTGATCCTGCCATTATGATATTAACTGGTTATTTTGCTCGTTAGTTGATGCAGTTTCTTCCTAGCCTCGATGGTCTTTACATTTTGGCATGTTTTTGCAATGGCTGGTACCGGTTGTTCCTTTCCATGTTTAGTGCTTCCTTCAGGGTCTCTTGTAAGGCAGGCCTAGTGGTGACAATATCTCTAAGCATTTGCTTATCTGTAAAGGATTATTTTTCTCCTTCACTTATGAAACTTAGTTTGGCTGGATATGAAATTCTGGGTTGAAAATTCTTTTCTTTAAGAATGTTGAATATTGGCCCCCACTCTCTTCTGGGTTGTAGAGTTTCTGCCGAGAGATCTGCTGTTAGTCTGATGGGCTTCCCTTTGTGGGTAACCCGACCTTTCTCTCTGGCTGCCCTGAAGATTTTTTCCTTCATTTCAACTTTGGTGAATCTGGCAATTATGTGTCTTGGAGTTGCTCTTCTCGAGGAGTATCTTTGTGGCATTCTCTGTATTCCCTGGATTTGAATGATGTCCTGCCCTACTAGGTTGGGGAAGTTCTCCTGGATGATGTCCTGAAGAGTGTTTTCCAACTTGGTTCCATTTTCCTCCTCACTTTCAGGCACCCCAATCAGATGTAGATTTGGTCTTTTTACATAATCCCATACTTCTTGCAGGCTTTGTTCATTTCTTTTTCTTCTTTTTTCTTTTGGTTTCTCTTCTCGCTTCATTTCATTCATTTGATCCTGAATCCCTGATACTCTTTCTTCCAGTTGATCGAGTCGGTTACTGAAACTTGTGCATTTGTCATGTATTTCTCGTGTCATGGTTTTCATCTCTGTCATTTTGTTTATGACCTTCTCTGCATTAATTACTCTAGCCATCAATTCTTCCACTTTTTTTTTTTCAAGATTTTTAGTTTCTTTGCACTGGGTACGTAATTCCTCCTTTAGCTCTGAGAAGTTTGATGGACTGAAGCCTTCTTCTCTCATCTCGTCAAAGTCATTCTCCGTCCAGCTTTGATCCGTTGCTGGCGATGAGCTGCGCTCCTTTGCCGTGGTGATGTGCTCTTATTTTTTGAATTTCCAGCTTTTCTGCCCTGCTTTTTGCACATCTTTGTGGTTTTATCTGCCTCTGGTCTTTGATGATGATGGTGACGTGCTGATGGGGTTTTGGTGTAGGTGTCCTTCCTGTTTGATAGTTTTCCTTCTAACAGTCAGGACCCTCAGCTGTCGGTCTGTTGGAGATTGCTTGAGGTCCACTGCAGACCCTGTTTGCCTGGGTGTCAGCAGCAGAGGCTGCAGAAGATAGAATATTGCTGAACAGACAGTGTACCTGTCTGATTCTTGCTTTGGAGGCTTCCACTCAGGGGTGTACTCCACCCTGTGAGGTGTGGGGTGTCAGACTGCCCCTAGTGGGGGATTTCTCCCGGTTAGGCTACTCAGGAGTCAGGGACCCACTTGAGCAGGCAGTCTGTCCGTTCTCACATATCAACCTCCATGTTGAGAAATCCACTGCTCTCTTCAAAGCTGTCAGACAGAGTCGTTTGCATCTGCAGAGGTTTCTGCTGCTTTTGTTGTTATCTGTGCCCTGTCCCCAGAGGTGGAGTCTACAGAGACATGCAGGTTTCCTTGAGCTGCTGTGAGCTCCACCCACTTCGAGCTTCCCAGCAGCTTTGTTTGCCTACTTAAGCCTCAGCAATGGCGGGCGCCAGTCCCCCAGCCTCGCTGCTGCCTTGTGGTTAGATCACAGTCTGCTGTGCTAGCAATGAGGGAGGCTCCGTGGGCGTGGGACCCTCCCGGCCAGGTGTGGGATATAATCTCCTGGTCTGCCTGTTTGCTTAAAGTGCAGTATTGGGGTGGGAGTTACCCGATGTTGTGTGTCTCAGTTCCCCTGGCTAGGAAAAGGGATTCCCTTTCCCCTTGCTCTTCCCAGGTGAGGCGATGCCTTGCCCTGCTTCAGCTCTCGCTGGTCGGGCTGCAGCAGCTGACCAGCAGCGATTGTCCAGCACTCCCTAGTGAGATGAACCCAGTACCTTAGTTGAAAATGCAGAAATCACCGGTCTTCTGTGTCGCTCGCACTGGGAGTTGGAGACTAGAGCTGTTCCTATTCGGCCATCTTGCTCCACCGCCCACCAAGAAAGTTTTATTTATGTGAGATGAATAAACATATATATCACAAAGCAGTTTCACAGAAATCTTCTTTCCAGTTTTTGTCTGGGTACTTTTCCTTTTTCACCATAGTTCTGAATGTGCTCCCAATTTTCCCTTCATGGATCCGTCCATGACAGAGTTTACAAGCTGCGTAATGTAAAGAAAGCTTTATCTATGTGAGATGAGTACACATGCCACAGAGCAGTTTCACAAAAAAGTTCTTTCCAGTTTTTGTCTGAGCCTATTTCCCTTTTCACCATAGGCCCCAATATGCTCCCGGTTATCCCTTGGTACCTTTTTCTCCAAAAGGGTTTCTCCAATGCTTTATGAGAAGAAAGGTATAATTCTGTGAGTGCAATGCACAAGTCACAAAGCAGGTGCTCAGAAAGCTTCTCTCCAGTTTCTATCTGAAGGTATTTCCTTTTTCACCATAAGCCTCGAAGCGCTCCCGGATATCCCTTAGGAGTCTAATCTAAAACAGTGTTAGAATACTTCTCAGTGAAAACAGAAGCTTAACCGGGTGAGTGGAATTCACATGACACAGAGCAGTTTCACAGAATGCCTCCTCTGGATTTTATCTGATGGTCTTTCTTTTTCAGCATTTTCTTAAGAGTATTCCCAAATGTCCTTTCTCAGGTTCCACAGAAACAGTGATTTCAACCTGCTCAATCTAAAGAATGATTTAACTCTATGAGATGAATACACACATCACAAAACAGTTGCTCAGAAAGCTTCTCTCCAATTTTCAACAGAAGACATTTCCTTGCTCATCACAGACCTTCGGGAGCCACTTTCTACCCCTTCGCAGATTAATGAAAGACAGAGTTTCCAATCTGGGCAATGTAGAGTAAGCCTTAACTCTATGAAATGAATGCACATATCAGAAAGCAGATTCTTGGAATGCTTCTTTCTCGGTTTTATTTCATTATATTTCACTTTTCACCATGGTCTTCAGGGTGCTACGAAATATCACTTTTTCAGTTTCAAGGGAACAGTGTTCAAACATTGCCTTATAGGAAAAGAGGTATAACTCCCTGAGTGGAATGCATACATCACAAAGCAGTTTCTCAGAAAGCTTCTCTCCAGTTTTCATCTGATGATATTTCCTTTTTCACCCTAGGCCCAAATGTGATTCCGAATATCCCTTCACGGATCCATCCATTCAGGAGTTTCCAAGCTGCATAATGTAAAGGCAGCTTTATATGTGTGCAATGAATAAACTTAGCAAAAAGCAGATTCACAGAAAGGTTCTTTCCAGTTTTTTTCTGAACATATTTCGTTTTTCACCATAGTTCTGAATGTGCTCCCGAATGTCCTTTCGCGGATCCGTTCAGGACAGAGTTTCCAAGCTGCGTAATGTAAAGAAAGCTTTATTTATGTGACATGAATACACATATCACTGAGCAGTTTCATAGAAGGCTTCATTCCAGTTTTTGTCTGAGGCTATTTTCCTTTTCACTGTAGGCATCAATATGCTCCCAAATATCACTTGGTACCGTTTTCTCCAAAAGGGTTTCCCCGATGATGTATGAGAAGAGAGTTATAACACTGTGACTGGAATGCACACGTCACAAAGCAGCTCCTAAGAAAGCTTCCCTCCAGCTTCTGTCAGAATATATTTCCTTTTTCACTGTAAGCCTCAAACTGCTCCCGAATATCACTTCCCATGCTAAACATAAACAGGATTAGAAAACTGTTCAATGAAAAGAGAGGCTTAACTGAGTGAGAGGAATTAGGATGACACAGAGCAGTTTCACAGAAAACTTCATTCCGGGTTTTACCTGGGGATATTTCTTTCTCCTTATTCTAGTGAGCGTTCCCAAATGTTCTTCCTCAGATTCCACAGAAAGAGTGATTTCAAACTGCTCAATCCAAAGAATGGTTTAACTCTATGAGATGAACACACACATCACAAAGCAATTGCTCAGAAAGCTTCTCACCAGTTTTCATCAGAAGACATTTCTTGCTCACCAGAAGTCTCCAGGCAGCACTTAATATCCCTTCACAGGTTCCTCAAAGACAGAGTCTCCAAAATGTTCAACGTAGAGTAGGTTTTTCACTCTGTGAAATGAATGCACATATCAGAGAGAAGTTTCTTGGAACGCTTCTCTCTGGGTTTCATTTCAGAATATTTCACTTTTTGCCATAGTCTTCAATAAGGTCCGAAATATCACTTCTTCAGTTTTACAGGAAGAGTGTTCAAACACTGTCTTATGAGAAAAGAGGTATAACTCCCTGAGTGTAATGCACACATCACAAAGCAATTTGTCAGAAAGCTTCTATCCAGTTTTTATCTGAAGATATCTCCTTTTTCACTGTAGGTCTGAATGTGCTTCCAAATTTCCCTTCACAGATCCATCCATGATGGAGTTTCCCAACTGCGCAGTACAAGGAAAGTTTTACCTATGTGTGATCAATAAACATGTATCACAAAGCATTTTAACAGAAATCTTCTTTCCAGTTTTTGTCTGAGCATGTTTCCTTTTTCACTATAGCCGTCCATATACTCCCAAATGTCCCCTGGTAGCTTTTTCTCCAAAAGGGATTCCCCATTGCTCTATGAGAAGTAAAGTATAACTCTGTGAAGGAATGCACACGGCACAAAGTAGTTGCTTGGAAGCCTTCATTCCAGTTTCTATCTGAAGATATTTCTGTTTTCAAAATAAGCCTCAAAGTCCTCCCGACTCTACCCTACCTAACTAAGCTAAAACAGTGTTAGAATACTGCTTAATGAAAACAGAAGCTTAACTGTGCAAGTGGAATTCACATGACACAGAGCAGTTTCACAAAAGGCTTCCTTCTGGTTTTTATCAGAGGGTATATCTTTTTCAGCATATTCTTAAGAGCATTCCCAAATGTCCTTTCTCAGGTGACACAGAAAGAGTGATTTCAAACTGCTCAATCCAAAGAATGGTTTAACTCTGTGAGATGAATACATACATCACAAAGCTGTTTCTCAGAGAGCTTCCCTCCAGTTTTCAACGGAAGACATTTCCTTGTTCATCACAGGCCTCTAGTCACCACTTAATATCCCTTCCCAGAATCCTCAAAGACAGACTTTCGAAACTGGGAAATGTAGAGTAAGCTTTAACTCTCTGAAATGAATGCATATGTCAGAGAGTAGTTTCTTTGAACTCTTCTTTCTGGGTTTTATTTCAGGATATTTCACTTTTCGCCATAGTCTTAAATACGCTCCAAAATATTACTTTTTCAGTTTTACAGGAACAGTGATCAAATACTGCCTTATGAGGAAAGAGGTATAACTCCCTGAGTGGAATGCACACATCACAAAGCAGTTTCTCAGAAAGTTTCTATCCAGTGTTTATCTGAAGATATCTCTTTTTCACTGTAGGCCTGAATGGGCTCCCGAATGTCCCTTCGTGGATCCGTCCACGACGGAATTTCCAAACTGCGTAATATAAGGGAAGTTGTATCTGTGTGAAATGAATAAACATATCTATCGCAAAGCAGTTTCACAGAAACCTTTCCAGTTTTTGTCTGAGGATACTTCCTTTTTCACCATAGCCATCCATATAATCCCATATGTCTCCTGATAGCTTTTTCCCCAAAAGGGATTCCCCAATCCTCTATGAGAAGAAAAGTATAACTCTGTGACTGGAATGCACGTGTCCCAAAGCAGCTCCTTGGAAATCTTCTCTCCAGTTTCCATCTGAAGATATTTCTGTTTTCACCATAAGCCTCAAAGCACTCCCGAGTATCCCTTAGCTGATTAAACTAAAATAGTATTAGAATATTGCTAAATGAAAACAGAAAATTAACTGTGTGAGTGGAATTCACATGACTCAGAGCAGTTTCACAGAAAGCTTCCTTCAGATTTTTATCGGAGGGTTTTTCTTTTTCAGCATATTCTTAGGAGCGTTCCCAAATGTCCTTTCTCAGGTTCCACAGAAAGAGTGATTTCAAACTGCTCAATCCACAGAATGATTTCACACCATGAGATAAACACACACATCACAAAGCAGTTTCTCAGAAAGCTTCTCTCCAGTTTTCAATGGAAGAGATTTGCTTGCTCGCCACAGGCCTCTGGTCACCACTAAATATCCATTCGCAGAATTCTCAAAGACAGACTTTCCGAACTGGGAAATGTAGAGTATACTTTACCTATCTGAAATGAATGCACATGTCAGAGAGCAGTTTCTTGGAACGCAACTTTCTGGGTTTTATTTCAGGATATTTCACATTACACCATAATCTTCCATGCACTCCAAAATATTACATTTTCGGTTTTACAGGAACAGTGTTCAAACACTGTCTTATGAGAAAAGAGGTATAACTCCCTGAGTGGAATGCACATATGATATAGCAGTTTCTCAGAAACCTTCCATCCAGTTTTTATCTGAACATATCTCCTTTAACATCGGAAGCCTCAAAGCACTCCCGAATATCCCTTCGCAGACTAAACAAAAACAGTGTTAGAATACTGCTCAATGAAAATAGAAGCTTAACTGTGCGAGCAAAATTCACTCGACACAGTGTAGTTTCACAGAGACCTTCCTTTTGGTTTCTATATGAGGTTATTTCTTTTTCCGGATATTCTAAAGAGCGTTCCCAAATGTCCTTTCTCAGATTCCAAAGAAGCAGTGATTTCCAACTGCTCAATCTAAAGAATAATTTAACTCTATGAGATGAATACAAACATCACAAAAGAGTTACTCAGAATGCTTCTCTCCAAATTTCAACGGAAGACATTTCCTTGCTCACCACAGGCCTCCGGTCGCCACTTATTATCCCTTTGCAGAATCCTCAAAGACAGACTTTCCAAACTGGGAAATATAGAGTAAGCTTTAACTCTGTGAAATGAATGGACATGTCAGAGAGCAGTTTTGTGGAATGCTTCTTTCCGGGTTTTATTGGACGACATTCCACTTTTTGCCATAGTCTTCAATGTGCTCTGAATATCACTTTTTTAGTTGTACAGGAACAGTGTTCAAACAGTGTCTCATGAGAAGAAAGGTTGATCTCCCTGAGTGGAATGCACATATCAACAAGCAGATTCTCAGAAAACGTTTCTCCAATTTTTATCGGACAATATTTCCTTTATCACCATAGGCACGAATGTGATCCCGAATATGCCTTCATGGATACATCCATGTTGGAGTTTCCAAGCTGCATAATGTAAAGAAAGTTTTATCTATGTGAGATGCATAAACATATCTATCACAAAACATTTACACAGAAAACTTCCTTTCGGTTTCTGCCTGAGAATACTTCCTTTTTCACCATAGCCCTCCATATGGTGAATGTCCCCTGGTAGCTTTCTCTCCAAAAGGGATTTCATAATCCTGTATGAGAAAAAAGATATAACTTTATGAGTGGAATGCACACGTCACAAAAGAATTCCTTGGAAAGCTTCTCTCCAGTTTCTATCTCAAGATATTTCCTGTTTCACCGTAAGTCTCAAAGCGCTCTTGAATATCCCTTCACATGGTAAACATAACCAGGGTTAGACAACTGCTCAGTGAAAAGAGAGGCTTAACTGAGCGAGGGGAATTAAGACGACACAGAGTAGTTTCTCAGAAAGTTTCCTTCTGGATTTTACCTGAGGATATTTCTTTCTCCATATTCTAAGGAGCATTCCCAAATGTCCTTCCCCAGATTCCACAAAAGCAGATTTCAAACTGCTCAATGCAAAGAATGATTTAACTCTATGAGATGAATACAAACATCACAAAATGGTTGCTCAGAAACCTTCTCTCCAGTTTTCAATCGAAGACATTTCCTTGCTCGCCACGGGCCTCTGGTCTCCACTTAATATCCCTTCACAGAATCCTCAAAGACAGACTTTCCAAACTGGGAAATGTAGAGTAAGCTTTAACTCTCTGAAATGAATGCACATATCAGAGAGCAGTTTCTTGGAATCCTTCTTTCTTGGTTTTATTTCAGGATATTTCCCTTTTCACCATGAATAAACATAGCAAAAAGCAGATTCACAGAAAACTTCTTTCCAGTTTTTATCTAAAGATATTTCCTTTTTCACCATAGTCCTGAATGTGCTCCTGAATGTCCCTTCTTGGAACCATCCATGATGTAGTTTCCAAGCTGCATAATGTATAGAAAGCTTTATCTATGTGAGATGAATGCACAGATCACAGAGCAGTTTCATAGAAAGCTTCTTTCCAGTTTTTGTCTGAGGCTATTTCAGTGTTCACCATTGGCGTCAATATGCAAATGAATATAGCTTGATACCGTTTTCTCCAAAAGGGTTTCCCCGATGATGTATGAGAAGAGAGGTATAACACTGTGCGTGGAATGTACACGTCACAAAGCAGTTCCTTTAAAAGCTACCCTCCTGTTTCTATCTGAACATATTTCTTTTTTCACCATAAGCCTCAAAGTGCTCTGGAATATCCCTTCATATGCTAAACATAAACAGTGTTAGAAAACTGCCCAATGAAAATAAAAGCTTAACTGAGCGAGAGGAATTACATGACACATAGCAGTTTCACAGAAAGCTTCCTTCTGGTTTTTATCTGAGAATATTTCTTTCGCAATATTTTAAACAGCATTTCAGGATATTCTAAAAAGCATTCCCAAACGTCCTTCCTCAGATTCCACCCAAACAGTGATTTCAAACTGCTCAATCCAAAGAATGGTTTTACTCTATGAGATGAATACACACATCACAAAGCAGTTGCTCAGAAAGCTTCTCTCCAGTTTTCATTGGAAGACATTTCCTTGCTCACCACAGGCTTCCTGGTGCCACTTAATATCCCTTCATGCATTCCCCAAAGACAGAGTTTCCAAACTGGGCAACGTAGAGTAATCTTTAACTCAGTGAAATGAATGCACATATCAGAAAGCAGTTTATTGCAACGCTTCTGTCTGGGTTTTATTTGAGGATATTTCACTTTTCGCCATCGTCTTCAAGGTGCTCTGAAATATCACTTTTTCGGTTTTACAGGAACAGTGTTCAAACACTGCCTTATGAGAAAAGAGGTATAACTCCCTGAGTGGAATGCACACATCACAAAGCAGTTTCTCAGAAAGCTTCTCTCCATTTTTTATGTAATGATATTTCCTTTTTCACCATAGGCCTGAATGTGCTCCCAAATGTCCCTTCGCAGATACGTCCATGATGGAGTTTACAAACTGTGAAATATAAAGAAAGTTTCATCTATGTGATGTGAATAAACAAATCTATAACAAAGTAGTTTCACATAAATCTTTCCAGTTTTTGTCTGAGGATATTTCCTTTTTCACCATGGCCATCCATATACTGCCAAATATCCCCTGGTAGCTTTTTCTCCAAAAGAGGTTTCCCAATCCTCTATGAGAAGAAAGGTAAAATTCTGTGTGTGGAATGCACACATCACCAGCAGTTTCTCAGAAAGCTTCTTTCCAATTTTTATCTGACGATATTTCCTTTTTCAACATAGGCCCAAATGTGATTCCGAATATCCCTTTGTGGATCCATCCATGAAGGAGTTTCTAAGCTGCGTAATGTAAAGAAAGCTTTATCTACATGAGATGAATAAACATAGCAAAAAGCAGATTCACAGAAAGCTTGTTTCCAGTTTTTATCTGAAGATATTTCCTTTTTCACCATAGTCCTGAACGTGATCCCGAATGTCCCTTCTTTGATCCGTCTATGACAGAGTCTCCGGGTTGTAAGAAAGCTTTATCCATCTAAGATGCATATACATATCACAGAGCAGTTTCATAGAAAGCTTCTTTCCAGTTTTTGTCTGAGTCTATTTTCCTTTTCACCACAGGCATCAACATGCTCCCGAATACCACTTGGTACCTTTTTCTCCAAAAGGGTTTCCCCGATTCTGTATGAGAAGAGAGGTATAACACTGTGAGTGGAATGCACACGTCACAAAGGAGTTCCTCGGAAACCCTCTCTCCAGTTTCAGTCTGAACATATTTCCTTTTTCACCATAAAACTCCCGAATATCCCCTCACACACTTAACATAAACACGGTTAGAAAACTGCTCAATGAAAAGAGAGGCTCAACTGAGTGAGAAGATTTAACATGACACAGAGCAGTTTCAGAGAAAGCTTCCTCCTGGATTTTACCTGAGGATATTTCCATCTCCATATTCTAAGGAGTGTTCCCGAATATCCATCCTCAGATTCCACAAAAACATTTATTTCAAAGTGCTCAATCCAAAGAATGGCTTAACTCTATGAGATGAATACACACATCACAAACCAGTTGCTGAGAAACTTCTCTCCAGTTTTCATTGGAAGTCGTTTCCTTGCTCACCACAAGCCTCCGGGCGCCACTTAATATCCTTTCACAGATGACTCAAAGACAGACTTTCCAAACTGGGCAACATAGAGTAAGCTTTAACTCTGTGCAGTGAATGCACATATCAGAAAGCAGTTTCTTGGAATGCTCCTTCTGGGTTTTATTTGAAGATATTTCACTTTTTGCCATAGTGTTCAATGCGCTCCATAATATCACTTTTTCGGTTTTACAGGAACAGTGTTCAAACACTGCCTTATGAGAAAAGACATATGACTCCCTAAGTGGAATGCACACATCACAAAGCAGTTTCTCAGAAAGCTTCTCTCCAATTTTTATCAGAGGTTATTTCCTATTTCACCATAGGCCTGAATGTGCTCCTGAATGTCCCTTCGTGAATCCGTCCATGACGGAGTTTCAAAACTGCGTAATATAAAGAAAGTTTTATCTACGTGAGATGAATAAACATATCAATTACAAAGCAGTTTCACAGAAAGTTTCTTTCCAGTTTTTGTATAAGAATATTTCTATTTTCACCATAAACGTCCACATACTCGCGAATGTCCCCTGGTAGCTTTTTCTCCAAAAGGGATTCCCCAATCCTCTATGAAAAAAATATAGCTCTGTGAGTGGAATGCACATGTCACAAAGCAGCTCCTTGGAAAGCTTCTCTTCATTTTCTATCTGAAGATATTTCCGTTTTCACCATAAGCCCCAAAGCACTCCCAAGTATCCCTTAGCTGACTAAACTAAAACAGTGTTAGAATGCTGCTCAATGAAAACAGAAGCTTAACTTTGCGAGTGGACTTCCCATGACACAGAGCAGTTTCACAGAAAGCTTCTTTGTGGTTTTTATCAGAGGGTATTTCTTTTTCAGCACATTCTTAAGTGCGTTCCCAAATGTCCTTTCTCAGATTCCACAGAAAGAGTGATTTCAAACTGCTCAATCCAAAGAATGATTTAACTCTATGAGATGAATACACACATGACAAAGCAGTTGCTCAGAAAGCTTCTCTCCAATTTTCAACAGAGGACATTTCCTTGCTCGCCACATACCTCTGGTTGCCACTTAATATCCCTTCGCAGAATCCTCAAAGACAGACTTTCCAAACTGGGAAATGTAGAGTAAAATTTAACTCTCTGAAATGAATGCACTTGTCAGACACCAGTTTCTTGGAACCCTTCTTTCTGAGTTTTATTTGAGGATATTTCACTTTTCACCATAGTCTTCAATGCACTCCTAAATATCACTTTTTTGGTTTTATAGGAACAGTGTTCAAACATTGCCTTATGACAAAAGAGAATGTGCTCCTGAATGTCCCTTTGCGAATCCGTCTCTTATGGAATTTCAAAACTGCATAATAGGAAGAAAGTTTTATCTATGTGAGTTGAATAAACATATTTATCACAAAGCAGTTTCACAGAAAGCTTCTTTCCAGTTTTTGTCTGAGGATATTTCCTATTTTACCATAGATATCCATATACTACTGAATGTACCCTGGTAGCTTTTTCTCCAAACGGGATTCCCCAATTCTCTATGATAAGAGAAGTATAACTCTGTGAGTGAAATGCACACGTCACAAAGCAGCTCCTCAGAAAGCTTCTCTCCAGTTTCTATCTGGAGATATTTCCATTTTCACCATAAGCCTCAAAGCACTCCCGAGTATTCCTTAGCTGACTAAACTAAAACAGTGTTAGAATACTGCTCAATTAATACAGAAGCTTAACTGTGCAAGTGGAATTCACATGACACTGAGCAGTTTCACAGAAAGCTTTCTTCTGGTTTTTAGAGGAGGGTATTTCTTTTTCAGAATATTTTTAATAGCCTTCCGAAATGTCCTTTCTCAGGTCCCACAGAAAGTGTGATTTCACACTGCTCAATCCAAAGAATGATTTAACTCTATGAGAGGAATACACATCACAAGGAAGTTGCTCTGAAAGCTTCACTCCAGTTTTCAATGTTTCCTTCGGTTTTTTATTGGAGGGTATCTCTTTTTCAGCATATTCTTAAGATTGCTCCCAAATGTCCTTTCTCAGGTTCCACAGAAACAGTGATTTCAAACTGCTCAATCCAAAGGATGATTTAACTCTATGAGATGAATACACATATCACAAAGCAGTTGCTCAGAAACCTTCTCTCCAGTTTTCAATCAAAGACATTTCCTTGCTTGCCATGGGCCTCCGGTCTCCACTTAATATCCCTTCACAGAATCCTCAAAGACAGACTTTCCAAACTGGGAATTGTAGAGTAAGCTTTAACTCTCTGAATTGAATGCACATATCAGAGAGCAGTTTCTTGGAATCCTTCTTTTTTGGTTTTATTTTAGGATATTTCCCTTTTCACCATAGTCTTCCATGTGCTCGAAATATTATTTTTTTGGTTTTACAGGAAGGTGTTCAAAGACAGCCTTATGAGAAAAGAGGTATAACTCCCTGAGTGGAATGTACACATCACAACGCAGTTTCTCAGAAAGCTTCTATCCAGTTTTAATCTGAAGATACCTCCTTTTTCACCGTAGACCTGAATGTGGTCTCGAATGTCCCTTCGTGGATCCTTCCATGATGGAGTTTACAAACTGTGTAATATAAGGAAAGTTTTATCTATGTGAGATGAATAAACATATCTATCACTAAGCAATTTCACTGAAAGCTTCTTTCCAGTTTTTGTCTGAGGATATTTCCTTTTTCACTGTAGCTGTCTATATATTTCCGAATGTCCCCTGGTAACTTTTTCTCCAAAAGTGATTCCCCAATTTTCTATAAGAAGAATGGTATAATTCTGTGAGTAGAATGCACACGTCACAAAGCAACTCCTCAGAAAGCTTCTCTCCAGTTTCTATCTGAAGATATTTCCTTTTCCACCATAATCTTCAAAGCCCTCCTGAATATCCCTTCACAGCTTAAACAAAAACAGTGTTAGAATGCTGCTCAATGAAAACAGAAGCTTAACTGTGTGACTGGAATTCACATGACACAGAGCAGTTTCACAGAAAGCTTCCTTCTGCACTTTATCAGAGGATATTTCTTTTTCAGCATATTCTTAAGAGCGTTCCGAAATGTCCTTTCTCAGGTTCCATAGAAAGAGTGATTTCAAACTCCTCAATCCAAAGAATGATTTAACACTATGACATGAATACACACATCACAAAGCAGTTGCTCAGAAAGGTTCTCTCCAGTTTCTATCTGAAGATATTTTCTTTTTCACCATAAGCCTCAAAGTACTCCCGAGTATCCCTTAGCTGACTAAACTGAAACAGTGTTAGAATGCTGGTCAATGAAACAGAAGCTTAACTCTGCGAGTGAAATTCACATGACACAGAGCAATTTCATGGAAAGCTTCCTTCTAGTTTTTATCGGAGGGTATTTCTTTTTCAGCATATTCTTTAGAGCATTCTCAAATGTCCTTTCTCAGGTTCCACAGAAAGAGTGATTTCAAACTGCTCAATCCAAAGAATAATTTACTTCTATGAGATGAAAACACTCATCCCAAAGCAGTTGCTCTGAATGCTTCTCTCCAGTTTTCAAAGGAAGATATTTCCTTGCTCGCTTCAGGACTCTGCTCACCTCTTAATATCCCTTCACAGAATCCTCAAAGACAGACTTTCCAAAATGGGAAATGTAGAGTAAGCTTTTACTCTCTGAAATGAATGCACACGTCAGAGAGCAATTTCTTAGAACTCTTCTTTCTGGGTTTTATTTCAGGATATTTCACTTTTCGCCATAGTCTTCCATGGGCTCCCAATTACTTCTTTTTTGGTTTTACAGGAACAGAGAACAAATCCTGCCTTATGAGAAAAGTGGTAAAACTCCCTGAGTGGAATGCACACATCACAAAGTTGCTTCTCAGAAAGCTTCTATCCAGTTTTTAACGAAGATATCTCCTTTTTCACCATAGGCCTGAATGTGCTGTGGAATTTCCCTTCATGGATCCGAACAAGACAGAATTTCCAAACTGCATGATATAAAGAAAGTTTTATCTACGTGAGGTGAATAAACATATCTATCTTAAAGTAGTTTCACAGAAAGCTTCTTTCCAGTTTTTGTCTGAGGATGTACCCTTTTTCACCATAGCCATCAATACACTCCCGAATGTCCCTTTGGTAGCTTTTTCTGCAATAGGGATTCCCCAATCCTCTATGAGAAGAAAGGTATAAGTCTGTGATTGGAATGCACATGTCACAAAGCAGCTCCTCGGAAATCTTCTCTCCAGTTTCTATCTGAACATATTTCCTTTTCCACCATAAGCCTCAAAGCGTTCTCGAATATCCCTTCACATATTAAACATAGACAGTGTTAGAAAACTGCTCAATGAAAAGAGAAGCTTATCTGTGTGAGTGGAATTGATGCGATACAGAGCAGTTTCACAGAAAAATTACTTCTAGTTTTTATCTGAAGATATTTGCTTTTCAGCATATTCTAGAGAATGTTCCCAAATTTCCTTTCTCATGTTTCACAGAAACAGTGATTTCAAACTACTCAACCCAAGGAAAGATTTAACTGTATGAGATGAATACACACATCACAAAGCAGTTTCTCAGAAAGCCTCTCTCCAGTTTTCACTGGAAGACACTTCCTTGCTCACTGCAGGCCTCCAGGCGCCACTTTATATACCTTTGCAGATTCCTCAAAGAGGGACTTTCCACACTGGGCAATGTAGAGTTAGCTTTAACTCTGTGAAATGAATACACATATCCGAGGGCATTTTGTTGGAACGCTTCTTTCTGGGTTTTGTTTCAGGATATTTCACTTTTCCCCGGAGTCCTCAATGTGCTCTGAAATATCACTTTTTCTGTTTCACAGAAATGGTGTTCAAACACTACCTTATGAGAAAGAGGTATAACTCCCTGAGTGAAACGCACACATCACAAAGCAGTTTCTCAGAAAGCTTCCCTCTGGTTTTTATCTGAACATATTTCCATTTTCATGATAGTCCTTAATGTGCTCCCAAATATCCCTTAGTGGATCCATCCATGACAGAGTTTCTGAACTGTATTATATAAAGAAAGTTTTATCTATGAGAGATGAATAAATATATCTATCACAAAGCAGTTTCACAGAAAGCTTCTTTCCAGTTTTTGTTTGAGCATAATTCCTTTTTCACCATAGCCGTCCATATACTCCAAAATGTCCCTTGGTGGCTTTTTCTCCAAAAGGGATTCCCCAATCCTCTATGAGAAGAAAGGTATAACTCTGTGAGTGGAATGTGCACATCATGAAGCAACTCCTTGGAAAGCTTCTCTAGAGTTTCTATCTGAAGATATTTCTGCTTTCACCATGAACCTCAAAGTGCTCCTGAATATCCCTTCACAGACTAAACAAAAACAATGGTACTGCTTAATGAAAAGAGAAGCTTAACTGTGCGAGTGGAATTTGCACAATTCAGAGATGTTTCACAGAAAGCTTGCTTCTGGTTTTTATCTGAGGGTATTTCTTTTTCAGCATATTCTACAGAGCGTTCCCAAATGTCCATTCTCAGGTTCCACAGAAACAGTGATTTCAAAATGCTCAATTCAAACAATTATTAAACTCTATGAGATGAAAACACACATCACAGGCAGTTGCTCAGAAACCTTCTCTACAATTTTCAACAAAAGAAATTTCCTTGCTCACTACAGGCCTCCGGGCTCCACTTAATATCCCCTCACAGATTCCTCAAAGACAGATTTTCCAAAGTGGGCAATGTAGAGAAAGGTTTAACTCTGTGAAATGAATGCACATATCAGAGAACAGTTTCTTGGAACACTTCTTTCTGGATTTTATTTGACGATATTTCACTTTTCACCATATTCTTCAATGCTCTCCGAAATATCACATTTTTGATTTTACTGGAACAGTATTCAAACACTGCCTTAGAAGAAAAGTGGTATAACTCCCTGAGTGGAATGTATACATCACAAAACAGTTTCTCAGAAACCTTCTCTCCAGTTTTTATCTGAAGATATTTCCTTTTTCTCCATAGGCTGCAGTGTGATCCCGAATATCCCTTCATGGTTCCATCCATGACGGAATTTGAAAGCTGTGTAATATGAAGAAAGCTTTATCTGTGTTAGATGAATACACATAGTAAAAAGCAGATTCACAGAAAGGTTCTATCCAGTTTTTATTTGAATATATTTCCTTTTTCACCATAGTACTGAATTTGATCCCGAATGTCCCTTCATGAATCTGCCCATGGCAGAGTTTTCAAGCTGTGTAATGTAAAGAAAGCTTTATCTATGTGACATGAATACACATATCACTGAGCAGTTTCACAGAAAGCTTTTTTCCAGTTTCTGTCTGAGGCTATTTCCCTTTTCACCATAGGGGTAAATGTGCCTCCGAATATCTCTTGGTACCTTTTTCTCCAAAAGGGTTTCCCTGAGGTTGTATGAGAAGAGACGTATAACACTGTCAGTGGAATGCCCACGTCACAAAGCAGTTCCTCAGAAAGCTTCTCTACAGTTTCTATCAGAACATGTTTCCTTTTTCACCGTAGCTGCAAAGCACTCCCGAATATCCCTTCACACGCTAAACGTAAACAGTGTTAGAAAATTGCTCAATGAAAAAATAAGCTTATCTGAGCTAGAGGTATTTACACAACACATAGTAGTTTCACAGAAAGCTTCCTTCTTTTTTTTTTTTTATCTGAGGGTATTTCTTTCTCCATATTGTAAAGAGTGTTCCGAAATGTCCTTCCTCAGATTCCACAGAAACAGTGATTTCAAACTACTCAATCCAAAGTATGATTTAATTCTATGAGATGAATGCAAACATCACAAAGCAGTTTCTCAGAAAGGTTCTCTCCAGTTTTCAACAGAAGACGTTTCCTTGCTCACCACAGGCCTCTGGGTGCCACTTAATATCCCTTTGCAGATTTCTCAAAGACAGAAATTCCAAACTGGGCCATGTAGAGTAAGCTTTACCTCTATGAAATGAATACACATATCTGAGAACAGTTTCTTGCAATGCTTCTCTTTGGGTTTTATTTGAGGATATATCACTTTTTGCCATAGTCCTCAATGCACTACAAAATATCACTTTTTCGTTTTACAGGAACATTGTTCAAACACTGTCTTATGAGAAAAGGGGTATAACTCCCTGAGTGGAATGCACACATCATGAAGCAGTTTCTCAGAAAGCTTCTCTCCAGTTTTTATCTGAATATTTCCTTTTTCACCATAGGCCTGAATGTGCTCCCTAATGTCCCTTCATGAATTCGTCCATGATGGCATTTCAAAACTGCACAATAGAAAGAATATTTTATCTATGTGAGATGAATAAACAAATCTATCACAAAGCAGTTTCACAGAAAGCTTCCCTCCAGTTTTTGTCTGGGGATATTTCCTTTTTCACAGTAGCTGTTCTTATACTTCTGAATGTCCCCTGGTAGCATTTTCTCCAAAAGGGATTCCCCAACCCTCTATAAGAAGAAAAATGTAACTCTGTGAGTGGAATGCACACGTCACAAAGCAGTTTCTTCGAAATCTTCTCTCCAGTTTCTGTCTGAACATATTTCTGTTTTCATCATAAGCCTCAAAGCGCTCCTGAGTATCCTTTAGCTGACTAAACTAAAACAGTGTTAGAATACTGCTCAACGAAAAAAGAAGCTTAACTGTGTCAGTGGAATTCTCATGATACAGAACAGTTTCACAGAAAGATTCCTTCTGATTTTTATCAGAGGATATTTCTTTTTCAGCATATTTTTAAGAGTGTTCCAAAGTGTCCTTTCTCAGGTTCCACAGAAACAGTGATTTCAAACTGCTCAATCCAAAGAATGATTTAACTCTATGAGATGAATACACACATCACAAAGCAGTTGCTCAGAAAGTGTCTCTCCAGTTTTCAATGGAAGACATTTCCTTGCTCGCCATAGGCCTCCGGTCGCCACTTAATGTCCATTTGCCAAATTCTCAAAGATAGACTTTCCAAACTGGGAAATGTACAGTAAGCTTTACCTCTCTGAAATGAATACACGTGTCAGAAAGGAATTTCTTGGAACGCTTCTTTCTGGGTTTTATTTCAGGATATTTCATGTTTCGCCATAGTCTTCCATGTGCTGCCAAATATTACTTTCTTGGGTTTACAGGAACAGTGTTCAAATACTGCCTTATGAGGTAAGAGGTACAACTCCCTGAGTGAAATGCACACATCACAAAACTGTTTCTCAGAAAGCTTCTATCCAGTTTTTATCTGAAGATATCTCCTTTTTCCCTGTAGGCCTGAATGTGCTCCAAAATGTCCCTTCGTGGATTCATCCATGACGGAATTTCCAAACTGTGTAATACAAGGGAAGTTTTATCTATTTGAGATGCAAAAACATATCTATCACAAAGCAGTTTCACAGAAATCTTGTTTCCAGTTTTTGTCTGAGGATATTTCCTTTTTCACCATAGCCATATAGTCCATATACTCCCGAATATCCCCTGGTAGATTTTCTCCAAAAGGAATACCCAAATCCTCTATGACGGGAAAGATATAATGTTGTGAGTAGAATGCACACATCACAAAGCAACTCCTCGTAAAGCTTGTCTCCAGTTTCTATCTGAAGGTATTTCCTTTCTCACCATAAACCTCATAGTGCTCCCAAATATCTAGTTGGCAGACTAAACAAAAACAGTGTTAGAATACTGTGCAATGAAAAGAGAAGCTTAACTATGTGAGCGGAATTCATGCAACCCAGAACAGTTTCACAGAAAGATTCCTTCTGCTTTTTATCTGAGGTTATTTCTTTTTTGAGGTATTCTAAAGAGCATTCCCAAATGTCCTTTCTAAGATTCCACAGAAACAGTGATTTCAAGCTTCTGAATCCAAAGAATGGTTTAACTCTATGAGACAAATACACACATCACAAATTAGATGCTCTGAAAGGTTCTCTCCAGTTTTCATCAGAAGACGTTTTCTTGCTCACCACAAGCCTCCGGGTGCCACTTAATATCCTTTCACAGATTCCTCAAAGACAGAGTTTCCAAACTGGGCAACGTAGAGTAAACTTTAACTCTGTGAAATGAATGCACATATCAGAGAGCAGTTTCTTGGAACGCTTCTTTCTGGGTTTTGTTTCAGGATATTTCACTTTTCGCCATAGTCTTCAATGTGCTCTGAAATATCACTTTTTTGGTTTACAGGAACAGCGTTCAAACACTGCCTTATGACAAAAGAGAAAAAATTCCCTGAGTGCAATACACACACCACAAAGCAGTTACTCAGAAAGCTTCTATCCAATTTTTATTTGAAGATATCTCCTTTTCTACTGTAGGCCTGAATGTGTTCCAGAATGTCCCTTCACAAATTCGTCCATGACGGCGTTTCCAAACTACATAATAGAAAGAAAGTTTTATTTATATGAGATGAATAAACATATCTATCACAAACAGTTTCACAGAAAGCTTCTTTCCAGTTTTTGTCTGAGGATATTTCCTTTTTCACCATAGCCATCCCTATACTCCCTAGTGTCCCGTAGTAGCTTTTTCTCTAAAAGGGATTCCCCAACCCTCTATGAGAAGAAAGGTATAATTCTGTGAGTGGAATGCACACGTCACAAAGCAGCTCCTCGGAAAACTTGTCTCCAGTTTCTATCTGAAGATATTTCCTTTTTCACCATAAGCCTCAAAGCACTCCCGAATATCCCTTTGCAGACTAAACAAAAGCAGTGTTAGAATGCTGCTGATTGAAAAGAGAAGCTTAAGTGTGTGAACAGAATTCACACCACACAGAGCAGTTTCACAGAAAGCTTCCTTCTCGTTTCTATTTGAGGTTATTTCTTTTTCAGGATATTCTATAGAGCATTCCCAAATGTCCTTTCTCAGATTCCACAGAAACAGTGATTTGAAACTGCTCAATCCAAAGAATGATTCAACTCTATGAGATGAATACAAACATCCCAATGGAGTTGCTCAGAAAGCTTCTATCCAATTTTTAACGGAAGACATTTCCTTGCTCGCCACCTGCCTCTTGTTGCCACTTGATATCCCTTTGCAGAATCCTCAAAAAAAAAAAAAAAAAAAAAAAAAAAAAAAAAAAAAAAAAACATTTTAAACCAGGAAATGTGGAGTAAGCTTTAACTCTGTGTAATGAATGGACATGTCAGAGAGCAGTTTCTTGCAATGTTTCTCTCTGGCTTTTATTGGACGACATTTCACTTTTCACCATAGTCTTCAATGTGCTACGAATATCACTTTTTTAGTTTTACAGGAACAGTGTTCAAACAGTGCCTTATGACAAGAAAGCTATAACTCCCTGAGGGGAATGCGCACATCATCAAACAGTTTCTCAGAAAGCTTCTCTCCAGTTTTTATCTAACGATATTTCCTTTTTCACCATAGGCCCAAAGGTGATCCTGAATATCCCTTCGAGGATCCATCCATGACAAAGTTTCCAAGCTACGTAATGTAAAGAAAGCTTTATCTATGTGAGATGAATAAACATAGCCAAAGCAGATTCACAGAAAGCTTCTTTCTAGTTTGTCTCTGAAGATATTTCCTTTTTCACTATAGTACAGAATGTGCTCCCGAATGTCCCTTTGTGGATCCGTCCAAAACAGAGTTTCCAAGCTGCGTAATGTAAAAAAGTTTTATCTATGTGAGGTGAATACACATATCATAGAGTAGTTTCATAGAAAGCTTCTTTCCAGTTTTTGTCTGAGACTATTTCTAGTTTCACCATAGGCATCAACAAGTTCCGAATATCACTTGGTACCTTTTTCTCCAAAAGGGTTTCCCCGATGTTGTTTGAAAAGAGAGGTATAATACTGTGGGTGGAAAGCACATGTCACAAAGCAGCTCCTCGGAAATCTCTCCAGTTTCTATCAGAAGATATTTCCGTTTTCAACATAAGCCTCAAAGCCCTCCCAAGTATCCCCTTCCTGACCAAACTAAAACAGTGTTAGAATACTGTTCAATGAAAAGAGAAGCTTAACTGAGCCAGAGGAATTCACATGACACATAACAGTTTCACAGACAGCTTCCTTCCGGTTTTTATGTGAGGATATTTCTTTCTCCATATTATAAAGAGCATTCCCAAATGTCCTTACTCAGATTCCAGAGAAACAGTGATTTCAAACTGCTTAATCCAAAGAATGATTTAACTCTCTGAGATGAATACACACGTCACAAAGCAGTTGCTCAGAAAGCTTCTCTCCAGTTTTCAACGGGAGACGTTTCCTTGCTCACCACAGGCCTCCAGGTGCCACTTGATATCCCTTGGCAGATTCCTCAAAGACAGAGTTTCCAAACTAGGCAATATAGTGTAAACTTTAACTCTGTGAAATGGATGCACATTGTCAGAGGGTAGTTTCTTGGAACACATCTTTCTGGGTTTCATTTGAGGATATTTCACCTTTCTCCATAGTCCTTTATGTGCTCTGAAATATCACTTTTTTGGTTTTTCAGAAACAGTGTTCAAATACTGCCTTATGAGAAAAGAGGTATAACACCCTGAGTGGAATGCACACATCACAAAGCAGTTTCTCAGAAAGCTTCTTTCCAGGTTTTATCTGACAATATTTCCTTTTTCACCATAGGCCCGAATGTGATCCCTAATATCCCTTCACAGATCCATCCATGACAGAGTTTCCAAGCTATGTAATGTAAAGACAGCTTTATCTATATGAGATGAGTAAACATAGCAAAAAGCATATTCACAGAAAACTTCTTTCCAGTATTTATCTGAAGATAATTCCATTTTCACCAGAGTCTTGAATTTGCTCCCGAATGTCCCTTCATGGATCCCTGCATGATGGCGATTACAAATTGCATAATTTAAAGAAAGCTTTACCTATGTGAGATGAATACACAGAGCACAGAACAGTTTCACAGAAAGCTTCTTTCAGTTTCTGTCTGAGGCTAATTCCCTTTTCATCATAGGTGTTAATGTGCACCCAAATACCTCTTGGTACCTTTTTCTCCAAAAGGGTTTCCCCGACGCTGTATGAGAAGAGAGGTATAACACTGTGAGTGGAATGCCCACGTCACAAAGCAGTTCCTCGGAAAGCTTCTCTATTGTTTCAGTGTGAACATATTTCCTTTTTCACCGTAAGCCTAAAAGAACTCCCGAGTCACCCTTCACATGCTAAACATAAACAGGATTAGAAAACTGCTCAATGAAAAGGGAAGCTTAACTGAGTGAGAGGAATTCACACCACACATAGCAGTTTCACAGAAAGCTTCCTTCTGGTTTTTATCTGAGGATATTTCTTTCTCCATATTCTAAAGAGCATTCCAAATGTCCTTCCTCAGATTCCACAAAAACAGTGATTTCAAACTGCTCAATCCAAAGAATGACTTAACTCTATGAGCTGAATACACACATCACAAAGCAGTTGCTCAGAAAAATTCTTCCCAGTTTTCAACGGCAGACATTCCTTGCTCACCACAGGCTTCCAGGCGCCACTAAATATCCCTTCACAGGTTCCTCAAAAACAGAGTTTCCAAACTGGGCAATGTACAGCAAGCTTTAATTCTGTGAACTCAATGCACTTATCAGAAAGCAGTTTCTTGTAACGTTTCTTTCTCCTTTTTATTTGAGGATAGTTCACTTTTCGCCATAGTCTTCAATGCGCTCCAAAATATCACTTTTTCAGTTTTACAGGAACAGTGTTGAAACACTGACTTATGAGAATAGAGGTATAACCCTCTGAGTGGAATACACACATCACAAGGCAGTTTTTCAGAAAGCTTCTCTCTGGTTCTTATCTGAAGACATTTTCTTTTTCACCATTGCCCTGAATGTATACCCGAATGTCCCTTCAAGGTTCCGTCCATGATGGAGTTTCCAAGCTGTGTAATGTAAAGAAATCTTTATCTATGTGAGATGAAGATGAATAAACATAGTAAAAAACAAATATACAGAAAGCTTCTTATCCTGTTTTTATCTGAATATATTTCCTTTTTCACCATAGGCCTGAATGTGCTCCCGAATATCGCTTCGTGGATCCGTCCATGACGTAGTTCTCAAACTGCATAATATAAAGACAGTTTTATCTATGTGAGATGAATAAACATATCTATCACAAAGTATTTTCACAGAAAGCTTCTTTCCAATTTTTGTCTGAGGATATTTCCTTTTTCACCATAGCCGTCCATATACTCCCGAATGTCCCTTGGTAGCTTTTTTTCCAAAAGGGTTTCCCCAACCCTCTATGAGAAGAAAGGTATAACTCTGTGAGTGGAATGGAAACGTCACAAAGCAGATACTCGGAAAGCTTCTCTACAGTTTCTATCTGCAGATATTTCTGTTTTCACTGTAAGCCTTAAAGGACTCCCGAGTATCCCTTTGCAGACTAAACAATAATAGTATTAGAATAATGCTCAATAAAAAGAGAAGCTTAACTATGCAAGTGGAATTCACACGAAACAGAGCTGTTTTACAGAAAGATTGCTTCTGGTTTTTATCTGAAGGTATTAATTTTTCAGCATATTCTAAAGAGCGTTCCCAAATGTCCTTTCTCAGGTTCCACAGAAACAGTGATTTCAAACTGCTGAATCCAAAGAATGATGTAACTTTATGAGATGAATAAACACATCACAAAACTGTTGCTCAGAAAACTTCTCTCCAGTTTTTAAGGGAACACATTTTCTTGATCACCACAGCCCTCCGGTCACCACTTAATATCCCTATGCAGATTCCCCAAAGACAGAGTTTTCAAAGTAGGAAATGTAGAGTAAGCTTTAACTCTGTTAAATGAATGCACATATCAGAGAGTAGTTTCCTGGAAGGCTTCTTTCTGGGTGTTATTTGAGGATATTTCACTTTTCACCATAGTCTTCAATGCGCTCCAAAACATCACTTTTTCAGTTTTGCATGAACAGTGTTCAAACACTGCCTTACGAGAAAAGCGGTATAACTCCCTTAGTGGAATGCACACATCACAAAGTAGTTTCTCAGAAAGCTTCTCTCCAGTTTTTATCTGAAGAAATTACCTGTTTCAACATAGTCCGGAATGTGCTCCCGAATGTCCCTTTGTGGATCCATCCATGACAGAGTTTCCACACTGCATAATGTAAATCAAGCTTTATCGTCATGAGATGAATAAACATAGCAAAAAGCAGATTCACAGAAAGCTTCTCTCCAGTTTTTTACTGAAGATATTTCCTTTTTGCCATAGGCCTGAATATCATCGTGAATGTCCCTTCATGGATCCGCCCATGATGGAGTTGCCAGGCTGAGTAACATAAAGAAAGCTTTATTGATGTGACACGAATAAACATAGCAAATAGCACCGTAAGACTCAAAGCACTCCCGAGTATTCCTTAGCTAACTAAGTAAAAACAGTGTTAGAATACTGCCAATTAAAATGGATGCTTAACTGTGTGAGTTGAATTCACGTGACCTAGAGCAGTTTCACAGAAAGTTTCCTTCTGGTTTTTATCGGAGGCTATTTCTTTTTCATCATATTCTTAAGAGTGTTCTCAAATGTCCTTTCTCAAGTTCTGCAGAAACATTGATTTCAAACTGATCAATCCGAAGAATGATTTAACTCTATGAGATAAATACACACATCACAAAGCAGTTGCTCAGAAAGCTTCCCTCCAGTTTTCAATGGAAGACATTTCCTTGCTCACCACAGGCATCCGGTTGCCACTTAATATCCCTTTGCAGAATCTTCAAAGACAGACTCCTAATATCACTTTTTTAGTATTACAGGAACAGTGTTCAAACAGTGCCTTATGAGAAGAAAGTTATAACTCCGAGAGGAACGCAAATTCACCAAGCAGTTTCTCCGAAAGCTACTCTCCAGTTTTTATCTGACAATATTTACTTTTTCACCATAGACCCAAATGTGATCCTGAATATTCATTCGCAGTTCCCTCTATGATGGAGATTCCAAGCTGCGTAAAGGAAAAAAAGCTTTATCTATGTGAGATGAATAAACATAGAAAAAAGCAGACTCTCAGACAGCTTCTTTGCAGTTTTTATCTGAAGATATTTCCTTTTTCACCATAGCCCAGAATGTTCTCCTGAATGTCCTTTCGCGGATCCATCCATGACAGAGTTTGCAAGCTGTGTAATGTAAAGAAAGCTTTATCTATGTGAGATGAATACACATATCACAGAGCAGTTTCATAGAAAGCTTCTTTCCAGTTTTTGTCTGAGGCTGTTTCCCTTTTCAACATAGGCGTCAATCTGCTCCCTTGGTACCTTGTTCTCCAAAAGGGTTTCCCTGATGCTGTATGAGAAGAGATGTACAATACTGTGAGTAAAATGCACACATCACAAAGCAGTTCCTCGGAAAGTTTCTCTCCAGTTTCTATCTGAACATATTTCCTTTCGCACTGTAAGACTCAGAGAGCTTCTGAATATCCATAGGCATGCTAAATATAAACAGAGTAGAAAACTCTTCACTGAAAAGGGAAGCTTAACTGAACGAGAGGAATTCACACGATACATAGCAGTTTCACAGAAAGCTTTTTTCTGGTTTTCATCTGAGGATATTTCTTTCTCCATATTCCAAAGAACGATCCCAAATGTCCTTGCTGAGATAACTCAGAAACAGTGATTTCAAACTGCTCAATCCAAGGAATGATTTAACTTTATGAGATGAATAGGCACATCACAAAGCAGTTGCTCAGAAAGCTTCTCTCCAGTTTTCAATGGAAGACATTTCCTTGCTCACCACAGGCCTCCGGAGCCACTTAATATCCCTTTGTAGATTCCTCAAAGACAGACTTTCCAAACTGGGCAACGTAGAGGAAGCTTCAGTTCTGTGAAATGAAAGCACATATGGCAGAGCAGTTTCCTGGAACACTTCCTTCTGGGTTCTATTTGAGGATGTTTCACTTTTCATCAGAGTCTTCAAAGTGCTCCGAATTGTCATTTTTTCTGTTTTACTGGAACAGTGTTCAAATACTGCCTAATGAGAAAAGAGTTATAAATACCTGAGTGGAATTCACACACCACAAAGAAGTTTCTCATAAAGTTTCTTTCCAGTTTTTATCTGAAGATATTTCCTTTTCCACTATAGGCCTGAATGTGTTCCTGAATGTCCCTTCATGGATCCATCCATGACGGAGTTTCCAAGATGCACAATGTAAAGAAAGCTTTACCAATGTGAGATGAATAAACATAGCAAAAAGCAGATTCACAGAAATCTTCTATTCAGTTTTTCTCTGAATATATTTCCACTTTCACCATAGTCCTGAATGTGCTCCCGAATGTCCCTTCGCGGATATGTCCATGTCAGAGTTTCCAAGCTGCGTAATGTACAGAAAGCTTTATCTATGTAAGATGAATAAACATAATAAGAAGCAGATTCACAGAAAGCTTCTTTCCAGTTTTTATCTGAAGGTATTTCCCTTTTAGTCATAATACTGAATGTGCTCCCAAATGTCCCTTTGCGCATCTGTCCATGACAGCGTTTCCAACCTGTGTAATGTAAGGGAAGCTTTATATGTGTGAGATGAAGACACATATCACAGAGTAGTTTCACAGAAAGCTTCTTTCCAGTTTTTGTCTGGAGATATTTCCCTTTTCACCATAGGCATCAATATGCTCCGGAAGAGCCCTTTGTACCTTTTTCTCCTAAAGGATTTCCCCAATGCTGTATGAGAAGAGAGGTATAACACTGTGAATGAAATGCACACATCACAATGCAGTTTCTCAGAAAGCTTCTCTCCAGTTTCTATCTGAACATATTTCCTTTTTCAACATAAGCCTCAAAACGCTCCCGAATATCCCTTTGCACGCTAAAGAAAAACTGTGTTAGAAAACTGCTCAATGAAAAGAGAAACTTAACTGAGCAAGAGGAATTAACACGACACAGAGTGTTTCACAAAAAGCTTCCATCTGGATTTTACCTGAGGATATTTCTTTCTTCATATTCTAAAGAGCATTCCCAAATGTCCTTTCTGAGATTCCACAGGAACAGTGATTTCAAACAGCTCAATCCAAAGGATGATTTAACACTAAGAGCTGCATACAAACATCACAAAAGAGTTGTTCAGAAAGCTTGTCTCCAATTTTCAACAGAAGACATTTCCTTGCTTGCCACAGACTTCCGGTTGCCACTTAATATCCCTTCACAGAATCCCAAAAGACAGACTTTCCAAACTGGGAAATGTAGAGTAAGCTTTAACTCTGTGAAATGAATGAACATGTCAGGGAGCAGTTTCTTGGAATGCTTCTTTCTGGGTTTTATTTGACGACATTTCACTTTTCACCATAGTCTTCAATGTGCTCTGAATATCAGTTTTTTAGTTTTACAGGAACAGTGTTGAAACAGTGTCTTATGAGAAGAAAGGTATAACACCCTGAGTGGAATGCACACATCACCAAGCAGTTTCTCAGAAAGCTTCTCTCCAGTTTTTATCAGATGATATTTCCTTTTTCACCATTGGCCCGAAAGTGACCCCGAATATCATTTCACGGATCCATCCATGATGGAGTTTCCAAGCTGCATAATATAAAGAAAGCTTTATCTACGTGAGATGAATAAACATAGTGAAAAGCAGATTCACAGAAAGATTCTTTCCAGTATTTATCTGAATATATTTCCTTTTTTAACATAGTCCTGAATGTGCTCCCGAATGTCCCTTCGTGGATCCATCCCTGACAGAGTTTCCAAGGTGCGTAATGTAGAGAAAGCTTTATCTATGTGAGATGAATACACATATCACAGAACAGTATCACTTAAAGGGTTTCCCCGATGCTGTATGAGAAGAGAGTTATAATACTGTGAGTGGAATGCACACGTCAGAAAGCCGTTCCACAGAAAGCTTCTCTCCAGTTTCTATCTCAACATATTTTCTTTTTCACTGTAAGCCTCAAAGTGCTGATATATATCCCTTTATACGCTAAACATGAACAATGTTAGAAAACTGCTCAATGAAAAGAGAAGCTTAACTGAACAAGAGGAATTCACACGACACACAGCAGTTTCACAGAAAGATTCCTTCTGCTTTTTATTGAGGATATTTCTCTCTCCATATTCTAAAGATCGTTCCCAATTGTCCCTCCTCAGATACCACAGAAGCAGTGAATTCAAACTGTTCAATCCAAAGAATGATTTAACTCTATGAGATGAATACACACATCACAAAGCAGTTGTTCAGAAAGCTTCTCTGCAGTTTTCATCAAAAGACATTTCCTTGCCCACCAGAAGCGAACGGGCTCCACTTAATATCCCTTCACAGATTCCTGAAAGACAGAATTTGCAAACGGGGCAATGTAGAGTAAGCTTTACCTCTGTGAAATGAATGCCCATTTCCAAGAGCAGTTTCTTGGTATGCTTCTTTCTGGGTTTTATTTGAGGATATATCACTTTTAGCCATAGTCTTCAATGCACTCCAAAATACCACTTTTTCATTTTACAGGAACAGTGTTCAAACACTGCCTTATGAGAAAGGAGGTATAACTCTCTGAGAGGAATACACACATCACAAAGCAGTGTCTCAGAAAGCTTCTCTCCAGTTTTTATCGGAATATATTTCCTTTTTCACAACAGGCCTGAATGCACTTTCAAATATCCCATCGTGGATCCGTCTGTGATGGAGTTTCCAACTGCATAATATAAACAAAGTTTTATCTATGTGAGATGAATAAACAGAACAAAAAGCAGATTCACAGAAAGCTTCTTCCTAGTTTTTGTCTGAAGATATTTCCTTTTTCACCATATCCCTGAATGTGCTTCCGAATATCCCTTCACGGATCCATCCATGACAGGGTTTCCAAACTGCGAAATGTAGAGAAAGATTTATCTATCTGAGATGAATACACATATCTAAGAAGAGTTTCACAGAAAGTGTTTCCTAGATGCTGTATGAGAAGAGAGGTATAACACTGTGAGTGGAATGCACACGTCACAAAGCGGTTCCTCGGAAAGCTTCTCTCCAGTTTTGATCTGAACATATTTCCTTTTTCACCTTAAGCCTCAAAGTGCTCCCTAATATCCCTTCACATGCTAAACATAAACAGGGTCAGAAAACTGTTCAATGAAAAGAGAGGTGAAACTGAGCGAGAGGAATTAAAAAGAAACAGAGCAGTTTCAAAGAAAGCTTCCTTCTGGATTTTACCTGAGGATATTTCTTTCTCCATATTCTAAGGAGCCTTCCCAAATATCCTTCCTCAGATTGCACAAAAACAGTGATTTCAAACTGCTCAATCCAAACAACAGTTTAACTCTATGAGACCAATACACACATCACAAAGCAGTTGCTCAGAAAGCTTCTCTCCAGTTTTCAAGGGAAGACATTTCCTTGCTCACCACAGGCCTCTGGGCACCACTTAATATCCCTTCGCAGATTCCTCAAAGATGCAGTTTCCAAATTGGGCAATGCAGCGTAAGTTTTAACTCTGTGATATGAAAACACATATCAGAGAGTAGTTTCTTGGAAGACTTCTTTTTGGGTTTTATTTGAGGATATTTCACTTTTTGCCGTAGTCCACAATGCACTCCGAAATATCACATTTTTGGTTTTACAGGAAGAGTGTCCAAACACAGCCTTGTGAGAAAAGAGATAAAAATCCCTGAGTCGAATGCACTCATCACAAAGCAGATTATCAGAAAGCTTCTATCCAGTTTTTATCTGAATATACTTCCTTTCTCACCATAGGCCTGAATGTGCTCCCGAATGTCCTTTCACGAATCCGTCCATGATGGAGTTTCAAAACTGCTTAATTGAAAGAAAGTTTTATCTATATGAGATGAATAAACGTATCTATCACAAAGCAGTTTCACAGAAAGCTTCTTTCCAGTTTTTGTCTGAGGATATTTCCTTTCTCACCATAGCCGACCATATACTCCTGAATGTCCCCAGGTAGATTTTTCTCCAAAAGGGATTCCCCAATCCTCTATGAGAAGAAAGGTATAATTCTGTGCGTGGAATGCACACATCACAAAGCCGTTCTTCGGAAAGCTTCTCGCCAGTTTCTATCTGAAGATATTTCCTTTTACACCATAAGCCTCAAAGAGCTCCTGATTATCCCTTCACAGATTAAACAAAAACAGTGTTAGAATACTGCTCAATGAAAATAGAAGCTTAACTGTGTGAGTGGAATTCACGCAACATAGTGTAGTTTCACAGAAAGCTTCCTTCTGATTTCTATCTGAGGTTATTTCTTTTTCAGGATATTCAAAATAGAGTTCCCAAATGTCCTTTCTCAGATTCAACAGAAACTGATTTCAAACTGCTCAATCCAAAGAATGATTTAACTCTATGAGATGAATACAAACATCATGAAAGAGTTGCTCAGAAAGCTTCTCTCCAATTTTCAATGCAAGACATTTCCATGCTCACCACAGGTCTCCAGTTACCACTTAATATCCCTTCGCAGAATCCTCAGAGACAGACTTTCCAAACTGGGAAATGTAGAGTAAGCTTTAACTCTGTGAAATGAATGGACATGTGAGAGAGCAGTTTCTTGGAATGCTTCTTTCTGGGTTTTACTGGACGACATTTCACTTTTCGCCCTAGTCTTCAATGTGCTCTGAATATCACTTTTTTAGTTTTACAGGAACAGTGTTCAAACAGTGCCTTATGAGAAGAAAGGTATAACACCCTGAGTGAAATGCACACATCACGAAGCAGTTTCTCAGAAATCTTCTCTCCACTTTTTATCTGACGATATTTCCTTTCTCCCCAAAGGCCCAAATGTGATCCCAAATATCCCTTCGTGGATCTATCCGTGACGGAGTTTCCAAGCTGCATAATGTAAAGAAAGTTTTAACTATGTGAGATGAATAAACGTAGCAAAAAGCAGATTCCCAGAAACCTTCTTTCCAGTTTTTATCTGAAGATATTTCCTTTTTCACCATAGTCCTGAATGTGCTCCCAAATGTCCCTTTGGGGACCCGTCCGTGACAGAGTTTCCAAGCTGCGGTAATGTAAAGGAAGCTTTATATATGTGAGATGAATACACAAATCACAGAACAGTTTCATAGAGAGATTCTTTCCAGTTTTTGTCTGAGGCTATTTCCCATTTCACCATAGGTGTCAACATGCTCCCGAATATCACTTGCTACCTTCTTCTCCAAAAGGGTTTCCCCTATGCTGTATGAGAAGAGAGGTATAACACTGTGAGTGGAATGCACACGTCACAAAGCAGTTCCTCGGAAAGCTTCTCTCCAGTTTCGGTCTGAACACATTTCTTTTTCACCATAAGCCTCAAAGCGCTACCAAATATCCCTTCACATGCTAAACATAAACAGTGTTAGAAAACTGCTCAATGAAAAGAGAGGCTTAACTGAGCAAGAGGAATTAAGACAACACCGAGCAGTTCCACAGAAAGCTTCCTTCTGGATTTTACCTGAGGATATTTCTTTCTATATATTCTAAAGAGCGTTCCCAAATGTCCTTCCTCAGATTCCACAAAAACAGTGATTTCAAACTGCTCAATCCAAAGAATGACTTAACTCTATGAGCTGAATACACACATCACAAAGCAGTTGCTCAGAAATCTTCTCTCCAATTTTCATCGGAGGACGCTTCCTAGCTCACCACAAGCCTCCAGGCGCAACTTAATATCCCTTCACAGATTCCACAAAGACAGACTTTCCAAACTGAGCAAAGTAATGTAAGCTTTACCTCTGTGAAATGAATGCACATATCATACAGCAGTTTCTTTGAACACTTCTTTCTCGGTTTTATTAGCGGATATTTCACTTTTTGTCATAGTTTTCAATGTGCTAAGAAATATCACTTTTTTGGTTTTACAGGCACAGTGTTCAAACACTGCCTTATAAGAAAAGAGGTAAAATTCCCTGAGTGGAATGCACACATCACAAAGCAGTTTTTCAGAATGCTTCTCTCTAGTTTTTATTTGAAGATATTTCCTTTCTCACCGTTGGTCTGAATGTGCTCTTGATTGTCCCTTTGCGAATCTGTCCATGACAGCGTTTCAAAACTGCGTAATAGAAAGAAAGTTTATCTATGTGAGATGAATAAACTTATCTATCACAAAGCAGTTTCACAGAAAGCTTATTTTCAGTTTTTTTCTGAGGATATTTCCTTTTCCACCATAGCCACCCATATGCTCCCAAATGTCCCCTGGTAGCTTTTTCTCTAAAAGGGATTCCCCAATCCTCTATGAGGAGAAAATATAACTGTGAGTGGAATGCACACATCACAAAGCAGCTCCTCGAAAGTCTTCTCTCCGGTTTCTAGCTGAAGATATTAACGTTTTCACCATAAGCCTCAAAGCGCTACTGAGTATCCCTTAGCTGACTAAACTAAAACAGTGTTAGAATACTGCTCAATGAAAACATAAGCTTAACTGTGAGAGTGGAATTCACGGGACCCAGAGCAGTTTCACAGAAAGCTTCCTTCTGGTTTTTATCAGAGGGTATTTCTTTTTCAGCATATTCTTAAGAGCGTTCCCAAATGTCCTTTCTCAGTTTCCACAGAAAGAGTGATATCAAACTGCTCAATCCAAAGAATGATTTAACTCTATGAGATGCATACACATATCAGAAAGCAGTTGCTCAGAAAGCTATCTCCAGTTTCCCGCAGAAAACTTTTCCTTTCTGGCCACTGGTCTCTAGTTGCCACTTGATATCCTTTCTAGATTCCACAAAGACAGACTTTCCAAAGTGGGCAATGCAGTGTAAGCTTTAACACTCTGAAATGAATGCACATATCAGACAGCAGTTTCGTGGAATGCTTCTTTCTGGGTTTTATTTCAGGATATTTCACTTTTCACCATAGTCTCCCATGTGCTTCGAAATATTACTTTTTCGGTTTTACAGGAACAGTGTTCAAACACTGCCTTATGAGAAAGAGGTATAACTGCCGGAGTCGAATGCACACATCACAAAGCAGTTTCTCAGAAAGCTTCCGTCCAGTTTTTATCTGAAGATATCTCCTTTTTCACCATAGGCCTGAATGTGCTACCAAACATCCCTTCGCGGATCCGTCCATGATGGAATTTCCAAACTGCATCACATAAGGAAAGTTTTATCTATGTGAGATGAATAAACATATCTATCACAAAGCAGTTTCACAGAAATCTCCTTTCCAGTTTCTGTCTGAGGATATATCCTTTTTCACCATAGCCATCCATATACTTACGAATGTCCCTTGGTAGCTTTTTCTCCAAAAGGCAATCCCCAATCCTCTACGAGAAGAAAGGTATAATTCTGTGATTGTAATACACACGTCACAAAACAGTTCCTCGGAAAACTTCTTTCCATTTTCTGTCTGAAGATATTTCCTTTTTCACAGTAAACCTCAAAGCCCTCCCGAATATCCCTTAGCAGACTAAACAAAAACAGTGTTAGAATACTGCTGAATGAAAAGAGAAGCTTAACTGTGCGAGCAGAATTCACGCGACACAGAGCAGTTTCACGGAATGCTTCCTTCTGGTTTCTATCTGAGGTTATTTCTTTTTCAGGATAGTCTAAAGAGCGTTTCTAAATGTCCTTTCTCACATTCCACAGAAACAGTGATTTCAAACTGCTCAATCCAAAGAATGATTTAACTCTATATGGTGAATTCAAACATCACAGAAGAGTCGCTCAGAAAACTTCTCTCCATTTTTCAACGGAAAATATTTCCTTGTTCGCCACACGCCTCTGGTTGCCAGTTAATATCCCTTTGCAGAATCCTCAAAGACAGTCTTTCCAAACTGGGAAATGTAGAGTAAGCTTTAACTCTGTGAAATGAACGGACATATCAGGGAGCAGTTTCTTGGAATGCTTCTTTCCGGGTTTTATTTGACAATTTTCACTTTTCACCAGAGTCTTCAATGTGCTCCGAATATCACTTTTTTAGTTTTACAGGAACAGTATTCAAACAGTGCCTTATGAGAAAAAAGGTATAACTCCCGGAGTGGAATGCACACACCACCAAGCAGTTTCTCAGAAAGCTTCTCCCCAGCTTTTATCTGACGATATTTCCTTTTTCACCAAAGGCCCACATGTGATCCTGAATATCCCTTTGCAGATCCATCCATGACGGAGTTTCCAAGCTGTGTAATGTAAAGAAAGCTTTAACTATGTGCGATGAATAAATATAGCAAAAAGTAGATTCACAGAAAGCTTCCTTTCAGTTTTTATCTGAAGATATTTCCTTTTTCACCATACCTGAAAGTGCTCCCAAATGTCCCTTTGAGGATCCGTCCATGAGAGAGTTTCCAAGCTGCATAATGTAAAGGAAGCTTTATTTATGGGAGGTGAATACACATATCACAGAACAGTTTCATAGAAAGCTTCCTTCCAGTTTTTGTCTGAGGCTATTTCCCTTATCACCATAGGATTCAACATGCTCCCGAATATCACTTGGTACCTTCTTCTCCAAAAGGGTTTCCCCAATGCTGTATGAGAAGAGGGGTATAACATTGTGGGTGGAATGCACACGTCACAAAGCAGTTCCTCGGAAAGCTTCTCTCCAGCTTCGGTCTAAACATATTTCCTTTTTCACCATAACCTCAAAACGCTCCCGAATATGCCTTCACACGCTAAACATAAACAGGGTTAGAAAACTGTGCAGTGAAAAGTAAGATTTAACTGAGTGAGAGGAATTAAGACTAAACAGAGTAGATTCATGGAAAGCTTCATTCTGTATTTTACCTGAGGATATTTCTTTCTCCATATTTTAAAAAGCATTCCCAAATGTCCTTCCTCAGATTCCACAAACACAGTGATTTCAAACTGCTCAATCCAAAGAATGGTTTAACTCTATGAGACGAATACACACATCAGAAAACAGTTGCTCAGAAAGAATCTCTCCAATTTTCATCAGAAGACATTTACTTGCTCACCACAAGCCTCCACGTGCCACTTAATATCAATTCACAGGTTCCTCAAAGACATAGTTTCCAAACTGGGCAATGTAGAGTATGCTTTAACTCTGAAATGAATGCACATATCAGAGAGTAGTTTCCAGGAATGCTTTTTCTGGGCTTCATTTGAGGATATTTCACTTTTCACCGTAGTCTTTCATGCGTTTGTACATACTACTTTTTCAGTTTTACAGGAACAGAGTTCAAACACTGCCTTATGAGAAAAGAGGTATAACTCCTGGAGCGGAATGCACACATCACCAAGAAGTTTCTCAGAAAACTTCTATCCAGTTTTTATCTGAAGATATCTCCTTTTCCACCATAGGCCTGAATATGCTCCCGAGTGTCCCTTTACGAATCTGTCCGTGACGGCGTTGCAAAACTGCGTAAAAGAAGGAAAGTTTTATCTATGTGAGATGAGTAAACATATCTATCACACAGCAGTTTCACGGAAAGCTTCTTTCCACTTTTTGTCTGACAATATTTCCTTTTCCATCATAGCCATCCATATACTGTCGAATGTCCCATGGTAGCTTTTTCTCCAAAAGGGATTCCCCAATCCTCTATGAGGAGAGAAGTATAACTCTGTGAGTGGAATGCACACATCACAAAGCATCTCCTCAGAAATATTCCCTCCAGTTTCTATCTGAAGATATTTCCATTTTCAACATAAGCCTCAAAACGCTCCAGACTATCCCTTAGCTGGCTAAACTAAAACAGTGTTAGAATACTGCTCAATGAAAACGAAAGCTTAACTGTGCAAGTGGCATTCACATCACACAGAGCACTTTCACAGAAAGCTTCCTTCTGGTTTTTATCTGAGGGTATTTCTTTTTCAGCACATTCTTAAGAGCGTTCCCAAATGTCCCTTCTCAGGTTCCACAGAAAGAGTGATTTCAAACTGCTCAATCCAAAATGATTTAACTCTATCAGATGAATCCACACATAACAAAGTAGTTGCTCAGAAAGCATCTCTCCAGTTTTCAATGGAAGACATTTCTTTACTCGCCACAGTACCCGGTCGCCACTTCATATCCCTTCGCAAAATCCTCAAAGACAGACTTTTCAAACTGGAAAATGTAGAGTAAGCTTTAACTCTCTGAAATGAATGCACACGTCAGAGAGCAGTTTCTTGGACCGCTTCTTTCTGGGTTTTATTTCAGGATATTTCACTTTTTGTCACAGTCTTCCATGCACTCTGAAATATTACTTTTTCAGTTTTATAGGAACAGAGTTCAAACACTGTGTTATGAGACAAGAGGTATAACTCCCTGAGTGGAATGCACACATCACAAAGCAGTTTCTCAGAAAGCCTCTATCCAGTTTTCATCTGAAGATATCTCCTTTTTCACCATAGGCCTGAATATGCTCGAGAACGCCCCTTCGCGGATCCGTCCATGACAGAGTTTCCAAACAGCGTAATATAAGGAAAGTTTTATCTATGTGAGATGAATACAAGTACCTATCACAAAGCAGTTTACAGAAATCTTCTTTCCAGTTTTTGTCTGAGGATATTTCCTTTTTCACCGTAGCCGTCCCTATAGTCCCGAATGCTCCTTGGTCGCTTTTTCTCCAAAAGGCATTCCCCAATCCTCTATGAGAAGAAAGGTATAATTCTGTGAGTGAAATGCACATGTCACAAAGTAGTTCCTCGGAAAGCTTCTCTCCAGTTTCTATCTGATCATATTTCCTTTCTCATTGTAAGATCAAAGCATTTTCGAATATCCCTTCGCACACTAAATATAAACAGTCCTAGAGAACTCTTCCATGAAAAGGGAAGCTTAACTGAGCAAGAGGAATTCACACGAACTCTATGAGATGAATACACACATCACATAGCAATTACTCAGAAATCTTCTCCCCAGTTATCATGGGAAGACATTTCCTTGCTCATCACAGGCCTCTGGGGCACCACTTAATATCCCTTCACATATTCCTCAAAGACAGGTTTTGCAAACTGAGCAATGTAGAGTACACTTTAATTCTGTGAAGTGAATGCACATATCAGAGAGCAGTTTCTTGGAACGCATATTTCTGGGTTTTACTTGAGGATAGTTCACTCTTCACCATAGTCTTCAATGCACTGCAAAATATCACATTTTCAGTTTTACAGGAACAGTGTTCAAACACTGCCTTATGAGAAAAGAGGTAAAACTCCCTGAGTAGAACGCACATATCACAAAGCAGTTTCTCAGAAAGTTTTCTCCCGCCTTTATCTTTGACATAGTTTCAAAACTGTGTGATAGAAAGTTTTACCTATGTGAGATGAATAGACATATCTATCAGAAAGCAATTTCACAGAAAGCTTCTTTCCTGTTTTTGTCTGAGGATACTTCCTTTTTCACCATAGCCATCCATATACTCCCGAATGTCCCCTGGTAGCATTTTCTCCAAACAGGATTCCCCAATCCTCTATGAGAAGAAAGGTATAACTCTGTGAGTGAAATGCCCATGTCACAAAGCAGCTCCTCGGGAAACTTCTCTCCAGTATCTATCTGAAGATACTTCCGTTTTCAACATAACCCTCAAAGCGCTCCAAAGTATCCCTTAGCTGACTAACCTAAAACAGTGTTAGAATACTGCTCAATGTAAACAGAAGTTTAACTGTGTGAGTGTACTTCACGTGACCTAGAGCAGTTTCACAAAAAGTTCCCCTCTTGTTTTTATCGGAGGGTATTTCTTTTACAGCATATTCCTAAGAGCTTTTCCAAATGTCCTTCCTCAGGTTCCACAGAAACTGTGATTTCAAACTGCTCAATCCAAAGAATGATTTAATTCGATGAGATGAATACACACATCACTAAGCAGTTGCTCCGAAAACTTCTCTTCAGTTTTCGTTGGAAGACGTTTTCTTCCTCACCACAAGCCTCCATGCATCAGTCAATATCCCTTCACAGATTCCTCAAAGACAGAGTTTCCAAACTGGGCAACGTAGTGTAAGCTTTAACTCTCTGAAATGAATGCACACGTCAGAGAGCAGTTTCTTGGAACGCTTCTTTCTGGGTTTTATTTCAGGATATTTCACTTTTCGCCATAGTCTTCAATGCGCTGCAAAATATCACTCTTTCAGTTTTACAGGCACAGTGCTCAAACACTGCCTTAAGAGAAAAGAGGTATAATGCCCTGAGTGGAATGCACACATCACAAAGCAGTTTCTCAGAAAGCTTTTCTCCTGTTTTTATCTGCAGATATTTCCTATTTCCAGACAGGCCTGAATGTGCTCCCAAATGTCCCTTGGCAAATTCGTCCATAACGCAGTTTCAAAACAGTGTAATGGAAAGAAAGTTTTATCTATGTGAGATGAATAGACATATCTATCACAAAGCAGTTTCACAGAAAGCTTCATTCCAGTTTTTGTCTGAGGATACTTCCTTTTTCACCATAGCCGTTCATATACTCCTGAATGTCCCCTGAGTGTTTTTTTTTCCAAACGGAATTCCCCAATCCTCTATGAGAAGAAAGGTATAACTCTGTGAGTGGAATGCACCATCACAAAGCAGCTCCTCGGAAATGTACAATCCAGTATCTATCTGAAGATATTTCCGTTTTCACCATAAGCCTCAAAGTGCTCCCGAGTATGCCTTAGCTGACTAACCTAAAACAGTATTAGAACACTGCTCAATGAAAACAGAAGCTTTTTTTTATCTGAAGATATTTCCTATTTCACCGTAGGCCTGAATGTGCTCCCGAATGTCCCTTCACGAATCCGTCCATGATCACGTTTTAAAAATGTGTAACAGAAAGAAAATTTTATCTATGTGAGATGAATAAACGTATCTATCACAAAGCTGTTTCACAGAAATCTTCTTTCCAGTTTCTGTCTGAGGATATTTCCTTTCTTACCATAGCCATCCATATACTCCCAAATGTCCCGTGGTAGCTTTTTCTCCAAAAGGCATTCCCCAATCCTCTATAAGAAGAAAAGTATAACTCTGTGAGTTAAATGTACACGTCACAAAGCAGCTCCTCGGAAATCTCTCCAGTTTCTATCTGAAGATACTTCCGTTTTCACCATATCCTCAAAGCACTCCTGAGTATCCCTTAGCTGACTAAACTAAAACAGTGTTAGAATGCAGCTCAATGAAAACAGAAGCTTAACTGTGTGAGTGGAATTCACCTGACTCAGAGCAATTTCACAGAAAGCTTCTTCTGGTTTTTATCGGAGGGTATTTCTTTTTCAGCATATTCTTAAGAGCATTCCCAAATGTCCTTTCTCAGGTTCCACAGAAAGAGTGATTTCAAACTGCTCAATCCAAAGAATGATTTAACTCTATGAGATGAATACACACATCACAAAACAGTTGCTCAGAAAGCTTCTCTCCAGTTTTCAATAGAAAACATTTCCTTGCTCGCCATAGGCCCCCATTTGCCACTTAATATCCCTTTGCAGAATCCTCAAAGACAGACTTTGCAAACTGGTAAATGTAGAGTAAGCTTTAACTCTGTGAAAAGAATGGACATATCAGAGAGCAGTTTCTTGGAATGCTTCTTTCTGGGTTTTATTGGACGATTTTCCCTTTTCACCATAGTCTTCAATGTGCTCTGAATATCACTTTTTTTAGTTTTACAGGAACAGAGTTCAAACAGTGCCTTATGAGAAAAAAGGTATAACTCCCTGAGTGGAATGCACACACCACCAAGCAGTTTCTCAGAAAGCTTCTCCCCAGCTTTTATCTGATAATATTTTCTTCTTCACCATAAGCCCAAATGTGATCCCGAATATCCCTTCACAGATCCATCTATGACGGAGTTTCCAAGCTGTGTAATATAAAGAAAGTTTTATCTATGTGAGATGAATAAACATAGCAAAAAGCAGATTCACAGAAAGCTTCTTTCTGGTTTTTATCTGAAGATATTTCCTTTTTCACCATAGTCCTGAAAGTGCTTCCGAATATCCCTTCAAGGATCCATCCATGACAGAGTTTCCAAGCTGCGTAATGTAAAGAAAGCTTTATGTATGTGAGAGGAATACACATATCACAGAGCAGTTTCATAGAAAGCTTCCTTCCAGTTTTTGTCTGAGGCTTTTTCCCTTTTCAGCATACGATTCAACATGCTCCCGATTATCACTTGGTACCTTCTTCTCCAAAAGGGTTTCCCCTATGCTGTATGAGAAGAGAGGTATAACACTGTGAGTGGAATGCACACGTGACAAAGCAGTTCCTCGGAAAGGTTCTCTCCAGTTTCCATCTGAATATATTTCCTTTTTCACCATAAGCCTCAAAGCATTCTCGAATACCCCTTTACATGCTAAACATAAACAGGGTTAGAAAACTGTGCAATGAAAAGTGAGGTTGAAATGAGTGAGAGGAATTAAGACAAAACAGGGTAGATTCACAGAAAGCTTCCTTCTGGATTTTACCTGCGGACATTTCTTTCTCCATATTTTAAGGAGCATTCCCAAATGTCCTTTTCAGGTTGCACAAACACAGTGATTTCAAACTGCTCAATCCCAAGAATGGTTTAACTCTATGAGACGAATACACATTTTGCAAACCAGTTGTTCTGAAAGCTTCTCTCCAGTTTTTATGTGAGGGTATCTCCTATTTCCCCACAGGCCAGAATGAGCTCCCGAATGTCGCTTCGTGTCTCCGTACATGATGCAGTTTCAAAACTGCGTAATAGAAAGAAAGTTTTATCTATGTGAGATGAATAGACATCTATCGCAAAGCAGTTTCACAGAAAGCTTCTTTCCAGTTTTTGTCTGAGGTTATATCCTTTTTCACTGAAGCCTTCCATATACTCCGAATGTACTCAGGTAGCTTTTTCTCCAAACGGGATTCCCCATTCCTCTCTGAGAAGAAAAGGATAACTCTGTGAGTGGAATGCACACGTCACAAGGCAGCTCCTCGGAAATCTTCTCTCCGTATCTATCTGAAGATATTTCCGTTTTCACCGTAAGCCTCAAAGCGCTCCCAAGTATCCTTTAGCTGACAAATCAAAAACAGTGTTACAATACGGTTTAATGAAAACAGAAGCTTAACTGTGTGAGTGGAATGCACGTGACTTAGAGTTGTTTCACAGAAAGTTTCCTTCTGGTTTTTCTCGGAGGTTATTTCTTTTTCAGCATAATCTTAAGAGCATTCCCAAAAGTCCTTTCTCAGGTTCCACAGAAACAGTGATTTCAAACTGCCCAATCCAAAGAATGACTTAACTCTATGAGATGAATGCATATATCACAAAGCAGTTGCTCCAAAAGCTTCTCTCCAGTTTTCATCGAAAGAGGTTTCTGTCTCACTGCAAGCATCCGGGCGCCCCTTCATATCTCTGCACAGATTCCTCAAACACAGAGTTTCCAAACTGGGCAACATAGTGAAAGCTTTAGCTCACGGAAATGAATGCACACGTCAGAGAGCAGTTTCTTGCAACTCTTCTTTCTGGGTTTTATTTTCGGATTTTCACTTTTCACCATAATCTTCAATGTGCTGCAAAATATCACTTTTTCAGTTTTACAGGAACAGTGTTCAAACATTGCCGTATGATAAAAGAGGTATAGCTCCCTGAGTAGAATGTACACATCACAAAGCGGTTTCTCAGAAAACTTCTCTACAGTTTTTATATAAGGATATCTCCTATTTCCCCACAGGAGTGAATGTGCTCCTGAATGTCACTTCATGTATCCGTACATGATGCAGTTTCAAAACTGCGAAATAGAAAGAAGGTTTTATCTATGTGAGATGAATAGACACATCTATCACAAAGCCGTTTCACAGAAAGCTTCTTTCCGATTTTTTGTCTGAGGATATTTCCCTTTTCACCATAGTCGTCCATATACTCAACAAGGTCCCCTGGTAGCTTTTCTTCCAAGTGGGATTCCCCAATCCTCTATGAGAAGAAAAGTATAAATCTGTGAGTGAAATACACACATCACAAAGCAGCTCCTCGGAAATCTTCTGTCCAGCATCTATTTGAAGATATTTCCATTTTCACCATGAGCCTCAAAGCACTCCCGAGTATCACTTAGCTGACTAACCTAAAACAATGTGAGAATACTGCTCAATGAAAACAGAAGCTTAAGTGTATGAGTGGACTTCACATGATCTAGAGCAGTTTCACAGAAAGATTCCTTCTGGTTTTCATCGGTGGTTATTTCCTTTTCAGCATATTCTTTAGAGCATTCCCAAATGTCCTTTCTCAGGATCCACAGAAACAGTGATTTCAAACTGCTCAATCCAAAGAATGATTAAACTCTATGCGATGAATACACACATCACAAAGCAGTTGCTCCAAAATCTCTGCAGTTTTCATCGGAAAACATTTCCTTTCTCACCACAAGCCTCCAGGCGCCACTTAATATCCCTTCACAGATTCCTCAAAGACAGAGTTTTCAAACTGTATAAGGTAGTGTAAGCTTTAATTCTCTGAAATGAATGCACACGTCGGAGAGCAGTTTCTTGGAATGCTTCTTTCTTGCTTATTTCAGGATATTTCACTTTTTGCCATACTCTTCAAAGCGCTGCAAAATATCACTTTTTCAGTTTTACGGGAACAATGTTCAAACACCGTCTTATGAGAAAAGAGGTATAACTCCCAGAGTGGAATGCACACATCAAAAAGCAGTTTCTCAGAAAGCTTCTCTCCTGTCTTTATCTGAAGATATCTCCTATTTCCCCACAGGCCTGAATGTGCTCCTGAATGTCCCTTCGTGAATCCATCCATGACGCAATTTCAAAACCACGTAATAGAAAGAAAGTTTTATCTATGAGAGATGAATAGACATATCTATCACAAAGCAGCGTCAAAGAAACCTTCTTTCCACTTTTTGTCTGAGGATATTTCCTTTTTCATCATAGCCGTCCGCGTACTCCTGAATGTCCCCTGGTAGCTTTTTCTCCAAATGGTATTCCCCAATCCTCTATTAGAAGAAAAGTGAAATTCTATGAGTGGAATGCACACATCAGAAAGCAGCTCCTCGGAAAGCTTCTCTCCAGTTTCTATCTGAAGTTATTTCCTTTTTCACCATAAGCCTCACAGCTCTCCCAAATATCCCTTCACAGAATAAACAAAAACACTGTTAGAATACTGCTCAAAGAAAACAGAAGCTTAACTGTGTGAGTGGAATTTACACTACACAAAGCAATTTCACAGAAAGTGTCCTTCTGGTTTCTATCTGAGGTTTTTTTCTTTTTCATGATATACTAAAGAGTGTTCCCAAATGTCCCTTCTCTGATTCCACAGAACGTTATTTCAAACTGCTCAACCCAAAAAAAGATTTAACTCTATGAGATGAATACAATCATCACAAAAGAGTTGCTCAGAAAGCTTCTCTTCAATTATCAATGGAAGAGGTTTCCTTGCTCACCACAGGCCTCCGGTTGCCACTTAATATCCCTTCACAGAATCCTCAAAGACAGACTTTCCAGATTGAGAAATGTAGAGTAAGCTTTAACTCTGTGAAATGATTGGTCATGTCAGAGAGAGATTTCTTGGAATGCTTCTTTCTGGGTTTTATTGGAAGACATTTCACTTTTTGCCATAGTCTTCAATGTGCTCCGAATATCACTTTTTTAGTTTTACAGGAACAGTATTCAAACAGTGTCTTATGAGAAGAAAGGTATACTCCCTGAGTGGAATGCACACATCACCAAGCAGTTTCTCAGAAAACTTCTCTCCAGTTTTTATCTGACGATATTTCCTTTTTCACCATAGGGAAGAATGTGATCCTGAATATCCCTTCAAGGATTCATCCATTATGGAGTTTCCAAGCTGCGTAATGTAAAGAAAGTTTTATCTATGTGAGATGAATACACATATCACAGAGCAGTTTCTTAGAAAGCTTCTTTTCCGTATTTTTCTGAGGCTATTTCCCTTTTCACAATAGGCATCAACATGTTTCCGAATATCACTTGGTACCTTATTCTCCAAAAGAGTTTCCCCGATGCTGTATGAGAAGAGAGGTATAACACTGAGTGGAATGCACACATCACAAAGCGGTTCCTCGTAAAGCTTCTCTCCAGTTTCGGTCTGAACATATTTTGTTTTTCACCACAAGCCTCAAAGTGCTCTCGAATATCCCTTCACACGCTAAAGATACACAGGGTTAGAAAACTGCTCAATGAAAAGAGAGGCTTTCACATGAACAGTATTCAAACACTGATTAATGGGAAAAGAGGTATATCTCCCTGAGTGAAATGCACACATCACAAAACAGTTTCTCAGAAAGCTTCTCTCTAGTTTTTATCTGATGATATTTCCTTCTTCACCATAGTCCAGAATGTGCTCCTGAATGTCCCTTTGCGGATCCATCCATGACAGAGTTTGCAAGCTGCGTAATGTAAAGAAAGCTTTACCTAGGTGAGATTTATACACATAGCACAGAGCAGTTTCACAGAAAGCTTCTATCCAGTTATCATCTGAAGATATCTCCTTTTTCACTGTAGGCCTGAATGTGCTCCCGAATGTTCCTTCACAAATCCATCCATGATTACCTTTTTAAAAATGTGTAATGGAAAGAAAGTTTTATCTATGTGAGATGAATAAACATATCTATCACAAAGCAGTTTTACAGAAAACTTCTTTCCAGTTTTTGTCTAAGGATATTTCCTTTCTCACCATAGCCGTCCATATACTCCCGAATGTCCCTTGGTAACTTTTTCTCCAAAAGGCATTTCCCAATACTCTATAAGAAGAAAAGTATAACTCTGTGAGTGGAATGAACACGTCACAAAGCAACTCCTCAGAAATCTTCTCTCCAGTTTCTATCTGAAGATATTTCCATTTTCACTGTAAGCCTCAAAGCGCTCCTGAGTATCCCCTACTTAACTAACTTAAACAGTGTTAGAATTCTGTTCAATGAAAACAGAAGCTTAACTGTGCGAGTGGACTTCATGGGACCTAGAGCAGTTTCACAGAATGTTTCCTTCTGGTTTTTATCGGAGGGTATTTCTTTTTCAGCATATTCTTAAGAGCGTTCCCAAATGTCCTTTCTCAGGTTCCACAGAAACAGTGATTTCAAACTGCTCAATCCAAATATGATTTAACACTGTGAGAAGAATACACACATCACAAGGCAGTTGCTCCAAAAGCTTCTCTCCAGTTTTCATCGGAAGACGTTTCCTTTCTCACCACAAGCTTCTGTTCGTCACTTAATATCCCTTCACAGATTCCTCAAAGACTGAGTTCCCAAACTCGACAATGTAGTATAAGCTTTAGTTCTGTGACATGAATGGACACGTCAGAGATCAGTTTCTTGGAACACTTCTTTCTGGGTTTTATTTCAGGATATTTCACTTTTCGCCATACTCTTCAAAGCACTGCAAAATATCACTTTTTCAGTTTTACAGGAACACTGCCTTATGAGAGAAGAGGTATAGCTTCCTGAGTGGAACACACACATCACAAAGCAGTTTCTCAGAAATCTTCTTTCCCATTTTTATCTGCAGATATTTCCTATTTCCAGACAGTCCTGAATGTGCTCCTGAATGTCCCTTCGTGAATGCGTCCCTGAAGCAGTTTCAAAACTGCTAATAGAAAGAAAGCTTTATCTATGTAAGATGAATAGACATATCTATCACAAAGCAGTTTCACAGAAAGCTTCTTTGCAGTTTTTGTCTGAGGATACTTCCTTTTTCACCACAGCCATTCATATACTCCTGAATGTTCCCTGAGAGTGTTTCCTCCAAACGATATTCCCCAATCCTCTATGAGAAGAGAGGTATAACTCTGCGAGTGGAATGCGCACATCACAAAGCAGCTCCTCATAAATTATCTCTCCAGTATCTATCTGAAGATATTTCCGTTTTCACCATGAGCCTCAAAGTTCTCCCAAGTATCCCTTAGCTGACTAATCTAAAACAGTGTTAGAATATTGCCCAATAAAAACAGGAAATTAAATGTGCGAGTGGACTTCATGTGACGTACAGCAGTTTTACAGAAAGGTTCCTTCTGGTTTTCATTGCAGAGTATTTCTTTTTCAGCATATTCTTTAGAGCGTTCCCAAATGTCTTTTCTCAGGTTCCACAGAAACAGTGATTTCAAACTGTTCAACCCAAAGAATGATTTAACTCTATGAGATGAATACACACATCACAAAGCAGTTGCTCTGAAAGCTTCTCTCAGTTTTCATTGAAAGACATTTCCTTTCTCACAGCAAGCCTCCGGGCGCCCCTTCATATGCCTTCACAGATTCCTCAAATACAGAATTTCCAAACTGGGCTACGTAGTGTAATCTTTATTTCTCTGAATGAATGCACACGTCAGAGAGAAGTTTCTTGGAATGCTTCTTTTGGGATTTTATTTCAGAATACTTCACTTTTCACCATAGTCTTCAATGCACTGCAAAATGTCACCTTTTCAGTTTCACAGGAACAGTGTTCAAACACTGCCTTATCAGAAAAGAGGTATAACTCCCTGAGTGGAATGCACACATCACAAAGCAGTTTATGAGAAGGCTTCTCTCCAGTTTTCAACTGAAGTTATCTCCTTTATCATCGTAGGCCTGAATGTGCTCCCGAATGTACCTTCGTGAATCCGTCCATGATGCAGTTTCAAAACTGCGTAATAGAAAGAGAGGTTTATCTGTGTGAGATGAATAGACATATCTATCACAAACCAGATTCACAGAAAGCTTCTTTCCAGTATTTGTCTGAAGATATTTCCTTTTTCACCATAGCCATCCATATACTCCTGAATGTCACCTGGTAGCTTTTTCTGCACACAGGATTTCCCAATCCTCTATGAGAAGAAAAGTATAACTCTGTGAGTGGAATGCACACGTCACAAAGCAGCTCCTCAGAAATTATTTCTCCAGTATCTATCTGAAGCTATTTCCGTTTTCACCGTAAGCCTCAAAGCACTCCGAGTATCCCTTAGCTGCCTAACCTAAAACAGTGTTAGTATACTGCTCAATGTAAACAGAAACTTAACTGTGCAAGTGGACTTCACGTGACCTAGAGCAGTTTCACAGAAAGTTTCCTTTTGGTTTTTATAGGAGGGTATTTCTTTTTCAGCATACTTTTAAGAGTGTTCCCAAATGTCCTTTCTCAGGTTCCACAGATACAGTGATTTCAAACTGCTCAAACCAAAGAATGATTTAACTCTATGAGATGAATACACACATCACAAAGCAGTTGCTCCAAAAGCTTCTCTGCAGTTTTCATTGGAAGACGTTTCATTTCTCACAGCAAGCCTCCAGGCGCCACTTAATATCCCTTCACAGATTCCTCAAAGACAAAGTTTCCAAACTGGGCAACGTAGTTTAAGCTTTAACTCTCTGAAATGAATGCACACGTCAGAGAGAAGTTTCGTGCAATGTTTCTTTCAGGGTTTTATTTCTGGATTTTCACTTTTCACCATAGTCTTCAATGCGCTGCAAAGTATCACTTTTTCAGTTTTACAGGAACTATGTTCAAACATTGCCTTATGAGAAAAGAGGTATGCCTCTCTGAGTGGAATGCACACATCACAAAGCACTTTCTCAGAAAGCTTATCTCCAGTTTTTATCTGAAGATATGTCCTATTTGCCCACAGGCCTGAAATTGCTCCTGAATGTCCCTTCGCTAATCCATCGATGATGCAGTTTCAAAACTGCGTAATAGAAAGAAAGTTTTATCTATGTGAGATGAATAGACATGACTATCACAAAGCAGTTTCAGAGAAAGCTTTTTTCCAGTTTTTTTTTGAGGATGTTTCCTTTTTCACCATAGCAATCCATATACTTCTGAATGTCCCCTGGTAGCTTTTTGTCCAAACGGGATTCCCCAATCCTCTATGAGAAGAAAAGTATAACTTTGTGAGTGGAATGCACATGTCATACAGCAGCTCCTCGGAAATCTTCTCTCTAGTATCTATCTGAAGATATTTCTGTTTTCACCGTAAGCCTCAAAGTGCTCCTGAGTATCCCTTAGGTGACTAACCTAAAACAGTGTGAGATTACAGTGCAATGAAAACAGAAGCTTAACTGTGCAAAGTGGACTTCACGTGACCTAGAGCAGTTTCACAGAAAGATTCCTTCTGGTTTTTATCGGAGGGTATTTCTCTTTCAGCATATTCTTAAGAGTGTTCCCAAATGTCCTTTCTCAGTTTACACAGAAACAGTGATTTCAAACTGCTCAATCCAAAGAATGATTTAACTCTCCGAGATGAATACACACATCACAAAGTAGTTGCTCCGTAAGCTTCTCTCCAGTTTTCATCGGAAGACGTTTCCTTTCTCACCACAAGCCTCTGGGCGCCACGTAATATACTTTCACAGATTCCTCAAAGACAGAGTTTCCAACCTGGGCAATGTAGTGTAAACTTTAACTCTCTGAAATGAATGCACACGTCAGAGAGCAGTTTCTTGGAATGCTTCTTTTTGGGTTTTTTTCCAGGATATTTCACTTTTCGCCGTAGTCTTCAAAGCACTGCAAAATATCACTTTTTCAGTTTTACAGGAACAGTGTTCAAACCTGCTTTATGAGAAAAGAGGTATAAGTCCCTGAGTGAAATGCACACATCACAAAGCAGTTTCTCAGAAAGCTTCTCTCCAGTTTTTATCTGAAGATATCTCCTATTTCCCCATAGGCCTGAATGTGCTCCCGAATGTCCCTTTGTGAATCCGTCCATGATGCAGTTTTAAAAACGTGTAATAGAATGAGAGTTTTATCTATGTGAGATGAATAGACATATCTATCACAAAGCAGTTTCACAGAAAGCTTATTTCCACGTTTTGTCTGAGGATATTTCCTTTTTCTCCAATGCCGTGTATATACTCCCGAATGTCCCCTTGTAGCGTTTATTCCAAACGGGTTTCCCCAATACTCTATGAGAAGAAAAGTAGAACTCCATAAGTGGAATGCACACATCACAAAGCAGCTCCTCGGAAATCTTCTCTCAAGTATCCATCTGAAGATATTTCCGTTTTCACCGTAAGCCTCAAAGCACTCCCGAGTAACCCTTAGCTGAATAACCTAAAACAGTGTTAGAATACTGCTCAATGAAAACAAAAGCTTACCTGTGGGAGTGAACTTCACGTGACCCAGAGCAGTTTCACAGAAATTTTCCTTCTGGTTTTTATTGGAGGCTATTTCTTTTCAGCATATTCTTAATAGCGTTCCTAAATGTCCTTTCTCAGGATCCACAGAAACAGTGATTTCAAACTGCTCAATCCAAAGAATGATTTAATTCTATGAGATGAATACACATATCACAAAGTAGTTGCTCTGAAGGTGTCTCTCCAATTTTCATCAGAAGATGTTTCTTTTCTCACCAGAAGCCTCCGGGCACCACTTACTATCCCTTCACAGATTCCTCAAAGAGAGAGTTTCCAAATTGGGCAACATAGTGTAAGCTTTAAATCTCTGAAATGAATGAATACATCAGAGAGCAGTTTCTTGGTACTCTTCTTTCAGGGATTTATTTCAGGATATTTCAATTTTTGCCATAGTCTTCAATGCAGTTGAAAATATCACTTTTTCAGGTTTACAGGAACAGTGTTCAAACACTGCCTTATGAGAAAAAGATATAAGACCCTGAGTGGAATGCTCACATCACAAAGCAGTTTCTCAGAAAGCTTCTCTCCAGTTTTTAGCTGAAGATATCTCCTTTTTCATCGTAGGCCTGAATGTGCTCCCGAGTCTCCCTTCGCGAATCCGTGTATGTCTCAGTCTCAAAACTGCATAACAGAAAGAAAGTTTTATCTATGTGAGATGAATAGACATGTCCATCACAAAGCAGTTTCACAAAAAGCTTCTTTCCAGTTTTTGTCTGAGGATAGTTCCTTTCTCATATAGCCGACCATATACTCCCCAATATCCCCTGGTAGCTTTTTCTCCAAACGGGATTCCCCAATCCTCTACGAGAAGAAATGTATAACTCTGGGAGTGGAATGTACACGTCACAAAGCAGCTTCTCGGAAATCTACTCTCCAGTATCTATCTGAAGATATTTCTGTTTTCACCGTAAGCCTCAGAGCGCTCCTGAGTATCCCCTAGCTGACTAACCTAAAACAGTGTTAGAATACTGCTCAATGAAAACAGAAACTTAACTGTGCGAGTGGAATTCACGTGACCTATAGCAGTTTCACAGAAAGTTTCCATCTGGTTTTTATCAGAGGGTATTTCTTTTTCAGCATATTCTTAAGAGCTTGCCCAAATGTCCTTTCTCAGGTTCCACAGAAACAGTGATTTCAAACTGCTCCATCCAAAGAGTAATTTAATTCTATGAGATGAATATACACATCACAAAGCAGTTGCTCCAAAGGCTTCTCTTCAGTTTTCATTGGAAGACATTTCCTTTCTCACCACAAGCCTCCAGGCACCAATTAATATCCCTTCACAGATTCCTCAAATGCAGAGTTTCCATACTGGGCAAAGTAGTGTAAGCTTTAACTCTCTGATATGAATGCACACGTCAGAGAGCAGTTTCTTGAAATGATTCTTTCTGGGTTTTATTTCAGGATATTTCACATTTCACCATAGTCTTCAATGGCTGCAAAATATCACTTTTTCAGTTTTACAGGAACAGTGTTCAAACACTGCCATATGAGAAAAAAGGTATAACTCCCTGAGTGTAATGCACACATCACAAAGCAGTTTCCCAGAAAGCTTCCCTCCAGTTTTTATCTGGAGATATCTCCTACTCCTCACAGGCCTGAATGTGCTGCCGAATGTTCCTTCACGAATCCGTCCACAACTCAGTTTCAAAACCTCATAATGGAAATAAAGTTTTACCTACATGAGATGAATAGACATACCTACCACAAACCAGTTTCACAGAAAGCTTCTTTCCAATTTTTGTCTGAGGATATTTCTTTTTTCACCATAGACGTCCATATATTTCCTAATGTCCCCTGGAAACTTTTTCTCCAGATGGGATTCCCCAATCCTCTAGGAGAAGAAAAGTATAACTTTGTGAGTTGAATGCCTGTGTCACAAAGCAGCTCTTTGGAAATCTTATCTCCAGTATCTATCTGAAGATATTTCTGTTTTCACTGTAAGCCTCAAAGCATTCCCGTGTATCCCTTAGCTGACTAACCTAAAACAGTGTGAGAATACTGCTCAATGAAAACAGAGTCTTAACTGTGCGAGTGGAATTCAGGTGACTTAGAGTAGTTTCATAGAAAGTTTCCTTCTGGTTTATATCGGAGGGTATTTCTTTTTCAGCATATTCTTAAGAGCATTCCCAAATATCCTCCCTCAGGTTTCACAGAAACAGTGATTTCAAACTGCTCAATCCAAAGAATGATTTAACTCGATGAGATGAATACACACATCACAAAGCAGTTGCTCCAAAAGCTTCCTCCAGTTTTCAGTGGAAGATGATTCCTTTCTCACCACATGCCTCTGGAAGCCTCATAATATCCCTTCACAAATTCCTCAAAGACAGAGTTTCTAAACTGGGCAACATAGTGTAAGCTTAACTCTCTGATATGAATGCCTATGTCAGAGAGCAATTTCTTGGAATGCCTCTTTCTGGGTTTTATTTCAGGATATTTCACTTTTTGCCATAGTCTGAGTTTTATTTCAGGATATTTCACTTTTCGCCATAGTCTTCAATGTGCTGCAAATTATCATATTTTCACTTTTACTGGAAGAGTGTTCAAACACTGCCTTACGAGAAAAGAGGTATAACTCCCTGAGTGGAATTCACATATCACAAAGCAGTTTCTCAGAAAGCTTCTCTTCTGTTTTTATCTGAAGATATCTAAAATTTCCCCGCAGGCCTGAATGTGCTCCCAAGTGTCCCTTCGTGAATCCGTATATGACACAGTTTCAAAACTGCATAATAGAAAGAAAGTTTTATCTATGTGAGATGAATAGACACCTTTATCACAAAGGAGTTTCACAGAAAGCTTCTTTCCAGTTTTTGTCTGAGGATATTTCCTTTTTCACCATAACCATCCATATACTCCCAAATATCCCCTGGTAGCTTTTTCTTAACACGGGGTTCCCCAATCCTCTATGAGAAGAAAAGTATAACTCTGTGAGTGGAATCCACACATCACAAAGCAGCTCCTCAGAAATCTTCTCTCTAGTATGTATCTGAAGATATTTCTGTTTTCACTGTAAGCCTCAAAGCGCTCCCGAGTATCCCTTAGCTGACTAACCTAAAACAGTGTGAGAATACTGGTCAATGGAAACAGAAGTTTAACTGTGCAAAGTGGACTTCACGTGACCTAGAGCAGTTCCACAGAAAGTTTCCTTTTGGTTTTTATTGGAGGGTATTTCTTGTTCTGCATATTCTTAAGAGCGTTCCCAAATGTCCTTTCTCAGCTTCCACAGAAACAGTGATTTCAAACTGCTCAATCCAAAGAATGATTTAACTCTCCAAGGTGAATACACACATCACAAAGTAGTGCTCTGAAATCTTCTCTCCAATTTTCAATGGAAGACGTTTCCTTTCTCAACACAAACCTCCATGCGCCACTTAATATCCCTTCACAGATTCCTCAAAGACAGTTTCCAAACTGGGCAACATAGTGTAAGCTTTAACTCAATGAAATGAATTCACACATCATACAGCAGTTTCTTGCAATGCTTCTTTCTGGGTTTTATTTCCGAATTTTCACTTTTCACCACAGTCTTCAACGCACTGCAAAATATCACTTTATCAGTTTTACAGGAACAGTGTTCAAACACTGCCTTATGAGAAAAGAGGCATAACTTTTTGAGTGGAATGCATACATCACAAAACAGTTTCTCAGAAAGCTTCTCTCCAATTTTTATATGAAGGTATCTCCTATTTCCCCACAATCCTGAATGTGCTCCCGAATGTCCCTTCGTGAATCCGTCCGTGACGCAGTTTCAAAACTGCATAATAGAAAGAAAGTTCTAACTATGTGAGATGAACAGACATATCTATCCCAAAGCAGTTTCTTAAAAGCAGTCCCAAATATCCTTTCTCAGGTTCCACAGAAAAAGTGATTTCAAACTGCTCAGTCCAAAGAATGATTTAACTCTATGAGATGAATGCACACATCACAAAGCAGTTGCTCAGAAAACTTCTCTCCAGGTGACATCGGAAGATGTTTCCTTTCTCAACACAAGCCTCCGGGTGCCACTTAATATCTCTTCACAGATTCGTCAGGGAGAGAGTTTCCAAACTGGGCAATGTAGTGTAAGCTTTAACTCTCTGATATGAATGCACACATCAGAGAGCAGTTTCTTGCAATGCTTCTTTCTGTGTTTTATTTCCAGATTTTCACTTTTCACCATAGTCTTCAATGCACTGCAAAATAACACTTTTTCAGTTTTACAGGAACAGTGTTCAAACACTGCCTTATGAGAAAAGAGGTACAACTCCCTGAGTGGAATGCACACATCACAAAGCAGTTTCTCAGAAAGCTACTCTCCAGTTTTTATTTGAAGATATGTCCTATGTCCCCACAGGTCTGAATGTGCTCTCGAATGTCCCTTCGCGAATCCGTCCGTGATGCAGTTTCAAAACTGCATAATAGAAATAAGGTTTTATCTATATAGGATGAATAGTAATATCTATCACAAATCAGTTTCACAGAACGCTTCTTTCCAGTTTTTGTCTGAGGATAATTCCTTTTTCACCATAGCTGTCCATTTACTCCTGAATATCCCCTGGTAGCTTTCTCTCAAAACGGGATTTCACAATCCTCTACGAGAAGAAAAGTAAAACTCTGTGAGTGGAATGCACATGTCACAAAGCAGCTCCTCAGAAATCTTCTCTCTAGTATCTATCTGAAGATATTTCCGTTTTCACTGTAAGTCTCAAAGTGCTCCCGAGTATCCCTTAACTGACTAACCTAAACCAGTGTGAGAGTACTGCTCAATGAAAACAGAAGCTTAACTGTGTGAAGTGGGCTTCACATGACCTAGAGCCGTTTCACAGAAAGTTTCCTTCTTGTTTTTTATCGGAGGGTATTTCTTGTTCAGCATATTCTTAAGAGCGTTCCCAAATGTCCTTTCTCAGGTTCCACAGACTGAGATTTCAAACTGCTCAATCCAAAGAATGATTTAACTCTCCGAGATGAATACAGACATCACAAAGTAGTTGCTCTGAAATCTTCTCTCCAGTTTTCATCGGAAGACGTTTCCTTTCTCACCACAAACTTCCATGCGCCACTTTATATCCTGTCACAGATTCCTCAATGACAGAGTTTCCAAACTGGGCAATGTATGGTAAGCTTTAGCTTCCTGAAATGAATGCACATGTCAGAGAGCGGTTTCTTACACCACTTCTTTATGGCTTTTATTTCCGAATTTTCCCTTTTCACCACAGTCTGCAATGCGCTGCAAATTATCACTTTTTCAGTTTTACAGGACGAGTGTTCAAACACTGCCTTATGAGAAAAGAGGTATAACTCCCTGAGTGTATTGCACATACCACAAAGCAGTTTCTCAGGAAGCTTCTCTCCAGTTTTTAGCCGAAGGTAACTGCTTTTCCATCGTTGGCCTGAATGTCCTCCTGAATGTCCCTTCACGAATCCTCCATGACGCAGTTTCAAAACTGCATAATAGAAAGAAAGCTTTATCTGTGTGAGATGAATAGACATATCTATCACAAACCAGAATCACAGAAAGCTTCTTTACAGTTTTTGTCTGAGGATATTTCCTTTTTCACCAAAGACATCCATATACTCCCAAATGTCCCCTGGTAGGTTATTTTCCACAGAGGATTTCCCAATCCTCTTTGAGAAGAAAGGTATAACTCAGTGAGTGGAATGTACAAGTCACAAAGCAGCTTCTCAGAAATCTACTCTCCAGTATCTATCTGAAGATATTTCCGTTTTCACCGTAAGCCTCAAAGCGCTCCCGAGTATCCCCTAGCTGACTAACCTAAAACAGTGTTAGAGTACTGCTCAATGAAAACAGAAACTTAACTGTGCGTGTGGAATTCACCTGACATAGAGCAGTTTCAAAGAAAGTTTCTTTCTGGGTTTTATCGGAGGGTATTTCTTTTTCAGCATATTCTTAAGAGCGTTCCCAAATGTCCTGTCTCAGGTTCCACAGAGTTCCCAAATGTCCTTTCTCAGGTTACACAGAAACAGTGATTTCAAATTGCTCAATCCAAAGAATGATTTAACTCTATGAGATGAATACACACATCACAAAGCAGTTGTTCCAAACTTCTGCCCAGTTTTCATCAGAAGACGTTTCCCTTCTCACTGCAAGCCTCAGGGCACCACTTAATATGCCTTTCCCGGTTCCTCAAAGACAGAGTTTCCAAACAGAGCAACGTAGTGAAAGCTTTAACTCTCTGAAATGAATGCACACGTCAGAGAGCAGTTTCATGGAACGTTTCTTTCTCGGTTTTATTTCAGGATATTTCACTTTTCGCCATAGTTTTCAATGTGCTGAAAAATAGCACTTTTTCAGTTTTACAGGAACAGGGTTGAAACAATGCCTTATGAGAAAAGAGGTATAAGTCCCTGAGTGCAATACACACATTATAAAGCAGTTTCTCAGAAAGCTTCTGTCCAGTTTTTATCTGAAGGTATCTCCTATTTTCCCAGAGGCCTGAATGAGCTCCTGAATGTCCCTTCGCCAATCCTTCCATGGCACGTTTCAAAACTGTGTAATAGAAAGAAGGTTTTATTATGGGAGATGAATAGACATATCTATCAACAAAGAAGTTTCACAGAAAGCTTCTTTCCAGTTTTTGTCTGAGGTTATTTTCTTTTTCACCATAGCCATCCATATACTCCCGAATCTCCCCTGGTAGCGTTTTCTCCAAACGACATTCCCCAATCTTCAATAAGAAGAAAAGTATAACTCTGTTAGTGGAATGCACACATCACAAAACAGCTCCTTGGAAATCTTCTCTCCAGTATCTATCTGAAGATATTTCCATTTTTCCGTAAGCCTCAATGCGCTTCCAAGTATCCCTTAACTGGGTAAAATAAAAAAGTGTTACAATACTGCTCAATGAAAACAGAAGCTTAACTGTGTGAGTGAAATTCACGTGACCTAGAGTAGCTTCACAGAAAGTTTCCTTCAGGTTTTTTTCAGAGGGTATTTCTTTTTCAGCATATTCTTAAGAGCGTTCCCAAATGTTCTTTCTCAGGCCACGGAAACAGTGATTTCAAACTGCTCAATCCAAAGAATGATTTAACTCTATGAAATGAATACAAACATCACAAAGCAGTTGCTCCAAAATGTTCTCTCTAGTTTTTCAATTGAAGACGTTTCCTTTCTCACCACAAGCCTCCAGGAGCCACTTACTATCCTTTCACAGATTCCTCAAAGACAGAGTTTCCAAACTGGGCAACGTACTGTAAGCTTTAACTCTCTGAAATGAATGCACACGTCAGAGAGCAGTTTCTTGAAACGTTTCTTTCTGGGTTTTATTTCAGGATATTTCACTTTTTGCCACAGTCTTCAATGTGCTGCAAAGTATCACTTTTTCGGTTTCATAGGAACAGTGTTCAAACATTGCCTTACCAGAAAAGAGGTATAACTCCCTGAGTGAAATGCAAACATCACAAAGCAGTTTCTCAGAAAGCTTCTCTCCAGTTTTTATTTGAAGATATTTGCTATTACCCCTCAGCCCTGAGTGTGCTCCCGGATGTCCCTTCTCTAATCCGTCCATGACGCAGTTTCAAAACTGCGTAATAGAAAGGAAGTTTTATCTATGTGAGATGAATATACATATCTATCACAAAGCAGTTTCACAGAAAGCTTCTTCCCAGTATTTGTCTGAGGAGATTTTCTTTTTCACCATAGCTGTCCGTATACTCCCAAATGTCCCCTGGTAGATTTTTCTCCAAACAGGATTTCCCAATCCTCTATGAGAAGAAAAGTATAACTCTGTGAGTGGAATGTACACGTCACAAAGCAGCTCCTCGGAAATCTTATCTCCAGTATCAATCTGAAGATATTTCCATTTTCACCATAAGCCTCAAAGCGCTACAGAGTATCCCTTAGCTGTCTAACCCAAAACAGTGTGAGAATACTGCTCAATGAAAAAAGAAGATTATCTGTGCAAGTGGACTTCACGTGACCTAGAGCAGTTTCACAGAAAGTTTCCTTCTGGTTTTTATCGGAGGGTATTTCTTTTTCAGCATATTCTTAAGAGTGTTCCCAAATGTCCTTTCTCAGGTCCCACAGAAACAGTGATTTCAAACTGCTCAATCCAAAGAATGATTTGACTGTATGAGATGAATACACACATCACAAAGTAGTTGCTCCAAAAGCTTCTCTCCAGTTTTCATCGGAAGACATGTCCTTTCTCACCACAAACCTCTGTGTGCTACTTTATATCCCTTCCCAGATTCCTCAGAGACAGAGTTTCCAAACTGGTCAACATAGTGTAAGCTTATATCTGTGAAATGAATGCACACGTCAGAGAGCAGTTTCATGGAATGCTTCTTTCTGGGTTTTATTTCAGGATATTTCACTTTACTCCATAACCTTCAAAGCACTGCAAAATATGACTTTTTCAGATTTACAGGAACAGTGTTCAAACACTGCCTTAAAAGAAAAGAGATATAACTCCCTAAGTGGAATGCACACACCACAAAGAAGTTTCTCAGAAAGCTCCTCTCCTGTTTCTATCTGATGATATCTCCTATTTCCCCACAGGCCAGAATGTGCTTCTGAATGTCCCTTCCTGAATACATCAATGACGCAGTTTCAAAACAGTGTAATAGAAAGAATGTTTTATCTATGTGAGATGAATAGACATATCTATCATAAAGCAGTTTCACAGAAAGTTTCTTGCCAGTTTTTGTCTAAGGAGATTTCCTTTTTCACCATAGTTGTCCACATACTCCCTAGTGTCCCCTGGTAGCTTTTTCTCCAAACGGGATTCCCCAATCCTCTATGAGAAGAAAAGTATAACTCTGTGAGTGGAATGCACACGTCACAAAGCAGCTCCTCGGAAATCTTCTCTCCAGTATCTATCTGAGTATATTTTCGTTCTCACCGTAAGCCTCAAAGCGCTCCCGAGTATCCCTTAGCTGTCTAACCTAAAACAGTGTTAGAATACTGCTCAACGAAAACAGAAGCTTTACTGTGCAAGTGTACTTCATGTGATCTAAAGCAGTTTTACAGAATGTTTCCTTTTGGTTTTTATTGGAGGGTATTTCTTTTTCAGCATATTCTTTTTTTTCTTTTTTTTTTGAGACGGAGTCTCGCTCTGTCACCTAGGCTGGAGTGCAGTGGCGCGATCTCGGCTCACTGCAAGCTCCGCCTCCCGGGTTCACGCCATTCTCCTGCCTCAGCCTCCCGAGTAGCTGCGACTACAGGCGCCCACAACCGCACCCGGCTAATTTTTTGTATTTTTAGTAGAGACGGGGTTTCACCGTGGTCTCGATCTCCTGACCTTGTGATCCGCCCGCCTCGGCCTCCCAAAGTGCTGGGATTACAGGCGTGAGCCACCGCGCCCGGCCTACTTTTTCAGCATATTCTTAAGAGCGTTCCCAAATGTCCTTTCTCAGGTTACACAGAAACAGTGATTTCAAACTGCTCCATTCAAAGAATGATTTAACTCTATGAGATGAATACACACATCACAAAGCAGTTGCTCCAAAAGCTTCTCTCCATTTTTCATCGGAAGACGTTTCCTTTCTCACCACAAGCCTCCGGGGGCCACTTAATATCGTTTTCCAGATTCCTCAAACACAGAGTTTCCAAAGTGGTCAACGTAGGGTAAGTTTTAAGTCTCTGAAATGAATGCACACGTCAGAGTAGTTTCTTGGAACGCTTCTTTCTGGGTTTTATTTCAGGATATTTCACTTTTCGCCATACTTTTAAAAGCACTGCAAAATATCACTTTTTCAGCTTTACAGGAACAGAGTTCAAACACTGCCCTATGAGAAAAGGCGTATAACACTGTGAGTGGAATGCACATATCACAAAACAGTTTCTCAGAAAGTTTCTCTCCTGTTTTTATCTGAAGATATCTCCTATTTCCCCAGAGGCCTGAATATGCTCCCGAAGGTTCCTTCTTGAATCCGTCAATGACGCAGTTTCAAAACTGCATAATGGAAAGAAAGTTTTATATTTGTGAGAATAATAGACATATCTATCACACAGCAGTTTCAGAGAAAGCTTCTTCCCAGTATTTGTCTGAGGAGATCTTCTTTTTCACCATAGCTGTCCATATACTCCCGAATGTCCCGTGGTAACTTTTTGTCCAAATGAGATTACACAATTCTCTATGAGAAGAAAAGTATAATGTAAATGGACTAAATGCTCCAATTAAAAGACACAGACTGGCAAACTGGATAAAGACTCAAGACCCATCAGTCTGCTGTATTCAGGAGACCCATCTCACACGCAGAGACATACATAGGCTCAAAATAAAGGGATGGAGGAAGATTTACCAAGCAAATGGAGAACAAAAAAAAAGCAGGGGTTGCAATACTAGTCTCTGATAAAACAGACTTTAAACCATCAAAGATCAAAAGAGACAAACAAGGCCATTACATAATGGTAAAGGGATCAATTCAACAGGAAGAGCTAACTATCCTAAATATATATGCACCCAATACAGGAGCACCCAGATTCATAAAGCAAGTCCTTAGAGACTTACAAAGAGACTTAGACTCCCATACGATAATAATGGGAGACTTCAACACTCCACTGTCAACATTAGACAGATCAATGAGACAGAAAGTTAACAAGGCTATCCAGGAATTGAACTCATCTCTGCAGCAAGCAGACCTAATAGACATCTATAGAACTCTCCACCCCAAATCAACAGAATATACATTCTTCTCAGCACCACATCATACTTACTCCAAAATTGACCACGTAATTGGAAGTAAAGCACTCCTCAGCAAATGTACAAGAACAGAAATTATAACAAACTGTCTCTCAGACCACAGTGCTATCAAACTAGAACTCAGGACTAAGAAACTCAATCAAAACCGCTCAACTACATGGAAACTGAACAACCAGCTCCTGAATGACTACTGGGTACATAACGAAATGAAGGCAGAAATAAAGATGTTCTTTGAAACCAATGAGAACAAAGATACAACATACCAGAATTTCTGGGACACATTTAAAGCAGTGTGTAGAGGGAAATTTATAGCACTAAATGCCCACAAGAGAAAGCAGGAAAGATCTAAAATTGACACTCTAACATCGCAATTAAAAGAACTAGAGAAGCAAGAGCAAACACATTCAAAAGCTAGCAGAAGGCTAGAAATAACTAAGATCAGAGCAGAACTGAAGGAGATAGAGACACAAAAAACTCTCAAAAAAATCAATGAATCCAGGAGTTGGTTTTTTGAAAAGATCAACAAAATTGACAGACCACTAGCCAGACTAATAAAGAAGAAAAGAGAGAAGAATCAAATCGACGCAATTAAAAATGATAAAGGGGATATCACCACCGACCCCACAGAAATACAAACTACCATCAGAGAATACTATAAACACCTCTACGCAAATAAACTGGAAAATCTAGAAGAAATGGATAATTTCCTGGACACTTACACTCTTCCAAGACTAAACCAGGAAGAAGTTGAATCCCTGAATAGACCAATAGCAGGCTCTGAAATTGAGGCAACAATTAATAGCCTACCAACCAAAAAAAGTCCAGGACCAGATGGATTCACAGCTGAATTCTACCAGAGGTACAAGGAGGAGCTGGTACCATTCCTTCTGAAACTATTCCAATCAATAGAAAAAGAGGGAATCCTCCCTAACTCATTTTATGAGGCCAACATCATCCTGATACCAAAGCCTGGCAGAGACACAACAAAAAAAGAGAATTTTAGACCAATATCCCTGATGAACATCGATGCAAAAATCCTCAATAAAATACTGGCAAACCAGATTCAGCAACACATCAAAAAGCTTATCCACCATGATCAAGTGGGCTTCATCCCTGGGATGCAAGGCTGGTTCAACATTCGCAAATCAATAAACATAATCCAGCATATAAACAGAACCAAAGACAAGAACCACATGATTATCTCAATAGATGCAGAAAAGGCTTTTGACAAAATTCAACAGCCCTTCATGCTAAAAACGCTCAATAAATTCGGTATTGATGGAACGTACCTCAAAATCATAAGAGCTATTTATGACAAACCCACAGCCAATATCATACTGAATGGGCAAAAACTGGAAAAATTCCCTTTGAAAACTGGCACAAGACAGGGATGCCCTCTCTCACCACTCCTATTCAACATAGTGTTGGAAGTTCTGGCTAGGGCAATCAGGCAAGAGAAAGAAATCAAGGGTATTCAGTTAGGAAAAGAAGAAGTCAAATTGTCCTTCTTTGCAGATGACATGATTGTATATTTAGAAAACCCCATTGTCTCAGTCCAAAATCTCCTTAAGCTGATAAGCAACTTCAGCAAAGTCTCAGGATACAAAATTAATGTGCAAAAATCACAAGCATTCTTATACACCAGTAACAGACAAACAGAGAGCCAAATCAGGAATGAACTTCCATTCACAATTGCTTCAAAGAGAATCAAATACCTAGGAATCCAACTTACAAGGGATGTAAAGGACCTCTTCAAGGAGAATTACAAACCACTGCTCAGTGAAATCAAAGAGGACACAAAGAAATGGAAGAACATACCATGCTCATGGATAGGAAGAATCAATATCGTGAAAATGGCCATACTGCCCAGGGTAATTTATAGATTCAATGCCATCCCCATCAAGCTACCAATGAGTTTCTTCACAGAATTGGAAAAAACTGCTTTAAAGTTCATATGGAACCAAAAAAGAGCCCGCATCTCCAAGACAATCCTAAGTCAAAAGAACAAAGCTGGAGGCATCACGCTACCTGACTTCAAACTATACTACAAGGCTACAGTAACCAAAACAGCGTGGTATTGGTACCAAAACAGAGATATAGACCAATGAAACAGAACAGAGTCCTCAGAAATAATACCACACATCTACAGCCATCTGATCTTTGACAAACCTGAGAGAAACAAGAAATGGGGAAAGGATTCCCTATTTAATAAATGGTGCTGGGAAAATTGGCTAACCATAAGTAGAAAGCTGAAACTGGATCCTTTCCTTACTCCTTATACGAAAATTAATTCAAGATGGATTAGAGACTTAAATGTTAGACCTAATACCATAAAAATCCTAGAGAAAAACCTAGGTAGTACCATTCAGGACATAGGCATGGGCAAAAACTTCATGTCTAAAACACCAAAAGCAACGGCAGCAAAAGCCAAAATTGACAAATGGGATCTCATTAAACTAAAGAGCTTCTGCACAGCAAAAGAAACTACCATCAGAGTGAACAGGAAACCTACAGAATGGGAGAAAATTTTTGCAATCTACTCATCTGACAAAGGGCTAATATCCAGAACCTACAAAGAACTCAAACAAATTTACAAGAAAAAAACAAACAACCCCATCAAAAAGTGGGCAAAGGATATGAACAGACATTTCTCAAAAGAAGACATTCATACAGCCAACAGACACATGAAAAAATGCTCATCATCACTGGCCATCAGAGAAATGCAAATCAAAACCACAATGAGATACCATCTCACACCAGTTAGAATGGCAATCATTAAAAAGTCAGGAAACAACAGGTGCTGGAGAGGATGTGGAGAAATAGGAACACTTTTACACTGTTGGTGGGATTGTAAACTAATTCAACCATTATGGAAAACAGTATGGCGATTCCTCAAGGATCTAGAACTAGATGTACCATATGACCCAGCCATCCCATTACTGGGTATATACCCAAAGGATTATAAATTATGCTGCTATAAAGACACATGCACACGTATGTTTATTGCAGCACTAATCACAATAGCAAAGACTTGGAATCAACCCAAATGTCCATCAGTGACAGATTGGATTAAGAAAATGTGGCACATATACACCATGGAATACTATGCAGCCATAAAAAAGGATGAGTTTGAGTCCTTTGTAGGGACTTGGATGCAGCTGGAATCCATCATTCTTAGCAAACTATCACAAGAACAGAAAACCAAACACCGCATGTTCTCACTCATAGGTGGGAACTGAACAATGAGATCATTCGGACTCAGGAAGGGGAACATCACATACCGGGACCTGTCATGGGGAGGGGGGAGGGGGGAGGGATTGCATTGGGAGTTATACCTGATGTAAATGACGAGTTGATGGGTGCAGCACAGCAACATGGCACAAGTATACATATGTAACAAACCTGCACGTTATGCACATGTACCCTACAACCTACAGTATAATAATAATAAATTAATTAAAAAAAATATGTAAGAAACTGAAAAAAAAAAAGTATAAATCTGTGCGTGGAATGCAGATGTCATGAAGCAGCTCCTCGAAAATCCTCTCTCCGGTATCAATCTGAAGATATTTCCGTTTTCACCGTAAGCCTCAATGCGCTCCCGAGTCTCCCTCAGCTGACGAACCTAAAACAGTGTTAGAATACTGTTCAATGAAAACTGGAGCTTAACTGTGCGAGTGGAAATCACGTGACCTAGAGCAGTTTCACAGAAAGTTTCCTTCTGGTTTTTATCGCAGGGTACTACTTTTTCAGCATATTCTTTAGAGCATTCCAAAATTTCCTTTCTCAGGTTCCACAGAAACGGTGATTTCAAACTGCTCAATCCAAAGAATGATTTAACTCTATGAGATGAATACACACATCACAAAGCAGTTGCTCTAAATGCTTCTCTCCAGTTTTCATCGGAAGACGTTTCATTTCTCACCACAAGACTCCGGGTGCCACTTAATATCCCTTAAGAGATTCCTCAAAGACAGTTTCCAAACTGGGTAACATAGTGACAGTTTTAACTCTCTGAAATGAATACACACGTCAGAGAGCAGTTTCTTGGACCGCTTCCTTCTGGGACTTATTTCAGGATATTTCACTTTTTGACGTAGTCTTCAATGCGCTGCAAAATACTTTTTCAGTATTACAGGAAAAGTGTATAAACACTGCTTTATGAGAAAAGAGGTATAACTCCCTGAGTAGAATGCACACATCACAAAGCAGTTTCTTGGAAAGCTTCTCTCCAGTCTTTATCTGAATATATTTCCTACTTCCCCACAGGCCTGAATGTGCTCCCCAATGTCCCTTCATGAATCCGTCCATGACGCAGTTTCAAAACGGTGTAATAGAAACAAAGTTTTAACTATGTGAGTTGAATAAACATATATATCCCAAAGCAGTTTCATAGAAAGGTTCTTTCCAGTTTGTCTGAGGATATTTCTTTTTTCTTCATAGCCATCCACATACTCTCAAATGGCCCCTGGTAGTTTTTTCTCCAAACAGGATTCCCTAATCCTCTCGAGAAGAAAAGTGTAACTCTGTGAGTGGAATGGACACGTCACAAAGCAGCTCCTCAGAAATCTTCTCTCCAGTATCTATCTGAAGATATTTCCATTTTCACCATAAGACTGAAAGCGCTCCCAAGTATCCCTTAGCTGACTAACCTAAAACAGTGTTAGAATACTGCTCAATGAAAACTGAAGCTTAACAGTGTGAGAGGAATTCACGTGACCTAGAGAAGTTTTACAGAATGTTTCCTTCTGATTTTTATCGGAGGGTATTTCTTTTTCAGCATATTCTTAAGAGCATTCCCAAATGTCCTTTCTCAGGTTCCACAGAAACAGTGATTTCAAACTGCTCAATCCAAAGTATGATTTAACTCTATGAGATGAATACACACATCAGAAAGCAGTTGCTCCAAAAGCTTCTCTCCAGTTTTCATTGGAAGACGTTTCCTTCTCACCACAAGCCTTCAGGCACCACTTAATATTCCTTCACAGATTCCTCAAAGACAGAGTTTCCAAACTGGACAACTTAGGGTAAGCTTTAACTGTCTGAAATGAATGCACACGTCAGAGAGCAGTTTCTTGGAACGCTTCTTTCTCGGTTTTATTTCAGGATATTTCATTTTTCGCCATAGTCTTCAATGCGCTACAAAATATCACTTTTTCAGTTTTACAGGAACAGTGTTCAAACACTGCCATATGAGAAAAAAGGTATAACTCCCTGAGTGGAATGCACACATCACAAAGCAGCTTCTCAGAAAGCCTCTGTCCCGTTTTTATCTGAAGATATCTCCTGCTTCCCCACAGGACCGAATAAGCTCCCGAATGTCCCTTCACAAATCCGACCATGATGCAGTTTCAAAACTGTGTCATAGAAAGAAAGTTTTATCTATGGGAGATGAATAGACATATCTATCAAGAAGCAGTTTCACAGAGAGCTTCTTTCCAGTTTTTGTCTGAGGATATTTCCTTTTTCACCATTACCATCAATATACTCCTGAATGTCCCCTGGTAGCGTTCTCTCCTAGTGAGATTCCCCAATCCGCTATGAGAAGAAAAGTATAACTCTGTGAGTGGAATGCACATGTCACAAAACAGCTCCTCGGATCTTCTCTCCAGTGTCTATCTGAAGATATTTCCATTTTCACTGTAAGCCTCAAAGTGCTCCCAAATATCCCTTAGCTGAGTAACCTAAAACAGTGTTTGAATACTGCTCAATGAACACAGAAGCTTAACTGTCTGAGTGAAATTCACGTGACTTAGAGACTTTTCACAGAAAGTTTCCTTCTGGTTGTTATCAGAGGGTATTTCTTTATCAGCATATTCCTAAGAGCATTCCCAAATGTCCTTTCTCAGGATCCACAGAAACAGTGATTTCAAACTGCTCAATCCAAAGAATAATTGAACTCCATGAGATGAATACACACATCACAAAGCAGTTGCTCCAAAAGCTTCTCTCCAGTTTTCATTGGAAGACGTTTCCTTTCTCACCACAAACCTCATTGCGCCACTTAATATCCCTTCACAGATTTCTAAAGGACAGAGTTTCCAAACTGGGCAATGTAGTGTAAGCTTTAACTCTCTGAAATGAATGCACGTGTCAGAGAACACTTTCTTGGAACACTTCTTTCTGGGTTTTATTACAGGAGATTTCACTTTTCACCGTAGTCTTCAATGCACTGCAAAATATAACTTTTTCAGTTTTACAGAAGCAATGTTCAAACACTGCCTTATGAGAAAAGAGGTATAAGTCCCTGAGTGGAATGCACACATCACAAAGCAGTTTCTCAGAAAGCTTCTCTCCAGTTTTTATCTGAAGATATCTCCTATTTCCCCACAGGCCTGAATGTGCTCCCAAATGTCCCTTCGTGAATCCATCCATGATGCAGTTTCAAAACTGCATAACAGAAAGAAAGTTTTATCTATGTGAGATGAATAGACATATCTAGCACAAAGGAGTTTCACAGAAAGCTTCCTTTCAGTTTGTCTGAGGATATTTCCTTTTTCACCATAGCCGTCCATATACTCCCGAATGCCCCCTGGTAGCTTTTTCTCCAACTGGATTCCTGAATCCTCTCTGAGAAGGAAAGCATAACTCTGTGAGTTGAATGCACACGACACAAAGCAGCTCCTCGGAGATCTTCTCTCCAGTGTCTATCTCAAGATATTTCCGTTTTCACCATAACACTCAAAGCGTTCCCATCTATCCCTTAACTGACTAACCAAAAACAGTGTTAGAATACTGCTCAATGAAAACAGAAGCTTAACTGTGCGAGTGGACTTCACATGACCTAGAGCAGTTTCACAGGAAGTGTACTTCTGGTTTTTATCAGAGGGTATGTCTTTTTCAACATATTCTTAAGAGCATTCCCAAATGGCCTTTCTCAAGTTCCACAGAAACAGTGATTTAAACTGCTCATCCAAAGAATGATTTAACTCTATGAGATGAATACACACAGCACAAAGCAGTTCCTCCAAAAGCTTCTCTTCTGTTTTCACTGAAATATGTTTCCTTTCTCACCACAAGCCTCTGGGCGCCAATTAATATCCCTTCATAGATTCCTCAAAGACAGAGTTTCCAAACTGGGCAACGTAGTGTAAGCTTTAACACTCGGACATGAATGCACACGTCAGAGAGTAGTTTCCTGGAACGCTTCTTTCTGGGTTTTTTTGCAGGATATTCACTTTTCACCACAGTCTTCAAAGCACTGCAAAATATCACTTTTTCATTTTACAGGAACAGTGTTCAAACACTGCCACAGGAGAAAAGAGGTATAAGTCCCTGAGTGGAATGCACACATCACAAAGCAGTTTCTCAGAAAGCTTCTCTCCAGTTTTTATCTGAAGATACTTCCTATTTCCCCACAGGCCTGAATGTGCTCCCGAATGTCCATTCGCTAATCCATCCATGATGCCGTTTCAAAACTCCGTAATAAAAACAAAGTTTTATATATGTGAGATAAATGGACATATCTATTACAAAGCAGATTCACAGAAAGCTTCTTTAAAGTTTTTGTCTGAGGATATTTCCTTTTTCACCATACCCGTCCATATACTCCCAAATGTCCCTTGGCAGCTTTTTCTCCAAACGGGATACCACCATCCTCTATGAGAAGAAAAGTATGACTCTGTGAGTGGAATGCACACATTGGAAAGCAGCTCCTTGGAAATCTTGTATCCAGTATCTAGCTGATGATATTTCCATTTTCACTGTAATCCTCAAAGCGCTCCCGAGTATCCCTTAGATGACTAAAATAAAACATTGCTAGAATACTGCTCGATGAAAACAGAAGCTTAACTGTGCGAGTGGACTTCACGTGACCTGGAGCAGTTTCACAGAAAGTTTGCTTCTGGTTTTTATTGGAGGGTATTTCTTTCAGCATATTCTTAAGAGCGTTCCCAAATATCCTTTCTCAGGTTCCACAGAAACAGTGATTTCAAACTGCTGAATCCAAAGAATGATTTACCTCTATGAGATGAAAACACACATCACAAAGCAGTTTCTCCGAATGCTTTTCTTCAGTTTTTATTGGAAGACGTTACCTTTCTCAACAGACACCTCTGGGCGCAACTAAATATCCCTTCACTGATTCCTCAAAGACAGACTTTCCAAACTGGGAAATGCAGTGGAGGATTTAACTCTCTGAAATGAATGCACACGTCAGAGAGCAGTTTCTTTGAACACTTCTTTCTGGATTTAGTTTCAGAATATTTCACTTTTCGCCATAGTCTTCAATGAGCTGCAAAATATCAGTTTTTCAGTGTTACAGGAATAGTGTTCAAACTCTGCCTTATGAGAAAAGAGGTATAACTCCCTCAGTGCGATGCACACGTCACAAAGCAGCTCCTTGGAAATCTTCTCTTAGTATCTATCTGAAGATATTTCCATTTTCACCATAAGCCTCTAAGCGCTCCCGATTATCCCTTAGCTGAATAACCTAAAAGAGTGTTAGAATACTGATGAATGAAAACAGAAGCTAAACTGTGTGAGTGGACTTCACGTGACATAGAGCAGTTTCACAGAAAGTTTGCTTCTGCTTTTTATTGGAGTGTATTTATTTTTCAGCATATTCTTAAGAGCGTTCACAAATGTCCTTTCTAAGGTTCCACAGAAACAGTGATTTCAAACTGCTCCATCCAAAGTATGATTTAACTCTATGAGGTGAATACACACATCACAAAGCAGTTGCTCCAAAAGCTTCTCTCCAGTTTTCATTGCAAGACGTTTCCTGTCTCACCACAAGCCTCCGAGTGCCACTTAATATCCCTTCACGGATTCCTAAAGGACAGAGTTTCCAAAATGTGCAGTGGAGTGTCAGCTTTATCCCTCTGAAATGAATGCACATATCAGAGGGCAGTTTTTGGAATGCTTCTTTCTGGGTTTTATTTCAGGATATTTAGCTTTTCGCCGTAGTGTCCAATGCGCTGAAAAATATTACTTTTTCATCTTTTCAGGAACAGTGTTCAAACACTGCCTTATGAGAAAAGAGGTATAACTCCCAGAGTGGAATGCACACATCACAAAGCAGTTTCTCAGAAAGCTCCTCTGCAGTTTTTAGCTGAAGGTATCTCCTTTTTCATCATAGGCTTGAATGTGCTCCCGAAAGTCCATACACGAATCCGTCCATGATGCCACTTCAAAACTGTGTAATAGAAAGAAAGCTTTATCTGTGTGAGATGAATAGACATATCTATCACAAACCAGATTCACAGAAAGCTTCTTTCCAGTATTTGTCTGAAGATATTTCCTTTTTCACCATAGCCATCCATATACTCCCGAACGTCCCCTGGTAGCTTTTTCTCCACACAGGATTTCCCTATCCTCTATGAAAAGAAAAGTATAACTCTGTGAGTGTAATACACATAGCACAAAGCAGATCCTCGGGAATCTTCTCTCCAGTATCTATCTGAAGATATTTCCATTTTCACCATAAGCCTCGAAGTGCTCCTGAGTATCCCTTAGATGACTAACCTAAAACAGTGTTAGAATACTGCTTAATGAAAACAGAAACTTAACTGTGTGAGTAGACTTCACGTGACTTTGAGCAGTTTCACAGAAAGTTTCCTTCTGGTTTTTATATGAGGGTATTTCTTTTACAGCATATTCTTAAGAGCGTTTACAAATGTACTTTCTCAGGTTACACAGAAACAGTGAAATCAAACTGCTCTATTCAAAGAATGATTTAATTCTATGAGATGAATACACACATCACAAAGCAGTTGCTCCGAAAACTTCTCTCCAGTTTTCATCAGAAGGCGTTTCCTTTCTCACCACAAGCCTCCGGGTGCCATTTAATATCCCTTCACAGATTCCTCAAAGACTGAGTTCTCAAACCGGGCAACGTATTATAAGCTTTAATTCTCTGAAATGAATGCAGAGGTCACAGAGCAGTTTCATGGAGCGCTTCTTTCTGGTTTTTATTTCAGGATATTTCACTTTTCACCATAGTCTTCAATGTACTGCAAAATATCACTTTTTCAGTTTTACACAAACAGTGTTCAAACCCTGCCATATGGGAAAAGAGGTAAAATTCCCTGAATGGAATGCACACACCACAAAGCAGTTTCTCAGAAAGCTTTTCTCCTGTTTTTATCTGAAGATATCTCCTTTTTCCCCTCAGGCCTGAATGTGCTCCCAAATGTCCCTTCGCAAATGTATCAATGACGTAGTTTCAAAGCTGCATAACAGAAAGATAGTATTATCTATGTGAGATGAATAGACATATCTAGCACAAAGGAGTTTCACAGAAAGCTTCTTTCCAGTTTTTGTCTGAGGATATTTCCTTTTCACCATACCCATCCATACACTCACGAATGTCCCCTGGTAGGTTTTTCTCGAGATTTGATTCCCCAATCCTCTATGAGAAGAAAAGCATAACTCTGTGAGTGGAATGCACACGTCACAAAGCAGTTCCTCGAAGATCTTCTCTCCAGTACCTATCTGAAGATATTTCCGTTTTCACCGTAAGCCTCAATGCGCTCCCGAGTATTCCTTAGCTGACTAAGCAAAAACAGTGTTAGAATACTGCCCAATTAAATTGGAAGCTTAACTGTAAGAGTGGAATTCACATGACCTAGAACAGTTTCACAGAAAGTTTCCTTCTGGTTTTTTTCAGTGGGTATTTCTTTTTCATCATATTCTTAAGAGCATTCTCAAATGTCCTTTCTCAGGTTCTGCAGAAACATTGATTTCAAACTGCTCAATCCGAAGAATTATTTAAGTCTATGAGATAAATGCACACATCACAAAGCAGTTGCTCAGAAAGCTTCTCTCCAGTTTTCAATGGAAGACATTTCCTTGCTCGCCACAGGCATGCAGTTGCCACTTAATATCCCTTTGCAGAATCTTCAAAGACAGACTCCTAATATCACTTTTTTAGTTTTACAGGAACAGTGTACAAACAGTGCCTTATGAGAAGAAAGTTATAACTCCCTGAATGGAATGCAAACATCACCAAGCAGTTTCTCAGAAAGCTTCTCTCCACTTTTTATCTGACGATGTTTACTTTTTCACCATAGACCCGAATGTGATCCCGAATATTCCTTCGTGGATCCATCCATGATGGAGTTTCCAAGCTACGTAATGGAAAAAAAGCTTTATCTATGTGAGATGAATAAACATAGAAAAAAGCAGACTCTCAGAAAGCTTCTTTCCAGTTTTTATCTGAAGATATTTCCTTTTTCACCATAGCCCAGAATGTTCTCTCAAATATCCCTTCGCGTATCCATCCATGACAGTTTGCAAACTGCGTAATGTAAAGAAAGCTTTATCTATGTGAGATGAATACACATATCACAGAGAATTTTCACAGAAAGCTTCTTTCCAGTTTTTGTCTGAGGCTATTTCCCTTTTCACCATAGGCATCAATATGCTCCCAGATATCCCTTGGTACCTTGTTCTCCAAAAGGGTTTCCCTGATGCTGTATGAGAAGAGATGTACAATACTGTGAGTAAAATGCACACATCACAAAGCAGTTCCTCGGAAAGTTTCTCTCCAGTTTCTATCTGAACATATTTCCTTTCGCACTGTAAGACTCAAAGAGCTTCTGAATATCCATAGGCATGCTAAATATAAACAGAGTAGAAAACTCTTCACTGAAAAGGGAAGCTTAACTGAGCGAGAGGAATTCACACAATACATAGCAGTTTCACAGAAAGCTTTTTTCTGGTTTTCATCTGAGGATATTTCTTTCTCCATATTCCAAAGAACGATCCCAAATGTCCTTGCTGAGATAACTCAGAAACAGTGATTTCAAACTGCTCAATCCAAGGAATGATTTAACTTTATGAGATGAATAGGCACATCACAAAGCAGTTGCTCAGAAAGCTTCTCTCCAGTTTTCAATGGAAGACATTTCCTTGCTCACCACAGGCCTCCGGAGCCACTTAATATCCCTTTGTAGATTCCTCAAAGACAGAGTTTCCAAACTGGGCAACTTAGAGTAAGCTTTAGCTCTGTGAAATGAAAGCATATATTGCAGAGCAGTTTCTTGGAACACTTCTTTCTGGGTTTTATTTGAGGATGTTTCACTTTTCGCCGTAGTCTTCAAAGTGCTCCGAATTGTCATTTCTTCTGTTTTACAGAAACAGTGTTCCAACACTGCCTTATGAGAAAATAGTTATAAATCCCTGAGTGGAATGCACACGTCACAAAGAAGTTTCTCAGAAAGCTTCTCTCCAGTTTTTATCTGAAGATGTTTCCTTTTTCACTATAGGCCTGAATGTGCTCCCGAATGTCCCTTCGTGGATCCATCCATGATGGAGTTTCCAAGCTGCGTAATGTAAAGAAAGCTTTACCAATGTGAGATGAATAAACATAGCAAAAAGCAGATTCACAGAAATCTTCTATTCAGTTTTTCTCTGAATATATTTCCACTTTCACCATAGTCCTGAATGTGCTCCCAAATGTCTCTTTGCGGATATGTCCATGTCAGAGTTTCCAAGCTGTGTAATGTACAGAAAGCTTTATCTATGTAAGATGATTAAACATAATAAGAGGCCGATTCACAGAAAGCTTCTTTCCAGTTTTTATCTGAAGGTATTTCCCTTTTAGTCATACTACTGAATGTACTCCCAAATGTCCCTTCGCGAATCTGTCCGTGACAGAGTTTCCAACCTGTGTAAGGTAAGGGAAGCTTTATCTATGTGAGATGAATACACATATCACAGAGTAGTTTCACAGAAAGCTTCTTTCTGGTTTTTGTCTGAAGATATTTCCCTTTTCACCATTGGCATCAATATGCTCCGGAAGAGCCCTTTGTACCTTTTTCTCCTAAAAGATTTCCCCAATGCTGTATGAGAAGAGAAGTAAAACACTGTGAGTGAAATGCACACGTCACAAAGCAGTTCCTCAGAAAGCTTCTCTCCAGTTTCTATCTGAACATATTTCCTTTTTCAACATAAACCTCAAAACGCTCCCGAATATCCCTTTGCACGCTAAAGAAAAACAGTGTTAGAAAACTCCTCAATGAAAAGAGAAACTTAACTGAGCAAGAGGAATTAACACGACAGAGGAGTTTCACAGAAAGCTTCCATCTGGATTTTACCTGAGGATATTTCTTTCTCCATATTCGAAAGAGCATTCCCAAATGTCCTTTCTGAGATTCCACAGGAACAGTGATTTCAAACAGCTCAATCCAAAGAATTATTTAACACCATGAGCTGCATACAAACATCACAAAAGAGTTGCTCAGAAAGCTTCTCTTCAATTTTCAATGGAAGACATTTCCTTGCGTGCCACAGGCTTCCGGTTGCCATTTAATATCCCTTCACAGAATCCCAAAAGACAGACTTTCCAAACTCAGAAATGTAGTGTAAGCTTTAACTCTGTGAAATGAATGAACATGTCAGGGAGCAGTTTCTTGGAATGCTTCTTTCCGGGTTTTATTTGATGACATTTCACTTTTCGCTGTAGTCTTCAATGTGCTCTGAATATCACTTTTTTGGTTTTACAGGAACAGTGTTGAAACAGTGTCTTATGAGAAGAAAGGTATAACACCCTGAGTGGAATGCACACATCACCAAGCAGTTTCTCAGAAAGCTTCTCTCCAGTTCTTATCAGATGATATTTCCTTTTTCACCATTGGCCCGAAAGTGACCCTGAATATCCCTTCGTGGATCCATCCATGATGGAATTTCCAAGCTGTGTAACATAAAGAAAGCTTTGTCTATGTGAGATGAATAAACATAGTGAAAAGCAGATTCACAGAAAGATTCTTTCCAGTATTTATCTGAATATATTTCCTTTTTTAACAGTCCTGAATGTGCTCCCGAATGTCCCTTCATGGATCCGTCCCTGACAGAGTTTCCAAGGTGCGTAATGTAGAGAAAGCTTTATCTATGTGAGATGAATACACATATCACAGAACAATATCACATAAAGGGTTTCCCCGATGCTGTATGAGAAGAGAGTTATAATACTGTGAGTGGAATGCACACGTCACAAAGCAGTTCTGCGGAAAGCTTCTCTCCAGTTTCTATCTCAACATATTTTCTTTTTCACCGTAAGCCTCAAAGTGTTGACATATATCCCTTTGTACTCTAAACATGAACAATGTTAGAAAACTGCTCCATGAAAAGAGAAGCTTAACTGAGCGAGAGGAATTCACTCGACACATAGCAGTTTCACAGAAAGATACCTTCTGGTTTTTATCTGAGGATATTTCTCTCTCCATATTCTAAAGATCGTCCCCAATTGTCCCTCCTCAGATTCCACAGAAGCAGTGATTTCAAACTGCTCAATCCAAAGAATGGTTTAACTCTATGAACTGAATACACACATCACAAAGCAGTTGCTCAGAAAGCTTCTCTCCAGTTTTCGTCGGAAGACGCTTCCTAGCTCACCACAAGCCTCTGGGTGCCATTTAATATCCCTTCACAGATTCCTCAAAGACAGACTATCCAAACTGAGCAAAGTAGAGTAAGCTTTACCTCTGAAATGAATGCACATATCATAGAGCAGTTTCTTGGAACGCTTCTGTCTCGGTTTTATTTGAGGATATTTCACTTTTCGTCATAGTTTTCAATGCTTTAAGAAATATCACTTTTTCGGTTTTACAAGCACAGTGTTCAACCCCAGTCTTATGAGAACAGAGGTAAAACTCCCAGAGTGGAATGTACACATCATAAAGCAGTTTCTCAGAAAGGTTCTCTCCAGTTTTTATTTGAAGATATTTCCTTTCTCACCATTGGTCTGAATGTGCTCTCGATTGTCCCTTCGTGAATCCATCCATGACGGCATTTCAAAACGGCATAATAGAAAGAAAGTTTATCTATGTGAGATTAATAAACATATCTATCACAAAGCAGTTTCACAGAAAGCTTATTTTCAGTTTTGTCTGAGAATATTTCTTTTTCCGCCATAGCCATCCATATACTCCCGAATGTCCCCTGGTAGCTTTTTCTACAAGAGGGATTCCCCAATCCTCTATGAGAAGAAAAGTGTAACTGTGAGTGGAATGCACACGTCACAAAGCAGCTCCTCAGAAATCTTCTCTCCAGTTTCTAGCTGAAGATATTTCTGTTTTCACCATAAGCCTCAAAGTGCTCCCGAGTATCCCTTAGCTGACCAAACTAAAACAGTGTTCGAATACTGCTCAAAGAAAACAGAAGCTTAACTGTGAGAGTGGAATTCAAGTAACCCAGAGCAGTATCACAGAAAGCTTCCGTATGGTTTTTTACAGAGTGTAGTTCTTTTACAGCATATTCTTAAAAGCGTTCCCAAATGTCCTTTCTCAGGATTCACAGAAACAGTGATTTCAAACTGGTCAATCCAAAGGATGATTTAACTCTATGAGATGAATACACACATCACAAAGCAGTTGCTCCAAAAGCTTCTCTCCAGTTTTCATCGGAAGACATTTCCTTTCTCACCACAAGCCTCCGGGCGCCACTTAATACCCTTCACAGATTCATCAAAGACAGAGTTTCCAAACTGGGCAACGTAGTGTAAACTTTAACTCTCTGAAATGAATGCACACGTCAGAGAGCAGTTCTTAGAACACTTCTTTCTGGGTTTTATTTCAGGATATTTCACTCTTCGCCATAGTCTTCAATGCACTGCAAAATATCACTCTTTCAGTTTTACAGGCACAGTGTTCAAACACTGCCTTATGAGAAAAGAGGTATAAAGCCCTGAGTGGAATTCACACATCACAAAGCAGTTTCTCAGGAAGCTTCTCTTCAGTATTTATCTGAAGATATCTCCTATTTCCCCACAGGCCCGAATGTGCTCCCAAATGTCCCTTCACGAATCCGTCCATGATGCCACTTCAAAAGTGCGAAATAGAAAGAAAGTTTTTTCTATGTGAGATGAATAGACATATCTATCGGAAAGCAGTTTCACAGAAAGCTTCTTTGCAGTTTCTGTCTGAGGATACTTCTTTTTCACCATGGCCATTCATATACTCCTGAATGTCCCCTGAGAGCGTTTTTTCCAAACGGAATTCCCCAATCCTCTATGAGAAGAAAGGTATAACTCTGTGAATGCAATGCACACGTCAAAAACCAGCTCCTCGAAAATGTTCACTCCAGTATCTATCTAAAGATATTTCCATTTTCACCGTAAGCCTCAAAGTTCTCCCGGGTATTCCTTAGCTGACTAACGTAAAACAGTGTTAGAATACTGCCCAATGAAAACAGGAACTTAACTGTGTGAGTGGACTTCACATGACCTAGAGTAGTTTCACAGAAAGTTTCCTTCTGGTTGTTATCAGAGGGTATTTCTTTATCAGCATATTCCTAAGAGCATTCCCAAATGTCCTTTCTCAGGTTCCACAGGAACAGTGATTTCAAACTGCTCAATACAAAGAATGATTAAACTCTATGAGATGAATACACACATCGCAAGGCAGTTGTTCCAAAAGCTTCTCTCCAGTTTTCATTGGAAGACATTTCCTTTCTCACTGCAAGCCTCTGGGCGCCCCTTCATATCCCTTCACAGATTCCTCCAAGTCAGAGTTTCCAAACTGGGCAACGTAGTGTAAGCTTTAACTCTCTGAAATGAATGCACACATAAGAGAGCAGTTCTTGTAGCGTTCTTTCTGTGTTTTTTTTCAGGATAGTTCACTTTTCGCCACAGTCTCCAACGTGATGCAAAATATCACCTTTTCAGTTTTACAGGAACAGTGTTCAAACACAGCATTATGAGAAAAGAGGTATAAGTCCCTGAATGGAATGCACACATCACAAAGCAGTTTCTCAGAAAGCTTCTCTCCAGTTTTTATCTGAAGATATTTCCTACCTCCAAAACAGGCCTGAATGTGCTCCCGAATATCCCTTCACGAACCCGTCTATGAAGCAGTTTCATAACTGTGTCATAGAAAGAAAGTTTTATCTATGTGTGATGAATAGACATATCTATCACAAAGCAGTTTCACAGAAAGCTTCTTTCCAGTTTTTGTCTGAGGGTATTTTCTTTTTCATCATAGCCATCCATATACTCCTGAATGTCCACTGGTAGCTTTTTCTCCAAACGGGATTCCGAGTTCCCTATGAGGTAGAAAAGTAAAACTCTGCTGACTAACCTAAAACAGTATTAGAACACTGCTCAATGAAAACAGAAGCTTATCTGTGCAAATGAACTTCACGTGACCTAGAGCAGTTTCACAGAAAGTGTCCTTCTGGTTTTTATCGAAGAGTATTTCCTTTTCAGCATATTCTTATGTGTGTTCCCAAATGTCCTATCTCAGGTTCCACAGAAACAGTGATTTCAAAATGCTCAATCCAAAGAATGATTTAACTCTATGAGATGAATGCACACATCACAGAGCAGTTACTCTGAAAGCTTCTCTCCAGTTTTCATCGGAAAACATTTCTTTTTCTCACCACAAGCCTACGGGCGACACTTAATATCCTGTACAAATTCCTCAAAAACAGAATTTCCAGACTGGGCAAAGTAGAGTAAGCTGTAACTCTGTGAAATGAATGCATATATCAGAGAGCAGTTTCTTGGAACGGTTCTTTCTCGGTTTTATTTGAGGATATTTCACTTTTTGCCATAGTCTTCAATGTGCTCTGAAATATCACATTTTCGGTTTTACAAGAACAGTGTTCAAACACTGCCTTGTGAGAAAGGAGGTTCACTACCTGAGTGGAATGCACGCATCACAAAATAGTTTCTCAGAAAGCTTCTCTCCATTTTTTATCTGAAGATATTTCCTATTTCACCGTAGGCCTGAATGTGCTCTCAAATGTCCCTTCACGAATCCATCCATGACAACGTTTCAAAACGCATAACAGAATGAAAGTTTTATCTATGTGAGATGAATAAATGTATCTATCACAAAGCTGTTTCACAGAAATCTTCTTTCCAGTTTCTGTCTGAGGATATTTCCTTTTTTACCATAGCCATCCATATACTCTTGAATGTCTCGTGGTAGCTTTTTCTCCAAAAGGCATTTCCCAGTCCTCTATGAGAAGAAAAGTATAACTCTGGAAGTGGAATGTACACTTCACAAAGCAGCTTCTCAGAAATCTCTTCTCCAGTTTCTATCTGAAGATATTTCCGTTTTCACCATAAGCCTCAAAGCACTCCCGAGTATCCCTTAGCTGACTAAACTAAAACAGTGTTAGAATGTAGCTCAATGAAAACAGAAGCTTAACTGTGAGAGTGGAATTCACGTGACACAGAGCAATTTCACAGAAAGCTTCCATCTGGTTTTTATCAGAGGGTATTCCTTTTTCAGCATATTCTCAAGAGCGTTCCCAAATGTCCTTTCTCAAGTTCCACAGAAAGAGTGATTTCAAACTGCTCAATTAAAAGAATGATTTAACTCTATGAGATGAATACACACATCACAAAACAGTTGCTCAGAAAGTTTCTCTCCAGTTTTCAATGGAAAATATTTCCTTGCTATCCACAGGCCCCTGGTCACCACTTAATATCCCTTTGCAGAATCCTAAAAGACAGACTTTCCAAACTGGTAAATGCAGAGTAAGCTTTAACTCTGTGAAAAGAATGGACATATCAGAGAGCAGTTTCTCGGAATGCTTCTCTTTGGGTTTTATTTTACGATTTTCACTTTTCACCATAGTCTTCAATGTGCTCTGAATATCACTTTTTTAGTTTTACAGGAACAGAGCTCAAACAGTGCCTCATGAGAAAAAGGTATAACTCCCTGAGTGGAATGCACACACCTCCAATTAGTTTCTCAGAAAGCATCTTTCCAGTTTTTGTCTGATAGTATTTTCTTTTTCACCATAACCCCAAATGTGATCCTGAATATCCCTTCACGGATCCATCCATGATGGAGTTTCCAACCTGTGTAATGTAAAGAAAGCTTTGTCTATGTGAGATGAATAAAACTAGCAAATAGCAGATTCACAGAAAGCTTCTTTCTGGTTTCTATCTGAAGATATTTCCTTTTTCACCATAGTCCTGAAAGTGCTTCCAAATGTCCCTTCAAGGATCCGTCCATGACAGTGTTTCCAAGCTGTGTAATGTAAAGAAAGCTTTATGTATGTGATGTGAATACACATATCACAGAGCAGTTTCATAGAAAGCTTCCTTCCAGTTTTTGTCTGAGGCTATTTCCCTTTTCAGCATATGATTCAACATGCTCCCAAATATCACTTGGTACCTTCTTTTCCAAAAGGTTTCCCCAATGCTGTATGAGAAGAGAAGTATAACACTGTGAGTGGAATGCACACATCACAAAGCAGTTCCTCAGAAAGCTTCTCTCCAGTTTCCATCTGAATATATTTCCTTTTTCACCATAAGCCTCAAAGCATTCCCGAATACCCCTCCACATGCTAAACATAAACAGGGTTAGAAAACTGCTCAATGAAAAGAGAGGTTTAACTGAGTGAGAGGAATTAAGATGACACAGAGCAGTTTCACAGAATGCTTCCTTCTGGATTTTACCTGAGGATATTTCTTTCTCCATATTCTAAATAGAGTTCGCAAATGTCCTTCCTCAGATTCCACAAAAACAGTGATTTCAAACTGCTCAATCGAAAGAATGGTTTAACTCTATGAGCTGAATACACACATCACAAAACAGTTGCTCAGAAAGCTTCTCTCCAGTTTTCAACAGAAGACGTTTCCTAGCTCACGACAAGCCTCCGGCACCACATAATATCCCTTCGCAGATTCCTCAAAGACAGAGTTCCCAGACTGGGCAAAGTAGTGTAAGCTTTAACTCTGTGAAATGAATGCACATATCAGAGAACAGTTTCTTGGAACGGTTCTGTCTCGGTTTTATTTTAGGATCTTTCACTTTTTGCCATAGTCTTCAATGCACTCCGAAATATCACGTTTTCGCATTTACAGGAACAGTGTTCAAACACTGCCTTATGAGGAAGGAGGTATAACTACCTGAGTGGAATGCATGCACCACAAAGCAGTTTCTCAGAAAGTTTCTCTCCATTTTTTATCTGAAGATATTTCCTATTTCACCATAGGCCTGAATGTGCTCCCAAATGTCCCTTCACGAATCCGTCCATGACGACGTTGTAAAAATGTGTAATGGAAAGAAAATTTTATCTATGTAAGATGAACAAACATGTCTATCACAAAGCAGTTTCACAGAAAGCTTCTTGCCAGTTTAAATCTGAGGATATTTCCTTTCACACCACAGCCATCCATATACTCCCGAATGTCCCCTGGTAACTTTTTCTCCAAAAGGCACTTCCCAACCCTCTATGAGAAGAAAAGTGTAACTCTGTGAGTGGAATGCACATGTCACAAAGCAGCTCCTCAGAAATCTTCTCTCCAGTTTCTGTCTGAAGCTATTTCCTTTTTCACCATTAGCCTCAAAGCGCTCCCGAGTATCCCTTAGCTGACAAAACTAAAACAGTGTTAGAATACTGCTCAATGAAAACAGAAGCTCAACTGTGTGAGGGGAATTCACATGACACATAGCAGTTTCACAAAGGCTTCCTTCTAATTTTTATCAGAGGGTATTTCTTTTTCAGCATATTCTTAAGAGCATTCCCAAATGTCCTTTCTCAGATTCCACAGAAACAGTGATTTCAAACTGCTCAATCCAAAGAATGATTTAACTCTATGAGATGAATACACACATCACAAAGCAGTTGCTCAGAAAGCTTCTCTCCGGTTTTCAATGGGAGGCATTTCCTTGCTCACCACAGGCATGCAGTTGCCACTTAATATCCCTTTGCAGAATCTTCAAAGACAGACTCCTAATATCACTTTTTTAGTTTTACAGGAACAGTGTTCAAACAGTGCCTTATGAGAAGAAAGTTATAACTCCATGAGTGGAATGCACACATCACCAAGCAGTTTCTCAGAAAGCTTCTCTCCAGGTTTCATCTGACGATATTTCCTTTTTCAGCATAGGCCCAAATGTGATCCCGAATATCCCTTCACGGATCCATCCATGACGGAGTTTCCAAGCTGCATAATGTAAAGAAAGCTTTATCTATTTGAGTTGAATAAACATAGCAAAAAACAGATTCACAGAAAGCTTCTTTTCAGTTTTTATCTGAAGATATTTTCTTTTTCACCGTAGTCCTGAAAGTGCTCCCGAATGTCCCTTCAATGATCCGTCCATGAGAGAGTTTCCAAGCTGCGTAATGTAAAGGAAGATTTATTTATGGGAGGTGAATACACATATCACAGAGCAGTTTCATAGAAAGCTTCTTTCCATTTTTTATCTGAGGTTATTTCCCTTATCAACATAGGATTCAACATACTCCTGAATATCACGTGGTACCTACCTCTCAAAAAGGGTTTCCCCGAAGCTGTATGAGAAGAGAGGTATAACACTGTGAGTGGAATGCACATGTCACAAAGCAGTTCCTCAGAAAGCATCTCTCCAGTTTTGGTCTAAACATATTTCCTTTTTCACCATAACCTCAAAGCACTCCCGAATATCCCTTCGCACGCTAAATATAAACAGTGTTAGAAAACTGCGCAATGAAAACTGAGGTTTAGCTGAGTGAGCGGAATTAAGACAAAACAGAGTAGATTCACAGAAAGCTTCCTGCCAGATTTTACCGTAGGATATTTCTTTCTCCATATTTTAAGGAGCGTTCCCAAATGTCCTTTCTCAGATTCCACAAACACAGTGATTTCAAACTGCTCAATCCAAAGAATGGTTTAACTCTATGAGACGAATACACATTTCACAAAGCAGTTACTCCGAAAGCTTCTCTCCAGTTTTCATTGGAAGACGTTTCCTTTCTCACCACAAGCCTCTGGGCACCACTAAATATCTCTTCACATTTTCCTCAAACACAGAGTTTCCATACTGGGCAACATAGTGTAAGCTTTAACTCTCTGAAATGAATGCACACGTCAGAGGGTAGTTTCTTGGAATGCTTCTTTCTGGGTTTTATTTCAGGATATTTCACTTTTTGCCATAGTCTTCAAAGCACTGCAAAATATCACTTCTTCATTTTTACAGGAACAGTGTTCAAAAACTGCCTTATGAGAAAATAGGTATAACTCCCTGAGTGGATTGCACACATCACAAAGTTGTATCTCGCAAAATTACTCTCCAGTTTTTATCTGAAGATATTTCCTACTTCCCCACAGGCCTGAATGTGCTCCTGAATGTGCCTTCTTGAATCCGTCCATGACGCAGTTTCAAAACTGCATAATATAAAGAAAGTTTTATCTATGTGAGATGAATACACTTATCGGTCACAAAGCAATTTCACAGAAAGCTTCTTTCCAGTTTGTCTGAGGATATTTACTTTTTCATCGTGGCCATCCATATACTCCTGAATGGCCCCTGGTAGCATTTTCTCCAAACGGGATGCCCCAATATTCTAAGAAAAGAAAATTATAACTCTGTGAGTGGAATGCACACATCACAAAGCAGATCCTGGCATATCTTCTCTCCAGTATCTATCTGAAGATATTTCCATTTTCACCTAAGCCTCATAGTGCTATCATGTATCCCTTAGCTAACTAACCAGAAATAGTGTTAGAATACAGCTCAATGAACACAGAAGCTTAACTGTGCGAGTGCACTTCACGTGACCTAGAGCAGTTTCACAGAAAGTTTCCTTCTGGTTTTTATCACAGTGTATTTCTTTTTCAGCATACTCTTAAGAGCGTTCCCAAACGTCCTTTCTCGGGTTCCAAAGAAACAGTGATTTCAAACTGCTGAAATCAAAGAATGATTTAACTCTATGAGATGAATACACGCATCATGAAGCAGTTGCTCACAAAACTTCTCTCCAGTTTTCATCAAAAGACGTTTCCTTTCTCACCACAAGCCTTAGGTTGCCACTTAATATCAGTTCACAGATTCCTAAAAGACAGTTTCCAAACTGGGCAACGTAGTGTAAGCTTTAACTGTAAAATGAATGCACAAGTCAGAGAGCAGTTTCTTCTTTCTGGGTTTTATTTTCGGATATTTCACTTTTCACCGTAGCCTTCAATGCACTGCAAAATATCACTTTTTCAGGTTTACAGGAACAGTGTTCAAACACTGCCTTATGATAAAAGGGGTATTACACCCTGAGTGGAACGTACCTATCACAAAGCAGTTTCTCAGAAAGTTTCTCTCCAATTGTTATCTGACAATATCTCCTATTTCCCTACAGGCCTGAATGTGCTCCTGAAGGTACTTTTCGAATCCGTCCATGATGCAGATTCAAAACAGCGTAATAGAAAGAAAGTTTTATCTATGTGAGATGAATGGACATATCTATCACAAAGCAGTTTCAAAGAAAGCTTCTTTCCACTTTTTGTCTGAGGAGATTTCCTTTTTCAACATAGCCACCCACATAATCCTGAATGTCACCTGGTAGCTTTTACTCAAAACGGGATTCCCCAATCCTCTATGAGAAGAAAAGTATAACTCTGTGAATAGAATGCACAAGTCACAAAGCAGCTCCTCAGATATCTTCTTTCCAGTATCTATCTGAAGATATTTACGTTTTCACCGTAAGCCTCAAAGTGCTCCCGAGTATCTCTTAGCTGACTAACCTAAAACAGTGTTAGAATACTGCTCAATGAAAACAGAAGCTTAAGAGTGTGAGTGGATTTCGCGTGTCCTAGAGCAGTTTCACAGAAAGTTTCCTTCTGGTTTTTATTGCTGGGTGTTACTTTTTCAGCATATTCTTTAGAGCGTTCCCAAATGTCCTTTCTCAGGTTCCACAGAAACAGTGATTTCAAACTACTCAATCCAAAGAAAGATTAAATTCTATGAGATGAATACACAAATCACAAAGCAGTTGCTCTGAAAGCTTCTCTCCAGTTTTCATCAGAAGACATTTCCTTTCTCACCACAAGCATCCATGTGCCACTTAATATCCCTTCACAGATTCCTAAAAGACAGAGTTTCCACACTGGGCAATGTAGTGTAAGCTTTAACTCTCTGAAATGAAGGCACACGTCAGAGAGAAGTTTCTTGGAATGCTTCTTTCTGGGTTTCATTTCACGATATTTCACTTTCCGCATAGTCTTCAATGCGCCGCAAAACAACACTTTTTCAGTTTTACAGGAACTGTGTTCAAACACTACCTTATGGGAAAAGAGGTATAAGTCCCTGAGTGGAATGCACACATCACAAAGCAGGATCTCAGAAAGCTTCTATCCAGTTTTTCTCTGAAGATATTTCCTATTTCCCCTCAGGCCTGAATGTGCTGCTGAATGTCCCTTCACGATTCCATCCATGAGGAAGTTTCAAAACTGCATAAAAGAAAGAAAATTTTATCTATGTGAGATGAAGAGGCATATCTCTCACAAAGCAGATTCACAGAAAGCTTCTTTCCACTTTTTGTCTGAAGATATTTCCTTTTCACCATAGCCATCCATATACTACAAAATGTCCCCTGGGAGCTTTTTCTCCAAGCGGGATTCCCCAATCCTCTATGAGAAGAAAAGTATAACTCTGTGAGTGGAATGCACACATCACAAAGCAGCTCCTCAGAAAGCTTCTCTCCAGTTTCTATCTGAAGATATTTCTGTTTTCACCATAAGTCTTAAAGCACTCCCGAATATCCCTTAGCTGACTATCCTAAAACAGTGTTAGAATACTGCTCAATGAAAACAGAAGCTAAACTGTGTGAGTGGACTTCACGTGACCTAGAGCAGTTTCACAGAAAGTTTCCTTCCGGTTTTTATTGCAGGGTATTTCTTCTTCAGCATATTCTTTAAAGGGTTCCCAAATGTCCTTTCTCAGGTTCCACAAAAACAGTGATTTCAAACTACTCAATCCAAAGAATGATTTAACTCTATGAGATGAATACACACATCACAAAGCAGCAGCTCCAAAAGCTTCTCTCCAGGTTTCATCGGAAGACGTTTCCTTTCTCACCATAAGCCTCCGGCACCACTTAATATCCCTTCACATGTTCCTCAAAGACAGAATTTCCAAACTAGGCAACGTAGTGTAAGCCTTAACACTCTGAAATGAATGCACACGTCAGAGAGCAGTTTCTTGGAACCCTTCTTTCTGAGTTTTATTTCAGGATATTTTGTTTATTGCCATAGTCTTCAATGCACTGCAAAATATCACTATTTCTGTTTTACAGGAACAGTGTTCAAACATTGCCTCATGAGAAAAGAGGTATAAGCCCTGAATGGAATACATATATCACAAAGCTGTTTCTCCGAAAGCTTCTCTTCAGTTTTTTTCTGAAGATATTTCTTCTTTTCCCATAGGCCTGAAGGTGATCCTGAATATCCCTTCACGAATAGGTCCATGACGCAGTTTGAAACTGTGTCATAGAAAGAAAGTTTTATCTATGTGAGATGAATAGACATACCTATCACAAAGCAGTTTCACAGAAAGCTTCTTGCCAGTTTTGTCTGAGGATGCTTCCTTTTTCACCATAACCATCCTTATACTCCCGAATGTCCCCTGGTAGCATTTTCTCCAAGCAGGATTCCCCAATCTTCTGTGAGAAGAAAAGTATAACTCTGTGAGTGGAATGCACATGACACAAAGCAGCTCCTTGGAAATCTTCTATCCAGTATCTATCTGAAGATATTTCCGTTTTCACCATAAGCCTCAATGCACTCCCAAGTATCCCTAAGCTGACTAACCTAAAAGAGTGTTACAAAACTGCTCAATGAAAACAGAAGCTTAACTGTGTGAGTGGACTTCACATGACCTAGAGCAGTTTCACAGGAAGTTTCCTTCTGTTTTTTATCGGAGGGTATCTCTTTTTCAGCATATTCTTAAGATCGCTCCCAAATGTCCTTTCTCAGGTTCCACAGAAACAGTGATTTCAAACTGCTCAATCCAAAGAATGATTTAACTCTATGAGATCAATACACACATCACAAAGCAGTTGCTCTGAAAGCTTCTCTCCAGTTTTCATCGGAAGACGTTTCAATCACACCACAAGTCTCCGTGGTCCACTAAATATCCCTTCAGAGATTCCTCAAAGACAGAGTTTCCAAACTGGGCAACGTAGTGTAAGCTTTAACACTCTGAAATGAATGCACTCATCAGAGAGCAGTTTCTTGGAATGCTTCTTTCTGGGTTTTATTACCGGATTTTCACTTTTCACCATAGTCTTCAATGCGCTGCAAAATAACACTTTTTCAGTTTTACAGGAACAGTGTTCAAACACTGCCTTATGAGAAAAGAGACATAACTCCCTGAGTGGAATGCACACATCACAAAGCAGTGTTGGGGTCCGTGCCGGGGGTGGTGGAGAATAAAAGAACACACAAAGGACAAAGACACACAGAGAACATGGCGGCCACACTCAGAGCCTCCACCTCACTTTATTTATACCCCATAAACCCCACGTAAGCAGAAAGAATGCAATGCAAAACAAACTTTCTTTTCCCAGATGTAACCTTCTACTCAGTTCCTTGTTTCTATGCTCTTCCTTATCTCCCCGCCTTCTTGGCGCCTATGGGAGTTCATTAAAAGTTCAATTGGAGATACTGTCCTTGAGCCCTATCTATTCTCAGCATACTGTTTTCAAAGGCCCCTGCATTTCCCCCTTTTTGTTTTGTTTTGCCTCAATCCTAAAAGGTAGCCTATATTTGTTCCTGTGTTTTCTTTTGTTTTTGGAGGCGACGGAGGGAGCATCGGATCACCAAAAGAAGTAGACCCAATCCGAGTGCCCAAAACAATATACTTCCAGAGATTGTAGAAATCCATGTTTTCATCTGGGTCCATGGGTTAAAGGCAGCAAGGCGCTGACCCAGCTCTTGCAGGGTTACGATTCCGGACAACACATGTAATTGTTGTCGAAATGCTTTGGAAATGTTCTGAGTGAGCCCTTGGATGTCCAAACTAATATTTTTATGGCCTACTAATAATTTTCGGATTACAGTCCAATTTTGAGAGATGTTAAAAGGCACAGGCGTTACACAAAATTGAGTGGAGTTCCAATCACATTGTAATCTCATCCGAGTACTGATTACAGTGAGCTGATCTCCAAGCCATGTCAATGCTTGCTTCATGTTGTCCAAACTTTCAGCAAGTTGTAATCAATGTTTCATTGTTGAAGCCATAACCGGTGAGATTGTTCATGCCATTGCTGCACAAATTCAGCATTTTGTATGCTTTGATGAAGAGCGAGTCCTGCTACGGTCGCAGTGGAGGCGATGGCAACAAGACTCATCACAGAGGCAATTATAAGTACAAGGGCACAGCAGGTTCACTGGAGAGAAGTCCAAATATAAGTTTCAAGAGGTGATGCCCCCCACGGTCACGTAAGGTTAACAAGTAGCCAAATTTCCTTACGAGCCCTGAGGATATAAATATCCCCAGTAAAGTTGTGCCACCAGGAATGATTGAAGCAAGACAAAAATGTACACGTATCTGTACAATTAACAATCCCCGTATCATTATCCCATGTCAAATTCCCTGCTAATAATAGGTAGGGCTCACGGACACAAGCAATAATATATCAGGAGGTATTCCGATATAACTGAATATGAAAGGAGTTAGTTGGGTTAGAAAGATTAAGGGATATATTCCCCACAAAAGTGCTAATGGCATCACCTGCAGCTAACAACTTCCAAAGATGACTCTGTACTTCAGGCCTCCTTCACGCCATACCAAGGTTTCATTACTGTTAGCGGCAATACTTTTATTTACCCAGTGTCATTTCAAAGGTATGTTACTAAATTTTATTTGAAAATCACTGTGCACACTCCAATCAGTGATTTACATTCCATTGTATTCTAATAAAATCCGGGGTTTAGTTCCCTGACATTGTTGCCACTCCAGCACCTCAATATTAGAAGAAACCTCTGGAATAGGACAAAAAGGTAAAGAACTAGGAATAGTTTCATTACTATATACAGTATGATTATACTGAAAGCTTCTAGTTACAATAATAACAGTATTAGCAGCCACATGACTATGATTATAGCGAACAGCCCAGGCTTCATGCGATTTTCGGAGACAATGAGAACTATTTCCCATACATATTGGAAGTCCTTCCACTCCAAATTGATATGTGTTGTTTATAATTCCCGTTTCCCGTTCTATATTGTCCTTGTCTATATAGGGGGACGGCATCCAAGTAGTGTCATTGGTGAAAACCTTAATTTTGCCTCCCCTCAGGCGACTCCCTGATACAAGGGCGGAAAGGGAATATAAGTCCAATATTCATACAAAGCCTCACTAACAGAAATAAGTCCCCCACCGAGGCACATCTAACAAAGGAAGAAATGCATGCTGAATCCAGTTTTCTTTTCAACAGGGTTTCAATCGTCTTGTAGGAAACCACTCAGGTCTGCTCCCTGTAAGGACAAGAGCATAGCCCCGTCCCTGTTTTAGAATTTGCCCTTGAACATACTTACCTTCTTCATTAGGATACCAAACCTTTAAATTGTCAGTGGGGACTATCACCGAGGGAGTTGAGGAAAGATGGGTTACGAGAGCGGAGTCTTGCAATTGTCTCCATTGATTCAAAAAAATTAAGGTAAAAAGAACCTTCAAAATCTGGTTTCTGGGGTGCTCATTTCCCCCTTTTTGTTTTGTTTTAATAGTTGAGTTTTTAAAGTTAAATTTGCACGCTCAATGATGGCTTGACCTTGACTGTTGCCCGGGATACCGATGATGTGTTGAATATTGTATTGCTGTAAGAAAACTTGTAATTTACGAGAGACATAGGCAGGGGCATTATTAGTTTTAAGTATAAGAGGAATGCCCATGATGGTGAAACAAGCTAAGAGATATGTAATAACAGAATCAGCTTTCTCAGATGGCAACGGAGTGGCCCATTGAAAATGAGAAAAGGTATCAATGGTATGATGAACATACTTTAATCATCTAAAAGAAGGGACACCTCGTGGATTAACCCCAGGATGGAAGGATGGAATGCCCAAAGGAGCATAGGAAGGACAAGCTCGAATAGGAGAATGAGCTTGTTTATAAGTTAAATGAAACCGTCATTGAAGGCCAGAACTATTAGTGTGATGTAGAGTATATTTTTGTTCTGCAGCATGTAGGTGGCCTATTAAAAGCGAATCAATCTGAGTATTACCATGAACTAATGGTCCAGGAAGTTGAGAATGAGAACGAAGATGAGTGATGAATAAAGGAGCTCAACGTTTGCTCAAAGTAGACGATAACAAGGAAAAGAGTTTTTGAAGAGAAGAAGTAACACAAAGAGGTAAAGTGGCCTGAGAAATATAAGAAGTAACATAAACAGCATATTGAGAATCACTAACAATGTTACAACCAGTAGTAGGGAAATCAAGTAAGATCATCAGAACAGCAAACAATTCTCCCTGTTGCACCAAGGGATAAGGATAAACTGTAACTCGAGATTGATGAACACTCCAATATCCAGCCTTATCATTGCTACTAGCATCAGTAAAAAAGGTAGGACCTTGAACAGGAAATACAGAAATTGGTGAGAAGGGCAACACAGAATGTTATCTAAAAAATGAAAAGATTGGAGACTTAGGATATTGGGTAGAAAATTGTCCAACAAAGGAAGCGCAAGCAACTTGCCAAGAATCAGAAGTTGCAAGAAGATAAGTGATCTGACTATGAGTGAATTGAGAGATAATTAAGGAAGGATCTCCTCCCCAAAGTTGTCGACAGTGATGCCGTCCTTTGATGATCAGTTCAGCTAAACGATCCATATAAGTAGCCAAGCGTTTAGATATTTTATTGGACAAAAAGATCCATTTTAGTGGTGGATTAGTTTGATGAATCATTCCTGTGGGAGAAGGTAAAGTATGAAATAAACAAAAGAAAGGGCCTTTTGAAGTTGCTCTTCAACAAGCTGGAGTTCCTGTGAAGCCAAAGGAGTTAAATGTCATGAGTTGTCCAAGTGACTGTCTCCTTCCAGAATAGAAAAAAGATGTTATAACTGATATGTTGGTATTCTTAAAACAAGACGCATCCAATTAATGTCTCCTAGAAGCTTTTGAAAATCATGTAATCTTTTTAAATGATCACGTCAAATTTGAATTTTTTGGGGTCGAATATTTTGTGCCCCCAAGGTATAACCTAAATATTGAATAGGAAAATCCAGTTAAATTTTTTCTGTGGCAATATTAAGTGAGTAGAAAGAAAGCTGAGTTTGTAATGATACAAAAGCATCTTGCTGCTTTTCTCTGGTGGGTGCAGCAAGAAGAATGTCATCCATATAATGATATAAAAGAACAGAAGGATGATGCTTTCGAACAGGATCTAAGGCCCTATGGACAAATTCTTGACACAAGGTAGGGCTATTTAACATATCTTGAGGTAAAACTTTCCATTGATATCGAGAAAGTGGCTGAAAATTATTAAAAACAGGGACAGAGAAGATCCATACAATGATAAATTAACATAGTTGGAAACTGATTGTTTACAGGATTTAAAGTCCTATGTACGAATTTTTGACATATAGTAGGGCTATTAAGTATACCGTGGGGAAGAAGCTTCTGCTGATATTTTTGAATAGGTTGTCCATTATTATATTTAGGAATAATAAAGGCAAACTTTTTACAATCTTGAGGTTGTAATGGAATAGAGAAAAAACAATTTTTGAGATCTATGACCATTAATTTTTAACTTTGTGGGATAAGGGCAGGATTAGGAAGACCAGGCTGTAAACTTTCCTAGGTTGAATGTAAACATTTATAGTTTTAAGACAAGACAAAGATGGGAATTCCATGCAGAAGTATGTGGCTTTAGATTCCTCTCGGCCATTTGTTTTTTGACTTACTCTTTTAAAGTCCTAAGTATTTCTTTAGATAATGGCCACTGTTTCACCTAAAGAGGAGTGGTCGTTTTACACTTTAATTATAAAACTTGAGGCTGGTGAACAGTGGCTATGAGTTTAAAGGATTGTAGCCCATTTTGAACATCATATTTTTGGCAGCTGAGGAAATATGAGGAATGTTTAAAAAAGCAGCAAATTGTTGTGAAAGATCTTGTTCCCAAAGATTAATATTGATAAAAAAACACTTGACCTTGTTGATCTTTAGGACCGACACAGGTTAAAGGTTCTACGTTTTGATAAACCACAGAAGCAGCACCCAAGCCAGTGAGTATAACTGAAACTTGTCTTTTTTCCCATTGTATAGGCCACTAATTTAAACAAATGATAGACATATTCACCCCCGTATCAATTAACTCTTTAAAAACTATTCCATTAATGTGCAATGAACATAAGGGCTTTTGATTAGAAACTAAACTTTCCCAAAAAACAGTTTTTTCTGTGCTACCAAACCCTCCCTATTGAGAATACGTTCCCCTGCCTCTAGGCGTATAAATTGTGAAACTTGTACCATAATAAGAATTTTGTTAGTAACATCAAGATCAATGATTTCTGGAATCATCATTAACTTCCGTATAGCAATGTTGTTTTGACCTAACAAAAGTCCTACATGTCCTTTTGGCAAAGGGTCACACACTCTAATAGGTAATTTATATACTCCTCTATTAGGAGACAAGGTATAAGGTTGAGTAATAACTAAGTCAGCCGCGGCGCTCTACTTAGTTGCCACATAAAGCTGAGAAACTGGGGTAAGGTGTGGGATCCTTAAGGAGGACTTGAATTTATTCCTTGATGTTGTAGGCCATTTCTCACTGGGTATTGTAGTAGACTTGTATTGTAATTGTTGGGGCCCCAAGCCTGTGGGCCCCGACTCCCATTACCCAGGAAAGGAGACAGTAAATTTCCACTTTTATCAGTTTTGGAACGACATTTATTTGTCCAATGTCGACCTTTATCACAACATTTGTATACCTCTGAAGGCAGCTTTCTGCCTTGAGGGATAAAAGTGTTCAATTTTTATGACATTCCTTTTTTGAAATGTCTAGGTTTACCACACTGCAAACAAACACATTGTTTGTTATTTCCTTTTAAGGCTTTAGACAAAGCTCAAGCAAATAATTGAGCATTATAAATAGCCCCTCCAACACTAACACAAGTTTTAATATATTTATCTAAATTGGCCCCATTGGCCTTTAACGATTTTAACGATTTTTAACAGCCAGCATAAGCATTTTTAAAAGACAATGTTTGTAACAAAATTTTTGAAGCAAGGCCAGCACTCACAATTTTCAAGACAGCATCCTGAAGACGGGCTACGAAATCTGGATATGGTTCATTTGTGCCCTGTAAAATCTTCACAGAGGAAAGGGAAGATTTTCCTGTTATCTCTACCTTATTTCAGGCCCTTAAAAACAAAGTCTTGATTTGAGTAAAGGCAACATCATCTAGACCAGCCTGAGCATTAAGAGTAGCATACTGGCCCGTGCCTGTGAGTTATTCCTCAGTGGGTCCAGGGGGATCACACATAACATTTTTCCTAGCCTGTACATGTGCCTTGTTCATTTACCAGCTGTGCAATTGTAACCACTGAGAATGATCAAGAAAAGCCTTCCCTCAAAGTCTTCCAGTCTATAGGAATTATCAAATTTTCTGATGAAAAAACATCAAGAAGACCAAGGATAAAAGGAGATTGAGATCCATAGTTAGAAATGGCAGCTTTCATTTCTTTTAAAAATTTAATTTGTAAGGGATTAAATTGGACATTATTGCCACCATTTAAAAACTGAGCATTAGGAGCAAAAGAAGCACAAATAATTGGAAACAGATCCAGCTCCTTAAATTTTTTTTAATTAAAAGTATATATAATATATAATAATACTCATATCCCCAAATATAAAGAATCCCAACATATTAATAGGAAAATGTAAATAACCCAACCAAAAGTAGCAGAACAAAGAAATGACAATAAACCTATATGTCTAACATCATTACTCACTAGGAAATATGTATATTAATACCAAATTGAGAATCATTACATACACAATACAATGGTTAAAATTTAAAAACAGAAAATATCAAGAGGTTGTTAATGTGTTAAGCAACTCGAATACTCAACTTCTGCTTGGAGTGTAAATTGGTGGAACCTATGCACCCCTATAACATAACAATTTCCTAGCTGGGATTATTAATACTATATTAATATTAATAGTTAATATTAATGTGCTTATTTATTGACTATTGAAATACTCATAATATTTTAACAAACAATAAGATATATATATACACTGGTTTTGACATATTAAACAGGTGTTTAGTATAAATTTAAAGTATGTCTGATGTGAACAGGGCTTCAACTTTGCCAAACAAAGGTAAAGATAAGGAAGCCGGGGGGGTTGGGGCTCTGGAAAATCCTCTTTTAACAGGGCAGAAGGAAAAGAAACAGGGAAAGCTCGCAAAAGTGAATTAGAAGAATATATCTGTAATATTTGTTGAAGCATTTCCATAATACTCTGCATGTCAGAATTTCCCTTAGAAGAAGGAAGAGCTGGCTTTTTCTCTTCTCCCCCTTTTGCTACCCCCCCATCCTCTGTTATCCTGGCACAAATGGGCTCCATTTCAGATTTATTTTTTTTCCAAATCCTCAGATACCTTTCCTCCTGTGGCTACATTACCACACTCTGAATCAGTCTCAAGTAACTCTAATGTCTGAGTGATAGAGTTACACAAGGTCCACAATTTTAGAGGCATAATATCCCCTAACTGGAGAGCTCTAAGCAGAGCTTTTACTACCTGTAACCATTCTCTCTGATTCAGCTGCACTTTAGTCTGATACTGAAACCAGTAACAATGTTGTTCAATATGGGCAAACAATCACTTCAAAGTCTTTTTCTTTTACTTCTACTCCTATAGACAGCAACAGTCCTTGAAACAGCCGTAAATATTCTGAGGCCAGAGAGATGGAATTCCCCATAATGAAAGCTTAAGAAGGTTCCCCTTAACAATATCCGGGCCTTACCCGCCCCTAGGGGGTTCCCCTTCTTGTTCCCCCCTACTCACCCGTGCTGACCCTGCTCACTGCCCCACTTGTTGGGGTCCGTGCCGGGGGTGGTGGAGAATGAAAGAACACACAAAAGACAAAGACACACAGAGAACATGGCGGCCGCACTCAGAGCCTCCACCTCACTTTATTTATATGCCATAAACCCCACGTAAGCAGAAAGAATGCAATGCAAAACAAACTTTCTTTTCCCAGATGTAACCTTCTACTCAGTTCCTTGTTTCTATGCTCTTCCTTATCTGCCCGCCTTCTTGGCGCCTACGGGAGTTCATTAAAAGTTCAATTGGAGATACTGTCCTTGAGCCCTATCTATTCTCAGCATACTGTTTTCAAAGGCCCCTGCAAAGCAGTTTCTCAGAAAGCTTCTCTCCAGTTTTTAGCTGAAGATAAGTCCTATTTCCCCACAGGCCTGTATGTGCTCCTGAAATTCCCTTCGCGAATCAGTCCATGATGCCATTTCAAAACTGTGTAATAGAAAGAAAGTTTTATCCATGTGAGATGAATAGACATATTTATCACAAAGCAGTCTCACACATCGCTTCTTTCAAGTTTTTGTCTGAGTATATTTCCTTTTTCACCATAGCTGTCTGTATACTCCTGAATGTCTATTCATCTCACATAGATAAAACTTTCTATTAAGCAGTTTTCAAGCTGCGTCATGGACGGATTCACGAAGGGACATTTGGGAGCACATTCAGGCCTGTGGGGAAACAGAAAATATGTCCAGATAAAAACTGCAGAGAATCTGTCTGAGAAACAGCTTTGTGATGTGTGCATTCCACTCAGGGAATTATACCTCTTTTCTCATAAGGCAGTGTTTGAACACTGTTCCTGAAAAGATGAAAAAGTGCTATTTTGCAGCACATTGGAGACTATGGCAAAAAGCTAAATATCCTGAAATAAAACTCAGAAAGAAACATTCCAAGAAACTGCTCTCTGACGTGTACATTCATTTCAGAGAGTTAAAGCTGACACTATGCTGCACATTTTGGAAACTCTGTCCTTTAGGAATCCGTGAAGTGATATTAAGTGGCACCTGGAGGCTTGTGGTGAGACAGGAAAAGTCTCGCAATGAAACTTTTTATTCAAACGGGATTCCCCAATCCTCTAGCAGAAGAAAAGTATAACTCTGTGAGTGGAATGCACACGTCACAAAGCAGCTCCTCGGAAATCTTCTCTCCAGTGTCTATCTGAAGATATTTGCGTTTTCACCCTAGCCTCAAATCGCTCCCGACTATCCCTTAATTGACTAACATAAAATAGTTTTAGAATACTGCTCAATGAAAACAGAAGCTTAACTGTGCGAGGGGAATTCACCTGACCTAGAGCAGTTTCACAGAAAGTGTCCTTCTGGTATTTTTTTTTTGTTTTTATCCTTTAAGTTCTAGGGTACATGTGCATAACGTGCAGGTTTGTTACATATGTATACTTGTGCCATGTTGGTGTGCTGCACCCATCAACTCGTCAGCACCCATCAACTCGTCATTTACATCAGGTATAACTCACAATGCAATACTTCCCCCTCCCCCCTCCCGGTGATAGGCCCCAGTGTGTGATGTTCCCCTTCTCGAGTCCAGGTGATCTCACCGTTCAGTTCCCACCTATGAGTGAGAACATGTGGTGTTTGGCTTTCTGTTCTTGTGATAGTTTGCTGAGAATGATGGTTTCCAGCTGCATCAATGTCCCTACAAAGGACACAAACTCATCCTTTTTGATGGCTGCATAGTATTCCATGGTGTATATGTGCCACATTTTCTTCATCCAGTCTGTCACTGATGGACATTTGGGTTGATTCCAAGTCTTTGCTATTGTGAATAGCGCCGCAATAAACATACGTGTGCATGGGTCTTTATAGCAGCATGATTTATAATCCTTTGGGTATATACCCAGTAATGAGATGGCTAGGCCATATGGTATTTCTAGTTCTAGATCCTTGAGGAATCACCATACTGTTTTCCTTAATAGTTGAACTAGTTTACAATCCCACCAACAGTGTAAAAGTGTTCCTGTTTCTCCACATCCTCTCCAGCACCTGTTGTTTCCGGACTTTTTAGTGATCGCCATTCTAACTGGTGTGAGATGGTATCTCATTGTGGTTTTGATTTGCATTTCTCTGATGGCCAGTGATGATGAGCATTTTTTCATGTGTCTGTTGGCTGTATGAATGTCTTCTTTTGAGAAATGTCTGTTCATATCCTTTGCCCACTTTTTGATGGGGTTGTTTGTTTTTTTCTTGTAAATTTGTTTGAGTTCTTTGTAGGTTCTGGATATTAGCCCTTTGTCAGATGAGTAGATTGCAAAAATTTTCTCCCTTTTTTTTTTTTTTTTAATTTTGCTGTGCAGAAGCTCTTTTGTTTCATTAGATCCCATTTGTCAATTTTGGCTTTTGTTGCCGTTGTTTTTGGTGTTTTAGACATGAAGTCCTTGCCCATGCCTATGTCCTGAATAGTATTACCTAGGTTTTCTTCTAAGGTTTTTATGGTATTAGGTCAAACATTTAAGTCTATAATCCATCTTGAATTAATTTTCATATAAGGAGTAAGGAAAGGATCCAGTTTCAGCTTTCTACTTATGGCTACCCAATTTTCCCAGCACCATTTATTAAATAGGGAATCCTTTCCCCATTTCTTGTTTTTCTCAGGTTTATCAAAGATCAGATGGCTGTAGATGTGTGGTATTATTTCTGAGGACTCTGTTTTGTTCCATTGGTCTATATCTCTGTTTTGGTACCAGTACCATGCTGTTTTGGTTACTGTAGCCTTGTAGTATAGTTTGAAGTAAGGTAGCGTGATGCCTCCACCTTTGTTCTTTTGACTTAGGATTGGCTTGGAGATGCGGGCTCTTTTTTGGTTCCATATGAAATTTAAAGCAGTTTTTTCCAATTCTGTGAAGAAACTCTTTGGTAGCTTGATGGGGATTGCATTGAATATATAAATTACCTTGGACAGTATGGGCATTTTCACGATATTGATTCTTCCTATCCATGAGCATGGTATGTTCTTCCATTTGTTTATGTCCTCTTTTATTTCACTGAGCAGTGGTTTGTAGTTCTCCTTGAAGAGGTCCTTTACATCCCTTGTAAGGTGGATTCCTAGGTATTTTATTCTCTTTAAAGCAATTGTGAATGGAAGTTCTCTCTGTTTCTCTGTTACTGCTGTATAAGAATGCTTGTGATTTTTGCACATTAATTTTGTATCCTGAGACTTTGCTGAAGTTTCTTATCAGCTTAAGGAGATTTTGGACTGAGACAATGGGGTTTTCTAAATATACAATCATATCATCTGCAAACAGGGACAATTTGACTTCTTCTTTTCCTAACTGAATACCCTTGATTTCTTTCTCTTGCCTGATTGCACTATCCAGAATATCCAACACTATGTTGAATAGGAGTGGTGAGAGAGGGCATCCCTGTCTTGTGCCAGTTTTTAAAGGGAATTTTTCCAGTTTTTGCCCATTCAGTATGATATTGGCTGTGGGTTTGTCATAAATAACTCTTAAGATTTTGAGATACGTTCCATCAATACCGAATTTATTGAGCGTTTTTAGCATGAAGGGCTGTTGAATTTTGTCAAAGGCGTTTTCTGCATCTATTGAGATAATCATGTGGTTCTATTCTTTGGTTCTGTTTATATGCTGGATTATGTTTATTGAGTTGCATATGTTGAACCAGCCTTGCATCCCAGGGATGAAGCCCACTTGATCATGGTGGATAAGTTTTTGATGTGCTGCTGGACTCAGTTTACCAGTATTTTATTGAAGAATTTTGCATCGATGTTCATCAGGGATATTGGTCTAAAATTCTCTTTTTTTGTTGTGTCTCTGCCAGGCTCTGGTATCAGGATGATGTTGGCCTCATAAAATGAGTTAGGGAGGATTCCCTCTTTTTCTATTGATTGGAATAGTTTCAGAAGGAATGGTAAAGCTCCTCCTCGTACCTCTGGTAGAATTCAGCACTGAATTCATCAGGTCCTGGACTTTTTTTGGTTGGTAGGCTATTAATTATTGCCTCAATTTCAGAGCCTGCTATTGGGCTATTCAGGGATTCAGCTTCTTCCTGGTTAAGTCTTGGGAGAGTGTAAGTGTCCAGGAAATTATCCATTTCTTCCAGATTTTCTAGTTTATTTGCATAGAGGTTTTTATGGTATTCTCTGATGGTAGTTTGTATTTCCGTGGGGTCGGTGGTGATATCCCCTTTATCATTTTTTATTGCATCTATTTCATTCTTCTTTCTTTTTTTCTTTATTAGTCTTGCTAGCGGTCTGTCAATTTTGTTGATCTTTTCACAACACCAACTCCTGGATTCATTGATTTTTTGGAGAGTTTTTTGTATCTCTATCTCCTTCAGTTCTGCTCTGATCTTAGTTATTTCTAGCCTTCTGCTAGCTTTCGAATGTGTTTGCTCTTGCTTCTCTAGTTCTTTTAATTGTGATGCTAGAGTGTCAAATTTAGATCTTTCCAGCTTTCTCTTGTGGGCTTTTAGTGCTATAAATTTCCCTCTGCACACTGCTTAAAATGTGTCCCAGAGATTCTGGTATGTTGTATCTTTGTTCTCATTGGTTTCAAAGAACATCTTTATTTCTGCCTTCATTTCGTTGTGTACCCAGTAGTCATTCAGGAGCCGGTTATTCAGTTTCCATGTAGTTGAGCGGTTTTGATTGAGTTTCTTAGTCCTGAGTTCTAGTTTGATTGCACTGTGGTCTGAGAGACAGTTTGTTGTAATTTCTCTTCTTGTACATTTGCTGGGGAGTGCTTTACTTCCAATTATGTGGTCAATTTTGGAATAAGTGTGATGTGGTGCTGAGTAGAATATATATTCTGATGATTTGGGATGGAAAGTTCTGTAGATGTCTATTAGGTCTGCTTGCTGCAGAGATGAGTTCAATTCCTGGATAGCCTTGTTAACTTTCTGTCTCGTTGATCTGTCTAATGTTGACAGTGGGGTGTTGAAGTCTCCCATTATTATCATATGAGAGTCTAAGTCTCTTTGTAAGTCTCTAAGGACTTGTTTTATGAATCTGGGTGCTCCTGTATTGGGTACATATATATTTAGGATAGTTAGCTCTTCCTGTTGAATTGATCCCTTTACCATTATGTCATGGCCTTGTCTCTTTTGATCTTTGATGGTTTAAAGTCTGTTTTATCAGAGTGTAGGATTGCAACCCCTGCTTATTTTAATCTCCATTTGCTTGGTAGATCTTCCTCCATCCCTTTATTTTGAGCCTATGTATGTCTCTGCATGTGAGGTGGGTCTCCTGAATACAGCAGACTGATGGGTCTTGACTCTTTATCCAGGTTGCCAGTCTGTGTCTTTTAATTGCACCATTTAGTCCATTTACATTTAAGGTTAATATTGTTATGTGTGAACTTGATCCTCACATTATGATATTAACTGGTTATTTTGCTCGTTAGTTGATGCAGTTTCTTCCTAGCCTCAATGGTCTTTATATTTTGGCATGTTTTTGCAATGGCTGGTACCGGTTGTTCCTTTCCATGTTTAGTGCTTCCTTCAGGGTATCTTGTAAGGCAGGCCTGGTGGTGACAAAATCTCTAAGCATTTGCTTGTCTGTAAAGGACTTTATTTCTCCTTCACTTATGAAACTTAATTTGGCTGGATATGAAATTCTGGGTTTAAAATTCTTTTTTTTTAAGAAAGTTGAATATTGGCCCCCACTCTCTTCTGGCTTGTAGAGTTTCTGCCGAGAGATCTGCTGTCAATCTGATGGGCTTCCCTTTGTGAGTAACCCGACCTTTCTCTCTGGCTTCCCTTAAGGTTTTTTCCTTCATTTCAACTTCGGTTAATCTGGCAATTATGTGTCCTGGAGTTGCTCTTCTCAAGGAGTATCTTTGTGGCATTCTCTGTATTTCCTGAATTTGAATGTTGGCCTGCCCTACTAGGTTGAGGAAGTTCTCCTGGATGATATCCTGAAGAGTGTTTTCCAACTTGGTTCCATTTTCCCCCTCTCTTTCAGGCACCCCAATCAGACATAGATTTGGTCTTTTTACATAATCCCATACTTCTTGCAGGCTTTGTTCATTTCTTTTCTTCTTTTATCTTTAGATTTCTCTTCTTGCTTCATTTCATTCATTTGATTCTCAAACGTTGATACTCTTTCTTCCAGTTGATCGAGTTGGTTACTGAAGCTTGTGCATTTGTCACGTATTTCTTGTGTCATGGTTTTCATCTCTGTCAGTTCGTTTATGGCCTTCTCTGCATTAATTATTCTAGTTATCAATTCTTCAACTCTTTTTTCAAGATTTTTAGTTTCTTTGCGCTGGGTACGTAATTCCTCCTTTAGCTCTGAGAAGTTTGATGGACTGAAGCCTTCTTCTCTCATCTCATCAAAGTCATTCTCTGTCCAGCTTTGTTCCGTTGCTGGTGATGAGCTGCGTTCCTTTGGAGGGGGAGATGTGCTCTCATTTTTTGAATGTCCAGCTTTTCTTTCCTGCTTTTTGCCCATCTTTGTGGTTTTATCTGCCTCTGGTCTTTGATGATGGTGATGTACTGGTGTGGGTGTCCTTCCTGTTTGTTAGTTTTCCTTCTAACAGTCAGGACCCTCGGCTGTAGGTCTGTTGGAGATTGCTTGAGGTCCACTCCAGACCCTGTTTGCCTGGGTGTCAGCAGCAGAGGCTGCAGAAGATAGAATACTGCTGAACAGCGAGTGTACCTGTCTGATTCTTGCTTTGGAAGCTTCCTCTCAGGGGTGTACTCCACCGTGTGAGGTGTGGGGTGTCAGTCTGCCCCTAGTGGAGGATGTCTCCCAGGTAGGCTACTCAGGGGTCAGGGACCCACTTGAGCAGGCAGTTGTCAGACAGAGTCCCTTGCATCTGCAGAGGTTTCTGCTGCTTTTTGTTGTTGTTGTTGTTGTTGTTGTTGTTGTTCTTGTTGTTGTTTAGCTGTTCCCTGTCCCCAGAGGTGGAGTCTACAGAGTCTGGCAGGCCTCCTTGAACTGCTGTGAGCTCCAACCAGTTCGATCTTCCCAGGGCTTTGTTTACCTACTTAAGCCTCAGCAATGGCGGGTGCCCCTCCCCAGCCTCGCTGCTGCCTTGTGGTTAGATTGCAGACTGCTGTGCTAACAATGAGGAAGGCTCCGTGGGTGTGGGACCCTCCCGGCCAGTTGTGGGATACAATCTCCTGGTGTGCCCGTTTGCTTAAAGCGCAGTATTGGGATGAGAGTTATCCGATTTTCCACGTGTTGTGTGTCTCAGTTCCCCTGGCTAGGAAAAGGGATTCCCTTCCCCCTTGTGCTTCCCAGGTGAGGCAATGCCTCGCCCTGCTTCAGCTCTCTCTGGTCGGGCTGCAAAAGCTGACCAGCACTGATTAACTGGTACTCCCCAGTGAGATGAACCCAGTACCTCAGTAGATAGTGCAAAAATCGCCTGTCTTGTGTCGCTCTCACTGGGAGTTGGAAACTGGAGCTGTTCCTATTTGGCCATCTTGCTCCACCCTCTAAGGCTGCACCTTTTATGCCTAGAATGTGAATTACTTGTCTCACATTCCAAAGCCCTCCCTGGCCCTAGTCCCAGGTATATGTGAGTCCTGTGTTTGTCTGTCACCTGAGAGGATTGTGGTACTTGAGGTATTGGGGATATTGGGGATTCACATGATCTCTGGGCAATGTAGTGTAAGCTTTAACTCTGAAATGAATGCACACGTCAGAGAGCAGTTTCGTGTAATGCTTCTTTCTGGGTTTTATTTCCAGATTTTCACTTTTCACCATAGTCTTCAATGCGCTGCAAAATAACACTTTTTCAGTTTTACAGGAACAGTGTTCAAACACTGCCTTATGAGAAAAGAGGTATAACTCCCTGAGTGGAATGCAAACATCACAAAGGAGTTTCTCAGAAAGCTTCTCTCCAGTTTTTATCTGAAGATATGTGCTATTTCCCCACAGGCCTGAATGTGCTCCCAAATGTCCCTTCACAAATTTGTCCATGATGCAGTCTCAAAACTGTGTAATAGAAAGAAAATTTTATCTATGTGAGATGAATAGACATATCTATCACAAGCATTTTCACAGAAAGCTTCTTTCCACTTTTTGTCTGAGGATATTTCCTTTTTCACCATAGCCATCCATATACTCCCGAATGTCCCCTGGTAGCTTTTTCTCCAAATGCGATTTCCCAATCTTCTATGAGAAGAAACGTATAACTCTGTGAGTGGAATGCACATATCACAAAGCAGCTCCTCGGAAGTCTTCTCCCCTGTATCTATCTGAAGATATTTCCGTTTTCACCATAAGCCTGAAAGCGCTCCCGAGTATCCCTTAGCTGACTAACCTAAAACAGTGTTACAATCCTGCTCAATGGAAACAGAAGCTTAACTGTGTGAGTGGAATTCACGTGACCTAGAGCAGTTTCACAGAAAGTTTTCTTCTAGTTTTTGCTGGAGGGTATTTCTTTTTCAGCATATTCTTAAGGGCATTCCCAAATAACCTTTCTCAGGTTCCACAGAAACAGTGATTTCAAACTGCTCAATTCAAAGAATGACTTAACTCTATGAGATGAATACACACATCACAAAGCAGTTGCTCTGAAAGCCTCTCTCCAGTTTTCATTGGAAGACGTTTCCTTTCTCACCACAAACCTCCGTGGGCCACTAAATATCCCTGCACAGATTCCTCAAAGATAGAGTTTCCAAACCGGGGAACGTAAAGTGTTGCACTGAGGCATATGGTGAAAAAGGAAATATCCTCAGATGAAAACTTGAAAGAAGGTTTCTGAGAAACTGTTCTCTGATGTGTGAATTAGTCTCACAGAGTTACACTTTCTTTTCCTGGAGCAGTCTGTTACCACAGTTTTTGGGGAATCTGAGAAGTGATATTTTTTTATTGCATTGTAGCCTAGGCAGACAATGGACATATCATTAAATAAAAACTAGAAAGATGCTTTCTGAGAAACTTCTTTCTAATGTGTGAATTCACCTCACAAAATTACACCTTTCTCTTCATGAAGGAGTTTGCTAACACTGTGTTCCTGTAATCTGCAAAGTGATATTTGGGTGTGCACTGAGGCATATGGTGAAAAAGGAAATATCCTCAGATGAAAACCAGAAAGATTTCTGAGAAACTGTTCTGAGAAACTGTTCTCTGATGTGTGAATTCGTCTCACAGAGTTACACTTTCTTTTCATGGAGCAGTCTATTACCACTGTTTTTGGGGAACCTGAGAAGTGATATTTTTATCGCATTGAAGCCTACGTGGACAAAGGAAATATCCTCTAATAAAAACTAGAAAGAAGCTTTCTGAGAAACTTCTTTGTGATGTGTGAATTCACCCCACAGAATTACATCTTTCTCTTCATGAAGGAGTTTGCTAACACTGTGTTCCTGATAATTTTTATCACAATGAAGCCTAAGAAGAAAAAGAAAGTATCCTCAAATGAAAGTTAGAAGGAACCTTTCTGGGAAACTTCTCTGTGATGCGTGAATTCATCCCAATGAGATACACCTTCCTCTTTGTGAAACAGTTTGCTACCACGGTTTTCGTGGAATCTGCAAAAGGATATTTGGGAGCGCATAGAGGCATAAGGTGCAAATGAAATATCCTCAGATGAAAACCAGAAAGAAGCTTTCTGAGAAACTGATTTCTTATGTGTGAATTCATCTCACAGAGTTAAACACTCGTTTCATGGAGCAGTCTGTTACCAGTGTTTTTGGGTAATCTCAGAAATGATATTTTGGATTGCATTGAAGCATATGCTGACAAAGGAAATATCCTCAAATAAAAACGAGAAAGAAGCTTTCTGAGAAACATCTTTATTATGTGTGAATTCACCTCAAGAATTATACCTTTCTCTTCATGAAGGGAAACACTGTGTTAGTGTAATCTGCAAAGTGATATTTGGGAGTGCACTGAGGCATATGGTGAAAAAGGAAATATCCTCAGATGAAAACTAGAAAGAAGGTTTCTGAGAGACCTGTTCTCTGATGTGTGAATTCGTCTCACAGAGTTACACTTTCTTTTCCTGCAGCAGTCTGTTACCACTGTTTTTTGGGAATCCTAGAAGTGATATTTTTACCACATTGAAGCCTACGCGGACAAAGGAAATATTCTCAAATAAAGCAGCTTTCTGAGAAACTTCTTTGTGATGTGTGAATTCACCTCACAAAATTACACCTTTCTCTTCATGAAGGAGTTTACCAACGCTGTTTTCATGTAATCTGCAAAGTGATATTTGGGAATGCACTGAGGCATATGGTGAAAAAGGAAATATCCTCAGATGAAAAGTAGAAAGAAGATTTCTGAGAAACTGTTCTCTGATGTGTGAATTAGTCTCTTTCTTTTCCTGAAGCAGTCTGTTACCACTCTGGGGAATCTGAAAAGGGATTTTTTTTTTTATCACATTGAAGCCTAAGAAGACAAAGGAAGTATCCTCAAATGAATGTTAGAAAAAAGCTTTCTGGAAAACTTCTCTGTGACGTGTGAATTCATCCCAATGAAATACACCTTCTTCTTCATGAAACAGTTTGCTACCACTGTTTTCGTGGAATCTGCAAAAGGATATTTGGGAGCACAGAGAGGCATAAGGTAAAAGAGGAAATATCCTCAGATGAAAACCAGAAAGAAGCTTTCTGAGAAACTGATTTCTGATGTGTGAATTCATCTCACAGAGTTTAACATTCGTTTCATGGAGCAGTCTGTTACGAGTTTTTTTTTTTTTGTTTTTTGTTTTTTGGAATCTCAGAAATGATATTTTGGATCGCATTGAAGCCTATGCGGATAAAGGACATATCCTCAAATAAAAACTAGAAAGAAGATTTCTGAGAAAATTCTTTGTGATGTGTGAATTCACCTCACAGAATTACACCTTTCTCTTCATGAAGGAGTTTGCTAACACTGTGTTCCTGTAATCTGCAAAGTGATATTTGGGAGTGCACTGACGCATATGGTTAAAAAGGAAATATCCTCAGATGAACAGTAGAAAGAAGGTTTCTGAGAAACCGTTCTCTGAAGTGTGAATTCGTCTCACAGAGTTACACCTTCTATTCATGGAGCAGTCTGTTACCACTCTTTTTGGGGAATCTGAAAAGGGATACTTTTATCACATTGAAGCCCAAGAAGACAAAGGAAGTATCCTCAAATGAAAGTGAGAAAAAAGCTTTCTGGGAAACTTCTCTGTGATGTGTGAATTCATCCCAATGAAATACACCTTCTTCTTCATGAAACAGTTTGCTACCACTGTCTTCGTGGAATCTGCAAAAGGATATTTGGGAGCGCATAGAGGCATAAGGTAAAAAAGGAAATATCCTCAGATGAAAAGCAGAAAGAAGCTTTCTGAGACACTTATTTCTGATGTGTGAATTCATCTCACAGAGTCAAATATTCGTTTCATGGAGCAGTCTGTTACCAGCGTTTTTGGGTAATCTCAGAAATGATATTTTGGATCACATTGAAGCCTATGCTGACAAAGGAAACATCCTCAATTAAAAACGAGAAAGAAGTTTTCTGAGAAAATTCTTTATTTTGTATGAATTCTACTCACAGAATTACACCTTTCTCTTCATGATGGAGTTTGCTAACACTGTGTTCGTGTAATCTGCAAAGTGATATTTGGGAGTGCACTGAGGCATATGGTAAAAAAGGAAATATCCTCAGATGAAAATTGTAAAGAAGGTTTCTGATAAACTGTTCTCTGATGTGTGAATTTGTCTCACAGAGTTACACTTTCTATTCATGGAGCAGTCTGTTACCACTGTTTTTGGGGATCCTGAGAAGTGATATTTTTATCACATTGAAGCTTTCGCAGACAAAGGAAATATCCTCAAATAAAAACGAGAAAAAAGCTTTCTGAGAAACTTCTTTGTGATGTGTGAATTCACCTCACAGAATTACACCTTTCTCTTCATGAAAGAGTTTGCTAACACTGTGTTCCTGTAACCTGCAAAGTGATATTTGGGAGTGCACTGAGGCATACGGTGAAAAAGGAAATATCCTCAGATGAAAACTAGAAAGAAGGTTTCTGAGAAACTGTTCTCTGATGTGAATTCATCTCACAGAGTTACACTTTCTTTTACTGCATCAGTCCGTTATCACAGTTTTTGGGGAATCTGAGAAGTGATATTTTTATTGCATTGAAACCTACACGGACAAAGGAAATATCCTCAAATAAAAACTAGAAAGAAGATTTCTGAGAAACTTCTTTGTGATGTGTGGATTCACCTCACAGAATTACTCCTTTCTCTTCATGAAGGAGTTTGCTAACACTGTGTTCGTGCAATCTGCAAAGTGATATTTGGAAGTGCACTGAGGCATATGGTGAAAAAGGTAATATTCTCAGATGAATAGTATAAAGAAAGTTTCTGAGAAACTATTCTCTGATGTGTGAATTTGTCTCACAGAGTTATACTTTCTTTCCCTGGAGCAGTTTGTTACCACTGTTTTGGGGAATCTGAAAAGGGATATTTTTTATCGCATTGAAGCCTAAGAAGACAAAGGAAGTATCCTCAAATGAAAGTGAGAAAAAAGCTTTCTGGGAAACTTCTCTGTGATGAATAAATTCATCCCAATGAAATACACCTTTCTATTCATGAAACAGTTTGCTACCACTGTCTTCATGGAATCTGCAAAAGGATATTTGGGAGCTCATAGAGGCATAAGGTAAAAAAGGAAATATTCTCAGATGAAAACCAGAAAGAAGCTTTCTGAGAAACTGATTTCTCAGAATATTTCCTTTATCACTATAAGCCTCAAAGTGCTCCCAAATATACCTTGGCAGATTACACGAAAACAGTGTTAGCAAAATGCTCCATGAAAATCAAGTTGCAACTCTGTGAGATGAATTCCGTATTTCTTTTTTTTTTTTTTTTTTTTTATTATACTTTAAGTTGTAGGGTACATGTGCATAACGTGCAGGTTTGTTACATATGTATACTTGTGCCATGTTGGTGTGCTGCACCCATCAACTCATCGTTTACATCAGGTATAACTCCCAATGCAATCCCTCCCCCCTCCCCCCTCCCCATGATAGGCCCCGGTGTGTGATGTTCCCCTTCCTGAGTCCAAGTGATCTCATTGCTCAGTTCCCACCTATGAGTGAGAACATGTGGTGTTTGGTTTTCTGTTCTTGTGATAGTTTGCTAAGAATGATGGTTTCCAGCTGCATCCATGTCCCTACAAAGGATGCAAACTCATCCTTTTTGATGGCTGCATAGTATTCCATGGTGTATATGTGCCACATTTTCTTAATCCAATCTGTCACTGATGGACATTTGGGTTGATTCCAAGTCTTTGCTATTGTGAATAGTGCTGCAATAAACATACGTGTGCATGTGTCTTTATAGCAGCATAATTTATAATCCTTTGGGTATATACCCAGTAATGGGATGGCTGGGTCATATGGTACATCTAGTTCTAGATCCTTGAGGAATCGCCATACTGTTTTCCATAATGGTTGAACTAGTTTACAATCCCACCAACAGTGTAAAAGTGTTCCTATTTCTCCACATCCTCTCCAGCACCTGTTGTTTCCTGACTTTTTAATGATCGCCATTCTAACTGGTGTGAGATGGTATCTCATTGTGGTTTTGATTTGCATTTCTCTGATGGCCAGTGATGATGAGCATTTTTTCATGTGTCTGTTGGCTGTATGAATGTCCTCTTTTGAGAAATGTCTGTTCATATCCTTTGCCCACTTTTTGATGGGGTTGTTTGGTTTTTTCTTGTAAATTTGTTTGAGTTCTTTGTAGGTTCTGGATATTAGCCCTTTGTCAGATGAGTAGATTGCAAAAATTTTCTCCCATTCTGTAGGTTGCCTGTTCACTCTGGTGGTAGTTTCTTTTGCTGTGCAGAAGCTCTTTAATTTAATGAGATCCCATTTGTCAATTTTGGCTTTTGCTGCCGTTGCTTTTGGTGTTTTAGACATGAAGTCTTTGCCCATGCCTATGTCCTGAATGGTACTACCTAGGTTTTCTTCTAGGATTTTTATGGTATTAGGTCTAACATTTAAGTCTCTAATCCATCTTGAATTAATTTTCGTATAAGGAGTAAGGAAAGGATCCAGTTTCAGCTTTCTACTTATGGCTAGCCAATTTTCCCAGCACCATTTATTAAATAGGGAATCCTTTCCCCATTTCTTGTTTCTCTCAGGTTTGTCAAAGATCAGATGGCTGTAGATGTGTGGTATTATTTCTGAGGACTCTGTTCTGTTCCATTGGTCTATATCTCTGTTTTGGTACCAGTACCATGCTGTTTTGGTTACTGTAGCCTTGTAGTATAGTTTGAAGTCAGGTAGCGTGATGCCTCCAGCTTTGTTCTTTTGACTTAGGATTGTCTTGGAGATGCGGGCTCTTTTTTGGTTCCATATGAACTGTAAAGCAGTTTTTTCCAATTCTGTGAAGAAACTCATTGGTAGCTTGATGGGGATGGCATTGAATCTATAAATTACCTTGGGCAGTATGGCCATTTTCACGATATTGATTCTTCCTATCCATGAGCATGGTATGTTCTTCCATTTGTTTGTGTCCTCTTTTATTTCACTGAGCAGTGATTTGTAGTTCTCCTTGAAGAGGTCCTTTACATCCCTTGTAAGTTGGATTCCTAGGTATTTGATTCTCTTTGAAGCAATTGTGAATGGAAGTTCATTCCTGATTTGGCTCTCTGTTTGTCTGTTACTGGTGTATAAGAATGCTTGTGATTTTTGCACATTAATTTTGTATCCTGAGACTTTGCTGAAGTTGCTTATCAGCTTAAGGAGATTTTGGGCTGAGACAATGGGGTTTTCTAAATATACAATCATGTCATCTGCAAACAGGGACAGTTTGACTTCTTCTTTTCCTAACTGAATACCCTTGATTTCTTTCTCTTGCCTAATTGCCCTAGCCAGAACTTCCAACACTATGTTGAATAGGAGTGGTGAGAGAGGGCATCCCTGTCTTGTGCCAGTTTTCAAAGGGAATTTTTCCAGTTTTTGCCCATTCAGTATGATATTGGCTGTGGGTTTGTCATAAATAGCTCTTATTATTTTGAGGTACGTTCCATCAATACCGAATTTATTGAGCGTTTTTAGCATGAAGGGCTGTTGAATTTTGTCAAAAGCCTTTTCTGCATCTATTGAGATAATCATGTGGTTCTTGTCTTTGGTTCTGTTTATATGCTGGATTATGTTTATTGATTTGCGAATGTTGAACCAGCCTTGCATCCCAGGGATGAAGCCCACTTGATCATGGTGGATAAGCTTTTTGATGTGTTGCTGAATCCGGTTTGCCAGTATTTTATTGAGGATTTTTGCATCGATGTTCATCAGGGATATTGATCTAAAATTCTCTTTTTTAGTTGTGTCTCTGCCAGGCTTTGGTATCAGGATGATGTTGGCCTCATAAAATGAGTTAGGGAGGATTCCCTCATTTTCTATTGATTGGAATAGTTTCAGAAGGAATGGTACCAACTCCTCCTTGTACCTCTGGTAGAATTCAGCTGTGAATCCGTCTGGTCCTGGACTTTTTTTGGTTGGTAGGCTATTAATTATTGCCTCAATTTCAGAGCCTGCTATTGGTCTATTCAGGGATTCAACTTCTTCCTGGTTTAGTCTTGGAAGAGTGTAAGTGTCCAGGAAATTATCCATTTCTTCTAGATTTTCCAGTTTATTTGCGTAGAGGTGTTTATAGTATTCTCTGATGGTAGTTTGTATTTCTGTGGGGTCGGTGGTGATATCCCCTTTATCATTTTTAATTGCGTCGATTTGATTCCTCTCTCTTTTCTTCTTTATTAGTCTTGCTAGTGGTCTGTCAATTTTGTTGATCTTTTCAAAAAACCAACTCCTGGATTCATTGATTTTTTGGAGAGTTTTTTGTGTCTCTATCTCCTTCAGTTCTGCTCTGATCTTAGTTATTTCTAGCCTTCTGCTAGCTTTCGAATGTGTTTGCTCTTGCTTCTCTAGTTCTTTTAATTGTGATGTTAGAGTGTCAATTTTAGATCTTTCCTGCTTTCTCTTGTGGGCATTTAGTGCTATAAATTTCCCTCTACACACTGCTTTAAATGTGTCCCAGAGATTCTGGTATGTTGTATCTTCGTTCTCATTGGTTTCAAAGAACATCTTTATTTCTGCCTTCATTTCGTTATGTACCCAGTAGTCATTCAGGAGCAGGTTGTTCAGTTTCCATGTAGTTGAGCGGTTTTGATTGAGTTTCTTAGTCCTGAGTTCTAGTTTGATTGCACTGTGGTCTGAGAGACAGTTTGTTGTAATTTCTGTTCTTGTACATTTGCTGAGGAGTGCTTTACTTCCAATTACGTGGTCGATTTTGGAGTAAGTATGATGTGGTGCTGAGAAGAATGTATATTCTGTTGATTTGGGGTGGAGAGTTCTATAGATGTCTATTAGGTCTGCTTGCTGCAGAGATGAGTTCAATTCCTGGATATCCTTGTTAACTTTCTGTCTCGTTGATCTGTCTAATGTTGACAGTGGAGTGTTGAAGTCTCCCATTATTATTGTATGGGAGTCTAAGTCTCTTTGTAAGTCTCTAAGGACTTGCTTTATGAATCTGGGTGCTCCTGTATTGGGTGCATATATATTTAGGATAGTTAGCTCTTCCTGTTGAATGGATCCCTTTACCATTATGTAATGGCCTTCTTTGTCTCTTTTGATCTTTGATGGTTTAAAGTCTGTTTTATCAGAGACTAGTATTGCAACCCCCGCTTTTTTTTGTTCTCCATTTGCTTGGTAAATCTTCCTCCATCCCTTTATTTTGAGCCTATGTATGTCTCTGCGTGTGAGATGGGTCTCCTGAATACAGCAGACTGATGGTTCTTGACTCTTTATCCAGTTTGCCAGTCTGTGTCTTTTAATTGGAGCATTTAGTCCATTTACATTTAAGGTTAAGATTGTTATGTGTGAACTTGATCCTGCCATTATGATATTAACTGGTTATTTTGCTCGTTAGTTGATGCAGTTTCTTCCTAGCCTCGATGGTCTTTACATTTTGGCATGTTTTTGCAATGGCTGGTACCGGTTGTTCCTTTCCATGTTGAGTGCTTCCTTCAGGGTCTCTTGTAAGGCAGGCCTAGTGGTGACAAAATCTCTAAGCATTTGCTTATCTGTAAAGGATTATTTTTCTCCTTCACTTATGAAACTTAGTTTGGCTGGATATGAAATTCTGGGTTGAAAATTCTTTTCTTTAAGAATGTTGAATATTGGCCCCCACTCTCTTCTGGCTTGGAGAGTTTCTGCCGAGAGATCTGCTGTTAGTCTGATGGGCTTCCCTTTGTGGGTAACCCGACCTTTCTCTCTGGCTGCCCTTAAGATTTTTTCCTTCATTTCAACTTTGGTGAATCTGGCAATTATGTGTCTTGGAGTTGCTCTTCTCGAGGAGTATCTTTGTGGCGTTCTCTGTATTTTCTGGATTTGAATGTTGGCCTGCCCTACTAGGTTGGGGAAGTTCTCCTGGATGATATCCTGAAGAGTGTTTTCCAACTTGGTTCCATTTTCCCCCTCACTTTCAGGCACCCCAATCAGACGTAGATTTGGTCTTTTTACATAATCCCATACTTCTTGCAGGCTTTGTTCATTTCTTTTTCTTCTTTTTTCTTTTGGTTTCTCTTCTCGCTTCATTTCATTCATTTGATCCTCAATCGCAGATACTCTTTCTTCCAGTTGATCGAGTCGGTTACTGAAGCTTGTGCATTTGTCACGTATTTCTCGTGTCATGGTTTTCATCTCTTTCATTTCGTTTATGACCTTCTCTGCATTAATTACTCTAGCCATCAATTCTTCCACTTTTTTTTCAAGATTTTTAGTTTCTTTGCGCTGGGTACGTAATTCCTCCTTTAGCTCTGAGAAATTTGATGGACTGAAGCCTTCTTCTCTCATCTCGTCAAAGTCATTCTCCGTCCAGCTTTGATCCGTTGCTGGCGATGAGCTGCGCTCCTTTGCCGGGGGAGATGCACTCTTACTTTTGGAATTTCCAGCTTTTCTGCCCTGCTTTTTCCCCATCTTTGTGGTTTTATCTGCCTCTGGTCTTTGATGATAGTGATGTACTGATGGGGTTTTGGTGTAGGTGTCCTTCCTGTTTGATAGTTTTCCTTCTAACAGTCAGGACCCTCAGCTGTAGGTCTGTTGGAGATTGCTTGAGGTCCACTCCAGACCCTGTTTGCCTGGGTATCAGCAGCAGAGGCTGCAGAAGATAGAATATTTCTGAACAGCGAGTGTACCTGTCTGATTCTTGCTTTGGAAGCTTCCTCTCAGGGGTGTACTCCACCCTGTGAGGTGTGGGGTGTCAGACTGCCCCTAGTGGGGGATGTCTCCCAGTTAGGCTACTCAGGGGTCAGGGACCCACTTGAGCAGGGAGTCTGTCCCTTCTCAGATCTCAACCTCCGTGTTGGGAGATCCACTGCTCTCTTCAAAGCTGTCAGACAGAGTCGTTTGTGTCTGTAGAGGTTTCGGCTATGTTTGTTATTGCCCTGTCCCCAGAGGTGGAGTCTACAGAGACAGGCAGGTTTCCTTGAGCTGCCGTGAGCTCCACCCACTTCGAGCTTCTCAGCAGCTTTGTTTACCTACTTAAGCCTCAGCAATGGTGGGCGCCCCTCCCCCAGCCTTGCTGCTGCCCTGCCGGTAGATCACAGACTGCTGTGCTAGCAATGAGGGAGGCTCCGTGGGTGTGGGACCCTCCCAGCCAGGTGTGGGATATGATCTCCTGGTGTGCCTGTTGGCTTAAAGCGCAGTATTGGGGTGGGAGTTACCCGATTTTCCAGGTGTTGTGTGTCTCAGTTCCCCTGGCTAGGAAAAGGGATTCCCTTCCCCCTTGCGCTTCCCAGGTGAGGCAATGCCTCGCCCTGCTTCAGCTCTCGCTGGTCGGGCTGCAGCAGCTGACCAGCACCGATCTTCCGGCACTCCCCAGTGAGATGAACCCAGTACCTCAGTTGAAAATGCAGAAATCACCGGTCTTATGTGTCGCTCGCGCTGGGAGTTGGAGACTGGAGCTGTTCCTATTCGGCCATCTTGCTCCGCCGAATTCCGTATTTCAAAGAACGTTCTCACAAAGCTTCTTTCCAGTTTTTTTCTGGGGATAGTTCCTTGTGACCATAGTCTTCCATGTGATCCAAAACATCCCGTCTCAGATTCACATAAGATAATTCTAACAAAGTGATCCCTGAAAGGAAAAGTGAAAATATGTGAGATGAATTCACACATCCAAAGCAGTTTCTCAGAAAGCTTCTTTTGGGTTTTTACTTGACGATATTTACTCTGTCACCATAGGCTTCACTGTGCTTCAAAATATCCTAACGCAGATTCCACAAAAACAGTGTTAGCAGACTGCTCAATGAAAAGAACGGTGTAACTCTGTGAGGTGAATTAACCCATCACAAAGCAGTTTCTCAGAAAGCTTCTTTCTAGTTTTTATCTGGGGATAATTCCTTTGTCACCATTTAACTTAATTGCACTAGGAAATATCCCATTACAGATTTCCAAGTAAACAGTGGTAGCAGACTGCTCAATGAAAAGAACGGTGTAACTCTGGGAGATGAATTAACCCATCACAGAAAAGTTTCTCAGAAAACTTCATTCTAGTATTTATCTGAAGATATTTCTTTTGTCACAGTAAGCTGCAATGCGCTAAGAAATATCCCATTGCAGAGTCCCAGAAAACAATGCTAGCAAACTGCTCCATGAAAGGAGCAGTGTAACTGTGTGAGATGCATTCACACATCAAAAAGCAATTTCTCAGAAATCTTCCTTCAAGTTTTTGTCTGAAGATATTTCCGATTCCACCATAGGCCTCAATCCACTCCCAAATATCCCTTTTCAAGGTCCACGAAAACAATGTTAGCAAACAGCTTCATGAAGACAAAGGTGTAACACAGTGAGACGAATTCACGAATCACAAAGAAGTTTCTCAGAAAGCTTCTTTCTAGTTTTGATGTGAGAATATTCCCTTTGTCAGCGTAGGCTTCAAGGCCATTCATAATATATCATCTCAGAATACCCATAAAGAGTGCTAACACACTGCTGCAGAAGAGGAAAATGTAACTCTGTGAGATGAATTCTCCCATCAGACAGTAGACTCTCAGAAACCTTCTTTCTGGTTTTTCTTTGAGGATATTTCTTTTGGCACCCAATGTTTCAATGTGCTGCAAAATATCCCTTTACAGATTCCAAGAAGACAGTGTTAGCAGACTGCTCTATGAAAAGAACATTGTAACTCCGTGAAATGTCTCCACACATCACAAAGGGGTTTCTCAGAAAGCTTTTTTCTAGTTTTTATGTGAGCATATTTCCTTTATCACTATAAGCCTCAAAGTGCTCCGAAATATACCTTGGCAGATTGCACGAAAACAGTGTTAGCAAACAGCTCCATGAAAATCAAGGTGTAACTCTGTGAGATGAATTCCCGTATTTAAAGAATGTTCTCAGAAAGCTTCTTTCCAGTTTTTTTCTGGGGATAGTTCCTTGTGACCATAGTCTTCCATGTGATCCAAAATATCCCTTCTCATATTCACATAAAATAGTTCTAACAAAGTGATCCCTGAAAAGAACGTGTAAATCTGTGAGATGAATTCACACATCCAAAGCTGTTTCTTAGAAACTTCTTTTGGGTTTTTATCTGGCGATATTTCCTCTGTTACCATAGGCTTCACTGCGCTCCCAAGTATCCTAACGCAGACTCCACAAAAACAGTGTTAGCAGACTGCTCAATGAAAAGAACGGTGTAACTCGGTGAGTTGAATTAATCCATCACAAACAGTTTCTCAGAAAACTTCATTCTAGGATTTACCTGAGGATATTTCCTTTGTCACAGTAAGCTGAAATGTGCTAAGAAATATCCCATTGCAGAGACCCAGAAAACAATGTTAGCAAACTGCTCCGTGAAAAGAACAGTGTAACTCTGTGAGATGTATTCACACATCACAATGCAGTTTCTCAGAAATCTTCCTTCAAGTTTTTGTCTGAAGATATTTCCGATTCCACCATAGGCCTCAATCCACTCCCAAATATCTCTTTTCAGATTCCATGAAAACAGTGTTAGCAAACAGCTTCATGAATACAAAGGTGTAACACAGTGAGATGAAGTCACAAATCACAAAGAAGTCTCTCAGAAAGTTTCTTTCTAGTTTTGATGTGAGGATATTGCCTGTGTCAGCGTAGGCTTCAAGGCCATCCATAATATCCCATCTCAGATTCCCCATAAAGAGTGCTAACACACTGCTGCAGAAGACGAAAGTGTAACTCTGTGAGATGAATTCTCCCATCAGACAGTAGACTCTCAGAACCCTTCTTTCTAGTTTTTCTTTGAGGATATTTCTTTTGTCACCCGAAGTTTCAGTGCGCTGCAAAATATCCCATTACGGCTTCCAAGATAACATGTTAGCAGACTGCTTTCTGAAACAAACACTGTGTCTCTCTGAGATGTATTCACACATCACAAAGCAGTTTCTCCAAAGACTTCTGTTTGGTTTTTATGTGAGGATATTTCCTTTGTCACCAGAGACTTCTATACGCTCCCAAACATCCTATTGCATTTTCCATGAAAACAGTGTTAGCAAACGGCTGTATGAAAAGAACGCAGTAACTCTGTGAGATCAATTCACACATCACAAAGCAGTTCCTCAGAGAGCTTCTTTCTAGTTTTTATGTGGGGATATTTCCTTTGTCAGCATAGACTTCAAAGAGATCCAAAATATCCCTTCTCAGGGTTCACAGAAATGTTGTTAACACACTGCTCCATGATAGGAAAGTGTAACTCTGTAGGTGAATTCTCACATCAGATAGCAGACTTTCAAAAACCTTCTTTCTAGTTTTACTCTGAGGATATTTCTTTTGTTACCATAGGTTTCAATGCACTGCAAAATATCCCTTTACAGATTCCAAGAAGACAGTGTTAGCAGACTGCTCAATGAAAAGAACATTGTAACTCCGTGAAATGTCTCCACACATCACAAAGGAGTTTCTCAGAAAGCTTCTTTCTAGTTTTTAGCTAAGCGTATTTCCTTCATCACTATAGGCCTCAAAATGCTCCCAAATATCCCTTGGCAGATTGCACGAAAACAGAATTAGCCAACTGCTCCATGAAAATAAAGGTGTAACTCTGTGAGATGAATTCCCGTATTTCAAAGAACGTTCTCACAAAGCTTCTTTCCAGTTTTTTTCTGGGGATAGTTCCTTGTGACCATAGTCTTCCATGTGATCCAAAATATCCCTTCTTATATTCACATAAAATAGTTCTAACAAAGTGATCCCTGAAAAGAACGTGTAAATCTGTGAGATGAATTCACACATCCAAAGCTGTTTCTTAGAAACTTCTTTTGGGTTTTTATCTGGCGATATTTCCTCTGTTACCATAGGCTTCACTGCGCTCCCAAGTATCCTAACGCAGACTCCACAAAAACAGTGTTAGCAGACTGCTCAATGAAAAGAACGGTGTAACTCGGTGAGTTGAATTAATCCATCACAAACAGTTTCTCAGAAAACTTCATTCTAGGATTTACCTGAGGATATTTCCTTTGTCACAGTAAGCTGAAATGCGCTAAGAAATATCCCATTGCAGAGACCCAGAAAACAATGTTAGCAAACTGCTCCGTGAAAAGAACAGTGTAACTCTGTGAGATGTATTCACACATCACAATGCAGTTTCTCAGAAATCTTCCTTCAAGTTTTTGTCTGAAGATATTTCCGATTCCACCATAGGCCTCAATCCACTCCCAAATATCTCTTTTCAGATTCCATGAAAACAGTGTTAGCAAACAGCTTCATGAATACAAAGGTGTAACACAGTGAGATGAAGTCACAAATCACAAAGAAGTCTCTCAGAAAGTTTCTTTCTAGTTTTGATGTGAGGATATTGCCTGTGTCAGCGTAGGCTTCAAGGCCATCCATAATATCCCATCTCAGATTCCCCATAAAGAGTGCTAACACACTGCTGCAGAAGACGAAAGTGTAACTCTGTGAGATGAATTCTCCCATCAGACAGTAGACTCTCAGAACCCTTCTTTCTAGTTTTTCTTTGAGGATATTTCTTTTGTCACCCGAAGTTTCAGTGCGCTGCAAAATATCCCATTACGGCTTCCAAGATAACATGTTAGCAGACTGCTTTCTGAAACAAACACTGTGTCTCTCTGAGATGTATTCACACATCACAAAGCAGTTTCTCCAAAGACTTCTGTTTGGTTTTTATGTGAGGATATTTCCTTTGTCACCAGAGACTTCTATACGCTCCCAAACATCCTATTGCATTTTCCATGAAAACAGTGTTAGCAAACGGCTGTATGAAAAGAACGCAGTAACTCTGTGAGATCAATTCACACATCACAAAGCAGTTCCTCAGAGAGCTTCTTTCTAGTTTTTATGTGGGGATATTTCCTTTGTCAGCATAGACTTCAAAGAGATCCAAAATATCCCTTCTCAGGGTTCACAGAAATGTTGTTAACACACTGCTCCATGATAGGAAAGTGTAACTCTGTAGGTGAATTCTCACATCAGATAGCAGACTTTCAAAAACCTTCTTTCTAGTTTTACTCTGAGGATATTTCTTTTGTTACCATAGGTTTCAATGCACTGCAAAATATCCCTTTACAGATTCCAAGAAGACAGTGTTAGCAGACTGCTCAATGAAAAGAACATTGTAACTCCGTGAAATGTCTCCACACATCACAAAGGAGTTTCTCAGAAAGCTTCTTTCTAGTTTTTAGCTAAGCGTATTTCCTTCATCACTATAGGCCTCAAAATGCTCCCAAATATCCCTTGGCAGATTGCACGAAAACAGAATTAGCCAACTGCTCCATGAAAATAAAGGTGTAACTCTGTGAGATGAATTCCCGTATTTCAAAGAACGTTCTCACAAAGCTTCTTTCCAGTTTTTTTCTGGGGATAGTTCCTTGTGACCATAGTCTTCCATGTGATCCAAAATATCCCTTCTTATATTCACATAAAATAGTTCTAACAAAGTGATCCCTGAAAAGAACGTGTAAATCTGTGAGATGAATTCACACATCCAAAGCTGTTTCTTAGAAACTTCTTTTGGGTTTTTATCTGGCGATATTTCCTCTGTTACCATAGGCTTCACTGCGCTCCCAAGTATCCTAACGCAGACTCCACAAAAACAGTGTTAGCAGACTGCTCAATGAAAAGAACGGTGTAACTCGGTGAGTTGAATTAATCCATCACAAACAGTTTCTCAGAAAACTTCATTCTAGGATTTACCTGAGGATATTTCCTTTGTCACAGTAAGCTGAAATGCGCTAAGAAATATCCCATTGCAGAGACCCAGAAAACAATGTTAGCAAACTGCTCCGTGAAAAGAACAGTGTAACTCTGTGAGATGTATTCACACATCACAATGCAGTTTCTCAGAAATCTTCCTTCAAGTTTTTGTCTGAAGATATTTCCGATTCCACCATAGGCCTCAATCCACTCCCAAATATCTCTTTTCAGATTCCATGAAAACAGTGTTAGCAAACAGCTTCATGAATACAAAGGTGTAACACAGTGAGATGAAGTCACAAATCACAAAGAAGTCTCTCAGAAAGTTTCTTTCTAGTTTTGATGTGAGGATATTGCCTGTGTCAGCGTAGGCTTCAAGGCCATCCATAATATCCCATCTCAGATTCCCCATAAAGAGTGCTAACACACTGCTGCAGAAGACGAAAGTGTAACTCTGTGAGATGAATTCTCCCATCAGACAGTAGACTCTCAGAACCCTTCTTTCTAGTTTTTCTTTGAGGATATTTCTTTTGTCACCCGAAGTTTCAGTGCGCTGCAAAATATCCCATTACGGCTTCCAAGATAACATGTTAGCAGACTGCTTTCTGAAACAAACACTGTGTCTCTCTGAGATGTATTCACACATCACAAAGCAGTTTCTCCAAAGACTTCTGTTTGGTTTTTATGTGAGGATATTTCCTTTGTCACCAGAGACTTCTATACGCTCCCAAACATCCTATTGCATTTTCCATGAAAACAGTGTTAGCAAACGGCTGTATGAAAAGAACGCAGTAACTCTGTGAGATCAATTCACACATCACAAAGCAGTTCCTCAGAGAGCTTCTTTCTAGTTTTTATGTGGGGATATTTCCTTTGTCAGCATAGACTTCAAAGAGATCCAAAATATCCCTTCTCAGGGTTCACAGAAATGTTGTTAACACACTGCTCCATGATAGGAAAGTGTAACTCTGTAGGTGAATTCTCACATCAGATAGCAGACTTTCAAAAACCTTCTTTCTAGTTTTACTCTGAGGATATTTCTTTTGTTACCATAGGTTTCAATGCACTGCAAAATATCCCTTTACAGATTCCAAGAAGACAGTGTTAGCAGACTGCTCAATGAAAAGAACATTGTAACTCCGTGAAATGTCTTCACACATCACAAAGGAGTTTCTCAGAAACCTTCTTTCTAGTTTTTAGCTAAGCGTATTTCCTTCATCACTATAGGCCTCAAAATGCTCCCAAATATCCCTTGGCAGATTGCATGAAAACAGAATTAGCCAACTGCTCCATGAAAATAAAGGTGTAACTCTGTGAGATGAATTCCCGTATTTCAAAGAACGTTCTCACAAAGCTTTTTTCCAGTTTTTTTCTGGGGATAGTTCCTTGTGACCATAGTCTTCCATGTGATCCAAAATATCCCTTCTCAGATTCACATAAAATAGTTCTGACGAAGTGATCCCTGAAGAGAACCGTGTATATCTGTGAGATGAATTCACACATCCAAAGCTGTTTCTCAGAAGCTTCTTTTGGGTTTTTATCTGACGATATTTCCTCTGTCACCATAGGCTTCACTGTGCTCCAAAATATCCTAACGCAGATTCCATGAAAACAGTGTTAGCAGACTGCTCAATGAAAAGAACGGTGTAACTCTGTGAAGTGAATTAATCCATCACAAAGCAGTTTCTCAGAAAGCTTCTTTCTAGTTTTTATCTAGGAATATTTTTTGTCACCTCTTAACTTAATTGCACTAGGAAATATCCCATTGCAGATTCCCAGAAAACAATGTTGGCAAACTGCTCCATGAAAAGAACAGTGTAACCCTGGGAGATGAATTAACGCATCACAAAACAGATTCTCAGAAAACTTCATTCTAGTATTCATCTGAGGATATTTCCTTTGTCACCGTAAGCTGAAATGCGCTAAGAAATATCCCATTGCACAGTCCCAGAAAACAATGTTAGCAAACTGCTCCGTGAAAAGAACAGTGTAACTCTGTGAGATGCATTCACACATCACAATGCAGTTTCTCAGAAATCTTCCTTCAAGTTTTTGTCTGAAGATATTTCCGATTCCACCATAGGCCTCAATCCACTCCCAAATGTCCCTTTTCAGATTCCACGAAAACAAAGTTAGCAAACAGTTTCATGAAGAGAAAGGTGTAACACAGTGAGACGAATTCACAAATCACAAAGAAGTCTCTCAGAAAGCTTCTTTCTAGTTTTGATGTGAGGATATTTCCTTTGTCAGCGTAGGCTTCAAGGCCATCCACAATATCCCGTCTCAGATTCCCCATAAAGAGTGCTAACACACTGCTGCAGAAGAGGAAAGTGTAACTCTGTGAGATGAATTCTCCCATCAGACAGTAGACTCTCAGAACCCTTCTTTATAGTTTTTCTTTGAGGATATTTCTTTTGTCCCCCTATGTTTCAATGCATTGCAATATATCCCATGATGACTTCAAGATAACAGTATTAGCAGACTGCTTTCTGAAACAAACATTGTATCTCTCTGAGATGTATTCACACAAAGCAGTTTCTCCAAAGACTTCTGTTTGGTTTTTATCTGAGGATATTTCCTTTGTCACCAGAGGCTTCAATGCGCTCCCAGATATCCTTTGCCTTTTCCGCGAAAACAGTGTTAGCAAACGGTTGTATGAAAAGAACGCAGTAACAATGTTAGCATACTGCTTCATGAAGACAAAGGTATAACTCTGTGAGATGAATTCACAAATCACAAAAAAGTTTCTCAGAAAGCTTCTTTCTAGTTTTTATGTCGTGATATTTCCTTTGTCGGCATTAAGCCTCGATGGGATCCAAGATATCCATTCTCAGGTTCCACAGAAAGAGTGCTAACACACTGCTCCATGATAGGAAAGTGTAACTCTGTAGGTGAATTCTCACATCAGATAGCAGACTCTCAGGAACCTTCTTTCTAGTTTTTCTCTGAGGATATTTCTTTTGTCACCATAAGTTTCAATGTGCTGCAAAATATCCCTTTACAGATTCCAAGAAAACAGTGCTAGCAGACTGCTCAATGAAAAGAACATTGTAACTCTGTGAAATGTCTTCACACATCACAAAGGAGTTTCTCAGAAACCTTCTTTCTAGTTTTTATCTGAGCATATTTCCTTCATCACTATAGGCCTCAAAATGCTCCCAAATATCCCTTGGCAGATTGCATGAAAACAGTGTTAGCAAACTGCTCCACGAACGGTAAGGTGTAACTCTCTGAGATGAATTCACACATCCAAAGCAGATTCTGAGAAAGCATCTTTTTGCTATTTATCTGAGGATATTTCCTTTGTCCCCATATGCTTCAATGCACTCCAAAACATCCTATTGCAGTTTCTACGAAAACAGTGTTAGCAGACTGCTGTATGAAAAGAGCAGTGTAACTCTGTGAGATGAATTCACACATCCAAAGCAGTTTCTCAGAAAGCTTCTTTTCAGTTTTTATCTGAGGATATTTCCTTTGTCACCATAGGCTTCAATGCGCTTCCAAATATGCCTTGGCAGATTGCAAGAAAACAGTGTTAGCAGACTGCTCAATGAAAAGAATGGTGTAACTCTGTGAAATGAATTCACGCATCACAAAGCAGTTTCTCAGAAAGCTTCCTTCTAGTTTTTATCTGAGGATATTTCCTTTTTCACTCTAGGTCTCAAAGTGCTCCAAAATATCCCTTTGCAGATTTCAGGAAAACAGTGTTAACAAACTGCTCCATGATAAGAACAGTGTAACTCTGTGAGATGAATTCACACATCACCAAGAACGTTCTCAGAAATCTTCTTTCCAGTTTTTATCTGAGGATATTTCCTTGTCACCATGGGCTTCAAAGCGATCCAAAATATTCCTTCTCAGATTCACAGAAAACAGTACTAACAAAGTGATCCGTAAAAAGAACTATGTAAATCTGTGAGGTGAATTCACACATCCATAGCAGTTTCTCAGAAAGCTTCTTTTAGGTTTTTATCTGAGGATATTTCCTTTGTCACTATAAGCTGCATTGCACTGAGAAATATCCCATTGCAGATTCCAAGAAAACATTGTTAGTGAACTGTTCCATGAAAAGTACAGTGTAAATCTGTGAGATGCATTCACACATCACAATGCAGTTTCTCAGAAAACTTCTTTCTAGTTTTTATCTGAGGATCTTTCCTTTTTCACCATAGACCTCAATGTGCTCTCAAGTATCACTTTGTAGGTTCCACGAGAACAGTGTTAGTAAATTGCTTCACGAAGAAAAAAGTGTTATTCTGTGAGATGAATTCACACATCAGACAGCAGATTCTCAGAAACCTTCTTTCTAGTTTTTTTCTGAGAATACTTCCTTAGTCACTGTAAGTTGCAATGCACTGCGAAATATCCCTTTATGAATTCCAAGATAACAGTGTTAGCAGGCTGTTCAATGAAAAGAACAGTGTAACTCTGTGACATGTATTCACACATTGCAAAACAGTTTCTCAGAAGGCTTCTTTTCAGTTTTTATCTGAGTATATTTCTTTTGTCTCCATAGGCTTCAATGCGCTCCCAAACATCCTATTGCATTATCCATGAAAACAGTGTTAGCAAACTGATCCATGTAAAGAACACTGTAACTATGTGAGATGTATTCACACATCACAAAGCAGTTTCTCAGAATGTTTCTTTTTTGTTTTTATTTGAGGATATTTCCTTGTCACTTTAGGCTTCAATTGGATCCAAAATATTCCTTCACAGGTTCCCCAAAAAACAATGCTAACAAAGTACTCCATGAAAGAAAAGTGTAACTCTGTGAGATGAATTCACATATCAGAGAGCAGATTCTCAGACGCCTTGTTTCTAGCTTTTCATGAGGATATTTCCTTTGTCACCCTAAGCATCAACAAGCTGTGAAATGTCCCTTTACGGATTCCAGGAAAACAGTGTTAGCAGACTGCTCAATGAAAAGAACAGTGTAACTCTGTGAGATATATTCACACATCACAAAGCAGTTTCTCAGAAAGCTTCTTTCAAGTTTCTATCTGAGGATATTTCCCTTTTTACCATCGGCCTCAATGCCCTGTTGAATATCACATTGCAGATTCCACGAAAATAGTGTTATCAAACTGCTCAATGAAAGAGAAGTGTAACTCTGAGATGAACTTACACATCACAAAGCAGTTTCTCCGAAGTCTTCTCTTCAGTTTTTATCCGAGGATATTTCCTTTTTCACCATAGCACTCAATGCACTCACAGTATCGCATTGCAGATGAAACAAAAACATTGTTAGTAAACTGTTCCATGAAAGATTGGTTTAACTTTGTGAGATGAATTCACACAGCACAAAGCAGTTTCTCAGAAAGTTTCTTTCCTGTTTTTAATCCAAGGACATTTCTATTTAAACACAGGCCTCAAAGCACTCCCATATATCTCATTGCAGATTCCACGAAAACATGTTAGCAAACTTCTCAATGAAAACCACTGGGCAACTCTGTGAGATAAATTCACACTTCACAAAGCTGTCTCTTAGGAAGCTTCCTTCTAGTTTTTATCTGAGGATATTTCCTTTGTCACCATAGGCTTCGAAGCAATCCAAAGCATTGCTTCACATATTCCACAAGAACAGTGCTAGCAAACTGCTCCATGAAAGAGCCATGTAACTCTGTGAGATGAATTCACACATCACAAAGTAGTTTCTCAGAAAGCTGCTTCTAGTTTGTACCTGAGGATATTTCCTTTTTCACCATAGTCCTCAATGCCCTCCCGAATATCGCACTGCAGATTCCACTAAAACAGTGTTACCAAACTGCTGAATAGAAGAGTGGTGTAACTCTATGAGATTAAATTATACCTCACAAAACAGTTTCTCTGAAACCTTCTCTCCAGTTTTTATATGAGGCTATTTCCTTTCTCCCAATAGCACTCAAAGCACTCCCAATATCCCATTGCAGATTCCATGACAACAGTGTTAGGAAACTGTTCCATGAAAGGAAAGGTGTAACTCAGAGATGAATTCACACAGCACAAAGCAGTTTCTCAGAAAGCTCCCTTCTAGCTTTATCTGATTATATTGCCTTAGTCACCATAGGCTTCAAAGTGATCCAAAATAACCCCTTCTCAGATCCCACAAAAACAGTGCTGGCAATTTGCTCCATGAAAGAGTAGTGTAACTCTGTGACATGAATTTGCACATCACAAAGCAGTTTCTCAGAAAGCTTCTTTCTAGTTTTTATCTGACGCTATTTCCTTTTTCACCATGGGCTTCAATGTAATCCAAGGTATCTCTTCTCAGATTCCACAGAAGCAGTGCTAACAAACTCCTCCAGTAAAAGAATGGTGTAGCTCTGTGAGATGAATTGACACATCAGGAAGCCATATCTCAGAAAGCTTTGTGACATATTTCTAGTTTTTATCTGAGGATATTTGAAGATATCCTCAGAAACATATTGCAAGTTTTTATCTGAGGATATTTGCTTTGTCACCATTTGCTTCAAAGTTATCAAAAATATCCTTTCTCAGATTCCACAAGAAGTGCTAGCACACAGCTCCATGAAAGAGTGGTGTAACTCTGTGAGATGAATTCACACAGCACAAAGCAGTTTCTCTGAAGGCTTCTCTCCAGTTTTTATATGAGGATATTTCCTTTTTCACCATACTCCTCAATGCCCTCCCGAATATCCCACTGTAGATTCTGTGACAACAGTGTTAGCAAACTGCTGAATAAAGGAGTCGTGTAACTCTGTGAGATGAATTTACAACTCACAAAACAGTTTCTCTGAAGTCTTCTCTCCAGTTTTTATCTGAGGATATTTCCTTTCTCACCGTAGTGCTCAATGTGCTCGCAATATCCCATTGCAGATTAAACAAAAACAGTGTTAGTAAACTGTTCCATGAAATATTGGTTTGACTTTGTGAATGGAGCAATGTTGGAACATGCTCAAGAAGATATTGTATCCGAATTGAAGTTTATTTTCAGTTACACTGAATCGTCTCTTCCCAAAGTGCTGGTGGGAAACATAAAGTTAGAGATAAACAGCTCTAGTATTCTCACACTTACTCTCCCGTAATGGTCTATGAGCCAGGCTAGTTTCCATATTCTGTAAAATACCCTGTGATGCATAAAGGGTTCCCAAGGAGAAGAATTGTTTGACAGGGTGATCAAGGTTTATGAAAAATGGCAATGTCTCCGAATATTCAATACCAGTAGAACATAATTAACTCTAGCATTGATGTCTTTTTTAATTAAAATATGTAATTCAAGACAAAATCTGTTGAAACTTTAAATGATTTTGAGCCTTAAAAGAATGAGATTATGGGACCTGAGTCACTAACAGATAGCTGTAACCTAGGAAGTTGTAGTATTTGTTGCCCTGATTATAAATTGGCCTTTATCCATTACCTACATTGTATTTGAGAATATTGTAAAAGACTAACGAGTGCCAGAGAAGACCCTTTCCCTCTTTACTTTTGATCTTCGTTATTGGTTAACTTCCTTCTTCCTCATGTTACACAAAGACCTCATGACTATTACATTGTCAAAGATAAAATACTAAAAATATTCATTTAAATTGGAAAAAGAAAACAAGCTGTAACTAATCAATTTGCTGTAACTCATAAATCAACTTTGTATGGGGAAATTTTTAATTCTGCTAAATTTCTTTGTTTTCTGCCTACGTAAGTAAAACCTTAACTTTTCAACTTTGGAGCATTGACCTCATTTCTTTGGATTCTATGTTTCCCAGATGGCCATCTTTAGCTTTGCATTTGAATAAACACTTACACCGGATTCTCATCCTATCTATTATTTCAGGTTGACATTTCTGTTGTCACCATTTTCTCAGTTATATTTATCTTTTGTGTCTTTTTTCTTCAGTATGTCAACACCCTTCTGGTCCCATCTTGTTTGACTTCATGAAAGAAAACTACTGTCCAGAGAAGGGATCTCAGGACAATGACTCCACTCAACCATGTTTAAGTGTGGTGGTCCAGTTTGATTATGAACCATTTCAGGGCCAGCATTATGGTGCACTCCCATCTACACTGCGGGAACTATCATGCTTATATTAAAATTTTCTGCCTCTCATCAATATATTCAACCAGAAAGTTGCACTATACATGTCACAGATCCTTTCATATCACTGAGAGAAGAAAAAACTTTTTCTTTATTTTGCATGTTTGTATATTGTACAGCTATTGATGGTCTGGATGCTGGTCTGTGCTTACCACTCAGTACTGTGGGCCACAGCAATGAAGATTGTGCTGATTTCAGCTAATCTTTAACACTATACTACTTGCACCTGCACTCAATTTCTGCAGTCTCCCTCTTCTCATTACCAACACCAACACCAGGCTATGCGTTCTACCTCCCATTTTACTTGATCTCCACTTGGGACCCACGATGAAGCCTCTTACATACAAATAAAATATTTCCTACTTAAACATCCTGCAAGAGTTAAGAATTTGTAGTCAAAATGATTTATCTGAGTGATCTTCCTTCACTTGCTACATGAAGATGATGCTAAAGATGGGTATATTTTATGCACACAAATACCTGCTTTCCTTAGACCTCAGTTTTTTATTTGTAAGACAAAGGGAATAGATCAAGTTTCAATGTATTTCCACATTTAAAACTCTATATTCCCATAAAATTTTAGGTACATGAAGCAGAAGCTGCAAAAGTCAAATTATAACCCATGCACACAGACCTAAAGAAAATACACAAAATACTATAGGATTCAGGAATTGTGCTTAGCCAGTGTTAACATCAAGAACTGTCCAGATTCACAGATATTGAATAGGTGATGTTGCTTTTCTTGTCTACTCGGCTATATCCAACCCCATTTCCTAAAATTGTAATCTGTGTACTTTTGAGTATTTTGTATATTGTCATCCAAACTACACAGTGGTTCTAAATTATAGAACATGAGGGAGATTTCTGATTTTGAAGCATGAGTACACTGATAAGGCACAAATTATGGGACTAAATATTGGAGAACTACAGGATTAATAAATTATAATGAGATTATTTTGAGGTTGATATCAAGTCTGGCCCTGTGCTTATCATAGCATGAGCCTAATTATTTTTCTAAGTTTTATAAAGTCTTAAAAGTTTTATACATTTTATCTGAAGGGAAATTGCAGATAGAATTTGGAATTAGAATTAGACATGCGACACATACAAAAAGTCAAATCTGTGATGACTTTGCTTCAAGTGAGAAAACATGTCTCTGTAATACCCACACTGTAGTCTCTCACATCCCTAAATTCACAAAGACTTACTTTATTAGAGAATGAATGTAAAAGAAAAGTGTATTAGTCAGGGTTCTCTAGAGGGACTGAACTAGTAGGAAATATATATGTGTGTGTACACACACACAACACACACACACAAAGGGGAGTTTATTAAGTATTAACTCACATGATCACAAAGTCCCACAATAGGCCATCTGCAAGCTGAAGAGCAACGAGAGCCACTCCAAATCCCAAAACTGAGGAACTTGGAGTCTGATGTTTGAGGACAAGAAGCATCCAACACTGGAGAAGGATGTAGGTTGGGAGGCTAGGCCCGTCTAGTCTTTTCACATTTTTCTTCCTGCTTTATATTCTAGCTGCATTGGCAGCTGATTAGATGTTTCCCACCCAGATTGAAGGTGGGTCTGCCTTTCCCAGCCCACTGACTCAAATGTTAATCTCTTTTGACAACACCCTCACAGACACAACCAGGATCAACACTTTGTATCCTTCAATCAAATCAAGTTGACACTCAGTATTAACCATCACAAAAAGAGACAGAGCAGGAATGTGAAAGAAGAAGAAGAGCAAAAATGGTAGTAACAGCAAGACTGAGAGAGCATTGAAATAAACATGGGAGTCAAAGATTTTGGAGAAGACAAAATTTTGGATTCTGTAAAGAATAGAAAAATATGTAACAGACACTACTGCTGGATTACAGCTTATTTTGTTCATCTATAAAATGAGATTTATTTGATCAGTGTCCTTCAGGATCTAAATTTACCTAGAGAGAAGACATATGGAAAAAATGGAGCTATCTATCACCCTTGTTTACAAGCAGTTTTACTCCAAAGCCACCTCAACCTTCAGCATAGTTAACATCTCCATTAATTAGCCTTTTTCCAGGTACCTGGAGAGAAGTGGGGGAAACAGGCAGCAAAGTTTAAGTTTGCATTATCTGTCAACACTAAAGCACTTCCAGTCAAAATGAAAAAATCTGACAAGCATGACCAACAGTTACAGAAGATTAAAAAGGAAGCTCAGATTATCATAATTTGGGTGGTATATAGATATACTTATCCCAACTTTATTGCATAATTATTCTTTCTGTACAAATATTTTCACAACTTGCTCTCGGATCTGCTTGGTCCTGACTCCATAAATGACAGGGTTAAGGGCAGGTGGGACAATCACATACAGGTTAGCCAAAAGAATATGGGTATAGCGGGGAATGTTTTGGCCAAAATGATGTGTCATAAAAGAAAAAAATGCTGGTATGTAAAAGCACAGCATAACACAGATATGAGAACCACAGGTATGGCAGGCCTTTAGTCGGGCATCTTGAGAGGGAAGGCGAAAAACAGCTCGAAGGATAAACACATAGGAAGAAGAAATTAGGATCACATCCACAATAATATAGGAAATCACCATGAGCCCATAGATTATGTTGATCTTGATAGGTCCACAGGCCAACCGGGCCAGACCTATGTGCTCACAGTATGTGTGAGGTATGATGTTATGCCCACAGAAAGGCAGACGCAGAATGAGAAACACAAATGGGGTTACAAGAACTAAATTTCTTCCAACAACCACAGAAGCTAGAATACTGATGGTTTTATTAGTGAGGATCATGGTGTACTGGAGAGGGTTGCAAATGACAACAAAGCGGTTGTAAGCCATGACCACCAACAGAACAGTCTCCATGCCTGTAAACATGTGAATAGAGAACATCCGAAGAAGGCAGCTCCCAAAGCTGATCTCTTGGAGGTTGAACCAGAAGATTCCTAGCATTTTGGGAATAGTGGATGTGGACAGACCCAGATCAATCACAGACAACATGGCCAGGAAGTAGAACATGGGCTGATGTAGACTGTGTTCGGTTTTGATCACAAAGAGAATGGTCATATTCCCCACAATGGCAATCAGGTACACAATACAGAATGGGAAAGCAATCCACATATGTAAAGTTTCCAGTCCTGGTATTCCTAGCAGGAGAAAGAAGCGGGGATAGAAGTGTGTGTCATTGATAGAAGGCATTCTCCCAGCAAGTGTCACTGAATTCCTAAGAAAGAAGGATCTCAATTTCTTTAAGGTCCTCCCTTGTCAAGCTCCTGAAGCTACAGAAAAACTCTTATCAGTGTGGTAGAGGTAATGGTATAGGTGGTTAATTTACAAACACTTGAGATTCACTTCTTTCCAGAGGGTAATGGAGGAAGCCTCTCAACACAGATTATTGTTCTGAGATCCATCATAGGCAATATTGCTCATGGCTTTATGTTTTGTAATCTTTGAGATATTTGAAAGAACTGGAAAAACTTCATAATGCAATGCATATTTATATTAAGGCATTACCTTCCATTACTTCCCTAAGTAACCCTTCTTTACTTTTTGGGAAATCACCATCCCATGCGTTCTTCAAAGTGTGGTCTTGAGATCTTTGGAGTTTTCTAAGTACCTTTCCAGAAGCTCAAAAGCTCAAAACTATATTTATGATAGAAAATTTTTAGCCATTCTCACTCTTATTCTCTCATAAGTACATAGTGAAATTTTCCAGAGGTTTTATGAGATGTTACCATAATAGATTAAATGAAATTGTAAATGATTTATGAGATTTCAGCTCTGTTATCTTAACTTAGACAATAAAAATATTTGCAAAGGAAAATGATGCCATTCTTACAACTAATTCTTTGAAAAATAGTGATTTTAACAAAAAGTATCAAATATGTTTTTGTATAATAGTTTGTTAATATTATTTTAATATTAAACATTTAAATTTTACTCTAATGTCTAATAATATAAATATTATGGATACAATTCAGAGAAACTAAAACTCTTTGAGTATCTTAATAATTTCTAGAAGTGACAGATTCTTAGTACAAAGGAGAAGTACTACTGTCTGCCACTTTCTGTGTTTTGTTATAATATAAGCGTAAGGATCTTATACAGTGACATCACATTAAGTGTAGTTAATCAGTCTCTGTTAGAACTTTCCTGGTTATAACTCAGCTAAACTGATCAGTGCGTTTCTCTTATGGATTAATTGCTAGTTTTGATGTTTCTAAATCTTCATGAACAATCTGGTTTCTCCAAGATCCTGTCATTCTGATTCCCTGATATCCTTCCAATAAAATGCCTTGCATGTATCTGTCAAATTATGTTTATCTTCCTTACAATCTATAACATCGATGAGTAATATTAAAAAAAAAAAATCCCATGTCCCAAAATTGTGTCTCACTTCAGGTGTAAACAGATAAATATTTAGCATATTTTAATATTGAAATTAAAATGTTTTTAAGGACTTTTCATTGCTTCCTTGACAATAACAAGGAAAATTTCCTTATTCTATCTTTGTGTCCCTAAAGACACTGTACAACTCTGTAACAACTAATGTAACCTGGATTTTATATTTCTGCATGTACTGGCCTTATTTCTATGAAGAAAATAGCTGCAACTAAGAGTTGAGAACCAGGGGTAATCATTGTAATATGCTCAAAACTGCCACATGAATGTTGGTTCCCAGTTGTTCAGTATTCAACTGAATCAGAGTTGGGGTTTGTAATAAGTGTGCTTTTGTTTGTGTGTGAGTGTGTGTGACAGAGAGAGAGAAAGAGAGAGAGAAGTTTGGAGAGATAGGAGTAGAGAGAGAAATCATGTTTTATTATGTATGTGGCTGCATACACCAGTTGTCCTATAACTTTGCCAGGTAGCTATTTTACAGCAGAGGCACACAGGCAAAGGGGTTAATAATTCCCCATTCTATATGAGAAGAACAAGAGCATCTCTTGGTCCCTGAGGAGCTGAGAGAAAACTGAAAAAAGAACATAATGTTTGCCAGTATTGAGGAAAAGATGCCAGGCTGAAAAACCAGAGGGCTGTGGTTTTTGTGATTTCACCTGGAAGAGTCTGAGGAAATAGCTAGGATATTGTGTTGTGAGATTTACAATCCAGAGTCAGCCCAATCTTAAGGGTGGTTGTGTCTCAACATGATACTTTGCCAACTGAGAAAAACATTCCCAGGGAGGTGGCAAAGGGGACACTTCTCTGACAGTACAATTCAAAGCTGCCACCACATCCACCCTCTCACAGTTTTACCTGAATTCTTGCCTTCTTTCTGTCATAACTTTATGCCACAGTAGCAGACAATGTATGGCCAATAACCTCAAGATCATTTTTTGAGGGCAAATTATTAAGTTTATTCTTCTCTAGATATGCACATTGACGAAGATCCCCACTGGAGTCCATCTGAAAAGACAAATTCATAATAATTAGCAATTTCTCTCTTATTGTGCTCACCAAAGTTCACATTTTGAACTTGAGATTATTTTTTTACTTTGTTGGATTTTTTTTTTTCTGACTGTAGTAGAATATTATAGAGGTCTTCTGTGGACCTTAAAACTATTCAGACATGGCTTGAAAACCTGCTTAACCATTTACTTGTTTGAGATCCTTGGACAGATTCTTTAACCAGATAGATTAATTTTTTTCTCCTGTAAAAATGACATGATAAATTATAACTAATGTGGTTTATTTTAATGATAAATAAGACCAATGTTTGTATAGGTGCTAGTGCATAGTGTATCCTCAACAAATTATACTTACTTATTTTATCAACGCTCCCAAATATTTTCTTTATTTAATGCAAGATAGCTAAACTAATTCACCTGTTAGCAGAAATAAGTTATTTCATTGTAATAAGTCCAAATTATGTCACAGTTGGACATAAGATTAGATAAAGGATGGATGGATCAGAAGGGGCCAAAGTAAAGAAATGGCATGGAGTCAGACATTAATATTTATCTCTAGATTTTTATGGATACAAATATTACCCAATACTACCATTTAGAAAGGAAACAATTTTCTCCCCTTATTCTTACAGCTTTCCCAAGCTTGGTGAGACCAAAGCAGTTGATGAATGGACAAAGTGGATAAAGACCTTCATTCAGGCTCTTCCATAACTGTGCCATTGACGGTTCAGTCCAACTGATCTATCTGATCTAGGAGGGGTACTGTGCTTACAATAAAAATGGCTTGGGTATGGTTCCATAAAGTAGGAGGGATACAGGGAACCAAGTTAAAATTGGCAATATTAAATTCACTCAGACAATGAGGGAAATAGAGAATAAAACTGTACAGACCAAATATGTTAATACCTATGTAATTTTATTTGAATATTGACATAAGTGATACCCCCCACCACCTTAAATACACACATACAAATGAAGTCTGCAATAACATCTTTTTGTCTTATTGACAACAAGTATTGCCATGCTACTATATGACTGGATTTGTGGTGTTTTGTCTGTGAACAGTGTACTCTGTGAGAGTGTGTGTGTATGTGTGTGTTTGTAAGAGAAGGGAGTGGAGAGTGAGGGGAGAGAGAGAGAGAGAGAGAAACAGAGACAGAAATTCTGTGCATTACTAATTGGTACACCATTGCCCTCACTTATGGATCTCTGTTCCAATCCCATGTGCTCTGTTGTGTTCCTCTGTGAAGAGAATAGTGCAATGGTGCTTGGGATAATTCCTCAGAAAAGTGGAAAAATCTGGCTTCTTCTATCGTCATTTGCTCTCCTCTCCTCTGTATCTTCTCACTTCTCCTGCACAAGCGTTCTTACCTCTCTAATATTTCTTCTCCCAGACCTCACTTGGAGCAGAATTGCAGCATGAGTCCAGGTTCTTGAATATGGCAATTAGGTTCCCCTTCAAGCCTCTGAACAAGCCTGCCTGGTAACGTGGAGAAAACTTTATACTGAGTGAGAGCATCCCTATGACCAGGCATGTCCCAGAATCCCTGAGCCTAGTCTTCAGAATCCTGTGAGCGGAAACATGGACTCGAGGGTCATTAAGTCTTAGTAAGTCTTTATTCCTCTTTACTGCATCTGCAGAGAAACATCTTAACTCCTTAGCTCAGGGGAGCAGATGTGTTATGAAAGGATGGGAAGGAAAATATCCTGAACATAGAGGAACCTGTTTTGGGGCTGATGTTAATTCTGCTTCCCTCAGGAGCCATGAAAGCATTGATTTTATACCATTAAGTCTTCACATGTGACCATGAAACTGTTCTCAGCAACTTTTCTGTTTTAATATGTTTGTGTAAATCCTGATGTAGTTTCACAACTGTTACAATTGAGGCTTCAAAAGATGAAGGAGAAGACATCTCAAATAGACAAATTAGACTCTGTGGTACAACTCTGTTTATTGGCAGTGTGCATGCCTATAGATAATGGCAGCAACTTTCTTCCTACCCACCAAGATTCTCCTTCTCAGTCTATAACTAATGGTGAACAGATACAGTCTGTGAAGAGAGACTTGCATGTGTTTCAGCTCTTTTGGCAGAGGGTGAAGAAAATTCTATGTTTTCCTTATAAAACGTATTATATTTTCCCTTCTAGCCAGAGCAGTAGTGTTTCCTGAGAGGATCCCTTCCTTAATGATGATAAAGTCGACCTGATAGTACTACTAGGACGTGCTACAGAGCCTGGTTTTCCTGACTATAGTTAGAAATAGACTGAGGGGACTCATACAGTATTTGTCCTTTTGCAACTGGCATATTTTGCTTAGCATAATTCCCTAATGGCTCACCTGTGTTGTGGCATGTGACACAATATTCTTTTTAAAAAAAAAAAAAGATTTAATAATACTCCATTTTGTATATACCGTTTTTCCTTTTCCGTTCATTGTCAATAGACATTTGGATTGTTTCCACTCTACCCCTTGTCCATTATAAATGATGCTTTCATGAACATGGGTGAAAATTCATCTTTAAGATCCTGCTTTGAATTCTGTTTGGATATATATCCAGAAGTAGGGTTACTGAATCATATTCTAATTGTATTTTTAATTTTAGTAGTATCTCCTTACTGCTTGCTCTCTGTACTACCTGCACCATTTTGCATTCCCATCACCAGTGCACAAGGGCTCTCCACATACTCAACACTTACATCCTTCTTTTTTGATAGTGGCCATTCTAGTGAGTATGAGTTGATGTCTCATTGTTTTGATTTGCATTTTCCTGATGATTAGTGAAGATGAGCATCTTTTTAAGTATTTATTGGCTATTCATATATCTTCTTTGGAGAATTTTCTATTAAAGTCATTTTCTCATTTTTATAGTAGGTTTTATGAAGTATTTAAAGTAGTCAAATTGTAGAAAGGAAACAGCAGAAATGTGGTTAGCAAGGGCTGGAGAGAAGAGAAAGAGGAAATTATTAGTGTTTAGTGGGTACAGAGTCTTGGTGTTATACGATAAAAAAAATTCTAGAGTTCGGTTGCACAATAATATAAATATACTTAACACTATTGAACTATACACTTAAAAATGGCTAAGATTGTTAGTTTATTATGTGATTTTTACCACAATAAAAAATGCAAGCAAAAAAACGTGAAGAAAAAATAAAAACTTTTATAAACACACACACACAAAAAGAAATTGACTGAGGGAAAAATGAGTACAAAGACAATTAGTTGGTACTTTTTGCCTTCTAAGTTCAGACTATTTTGAGTTGTTAGCACAGAAATAGTAATGCTGTCTATGGTCCAAGAGAGATTCTGGTTTGATCTGCCATGTTCTTGCATTCATTACTTCTCTTTTGATTAATGAGAAAGTAACTCCCTAGGTTCCTGTTTCTCCCTCATTGTGTCCATCTTCGTTATTGTATCCATATTTATCTTCCCAAGTCAAGTCTGACTCTATCCAATTTCTGCTTAAAATTTCTTCCCATGACCCATACATTCTCCATTGTATACTGCAGACTTTATGTAATAAAGAGCAAACACCATTGTTACCAAATTCCTTCACTCAATATCCAATCAACCTTTTATACTTTCATTGTACTACATGACTCCCAAACACACATCCTGTCTTTGATAATCAAAAGTTCTCCATATAAAATAACTACCTCTCATTTCTACTTTGCTTCAGCACTTTCTCAAGTGTCCTATACTTCTTAATGATCTTTCATATGAATCAATCTGATAGAATCTTTGTCTTTTGTATTCTCAATATCAGTGTGTGCCACAATTATAACAGGCAAATTTTCTTTTGTGTTGTTTTTGTGTTTTCTCTCTTCCATTATTTTACGGATTGATATTAGCATGATGTTTAAGTCAACTTTATCCTTCAGTTCACCTAGTATAGTGCTTTGACTATAAGAGGTGCTCTGGCATTATTGAATTACATTATTTTTAAAACATGAAAATTCTATTTCTGTTAGGGTCATAATGTCAATAATCATATATCTCCTAATCGGTCACTGTATCTGCCCCCTCCTATTCCCAAGATTATTTCACTGTGACTTCTGGAATCAATTTTTTTATTAGCAGTGATATTATTTTTGGCCTTAAACCACTTCTGATGTTTGGTTTCTCTTCCTTTTGAAACAGAATCCCAGTTGTTCCCTAAGGACTTTACTTCTCCTGAAAAGTGTTGAGGGATTGTATGTATTTTCCCATAATTTTCACCATTTCCTCATGCCAAATAGTCTAAAGACCTAGAGACTTTTTGTCTTGGACTTTTGACAATTTGACATTATAATGCCTCAGGGAAGATCTTCTTGAGTTGAATTTACTTGGGGGATTTTGAGCTTTTGGATCTGGGTATCTGTATCTCTCTTCACATTTCGAAAGTTTTCAGCTATTATTTTATTAAGTAGGTTTCCTCTGCCCTTTTCTTTCTCTTCTCCTTCTAGAATCCTCATAATATAAATATTTGTTTACTTAATGGTGTCCCATTAAGGGTCCCATTATTTCTGTACTTTTTTTAAAATCCTTCTTTTGTTTTTCTCTGACTTAGTTCAAACAACCTGTCAACAGATTCTTTCTTCTGCTTGACCAAGTCTGCTATTGAATCTCTCTATTGTAATTTGAAAACTTATTCACTGAATTCTTCAGCTACAGGATTTCTATTTGATTTTTATGATTTTTATCTTCTGTTGAATTTCTCATTTGTTTCATGAATTATTTTCCTGATTCTACTGAATTGTCTATGCTGTATTTTCTTGTATTTTTCTGAGTCTTCTCAGCATCGTTATTTTTATTTTTATTTTTTGGCAATTTGTTATTTTATTATTTGGCAATTTGTTGATTTTCTTTTTACTGGAGTCCATTGCTACAGTGTTTTGTTCCTTTGGTGGTATCATATTTCTTTGCCTTTTCATGTTTCTTGTGTCTCTGTATTGATGCCTGTGTATCTGGTGGAACACTTATCTCCAAACTTTCCAAAGTGGTTTTCGTAGAGGACAACTATCACCTGCAGTTGGATTTTAGTGTGCCAGTTGGGAAGAGTGTGGTGACTCTGTTTCCAGATAGGTGTAGTATAGTCTCTGTGCAGCTTCCTGAGCTGAGTTTAATATGTCTGCAATAATTGCAGGTGCCTCAGTGGCTTAGACTGTAGAAGTTTGTAGTTGCACAGCAGTAGTGATGACATAGTTTGTTTACGTCCTTAGTGTCAAGGGCTTTTGGGGTCTTCCTATTTTTAATTTTTCCCACAATGAGGGGACTCAGCTGACGGTATCCCTCCAATTTGACATAACCTGTAAGCTGCTGCAGTAGCGCTGGGCTCGAATTGCAGTGGCTTGGAGTGGCTGTGGAGTCAGGGTTCAAGGCTCTGGGTCTCACAAACTAGCACTCTCCTTCAGTTACTTTCATTAAAATGTAGTTGTTTATTCATTGTTCTGGCTATCTGTGTGAGGCAACTAAGAGCTGGAACATTTTGGTAGTCCATCTTGCTCACGTTGTCAAGATTAACCCCTTGAGAGGATATTAACTATCACATTGTAGGGCAGTGACATAGAGGCAATTAGTTTTCGGTATATAATTGATTTACATTTGCTATTCATTTGATCTTGCTTCATTTATTAAAAAGCCTATGAATTTTCCAGTGTTTTGTGGTGCTGTTTGTGCTATAAAATAAATTACAGAATATAGTAATATAAATCCTAAAATTTTGTTCTTCAGCATTGTCAAGCCAATTTCTTTTAAAATATACAGGCCGGATGTGGTGACTCATGCTTGTCATCCCAGCACTTTGGGAGGCCGAGGAGGGCGGATCATGAGGTCAGGAGATTGAGACCATCCTGTCTAACATGGTGAAACCCCATCTTTACTAAAAATACGAAAAATTAGCTGGGCAAGGTGGCGGGCACCTGTAGTCCCAGCTACTGAGGAGGCTGAGGCAGGAGAAGGGCATGAACCCAGGAAGTGGAGCTTGCAGTGAACTGAGATGGCACCACTGCATTCCAGCCTGGGCACCAGAGTGAGACTCTGTCTCAAAAAAAAAAAAAAAAAAAAATATATATATATATATATATATACACACACACACACATATATATATACACACACACACTGTGAAAACAAAAACAAGAGGACAAATAAGCAAACAAGTTCATTGAAATATTTATTGCATTGAATATATAGTTCAATTATAGAGAATGTTTTTAAAAGGTTACTGACTATTCCAAATCATAAACTAGGTATATCTTTTCATGTATTTATGTATTTAAAAAGTTCCTTTGCAGGATTATTATGCTTTTATTTAGAAGTTTTGCATATCAGTTTGTTAGAGTTAGGTCAAACCAAAGCATCTGATGTTTTGTGATGCCATTTAAAAATATACAATTTTCAAGATTTTAATTTATCAATTTTTTGTTAGTAGTATAGAAAAATGTAATTAATTTTTAAATTATTATTATTTTTTATAGAAACAGAGTCTCCCTAAGTTGCCTAGGCTGGTCTCAAAATCCTGGGCTTAAGTAACCCTCCTGTCTCGGCCTCCCGAAGTGTTGGGATTACAGGCATGAGCAACCATGCCTGACCAAATTTTTTTATATTGGCTTTGTATCAAGTATCCTTTATAAATTTATTTGTTAATTCTAATAGTTTTTCCATGAATATTTTAAATTTTATGTAAACCTAATCATGTCCTCTGTGAATGATGACAGTTTTATTTTTTACTTTCTAAAAATTTTTGTATTTTTATTTATTTTTCTTGTATTATACACTAAAAAGAGCTTCTAGTTATATGGGGACAAGACTGAATCTTTGTCATGTTTCTGGTCTCAGGTAAATACATATTGCCACAGTATGCATACTCCTTCATTCTGTTGGTCTGCACATTAAGGGAGACCCTTTCATGCTTAGCTTAAGAGATTTTAAAAAAATAATAGAAATGGTTTAAAAACATTTAATTCAGGAAATATTTTCTCCCATTGTATAGGTTGTCTTTTTACTCTCCTTATAGTGTTATTTAATTCACAAAAGTTTTTAATCTTAATACTTCATTCATTAATTTATAATTCATTGCTCTGTTTTTGTTGCCCTATATAAGAAATCAAGTCTGAAGTCATGACTTACCCTATGTTTTATTCTAAGAGTTTCATTGTTTTAGTTATATTTAAGTTTTTGATTCATTTAAATTTAATTTTTGTATATATATAGTGTATATATATATAGTGTTAAGTTTACTTTTTTTTTTTTGAGACAGATCCTTGCTCTGTTGCCAGACTGGAGTGCAGCGGCATGATCTCAGCTCACTGCAACCTCCACCTCCTGGATTCAAGTGATTTCCCTTCCTCAGCCTCCCAAGTAGCTGGTATTACAGGCACGTGCCACCACACCTGGCTAATTTTTTGTATTTTAGTAGAGACAAAGTTTCACCATGTTGGCCAAGATGGTCTCAATCTCCTGACCTCGTGATCTCCCCACTTCGGCCTCACAAAGTGCTGGGATTACAAGTGTGAGCACCTGCACACATAAAACTTCCCTCTTTTATCATGTGCATATCCTGTTGTCGTGGCACAAAATTTAAAAGTTTTATTAAATTTTTAGTTGACAAATAATAATGATATATATTATGGGGTGAATTGTGATGTTTTGATATATATGTACATTATAGAATTATCAAATCATGATAATTAGCATATCTGTCACCCAAATGTTTCTTGATTCTTTGTGGTGACAACATTGAAAATCCTCTCTTTTAGCTATTTTGAAATACACAATAAATTTCAACTCTTATTTCAGATACAGGGGATACTTGTGCAGGTTTGTTACATGGGACTGTTGCAGGATGTTAAGGTTTGGGGTGTGAATTCCATCACTCAGATAGTGAACATAGTACCCAAAAGGCAGTTTTTCAACCTACTTTCTCCCTCCAGCCTCTAATAGTCCACAGTGTCTATTGTTCCCATATTTATGTCCATGTGTTGTTTAGCTTCCATTTATAACTGAGAACATGCAATATTTGATTTTCTTTTCCTGTGTTAATTTGCTTAGAATTATGACGTTTGGCTCCATCTCTATTGCTGCAAAGAATATGATTTCATTCTTTTCATGGCTGCATAGTATTCAATGGTGTATATATGTACCACTTTTTAAAATCCAATCTACCATTGATGGACACCTGGATTAATTCTACTCTTTCATGGAGCAGATTGCCAGCACAGTTTTTGTGGAATCTGAGAAGGGATATTTTGGATGCCTTGGAGCCTATGGTGACAAAGGAAATATCCTCAGATAAAAACTAGAAACAAGCTTTCTGAGAAACTGTTTTGTGACATATGAATTCTTCTCACAGAGTCACACCACTCTTTCACTGAGCAGTTTGCTAACACTGATTTTGCAGAATCTGCAGTGGGATATTCTGGAGCACATTGAGGAGTATGGTGAAAATGGAAATATCATCTGATGAAAAGTAGAAAGAAGCTTTCTCAGAAACTGCTTTGTGAGTGTGAATTCATCTCACAGAGTTACATCACTCTTTCATGGAGCAGTTTGCTAGCACTGTTTTTTGTGGAATCTGAGAAGAGGTATTTTGGATCACATTGAAGCCTATGGTGACAAAGGCAATATAATCAGATAAAGCTAGAAAGAAGCTTTCTGAGAAACTGCTTTATACTGTATGAATTCATCCCTCAGAGTTACACCTTTCTTTTCATGGAGCAGTTTCCTAACACTGTTGTCATGGAATCTGCAATAGAATATTGCGAGCGCGTTGAGTGCTATGGTGAAAAAGGAAATATACTCAGATAAAAACTGGAGAGAAGTCTTCAGAGAAACTGTTTTGTGAGGCATAAATTAATCTCACAGGGTTACACCACTCTTCTATTGAGCAGTTTGCTAACACTGTTTTCGTGGAATCTGCAGTGGGATATTTGGGAAGGCATTGAGGACTATGTTGAAAAAGGAAACATCCTCGGATACAAACTAGAAACAAGCTTTCTGAGAAACTGCTTTGTGCTGTATGAATTCATCTCACAGAGTTACATGGCTCTTTCATGGAGCAGTTTGCTAGCACTGTTCTTGTGGAATATGTGAAGGGATGTTTTGGATCGCTTTGAAGCCTATGGTGACAAAGGAAATAACCTCAGATGAAAACTAGAAAGAAACTTTCTGAGAGACAGCTTTGTGAAGTGTGAATTTATCTCACAGAGTTACACAGTGGTTTTCATTGAGAAGTTTGCTAACATGTGTTTGCGGAATCTGCGATGAAATATACGGGAGCACATTGAGGCCTGTGTTTAAGTAGGAAATATCCTCAGATTAAAAACAGGAAAGAAGCTTTCTGAGAAACTGCTTTGTGATGTGTGAATTCATCTCACAAAGTGAAACCATATTTCATGGAACAGTTTACTAACACTGTTTTCGTTTAATCTGCAATGGGATATTGCAAGTGCATTGAGTACTATGGTGAAAAAGGAAATATCATCGGATAAAAAATGGAGAGAAGACTTCGGAGAAACTGCTGTGTGATGTGTAAATTCATCTCAGAGAGTTACACCTCTCTTTCATTGAGCAGTCTGCTAACACTATTTTAGTGGAATCTGCAATGGGATATTTGGCAGGGCATTGAGGCCAATGGTGAAAAGGGAAATGTCCTCAGATAAAAATTTGAAAGAAGCTTTCTGAGAAACTGCTTTGTGCTGTGTGAATTCATCTCACAAAATTACATCAATCTTTCATGGAGCCGTTTGCTAGCACAGTTTTTGTGGAATCTGAGAAGGGACATTTCTCATCGCTTTGAATCCAATTTTGACAAAGGAAATATCCTCAGATTAAAAACTGGAAACAAGCTTTCTGAGAAACTGCTTTGTGATGTAGGATTTCATCACACAGAGTTACATCACTCTTTCATGGAGCTGTGTGCTAGCACTTCTTTTGGAATCTGAGAAAGGATATTTTTTATTGTTTTGAGGGCCATGATGACAAAGGAAATATCCTCAGATAAAAACTAGAAAAGAGCTTTCTGAGATACGGCTTTGTGATGTGTGAATTCATCCCACAGAGCTACACCATTCTTTTACTGGAGGAGTTTGTTAGCACTGCTTCTGTGGAATCTGAGAAGGGATACTTTGGATTGCATTGAAGCCCATGGTGAAAAAGGAAATAGCGTCAGATAAAAACTAGAAAGAAGCTTTCTGAAAAACTGCTTTGTGATGTGCAAATTCATGTCAAAGAGTTACACTACTCTTTCATGGAGCAAATTGCCAGCACTGTTTTTGTGGAATCTGAGAGGGGATATATTTTGGATGACTTGGAGCCTATGGTGACAAAGGAAATATCCTCAGATAAAAACTAGAAACAGGTTTTCTGAGAAACCGCTTTGTGATATGTGAATTCTTCTCACAGAGTCACACCACTCTTTCACTGAGCAGTTTGCTAACACTGATTTCGCAGAATCTACAGTGGGATATTCTGGAGCGCATTGAGGAGTATGGTGAAAATGGAAATATAATCTGATGAAAAGTAGAAAGAAGCTTTCTCAGAAACTGCTTTGTGAATGTGAATTCATCTCACAGAGTTACATCACTCTTTCATAGAGCAGTTTGCTAGCACTTTTTTTGTGGAATCTGAGAAGGGATATTTTGGATGACTTTGAAGCCTATGGTGACAAAGGCACTATAGTCAGATAAAGCTAGAAGGAAGCTTTCTGAGAAACGACTTTGTGCTGTGTCAATTCATCTCTCAGAGTTACACCTTTCTTTTCATAGAGTGGTTTCCTAACACTGTTGTCATGGAATCTGCAATGGGATATTGTGAGCGCATTGAGTACTATAGTGAAAAAGGAATTAATCTCAGGTAAAAACTGGAGAGAAGCCTTTGGAAAAACTGTTTGTGAGATGTAAATTCATCTCACAGAGTGACACCACTCTTTTATTGAGCAGTTTGCTGTTTTTGCGGAATCTGCAGTGGGATATTTGGGAGGGCATTGGGAGTATGTTGAAAAAGGAAATATCCTCAGATACAAACTAGAAACAAGCTTTCTGAGAAACTGCTTTGTGCTGTGTGAATTCATCTCATGGAGTTACACCACTCTTTCATGGAGCAGTTTGCTAGCACTGTTCTTGTGGAATATGTGAGGGGATATTTTGGATTGCTTTGAAGCCTATAGTGACAAAGGAAATATCCTCAGATAAAAACTAGAAAAAAATTCCAGAACAAAAGTGTGAAATGTCTTTCCATTAGTTTGTGTTATCTGTGATTTATTTCATCAAAGTTTTTTAGTTCTCCTTGTAGAGATCTTTTACCTCCTTGGTTAAATGTATTTCTACATATGTTAGTTTTGTGTGGCTATTTTAAATGGATTTGAGTTCTTGATTTGGTTCTCAGCTTGAAGAATACTGGTATATAGAAATGCTACTGATCTTTGTATGTTGATTTTGTGACACTGACTTTCCTGTAATCAAATCCCATAAGTAGAAAAGATTTCTAATACAACTCAGGAAAACATCATATCATAAAGTATCTTCCCTCCCTTCAGCAGAATCATGACATATCTTGGGAAGCAATTCCACACCATGAAATTGGACAGAATCTGGGAATATACAAACCCCAATACACATACCACTATAATTCCAAAACAGTTCTTTAGGCCTGCATTATAGCCAAGTCACAGGAATATTTTTTCTTTAAGATTAGTAGCACCATATTAGAACTCATTGCATTGAAATGAGCATCAAAGTAACTTAAGCCATGGCACTGCTCTGGATATGGCACTCCCCGAATCTGACAAACCCAATCACTCAATATATTCCATCCATGGCCCAGAGCCTACCACAGAATACACCCTGTAGCAGCAAAGTTTCTAATTAAGTCCTAGTCTCATTTGCACACACCCAAGCACCCCACAGGTCTGTTATGTTGCAGATAGAATAGCACACGGCCAGTTACAACCCAGACTCAACCACAAGGCACACCAGACAGACTCAACTATGACAGTGAACTAGCCTGCTGCCAACTTAAATATATTACTGTCCATCAGTATACCAGGGAAACTATTACAGCATTAATGCAAACTAGACTCTCCCCAGTCTGAGGCAAGTATCTGACCTCAGTATCTTTTAAAAAGATAGAGACAATTACATTGCCACTATCTAGGTGGTATTGTGAAGCGATTGTCCGTTTATATAATGCAAAATGGAGAAGACAGAAAAGAAGATCATAAATCATAAAAGGCTCCACAAAGTATCTGAGAGCATCCAGTGTTTTCTATTCAGGAAAGGAAACATAACATAACATAGTGAGTGAAGGGCCTTTGAAGTTCTAAGAGAGAGCATTGTTTTTCTGGAATTATGCAATAGTTACCTTATGTGTCTAAATTTTAAAATTTTATTGATTATCTCAAATCCAAACACCTACTAACCAATCCTCCAACTTTACTGAGGCTCCTCTCACATAGAATATTCTTAATTTCTCAGATGTACTTTGCAAGAATGTATCATTCCTCTTATCATTTCCTCCTCAATCTCAGTCCAGTGATATTTTACACCCACCCACCCACACACACACACACACACACACACACACACACACTTCATCTTGGCTACTCTTTACATCCTGATTAACAAGTATAATTAGCAATAAGTATATGCTAATTTAATGCCATATGGAAGTTTTTCTTAGAGACTGAAGGGATGAAAAACATGGGAAGTGCAGGATTGCTATATTTTGGAAACTTTCTGCATGGTTTTCTGTGTAAGTGGGGCAAATATTTGAAAGTGAGAGTGTCTTTTTAACTATATTTCATATTCCCTCTTTAGGTCTCTTATGCTGTATTATGGAGTTAAAGAATGGATTTTCTGTTTCTCCAAGAAATAGACACCATACTGTGAAAGACGTTATCGTTTCTCACTGGAAGCAAGAAAACTCATGCAAGAAATGTGTCTGTAGGGGATTGCCACCAATATGCTTCATATAAACAACACGCAGTTTCACCCTTCCACCTTCCTCCTAGTGGGGGTCCCAGGGCTGGAAGGATATGCATGTATGGATTGGCTTCCCCTTCTTTGCAGTGTATCTAATAGCCCTTCTAGGGAATATCACTATCTTGTTTGTGATACAGACTGAACAGAGCCTCCACCAACCCATGTTTTACTTCCTAGCCATGTTGGCCTGCACTGAACTGGGCTTGTCTCAAACAACCATTCCAAGATGCTGGGAATTTTCTGGTTTAATCTTGGAGAGATTGTGTTTGGTGCCTGCATCACACAGATGTATAGCATTCATATATGCACTGGCCTGGAGTCTGTAGTACTGACAGTCATGGCCATAGATCGTTATATTGCCATCTGCAACCCCCTGAGATATAGCATGATCCTTACTAACAAGGTAATAGCCATTCTGGTCATAGTCATCATTGTCAGGACTTTGGTGTTTGTGACTCCATTCGTATTTCTCATCCTGAGATTGCCCTTCTGTAGTGTCCGGATTATCCTTCATACCTATTGTGAACACATGGGCTTGGCAAAGTTAGCTTGTGCCAGTATTAGAGTTAATGTTATATATGAATTGATTGCCTTCTCAGTGGGATACATTGACCTTTCTGTGATTGGATTTTCCTGTGTCCAAATCCTCCGAGCTGTCTTCCATCTCCCATCCTGGCATGCCGGCTTAAGGCACTCAGCACATGTAGCTCTCACGTCTGTGTTATGTTGGTTTTCTACCTGCCAGTCCTCTTTTCCTTCATGATACACTGCTTTGGCCACAACATCCCTCATTACATCCACATTCTTCTGGCCAATATATATGTGGTTTTTCCTCCTGCTCTTAACCCTGTTATCTATGGGGTCAAGACAAAACATATATGAGAGCAGGTGCTTAGGATACTTAATCCTAAAAGCTTTTGGCATTTTGCCCCCAAGTGGATCCTCCACAACAATTCAGTTAGAAGATAATGAAGTCATAACAAAATAAACACTGGAAACTTTTTTTTTTACTACTTCTCTTGCAGCCCCACATGAGCCAATAGCATTATATCCCCTACAACGTCGCGTGATTTCAGTACGGTCCATTGGAAAGTATAGCTCAAAGATTCCAAAACAATCTCTCTGTTTCACCCATTAAAAGTACAAAAAATACCCACATTTAAACCCCACGATACTACAAAATGCTTAAAGAGAGACAAAGGTTTTGTAAAAGTTATTGCCCAGTAATTGTAGATTCTCTGTATTTAATATCCGAAGCTGAAGTTCATGATGATTAAAATGATGTGGTATTTCATCAAAACCAAGCAGGATACAGTGGCAAGAGAAATTAACTGGGAGTCATAAGATCTAGATTTAAATACAGATTATGGCCTTACCTAAAATTTTGACGTGAGAATTTCACTTAGACTCTTTGAGTTCACAGCACTAAATTCATACTGATTTATAACATTTTATGAGCAGGGATACTGAAGCTTAAAGGGAATGTTGTGAAAACCTGTGAAGCTTGTAAAGCATTAAAAGATTTGGAAGCAAATAAAGTGAGTGCTTACCAAACATAATTATAGTGTAACTGTTATTTCTAATGTATGCAGATTTCATTTACTAATCCAGCTCCAGTATACAATCCCTGGTTTGAGGTCAGCTCTCCAGATCCAGGTTATTCCAATGCATGGGGCTCTTCATGTACCTCTCAGTTTTTACCTTCATGAAAGAGACTTTCAGTCAGGAGACTATGAAGCCTGAAGAGTTAACAGGGATCTATCTTGGGCTTAAGGACTCAGAGAAATCCCATCCTTCACAGTCTTTGCTAGAGTGGGTTTTAGGGCAGACTGTAATAGTGTGGCTGCTAAAATAATATGAAGTCATTCTTAATAAGGTATAGAAGATAAATAGGACAATTTATTTATTTGAGTATTCTAGGAGCTGCAAAAATGTGAAGCTGGTTTCTAATTGGAAATGGAGCCCTGACTGAAACTCAAGGTAGAGTGAGTAGGAATGTACAGAGAATAGTGCAAAAGTAATAACAATAAATGGCAGTATAAATTGACAAGTGGAAGTAAACTGAAGTGATACGTCATATAAATATGTAAAGAAAAAGAAATGAAGTAATCATTTTCTAAGTAGATATTTTGAAATTGACAAAGAAATAAAGAAAAACTAAACAGATCATTTAACAAGGAATAAAGATGAGAAAAAATTCATTGTGGATTATCTTCTAAGTAAAATACCACTTTTCAATTATAGTTTATTTAATGTTATTATTTAATATTTTAATTATGAAAATCTCATTTTAGAGTCTGAATATTTACATTTGTATATTTAAAGGCTCTAATATGTTCAATTTTGTTCACTCTACCCAAAATATGTTTAACCACCAGACCACTTAATTTTGGTGTCATACGTTAAGAATTTCTACTATTTAAGAGTTTTCCTGTATCATTTCTGAGACTTTGCTAAATGTTGCTTGCTCCAGAAAGTGAGTAATCTGAATGGAAATGGGTAATAGAAAACCGTAATTTCTAAGGAGCATAGAAGCTAATACAAAAGAGAAAACCCCATTCATCACCAAGTGCATGTTACAGGGACTGTAACATGGGGGAGCCAGGAGCATGTTTGAAAATAGCACTGTGTGCACATAGAATTCCCAAGAAGGAAAGTTGTCTAGGGAGTTTATCAAGCTCTTGAGTTTTTTTAAACTCATTTTGTACAAAGCCATCAATACTGCGAGTCTTTTTTTAAACTCATTTTGTACAAAGCCATCAATACTGCGAGTCTTGGAGCAGTTCGGCTGGGCTATGACAAATGTTATGGAAAGCACTGAATATTGGTCATCTTGGCTGAGTCCACATCTGTGAAACATTGGCATGTTTCAAGCCAATCTAAAAGGATTCAACTTTGCTTATTATTTCAAAATTCCAAGGCTGCTGAAAGGTAGGTCTTTACACACAGTCACTCTATTTGTTAGCTGAATATTTTCATCAGGGGCCACTGACGAAAATGTTGACCTCCACTAACCTAAGCCTGTCCATTGTTACTATCTCCAAGATGCTTAGTATCTTCCAGTTCAACTTCAGAGAAATAGTTTTTGGTGCCTTCCTTGTTTACATACAGATGCTTACGATTTATCTATGCACTAGCGTGGAATTTGGGGTACTAACTATCCTGGCCATAGACCACTATGTTGTATTTCACAGTCCACTGAGATATACCATGATTCTCACGAACAAGGTGGTAGCCATCCTATGAAGTCATGATAATGAGATCTTTAATCTTCATCATCCCTTTTGAGTTTCTCATCTTGTTGTTGTCATTCTGTGCTGCCCATATCATCCCCCACATGAACTGTGAGCACATGAGCATTGCCCATCTTTCCCATGCCAGTATCAGAGCCAATAATTTGTTTGGGATGGTTGCCTTTTTGTGGGATTTATTGATCTTATTGCAATTGGTTCCTTTTATGTAAAGAAACTACACAGTGTTTCACTTACCACCATGGACTGGCCAGTTCGAGGCTCTCAGTACCTGTGGTTCCCATGTCTGTCATGCTCATCTTCTACATCCCAGTATTTTTTTTCTGATGCACTGCTTGCTGAAAGCATCCCTGGTTATATTTGTATATTTCTGGTCAATCTATATATGGTTGTTCTACCTGTATTCAACCCTGTTATCTATGGGATCAGGAAAAAACAGATCCCAGACTAGGTTATAGACCTAAAGACATTTGATGATCAGCCACTTCTAGTCATGATGATATATGTATTGGGACATATATGTGTGTGACTATATATGTGTGTTTGATCCCAGACTAGGTTGTAGACCCAAAGACATTTGATGATCAGCCACTGCTAGTCATGATATATGTATTGGGATATATATGTAAATATATATACACATATATGTGTGTGATTATATATGTGTGTATGTATATATTTGTGTTTGTATTTTTTTCTTTTTTTATTTCAATAGGTTTTGGGGCAACAGGTGGTGTTTGGTTATATGAATAAGTTCTTTAGTGGCGATTTTTGAGATTTTGCTGCACTCATTACCCGAGCAGTGTACACTGTACCCAATGTATAGTCTTTTATCCCTTGCCCTCTTCCCACCCTTTCACCTCAGTCCCCAAAGTCCATTGTATCACTCTTATGCCTTTGTGCCTTCATAGCTTAGCTCCCACATATGAGTGAAAACATGCAAAGTTTGATTTTCCATTCCAGAGTTACTTCATTTAGAATAATAGTCTGCAATTCCATCCAGGTTGTTGCAAATACTATTATTTCTTTCCTTTTTATGGCTGAGCAGTATTCCATGGTATATGTATATAACGCATTTTCTTCATCCACTCAATTGATGGGCATTTGGGCTGGTTCCATATTTTTTGCAATTGTAAATTGTGCTGCTATAAATATGAGTGTGCAAGTATCCTTTTTTGTATAATGACTTCTTTTTCTCTGAATAGATACACAGAAGTGGGACTGCTGGATCAAACAGTACATCTACTTTTAGTTCTTTAAGGAATCTCCACGCAGTTTTCCATAATGGTTTTATTAGTTTACATTCCCACCAACAGTGTACAAGTGTTCTCTTTTTACTGCAACCACACCAACATCTATAATTTTTTTTTTATTTTTTGATTATGGCCATTCTTGCAAGAGTAAGATGGTATCACGTTCTTGTTTTGATTTGCATTTCTCTGGTAATTAGTGATGTTGAGTATTTTTTCACATGCTTGTTGGCCACTTGTATATCTTCTTTTGAGAATTATCTATTCATGACCTTATCCCATTTGCTGATGGGATTGTTTTATTTCTTGCTGATTTGTTTGAGTTCTTTGTAGATCTGTATATCAGTCCTTTGTCGAGTGTATAGATTGTGAAGAATTTTTCCCACTCTGGAGTTGGTCTGTTTGCTCTGCTGATTGTTTCTTCTGTTACACAGAAGATTTTTAGTTTAATTAAGTCACACCTATTTATCTTTGTTTTTGTTGCATTTGCTTTTGGGTTCTTGGTCATGAAGTCTTTGCCTAAGCCAATGTCTAAAAGGGTTTTTCCAATGTTATCGTCTAGAATCTTTATGGTTTCAGATCTTAGATTTAAGTCTTCGATCCATCTGGGGTTGATTTTTGTATCAGGTGAGAGATGAGGATCCAGTTTCACTTTTATACATATGACTTGCCAGTTATCCTAGAACCATTTGTTGAAAGGGGTGCCCTTTCCCCACTTTATGTTTTTGCTTGCTTTTTGAAGATGAGTTTGCTGTAAGTATTTGGGTTTATTTCTGGGTTCGCTATTCTGTTCCATTGGTCTATGTGCCTGTTTTTATACTGATATCATGCTCCTTTGCTAACTGTGGTTGTATAGTATAGTTTGAAGTCGGGTAATGTGATACCTTCAGATTTGTTATTTTTTGCTTAGTCTTGCTTTGGGTGTGTGGGCTCTTTTTTGATTCCATATGAATTTTAGGATAGTTTTTCTAGTTTTATGAAGAATGATGGTGGTATTTTGATGGGAATTGCATTGAATTTGTAGACTGTTTTTGGCAGTATGGTCATTTTCACAATTTGATTCTACCCATCCTGAGCATGGGATGAGTTTCCATTTTTTGTGTTGTCTATGATTTCTTTCAACAGTGTTTTGCAGTTTTCTTTGTAGAGGTGTTTCACCTCCTTGGCTAGGTATTTTCCTGCGTACTTTATATGTAATTTTTGTAAATTGTAAAAGAGACTGAGTTCTTGATTTAATTCTCAGCTTGGTTGTTGTTGGTGTATAGCATAGCTACTGATTTGTGTACATTAATTTTGTACCCAGAAACTGGTGAATTTGTGTACCAGTTCTAGGAGATTTTGGATGAGTCTTTAGGGTTTTGCAGGTATACAATCATGTTATCAGCAAACAGTGACAGTTTGACTTCCTCTTTACCAATCTGGATGCCTGCGATTTCTTTCTCTTGTCTGATTGCTCTGACTAGGACTTCCAGTACTATGTTGAATAGAAGTGATGAGAAAGGGCATCCTTGTCTTGTTCCATTTCTCAGAGGGAATGCTTTCAACTTTTCTCCATTCAGTATAATGTTGGCTGTGGGTTTGTCACAGACGGCTTTTACTACATTGAGATATGTCCCTTGTATGCTGATGTTGCTGAGAGTTTTAATCATAAAGTGAAGCTGGATTTTGTTGAATTTTTTTTCGCATATATTGAGATGATCACGTGATTTTTACTTGCAATTCTGTTTACGTGGTGTATCACATTTATCGACTTGCAGATGTTAAACCATCCCTGCATCCCTGGTATAAAACCCACTTGACCATGGTGGATTACCTTTTTGATATGCTGTTGGATTTGTCTGGCTAGTATTTTGTTGAGGATTTTTGCATCTATGTTAATCAGGAATAGTGGTCAGTAATTTTCTCTTTTTGTTATGTCTTTCCATGGTTTTGATATTAGGCTGATACTAGCTTCATAGAATGATTTGGAGAGGATTCCCTGTTTTTCTATCCTGTGGAATAGTGTCAATAGGATTGGTAAAAAATCTTCTTTCAATATCTGAGATTTCAACTGTGAATCTGCCTGGGCCTGGACTTTTTATTGTTGGCAATTTTTAAATTACCATTTCAACCTCACTGCTTGTTATTGATCTGATTACAGTTTCTGTATCTTTCAGGTTTTATCTGGGAGGGTTGTATATTTCCAGGATTTTATCCATCTACTCTAGATTTTCTAGTTTATCCACATAAAGGTGTTCATAGGAGCTTTGAGTAATCTTTTGTATTTCTGTCATATCAGCAGTAATATCTCCTGTTTTGTTTCTAATTGAGCTTATTTGGATCTTCTCTCTTCTTTCCTTGGTTAATCTCACCAATGATCCATCAATTTTATATATCTTTTCAAAGGAGCAGCTTACTGTTTTATGTATCTTTTATATTGTTTGTTCGTTTGTTTCTATTTTATTTAGTTATGCTCCAATCTTGGTTATTTCTTTTCTTCTGTTGATTTGGGGTTTGGTTTGTTCTTGTTTCTCTAGTTTCTTGAGGTGTGACCTTAGATTGTCTATTTGTGCTCTTTCAGACTTTTTGGTGCAGACATTTAAGGCTATGAACTTTCCTTTAGCATTGTCTTTGCTGTATCCCAGAGGGTTTGATAAGTTGTATCTCTATTATCATTCAGTTCAGAGAATTTTTTAATTTCCATCTTGATTTCATAGTTAACCCAGTGATCATTCAGAAGCAGGTTATTTAATTTCCATGCATTTGCATGGTTTTGAGGGTTCCTTTTGGTGTTGATTTCCAATTTGACTTCCCCAGGGTATGACAGAGTACTTGATATAGTTTTAATTTTCTTAAATTTACTGACTTGTTTTGTAGCCTATCATATGGTCTATCTTGTAGAATGTTCCATGTGCTGATGAATAGAATGTATATTCTGCAGTAGTTGAGTAGAATATTCTGTAAATATCCATTAAGTTCATTTGTTGTAGGGTATAGTTTAAGTCCACTGTTTTTTTGTTTACTTTCTGTCTTGATGACCTGTCTAGTGCTGACATTGGAGGACTAAAATAACCCACTATTATTGGGTTGCCATCTATCTCATTTCTTAGGTCTAGTAGTAATTGTTTTATAAATTTGGGAGCTCCAGTGTTAGATGCATATATATAGGATTGTGAGGTTTTCCTGTTGGACTAATCCTTTTTTCATTATATAATGTCCTTCTTTGTCTTTTTAAACTGTTGGTGCTTTAATGTTTGTTTTGTCTGAATAACTACTACTGCTTGCTTTTGGTGTCCATTTGCATGGAATATCTTTTTCCACTCCTTTACCTTAACTTTATTTGAGTGTTGATGTGTTAGGTGAGTCTCCTAAATACAGCAGAAACTTGGTTGGTGAATTCTTTTTCATTCCGCCATTCTGTATCTTCTAGGTGGAGCATTTAGGCCATTTACATTCAATTTTAGTATTGAGATGTCAAGTACTCATCTATTCATTATGCTATTCATTGACTGAATGCCTTGTTGTTGTTGTTGTTGTTTTCATTGTGTTTTTATTATATAGGTCCTGTGAGATTTATGCTTTAAGGAGGTTCTATTTTGGTGTATTTTGAGGATTTGTTTCAAGATTTAGAGCTCTTTTTTGCAGTTTTTGTAATTCTGGCTTGGTAGTAGCAAATTCTCTTAGCATTTGTTTGTCTACGGAAGACCGTATCTTTCCTTCATTTATGATGCTTAGTTCCACTGGGTACAAAATTCTTGACTGATAATTGTTTTGTTTAAGGATGCTAGATATAGGAACCCAATTTCTTCTAACTTACAGGGTTTGTGCTGAGAAATCTGCTGTTATTCTGATAGGTTTTCCTTTATATGTTGCCTGATGCTTTTGTCTCATAGCTCTATTTTTATTTATTTATTTGTTTTATTTTTTAGATGGAGTCTTGTTTTGTCACCCAGAGTGGAGTGTAATGGTGCAATCTCGGCTCCTCTGCCTCCAGGTTTCAAGCAATTCTCCTGCCTCAGCCTTCCCAGTAGCTGGAACTACAAGGCACATGCCACCACACCCAGCTAACTTTTGTATTTTTAGTAGAGACAGGGTTTCACCATGTTAGCCAGACTGGTCTTGGACTCCTGACCTCAAGTCATCCACCTGCCTAGGCCTCCCAAAGTACTGGGATTACAGGTGTGAGCCACCACTCCCAGCCTTGCCTCACAGTTCTTAAGATTTTTTCTTTTGTCTTGACTTTAGATAACCTGATGACTACGTGCCTAGGTGATGATCTGTTTTCAATGAATTTTCCAGGTGTTTTTTGAACTTCTTGTATTTGGATGTCTAGCTCTCTGGCCAGGCTGGGGAAGTTTTCCTTGATTATTCCCTCAAATATATTTTCCAAACTTTGAGATTTCTCTTCTTCCTCAGGAACACCAATTATTCTTAGGTTTGGATGCTTAACATGGTCCCAAACTTCTTGGAGACTCTTCATTTTTTTAATCCTTTTTTCTTTGTCTTTGATGGATTGGATTAATTTGAAAACCTTGTCTTTGAGCTCTGAAGTTATTTTTTTCTGCTTGTTCGATTCTATTGCTGAGACTTTCCAGTGCATTTTGCATTTCTCCAAGTATTTCCTTCATTTCCAGAAGTTGTGCTTATTTTTTATTTATGCTATCTATTTCACTGAAGATTTTTCCTTTCACATCCTGTATTATGTTTTTTATTTCTTTAAGTTGGATTTCACATTTCTCTGGTGTCTCTTTGATCAGCTCAATAATTGATCTTCTGAATTATTTTTCTGGTAATTCAGAGATTTCATCTTGGTTTTGATCCATTGCTGGTGAGCTGATTTGATCCTTTGGAGGTATTAAAGAACCTTGTTTTGTAATATTACCAGAATTGTTTCTCTGGCTCCTTCTCATTTGGGTAGACTAAGTCAGAGGGAAGATCTGGGAATTAAGGGCTGCTGTTCACATTCTTTTGTCCCATGGGGGTGCTCCCTTGATTTGGTGTTCTCCCATTTCCCCTAGGGATGAGGCTTCCTGAGACCAGAACTGCAATGACTGATTTTGCTCTTCTTGGTCTAGCCACCCAGTGTAGCTATAGGGCTCTGGGTTAATACTGGAGAGTGTCTGCGAAGAGTTCTGTGATGTGATCTGTCTTCAGGTCTTTCTGCCACAGATACCAGCGCCTGCTTGGGTGGAGGTAGCAGGGGAGTTAAGTGGAGTCTGTGAGGGTCCTCCGTTGTATTTTTGTTTAGTGCACTGGTTTTATGTTGGTTGGCCTGCAGCCAGGAGGTGGCACATTCAAGAGCACATCAACTGCAGTACTAGAGGGAGGATGTACACTTGCCCTAGGGTCACCTGGTTAAGTATTCAGGTTTCTCAGGTGGTGGGCAGGGCCATAGAGCTCTCAAGATATTATTTCCTTTGTCTTTGGCAACCAGAGTGGGTAGGGAAAGACCACCACGTGGGGGCTGAGCTCAGACTCTCCTTGAATGGAACCTGCTGCAGTGTTGTGGGGGATAGCGGTGTGATTCCCAGTCCAATGGAGTTATGTTTCATGGTACATTGTGGTTGCCTCTGCTGAGTCACACAGGTCACCAGGGAAGTGGGCAAAAGCCAGCAGTCACAGGCCTCACCCTGTTCCTATGCAGTCACAGTCATAAATGCTGGTGTCACTTCCATCGTGCCCCCACAACAGCACCAAGTGTTTCAAGGCAGCTGGTGACCAGTTTTGAGAACTTGCTCCAGACCACCAGATTCCCCACTGAGAAAGCAAGCTGACTCACAGTTTTTCAGTATCTCTGGAAGTCTGTGGAAGCAATCTAGTTCCTTCAAAGGGTCTATGGATTATCTCAGCTTTCCTGGCATGATCCTGCAGTAGTTCTTGGAGCAAAAGTTCATGATGTGAGTCTCTACATGCTGCTCTGTCTCTCTGAGCAGGAGCTGCAAGCTAGTCTTGCCTCCTATTTGCCATCTTAATCTGAGTCTTGATTCTGTGTATTTTTGTCTTTCTTGACTGAATAGTGTATAAAGAAATATATCACACTATGATTTTTTTCAAAGTAGCACTTTTTTTTCCTTTTTCTGTTCATTTTCTATCTTATTGAGTTTGGCTCTTATTTTTATTATTTCCTTCTTTCCATTTTTGAATATGTTTTTCTCATCTTTTTCTCATAGATTTTTAAGGCAGAAGTTTATAGAACTGATTTCAAATGCTCATTTTTTCCCCAATAAAAATAATTAATGTGCTTAATGTTCCATTCACAGCAATCTAGGCTTTTTCTACCTCGCACCTCCAAATTCTTCAAGCTTCTATCTATTACTCAGTTCAAAAACCATTTCCACATTTTCAGGTATTTGTTGTAGCAACAACTCTACTCCCAATATCAATTTTCCTGGTACTGTTTTGTGTTACTATAACAGGATATCAGAGACTGGATAATTTATAAACAATAGAACTTTATTTGGCTCACAGCTCTGGAAGCTGAAAAGTCCAAGGTCAAGGGATCAGCTTCTGGTGAAGGCCTTGTCACTGGGTCATCACATGGCGGAAGGTAGAAGGGCAAGAGAGTATGAGCATGAGAAAGAGAGAAGAGAGGGAGTTAGAAATGGAGAGCTGAGTCAGCTTTTATAACAAACTCACTCCCATGATAGCAGCACTAAATGTGACCTAATCACCTCTTAAAGGTCATACCTCCCAATACTATTGCATTGGAGTTTAAGCTTCCAACACATGAACCTTGAGGGACATTCAAAACATAGCAGCCATATTATACTGCCATCATTCTACTTTAAGTTATTGTGCCCTCTTTATAAAGTTAATTCCCCAAAAGTAGAGATGAATAATATTTTATCTTTTCTCACAAGACCAAACACAGTGATTGTCACTTAATCTGACTGAGCAGATTACTCTGTTATTTAAAACTTTTAAAAACTAGTTTGATACACTAATACATTCCACAAACCTTCTTACATGATTTCCTACATATTTAAATGATTTGTTTATGAAAATTTTCCTCTTTGGTCAGTTAGTTGATGACATGATCAGTGCCTTGTTATTGCTTAGCAACAACTGTTATATTGAGGCCTTCAAGTTTCTCCAGAACTGTTTTGTCAGGTCCCAAACTGGCAGAACTGAATGTCTTTAGCGTCCTATTTCTCCTGATTATGGAGCCAATGTCACCCTCCATTATTTTGTTTCCAAATAAGCAACCAGATCCTTTGTTGCTCATTGACTTTGAGAATTCATTGAGAACAGAAAGACAAGGTATCTTCTGGTATTTTGAGAAAATATATGTCCTTTGAAAAGTTAATGCTAAATAGAGAATAGAAATAAGAAAATGCACTGTATTTGAGTTGGAAAAGAAAAATTTATACTTCCTCTCCGCAAACAAAAAGACAGAAGAAAGGGGAAGACATGAATTTTCTGACTTGAAGTTATAATCTTGCAAGGGAAAAAATGCTGCTCAGTAACTGCAGGAGTTCTTGACCACTGGAACCTCCCAAGTGTCTGCTTTTTCACAAAATATTGGAATATTTGAATAAATCTGGGATTATATAAGGGAGGGCAGTTGGGAAGACCAATTGGGTCAGAGAAGCAATCATAACACACATTTAATATACCTTTATACTGATGGATGAAGCTTCATATTGACAGTTGAGCATATTGTCATTAAATGATGAAAAGTACCTAAGTTTTTATCCAAAGCTTTATTGTTCTTCTCTTTGCTACTAAAACTCAGTATGTTTTCTCTCTTAGTACAGAGCCTCTGCATGTGTATAGTTTTCATTGCCTAAAATAATCTTTTCATTTTTCTTTGCTTAGGTCATTCCTATTTGTCTTTCTTGTTCAACCTACTTAGGTTTACTTACAATGACCTTACCTGACCTTCAATATTGTGTTAGGCTATTAGGCTCCACTATCGCAGACTTCTACTGTAGCACCAGGAAAGTTTCTTTCTTTTTTTTTTTTTTATTATACTTTAAGTTCTAGGGTACATGTGCACAACGTGCAGGTTTGTTACATATGTATACTTGTGCCATGTTTGTGTGCTGCACCCATTAACTGCAGTTTCTCTGCATTTCTGGCACCACCAAACACCCAGAGGAGGGTTTCCAGAGAGAAGAGTTTCCAGAGCACATATGCCTCCCAACCTGAGAGAGGACGCAGCCTCTACTTACTCTCTTTTCAGACTACTTCAGTAGTACTGGCCCACGAATGGAAAAGAGCACAAGTAGGAATTGAAGACATAGTTCTCTCCAGTCTTCTGGCTAATCTTGGTATAGCCACCTCTATCCAGACTCAGAAAATGTAAAGCATGGACTCTTGCTTCACTGATAATGAAGTCTGGTTAGTTCCAGAAGTACCTGGGGCAGTTATAACTCTAGTGTATCAATAACCCTGCCCTTTGGGAACTTATCAATTCTTCGATCTTTGGGACAAAAAGCTCTCCTGGGACAGACAGATATATGGTAGAAGAAAAGGATTTTTCTTTCTCTCTGAAAGAAAGGACTCCTGCCAATCCATCCATACACAGACTGCATGTCCTGTAGGTAGGAAGTCAGTCTCCTGGGTACAGGACTCTTATGTACACATCTGTATGTATTCACATTCAGTTGCCTGTGCATACTCAGTAGGGCCTTTCGTGGATCCAATAAGCAAACTCGGAAATTTTTGCAGGTGTTTTGCACATGCTTGTTAGATAAGTACAGCCCAAACCATACTGTTGAATGGACTCGTGTTAACATCATAACTTTTATCATGGCATTATAATGATAAAAATACATGAGAAAATTGAATAAAATCTTACAGAGAAAATGTAATCTTACAGAGAAAATGCCATCTTACAGAGAAAACTTTCTTCAGAGAGGAAAGTCCCATAATAAATTTTGCTGTAGAGAGATATTTAAAAATGACATTTATATATAACTGGATTTTAGTTAAGAATCATGAGATTGTCTTTTATGTTTAATTTTCATTTTGAGCCTCATGTGAATTATTCATACTTCTCATGTAATGGGCACAAACATCATCAGTTTCTTCAAGACCTTTCTTCTGTTTTCCTTTCCAACGTTTTTATTCAGGGGGTACATGTGCAGTTTGATACATGGATAAATTGCATGTTGTTGGTGTTTGATATACAGATTATTTCATCACCCAGATAGTGATCATAATAAGTGATAGTTTTTTTATCCTCATCCTCTTCCCACCCTCCACCCTCAGGTCAGCCCCTGTGTCTATTGTTCCCTTCTTTTTGTCCATTTTTACTTAGTGTTTAGCTCCCACTTATAAGAAGATGTGGTATTTGGTTTTCTGTCCTTGCATTAATTCACTTAAGGTAATGCAGTAGTTCAACAGCTGCGCTATGTTGCTGCAAAAGAATTAATTTCTCTATTTTTTTTAGGACAAGGTCTAACTTTGTTACCTAGGCTGGAATGCAGTGGCATAAACATGGCTTACTGTAGCCTTGACCTCCCAAGCTTAAGTGATCCTCTTGCCTCAGCCCTACAAGTAACTAGTCCTACAGGTAATCAAAAGTACAAAAATCCATACCTAACTTTATAATTTAGTTTGTTATTTCCTGGGAGGTAAAATGGATGGTTAATCTTGTGATAAGTTTTTCCCAACCATTCCCCACCCTCGTGACCAAGAGCCCAAAGCTAGAGCTTAGACAGAACTGTAATCAACTCCCAGGTCTGCCACTTGACAAGTTATATATGTTATCTGAGTTTCATATTTCTAATTTGTATAGTTGTTGTGAGGAAAAAATGTGATTATATTAGAAAAGAACTTGGTGGTTCTTATACTGTTATTGTGATTACTATAAGATTTCATCTCCCACCAGTTTTGGGGAAAAAGGATGTCAACAATAATTTACTAAATGCTTGCTTCTATTCACCAGGAGCCTGTTACATAGAATTAACATGCCAAAGACACCTTGATCTCAAATAAGTGACATTGTTGGTTTCATTATTGTTGGTTTTGTGCTCATTTTAGAAAATGATTTTCTTTGTTTATAGCATCTTAGTAAATATAGATGTCTTTGGGTCTCTAATTGAAACTCATGCACATGTATTGTGCCTATCTCTCATCTCCCTCATGGTTTATTTTGTAGAGGTCATATAGATAACTTTTTAAGAAAGACATTTCAAAATTGGTCCAACTATGTTCATTTGGTGTGCTGATGAAGATAATCTTAATTTAATACTTATTAAGCTAGCTAAGTCCCTTTTTTATTTTATAAGATTAATTCATGTTGATGTGGTTGGGAGGTGGAGCAAATTTCACACCAATAACTCTTTATCAAGGTCAGCCTCAGGACCACAAATGGATATTTGGGTGATTAGAATCTGTTTTTGTAATTCATTATTTCCTTTATTTCATGCTCTTTCTAATACAAATCCAGTTGCAAATTTTCTGTGATCTAATCGAAATTTATCGTTGGTACTTACTTATAAAAGACAGTTATTTTGAGTGTTCTCTAGAGCTTATTCTCAGCATGAAACCTGCTGTATTGGCCTTGTCATACTTTGCAGAAGACTCTAATGTTAGAATCAGAGGCCCATGAGGCTGCTAAGTGATTTGTTCCTTATTTATTGCTTTTATAGAAGTCAATTCAATACTGGAGTCCAGTCTTCTGCACAAGGCCAATGACCCTTCCATGACAGAACTTGTTATTCATTGAATAGTGTGGGATAAAACCCCATAATAACCTGGGGACTTCTCTTCAACAACAGAGGGTGGCTGTCCTTCACCCAGCTCACAGATTACTTTAGATTTCAGATGTGCAAATTCTTGGGTTCCCATTCAAACCTTGCCAGGACTGCCTTAAATATGTATGTCTGTATTCTTCAATGTAATACATTTATTTTCCCAGGCTTCAAGAACTATAATTAGATATTGCACATTTTACTGCTCTTATACATCTAACCTCATCTCCACAAAATACTTGATCAAATAAACTAAGGAGTTTAATAAGTAATGGAGAGTTCTGGGTTAAGAAACAGCTATTACAGTCATAAGGCTAAAGATAAAGTTTTTGATAGGGTTAAGAAAAGTAGTAGATGAAGAAGTCCTCTTGAATAAACTGTGATATAGGATGGGGAAACAGATAGTGGCTACAAGTGAATATTCAACCTCAGATGTAGAGAGGCAATGCTTGTCATCTGGAGATTGCAATATTCTGAGCCAATCCTACTGTGGGACCAGTGAGTAAACAGATAACAGAGGATTTCTCCTTACGGCAATGTGATGGTTAATATTGAGTGTCAACTTATGTATTAGTCCATTCTCATGCTGCTGATAAAGATGTACCTGAGACTGGGAAGAAAAAGAGGTTTAATTGGACTTATAGTTCCACATGACTAGGGAGGCCTCAGAATTATGGCAGGAGGTGAAAGGCACTTCTTACAGAGTGGCAGCAAGAGAAAATGAGGAAAATGCAAAAGCAGAAACCCCTGATAAAACCATCAGATCTCATGAGACTTGTTTACTACCACAAGAACAGTATGGGGAAAACTGCCCCCATGATTCAAATTATCTCCCACCAGGTCCCTCCCACAACACCTGGGAATTATGGGAGTACAATTTAAGATGAGATTTGGGTGGGGACACAGTCAAACCATATCATTCCATCCCTGGCCATTCCAAATCTCATGTCCTCACATTTCAAAACCAATACTGCCTTCCCAATGGTCTCCCAAACTCTTAATTCATTTCAGCATTAACCGCAAAATCCACAGTTCAAAGTCTCATCTGAGACAAGGCAAGTCTCTTCCACCTATCAGCCTGCAAAATCAAAAGCAAGCTAGTTACTTCCTAGATACAATGGGGGTACAGTTATTGAGTAAATACAGTCATTTCAACTGGGAGAAACTAGCCATAACAAAGAGGTTACAGGGTCCATGCAAGTCTGAAATCCAGCAAGGCAGTCAAATTTTAAAGCTCCAGAATGATCTCCTTTGACTCCAGGTGTCACATCCAGGTCACATTAATGCAAGAGGTTGGTTCCAATAGTCTTGGGCAGCTCTGCCCCTGTGGCTCTGCAGGGTAAAGCCTGCCTCCCAGTTGCTTTCATGGGCTGGTGTCGAGCATCTGTGACTTTTCCAAGAGCTGTGGATTCTGGGGTCTGGAAGATGGTGGCCCTCTTCTCACAGCTCCTTTAGATAGTGCCCCAGTAGAGACTCTGTGTGGGGGCTCTGATTCCACATTTCCCTTCTTCACTGCCCTAGCAGAGATTCTCCATGAGAACCCCACCCCTGCCACAAACTTCTGCCTGGGCATCCAGGCATTTCCACACATCTTCTGAAATGTAGGTGGAGGTTCTCAAACTCCAATTTTAAACTTCTGTGCCCTTGACAGCACAACACCACGTGGAAGCTGCCAAGGCTTGGGGCTTGCACCATCTGAAGCCATAGCCTGAGCTCTATGGCCCATTTCAGCCATGACTGGAGTGGGTGGGACACAGGGTACCAACTCCACAGACTACATATGGCACAAGGAACCTGAGCCAGGTCCAAGAAACCATTTTTCTCCTAGGCCTCTGGGCCTGTGATGGGAAGGGCTGCAGTGAAGACTTCTGACATGCCCTGGAGACATTTTCCCCATTGTCTTGGTTGTTAACATTCAACCCTCTCCTTGTTACTTATGCAAATTTCTGCAGTGGGTTTGAATTTCTCCTCAAGAAATGGTTTTTTCTTTTCTGTCACATTGTCAGGCTGCAAATTTTCCCAACTTTTATGTTCTGCTTCCCTTATAAAACCGAATGTCTTTAACAGCACCCAAGTCAATTCTTGAATGCTTTGCTGCTTAGAAGTTTCTTCCACTAGAAAACCAGCACAAAAATGCTGAAAATTCCCAAAACCAGAATACTTCTTCTCATCCATAAGATCACAACTCCTCGCCAGAAAAGGAACAAAACTGGATGGAGACCGAGTTGGATGAATTGACAGAAATAAGCTTCAGAAGATGGGTAATAACAAACTCCTTCAAGCTAAAGGAGCAAGGTCTAATACAATTCAAGGAAGATAAAAACCTTGACAAAAGGTTACTGGAATTATTTACTAGAATAATCAGATTAGAGAAGAACATAAATGACCTGATGAACCTGAAAAATACAGCACAAGAACATCGTGAATCATACACAAGTATCAATAGTTGAATCAATCAAGAAGAAGAGAGGATATCAGATACTGAAGATCAATTTAATGAAATAAAGTGTGAAGAGAAGATTAGAGAAAAAAATGAAAAGTAACAAACAAAGCCTCTAAGAAATATGGGACTATGTGAAAAGATCAAACCTACATTTGATTGGCATACCTGAAAATGATGGGGAGTATGGAACCAAGTTGGAAAACACTCTTCAGGATATAATCCAGGGTAACTTCCCGAGCCTAGAAAGACAGGTCAACATTCAAATTCAGGAAATACAAGCAACACCACAAAGATACTCCTGGAGAAGAGCAACTCCAAAACACATAATCATCAGATTCTCCAAGGATGAAATGAAGGAAAAAATGTTAAGGGTAGCCAGAGAGAAAGGACAGGTTACCCACAAAAGGAAGCCCATCAGACTACCACAGAATTTCTCTTCAGAAAACCTACAAGCCAGAAGAGATTGGGGCCAATATTCAACATTCTTAAAGAAAAGAATTTTCAACCCAGAACTTCATATCTAGCTAAACTAAACTTTATAAGCAAAGGAGAAATAAAATCCTGTACAGACAAGTAAATGCTGAGGAATTTTGTCACCACCAGGTCTGCCTTATGAGAGCTCCTGAAGGAAACACTAAATCTGTAAAGGAAAAACTGGTACCAGCCACTGCAGAAAGATGCCAAAATGTAAAGACCATCAACACTATGAAGAAACTGCAAATAATGTGCAAAATAACTAGCTAACATCATGATGACAGGATCAAATTCACACAAAACAATATTAATCTTAAATGTAAATGGACTAAAGACCCTAAAGAAAAGACACAGACTGGAAAATTGGATAAAGAGTCAAGGCCCATTGGTGTGCTCAATAATAGGCTCAAAATAAAGGGATGGAAGAAGGTTTACCAAGCAAATGGAAAGAAAAAAAAGCAGGGATTGCAATCCTAGTCTCTGATAAAGAGACTTTAAACCAACAAAGATCAGAAAAGACAAATAAGGGCTTACATAATGGTAAAGGGATCAATGCAACAAGAAGAGCTCAATATCCTAAATATATATGCATCCAATACAGGAGCACCCATATTCATAAAGCAAGTTCTTAGAGACCTGCAAAGAGACTAAGACTCTCACACAAAAATAGTGGGAGACTTTAACATCCCACTATTAACATTAGGCAGATAAATGAGACAAAAAGTAACAAGGACATTCAGGACTTGAACTCAGCTCTGGCCCTAGTAGACCTAATAGACATCTACAGAACTCTCCACCCCAAATCAACAGAATATACATTCTTCTCAGCACCACATTACACTAATTCTAAAATTCACCACATAATTGAAAGTAAAACACTCCTCGTCACGTGCAAAAGAACAGAATTCATAACAAGCAGTCTCTCAGACCACAGTGCAATCAAATTAGAACTCAGGATTAAGAAACTCACTCAAAACTGCACAACTATATGGAAACTGAACAACCTGCTCCTGAATGACTACTGGGTAAATAATTAAATGAAGGCAGAAATAAAGATGTTCTTTGAAACCAATGAGAACAAAGACACAAAGTACCAGGATTTCTGGGACACATTTAAAGCAGTGTGTAGAGGGCACTTTACAGCACTAAATGCCCACAGGAGAAAGTAGGAAAGATCTGAAATCAAAAACCTAACATCATAATTAGAATAACTAGACAAGCAAGAGCAAACAAATTCAAAAGCTAGCAGAAGACAAGAAAAAATGAAGATCAGAGCAAAACTGAATGAGATAGAGACACGAAAACCCCTTCAAAAAATCAATAAATCCAGGAGCTGGTTTTTAAAAAGATTAACAAAATAGATAGACCACTAGTCAAACTAATAAAGAAAAAAAGAGAGAATAATCAAATAGACACAATAAAAACTGATAAAGGAGATATCACCACCCCCACAGAAATACAAACTACCATCAGAGAATACTATAAACACCTCTATGCCAATAAACTAGAAAATCTAGGGAAAATGGATAAATTGCTGGACACACACACCCTCCCAAGACTAAACCAGGAAGCAGTGGAATCCCTAAATAGACCAATAACAAATTCTGAAATTGAGGCAGTAATTAATAGCCTACCAACTAAAAAAAGCCCAGGACCAGACAGATTCAAGGACTTCTACCAGAGATACAAAGAGGAGCTGGTACCATTCCGTCTGAAATGATTCCAAACAAAATAAAACGAGGGACTCCTCTCTAATTCATTTTATGAGACCAGCATCATTCTGATGCCAAAAACAGGCAGAGAGAAAAAAAAAAAAAAGAGGGAAAGAAAATTTCAGACGGATTCACAGCTGAATTCTACCAATATCCCTGATGAACATCGATGCAAAAATCCTCAATAGAATACTAGGAAACTCAATCCAGCAGCACATCAAAAAGCTTATCCACCACGATAAGTTGGCTTAATCCCTGGGATACAAGGCTTGTTCAACATACGCAAATCAGTAAATGTAGTCCGTCACATAAACAGAACAAATGACAAAAACCACATGATTATTTTGATGGATGCAAAAAAAGGCCTTTGAAAAAATTCAACACCTCTTCATGCTAAAAAAACTGAATAAACTAGGTGTTGATGGAACATACCTCAAAATGATAAAAGCTATTTATGACAAACCCACAGCCAATATCATACTGAATGGGCAAAAGCAGGAAGCCTTCCCTTTGAAAACCAGCACAAGACAAGGATGCCCTCTCTCACCATTCCTATTCAACATAGTATTGGAAGTTCTGGCCAGGGCAATCAGACAAGAAAAGGAAATAAAGGGTACTCAAATAGGAAAAGAGGAAGTCAAATTGTCTGTTTGCAGATGACATGATTGTATTTTTAGAAAACCCCATTATCTCCTTAAGCTGATAAACAATTTCAACAAAGTCTCAGGATACAAAATCAATGTGCAAAAATCACAAGCATTCCTATGCACCAATCATAGACAAACAGAGAGCCAAATAATCAGTGAACTCCCATTCACAATTGTTACTAAGAGAATAAAATACCTAGGAATACAACTTATAAGTGATGCAAAGGACCTTTTCAAGGACAACTACAAACCACTGCTCAAGGAAGTAAGAAAGGAAACAATCAAATGGAAAAATATTCCATGCTCATGGATAGGAAGAATCAATATTGTGAAAATGGCCATAATGCCCAAAGTAATTTATAGATTCAATGCTATTCCCATTGAGCTACCATTGACTTTCTTCACAGAATTAGAAAACCTACTTTAAATTTCATATGGAACCAAAGAAAAGCCCATATAGCCAAGACAATTGTAAGCAAAAAGAACAAAGCTGGAGGCATCACACTACTTGACTTCAAACTATACTACAAGGCTACAGTAATCAAAACAGCACGGTACTGGTACTAAAACAGATACATAGACCAATGAAACAGAATAGAGGACAAATAATGCCACACATCTACAACCATCTGATCTTTGGCAAACTTGACAAATAAATGGTGTTGGGAAAACTGGCTAGCCATATGCAGAAAACTGAAACTGGACTGCTTCCTTACACCTTATACAAAAATTAACTCAAAATGTCTTAAAGACTTAACTACAAAGCCTGAAATCATAAAAACCCTAGAAGAAAACCTAGGCAATACCATTCAGGACATAGGCATGCGCAAGGACTTCACGGCTAAAACACCAAAAGCAATGGCAACAAAAGCCGAAATTGACAACTGGGATCTAATTAAACTAAACAGCTTCTGAAAAGCAAAAGAAACTATCATCAGAGTGAACAGGCAACCTATAGAATGAGAGAAAATTTTTGCAATCTATCCATCTGACAAAGGGCTAATATCTAGACTACAAGGAACTTAAACAAACTTATGAAAAACAAAGAACATCAAAAAGTGGGTGAAGGATATGAACAGATGTTTCTCAAAAGAAGACATGTATGCAGCCAACAAATATATGAAAAAAAAAAATTCATCATCACTGGTCATTAGAGAAATGCAAATCAAAACCACAATGACATACCATCTCATGACAGTAGCACTGTGATCATTAAAAAGTCAGGAAACAACAGATGCTGGAGAGGATGTGGAGAAATAGGAACGCTTTTACAGTGTTGGTGGGATTGTAAATTAGTCTAACCATTGTGGAAGACACTGTGCTGATTCCTCAAGAATCTAGAACTAGAAATATCATTTGACCCAGCAATCCCTATCCTGGGTATATATCCAAAAGATTGTAAATCATGCTGCTCTAAAGACATATGCACATGTATGTTTATTGCAGCACTAGTCACGATAACGAAGACTTGGAAGCAACCAAATCCCCATCAATGATAGACTGGATAAAGAAGAGGTGGCACATATACACCATGGAATACTATGCAGCCATGAAAAAAGAATGAGTTCATGTCCTTTGCAGGGATGTGGATGAAACTGGAAACCATCATTCTCAGCAATCTAATACAGGAATAGGAAACCAAACATCACATGTTCCCACACATAAGTGGGAATTGAACAATGAGATAAAAGGGATAGAGGGAGTGGAATATCACACACTGGGGCCTGTTGGAAGTGGGGGTCAAGGGGAGGGTAAGCATCAGGAGAAATACCTAATGCAGATGAGGGGTTGATGGTTGCACTGTGGCACATGAATACCTAGGTAACAAACCTGCACACTCTGCTTATGTATCCCAGAACTTAAAGTATAATAATAATAATAATAATGGAATTTCTTCCACCAGATACTCTAAATCATCTCTCTCAGATTCATATTTCACAGATATCTATGGCAAGGGCAAAATGCCACCAGTCTCTTTGCTAAAATATAATAAGAGTCACCTATGCTTCAGTTCCCATCAAGTTCCTCATCTCCATCCAAGAGCACTTCAGCCTGGACCTTGTAGTCCATATTGCTTTCAGGCTTTTGGTTAAAGCCATTCAACAAGTCTCTAGGAAGTTCCAAACTTTCCCACATTTTTCTATCTTCTTCTAAGCCTTCCAAACTGTTCCAAACTCTGACTGTTACCCAGTTCCAAAGTCACTTTCACATTTTTGGGTATCTTTTAAGGAACACCCCACTCTACTGGTACCAATTTACTGCATTAGTCAATTTTAATGCTGCTGATGAAGACATACTGAGACTGGGAGAAAAAGAGGTTTAATGGGACTTATGGTTCCACATGGCTGGGGAGGCCTCAGAATCATGGCGGGAGGTGAAAGGCACTTCTTACATGGCAGTGGCAAGAGAAAATGAGTAAGATACAAAAGAAGAAACCCGTGATAAAACCATCAGATCTCGTGAGACTTATTCACTACCATGAGAACAGTATAGGGAAAACCACCCCCATGATTCAAATTATCTCCCGCCAGGTCTCTCCCACAACATGTGGAAATTACAGGAGTACAATTCAAGATGGGATTTGGGTGGGCACACAGGCAAACATATCAACTTGATTTGATCGAAGGATGCAAAGTGTTGTTCCTGGGTGTGTCTGTGAGGGTGTAGCCAAAGGAGATAAAAATTATTTTCATTGATTATTCTATTGAAACATATTGCTAATATAATGTCTACTATATTAAAATACACTATAAAATGTTCACTTAGCATGGCTTTTATGATGCTTTTAACTGTAAATTGAACTTTAGAGAAGTTTCTGAAGACATAAATCCTCAAAAATTACTAAAGTTATAACTGAATCATGTGTATTAACTATTAACTACTAAAGACTTTGAATCAACCCAAATGTCCATCAGTGACAGACTGGAGTAAGAAAATGTGGCACATATACACCATGGAATACTATGCAGCCATAAAAAAGGATGAGTTTGTGTCCTTTGTAGGGACATGGATGCAGCTGGAAACCATCATTCTCAGCAAACTATCACAAGAACAGAAAACCAAACACCACATGTTCTCACTCATAGGTGGGAACTGAACAACGAGATCACTTGGACTCAGGAAGGGGAACATCACACACCGGGGCCTATCATGGGGAGGGGGGAGGGGGAAGGGATTGCAACACACCAACATGGCACAAGTATACATATGTAACAAACCTGCACGTTATGCACATGTACCCTAGAACTTAAAGTATAATAATAATAATTATAATAATTATAATAAAATTTTAAAACAAAATGATTTTCCACAATGGTCACTATTATATCATATATAGTTATTTGATCACTGAAAACCATCTGAAATAAACACAAAAGAGCTATTTGTGTAAACTATGTCATCTGAAGTTCAGCAGTGGTTGCAATAACACTTGAGCACAGAATTACTTCTCTGGATTAATTTTACAGAGGTCCTGGGTATTACCTGGTTTGTATTTTTTTTTCTTTTCTTTTATTATTTTTGCTTTCCTAGTGATTCCCTGAGGTATCTGTCATCTTTTCAAAATTTCTCCTTTGCTTAAAACATCTAGAATTATGTTTGGTTGCTTGAAAGTAAGAATTCTGATTGAAATAGCAATTAAAGATGTGTGATGGATATTTCATGTAATAAATATTGAGCTTATTTAACAAAGACGAACTACATTGTTTCATACTTTCATAAATGAGGGTGAAGTGGTAGTTAATACCTTGACACTGGAATTATACTTCCTGGGTTCAAGTTTTGTTTCACTACTTGCTGTATGTGAAGCATTTGTCAAGCTGCTGTTATGTCTTTGTGCACCTATTTCTTCCCCTGGAAAACAGTCATAAACTTAGCATCTATCTCATGTTAATTGCATTTATTAAATGATATAACATGAATAATACTAATCATAGTGCCTGATATATGGTACTTTGTAAATATTATCTGTCCCCATTAATAAGAATTATAAAAAAGTAAGCATTGAACCTCCCTTCAGTACAGTTGTGGTCAGTTATTTCAAAGAAAGAAACTTTCAGAGTCCAGAGTGCTTACCATTACACCCCAGATTCATAAAGCAAGTCCTTAGAGACTTACAAAGAGACTTAGATTCCCATACAATAATAATGGGAGACTTCAACACCCCACTGTCAACGTTAGAGAGATCAATGAGACAGAAAGTTAACAAGGATATCCAGGACGTGAACTCAACTCTGCACAAAGTGGACCTAATAGACATCTACAGAACTCTCCTCCCCAAATCAACAGAATATACATTCTTCTCAGCACCACATTGCACTTATTCCAAAATTGACCACATAGATGGAAGTAAAGCACTCCTCAGCAAATGTAAAAGAACAGAAATTATAACAAACTATCTCTCAGACCACAGTGCAATCAAACTAGAACTCAGGACTAAGAAACTTAATCAAAATCGCTCAACTACATGGAAACTGAACAACCTGCTCCTGAATGACTACTGGGTACATAACGAAATGAAGGCAGAAATAAAGATGTTCTTTGAAACCAGTGAGAACAAAGATACAACATACCAGAATCTCTGGAACACATTTAAAGCAGTGTGTAGAGGGAAATTTATAGCACTAAATGCCCACAAGAGAAAGCAGGAAATATCTAAAATTGACACCCTAGCATCACAATTAAAAGAACTAAAGAAGCAAGAGCAAACACATTCAAAAGCTAGTAGAAGGCAAGAAATAACTAAGATCAGAGCAAAACTGAAGGAGATAGAGACAGAAAAAACTCTCTAAAAAATCAATGAATCCAGGAGCTGGTTTTTTGAAAAGATCAACAAAATTGATAGATCACTAGCAAGACTAAAAAGGAAGAAAAGAGAGAAGAATCAAATAGATGCAATAAAAAATAATAAAGGGGATATCAACACCGACCCCACAGAAATACAAACTACCATCAGAGAATACTATAAACACCTCTATGCAAATAAACTAGAGAAGCTAGAAGAAATGGATAATTTCCTGGACAGTTACACTCTCCCAAGACTAAACAAGGAAGAAGTTGAATCCCTGAATAGACCAATAGCAGGCTCTGAAATTGAGGCAATAATTAATAGTCTACCAACCAATAAAAGTACAGGACCAGACGGATTCACAGCTGAATTCTACCAGAGGTGCAAGGAGGAGCTGGTACCATTCCTTCTGAAACTATTCCAATCAATAGAAAAAGAGGGAATCCTCCCTAACTCATTTTATGAGGCCAACATCATCCTGATACCAAAGCCTGGCAGAGACACAACAAAAAAAGAGAAGTTCAGACCAATATCCCTGATGAACATCGATGCAAAAATCCTCAATAAAATACTGGCAAACCAAATCCAGCAGCACATCAAAAAGCTTACCCACCATGATCAAATGGGTTTCATCCCTGGGATGCAAGACTGGTTCAACATATGCAAATCAATAAACATAATCCAGCATATAAACAGAACCAAAGACAAAAACCACATGATTATCTCAATAGATGCAGAAAAGGTTTTCGACAAAATTCAACAGCCCTTCATGATAAAAACTCTCAATAAATTCGGTATTGATGCAACGTATCTCAAAATCATAAGAGCTATTTATGACAAACCCACAGCCAATATTGTACTGAATGGGCAAAAACGGGAAGCTTTCCCTTTGAAAATTGGCACAAGACAGGGATGCCCTCTTTCACCACTCCTATTCAACATAGTATTGGAAGTTCTGGCTAGGGCAATCAGGCAAGAGAAAGAAATAAAGGGTATTCAGTTAGGAAAAGAAGAAGTCAAATTGTCCCTGTTTGCAGATGACAAGATTGTATATTTAGAAAACCCCATCATCTCAGCCCAAAATCTCCTTAAGCTGATAAGCAACTTCAGCAAAGTCTCAGGATACAAAATCAATGTGCAAAAATCACAAGCATACTTATACACCAGTAACAGGCAAACAGAGAGCCAAATCATGAATGAACTCCCATTCACAATTGCTTCAAAGAGAATAAAATACCTAGGAATCCAACTTACAAGGGATGTAAAGGACCTCTTCAAGGAGAACTACAAACCACTGCTCAATGAAATAAAAGAGGACACAAACAAATGGAAGAATATACCATGCTCATGGATAGGAAGAATCAATATCGTGAAAATGGCCATACTGCCCAAGGTTATTTATAGATTCAATGCCATCCCCATTAAGCTACCAATGACTTTCTTCACAGAATTGGAAAAAACTACTTTGAAGTTCATATGGAACCAAAAAAGAGCCTGCATTGCCAAGAAAGCCCTAAGCCAAAAGAACAAAGCTGGAGGCATCATGCTACCTGACTTCAAACTATACTACAAGGCTACAGTAACCAAAACAGCATGGTACTGATACCAAAACAGAGATATAGACCAATGGAACAGAACAGAGTCTTCAGAAATAATACCACACATCTACAGTCATCTGATCTTTGACAAACCTGACAAAAACAAGAAATGGGGAAAGGATTCCCTATTTAATAAATGGTGCTGGGAAAATTGGCTAGCCATAAGTAGAAAGCTGAAACTGGATCCTTTCCTTACTCTTTATGTGAAAATTAATTCAAGATGGATTAAATGTTAGACCTAATACCATAAAACTCCTAGAAGAAAACCTAGGTAATACCATTCAGGACCTAGGCATGGGCAAGGACTTCATGTCTAAAACACCAAAAGCAATGGCAACAAAAGCCAAAATTGACAAACAGTATCTAATTAAACTAAAGAGCTTCTGCACAGCAAAAGAAACTACCATCAGATTGGGAGAAAATTTTTGCAATCTACTCATCTGACAAAGGGCTAATATCCGGAACCTACAAAAAACTCAATCAAATTTACAAGTAAAAAACAAACAACCCCATCAAAAAGTGGGCAAAGAATATGAAGACACACTTCTCAAAAGAAGACATCATACAGCCAACAGACACATGAAAAAATGCTCATCATCCCTCGTCATCAGAGAAATGCATATCAAAACCACAATGAGATACCATCTCACACCAGTTAGAATGGCAATCATTAAAAAGTCAGGAAACAACAGGTGCTGGAGAGGATATGGAGAAATAGGAACACTTTTACACTGTTGGTGGGACTGTAAACTACTTCAACCATTTTGGAAGACAGTGTGGGGATTCCTCAAGGATCTAGAACTAGAAATACCATTTGACCCAGCCATCCCATTACTGGGGATAGACCCAAAGGATTATAAATCATTCTGCTATAAAGACACATGCACACATATGTTTATTGCGGCACTATTCACAATAGCAAAGACTTGGAATCAACCCAAATGTCCATCAGTGACAGATTGGATTAAGAAAATGTGGCACATATACACCATGGAATACTATGCAGCCAGAAAAAAGGATGAATTTGTGTACTTTGTAGGGACATGGATGTAGCTGGAAACCATCATTCTCAGCAAACTATCACAAGAACAGAAAACCAAACACTGTATGTTCTCACTCATAGGTGGGAATTGAACAATGAGATCACCTGGACACAGGAAGGGGAACATCACACACTGGGGCCTATTGTGGGGAGGGGACAGGGCGTAGGGATAGCATTAGGAGATATACCTAATGTAAATGACGAGTTAATGGGTACAGCACACCAACATGGCACATGTATACATATGTAACAAATCCGCACGTTGTGCACATGTACCCTATATCTTAAAGTATAATAATGAAAAATAAAATAAAATAAAATAAAAATACTGGCAAACTGAATCCAGCAGCAATCAAAAACCTTCTCCACCACGATCAATTCAGCTTCATTTCTGGGATGCAAGGCTGGTTCAACATACGCAAATTAATAAACACAATCCATCACATAAACAGAACCAATGACAAAAACCACATGAGTATGTCAATAGATGCAGAAAAGGCCTTCAATAAAATTCAACAACCCTTCATGCTAAAAACAGTCAATAAACTAGGTGTTGATGGAATGCATCTCAAAATAATAAGAACTATTTCTGACAAACCCACAGCCAATATCATACTGAATGGGCAAAATCTGGAAGCATTCCCTTTTAAAACTTTCAAAAGATAAGGATGCTCTCTCTCACCACTTTTATTCAACATAGTATTGGATGTTCCGGCCAGGGCAATCAGGCAAGAGAAAGAAATAAAGGGAATTCATATACGAAGAGAGGAAGTCAAATTTTCTCTGTTTGCAGGTGACATGATTGTGTATTTACAAAACCCCATCATCTCAGCCCAAAATCTCCTTAAGCTGATAAGCAACTTCAGCAAATCTCAGGATACAAAATTAATGTGCAAAAATCACAAGCATTCCTATATACCAAGAATAGACAAACAGAGAGCCAAATCATGAGTGAAGTCTCAATCACAACTGCAACAAAGAGAATAAAATGCCTAAGAATACAACTTATAAGGGATGTAAAGGACCTCTTCAAGGACAACTACAAACCACTGCTCAAGGAAATAAGAGAGGACACAAACAAATGGAAAAATATTCCATACTCATGGATAGGAAGAATCAACATTGTGAAAATGGCCATACTGCCCTAAGTAATTTATAGATTCAATGCTATCCCCATCAAGCTACCATTGACTTTCTTCACAGAATTAGAAAAATCTACTTTAAATTTCATATGGAGCCAAGAAAAGAGCCTGTATAGACAAGACAGTTCTAAGCAAAAAGAGTGAAGCTGGAGGAATCATGCTAACTGACTTTAAACTATACTACAAGGCTACAGTAATTAAAACAGCATGATACTGATACCAAAACAGATATATAGACCAATAGAACAGTACAGAGGCCTCAGAAATAACACTACACATCTACAACCATCTGATCTTTGACAAACCTGACAAAAACAAGCAATGGGGAAAGGATGCCATATTGAATAAATGGTATTGGGAAAACTGGCTAGCCATAACCAGAAAACTGAAACTGAACTCCTCCCTATGCCTTATGCAAAAATTAACTCAAGGTGAATTAAAGACTTAAACGTAAGACCTAAAACCATAAAAACCCTGGAAGAAAACCTAGGCAACACCACTCAGCACATAGGCATGAGTAAAGACTTCATGACTAAAACACCAAAAGCAATGGCAACAAAAGCAAAAATTGACAAATGGGATCTAATTAAACTAAAGAGCTTCTGCACAGCAAAATAAACTAGCATCAGAGTGAACAGGCAATCTACAGAATGGGAGAAAATTTTTGCATCTGACAAAGGGCTAATATCAAGAATCTACAAAGAACTTAAACAAATTTACAAGAAAAAAAAGCAAACAGTCCCACCAAAAAGTGGGCAAAGAATATGAACAGACACTTCTCAAAAGATGACATGTATGCAGTCAGCAGACACATGAAAAAATGCTCATCATCACTGATCATCAGAGAAATGCAAATCAAAACCACAATGAGATACCATCTCACACCAGTTACTGTGGTGATCATCAAAAAGTCAAGAAACAACAGATGCTGGAGAGGATGTGGAGAAATAGGAATGCTTTTACACTGTTGGTGGGAGTGTAAATTAGTTTAAGCATTGTGGAAGACAGTGTGGAGATTCCTCAAGGATCTAGAACTAGAAATACCCTTTCACCCAGCGATCCCATTACTGAGTATATACTCAAGGATTAGAAATCATACTACTATAAAGACACACGTACACATATGTTTATTGCAGCACTATTCACAATAGCAAAGACTTGGAACCAACCCAAATGTCCATCAATGATAGACTGGACTAGAAAATGAGACACATATACACCATGGAATACTATGAAGCCATAAAAAGGATGAGTTCATGTCCTTTGTAGGGACATGGATGAAGCTGGAAACCATCATTCTCAGTAAACTATCACAAGGATAGAAACCCAAACACCGCATGTTCTCACTCATAAGTGGGAACTGAACAATGAGAACACTTGGACAAAGGGTGGGGAACATCACACACTGGGGCCAGTTGGAGGGTGGGGGGCTAGGGGAGGGATAGCATTAGGAGAAATACCTAACATAAATGATGAGTTGATGGGTGCAGCAAACCAACATGGCACATGTATACCTATGTAACAAACCTGCACGTTGTGCACATGTACCCTAGAACTTAAGGTATAATAATTAAAAAAAATGAATCCTACAATGTACAGAATAGCACTCTACTCCCAGCTGCAGCAACAAAGAAGTGTCTAGTCCAAATGTTTACAGTGCTCTGGCTGAGAAACCTAAGTCTAAATGAATGGAAGAAATAGATGAATTTTTTTTTCAAAAAAAAGCAAGTCTGTCCTATATGCTGTTCAGAAGAAATTCACTTTAAATATAACACAGAATATATATAAATATAACACAGAATAAAAACTATAAGAATGGAAAAAAGTATACAAAGCAAACTAAATCATAAGAAACCTCGAGTGCTTGTACTAGTATCAGACAGTTTTCCATTTCTGGCATGGTTAAGTAACATCCAGACAGACCTGATACTCCTGAAGATAACATCTATAAATATTAAGGGGGGCGGAAAACTAAAGGCATTAAAGCATGAAAAAAAAATGAGTATATAATGTGGCAAAGTTGAAAATTTGATAAAAGAAATGAGAATCACTTCTATAAACTGTATAAAATTAATCAGGGAAGACGGGAGATAGATAAACAAAAATAAACCAAGCTTGCAGCACTTTCAGCATTGATTATTAAGTCAGATTGCTCTCTGACCTGCTGCCTCATAGTTGTTTGTTGTCTGCAGTTTCCTCATCCAGATGACTTCATTCTCCTTGCCCTGAACGTAAACAACTCTGATTTTCCATCCCGTCACCCTCCATCCCCTTAAAAATTCTTCCCCAGAACCCCTCAGGGAGATGGATTTCAGCGTCTTCTCCCATATCCTTGCTTGACACTCTATGATCAATAAATCCTATCTCTGCTGCATTCCTGCTATCTGAGTGTAATGGTTCTGTTACTAAACAGTGGACATACAAACCTGTTGGTCTTATAACAAAATGGTGTAGGCTAATTTTATCATGGTTATTGATTTTTGGACTTACAGATTTGGCCCTCAAATAAGATATGAATATGGGAATTGATTACGGATTATAAGTGAAGCAATGGAAGTAGAAGGGATGGCCCAGGAAAAGAACAGAGTAAGAAGAGAAGGAAACCTACCAAAAACCCCTGAGGAGCCCCTACATTATCCTTAACTTCTGGTGTAGGGAGAGTAGCATGGAGAGAAAACAACAGAAGTAGTGGTCAGGGGAAGAGAGGCAGAAACAAAAGAGTCACAGAACAAATCAGTTCAAAATGCACTATGATGTATTAAGAGGGCACGTTCAACTGCATTAAAGGCCACTTATGGAGTTTGAAAAATCCTTGTCAATATAAATAATGTTTAAAATGCATTTTAATATTTATAAGCCTATTATAAAATGTATATAGGCTTATCATTAAAAAGTTAGAATAACAGTTAGAGAAAAGTCCTTATATATGTATATATTGTCCAATCAGTTTACATAAAGATTCTTTGCAGTCTCAAGGTGCCATTTCTTCCAGTTCAATACAGGTAGCATTTGTTCATTCTTTTATATTGTCAAATGTGCCATTCCTAGTTAATTCTATATTTTCCACCTCAAGAAAATTGAAGCAATGCTGCTATTACTCACAATACTATGACCCTTTGGAACATGTTTTGAGGAAATTATACAGATCTTGCCTCCACAATTCCTTAGTAGCATTTATTTAATACTAACTTCAGCATTACTCATGACAGCGCATTATATCCATCCATCCATATCCATTATATCCGTTGCCCACAGATGCTGGCTTCTCTTCACCCTCCAAGATTCTTACCCTTCTCAGTTGATGGTGAACTCAAATGCAATTCTTGATCAGAATATGCAGGAAAATGTGAACAATAATTCATTTTCTGGACATGCTAAATTTACTTTTCACTTGACCACATATACTCTTTAGTCCATAATCACTGCATTCCCAAAGTCTTTGAATGTTGATCACAGTCTCTCTAAAGATTCATACAATAGCATGCTCACCGGTATCTTCCATAACAGTCGACAATAAAACAAATGTCTGAAAAGACATTTTCATTTGTTCTTGGATTCAAAATAGAAAACTTGTGAATTTCATGGCAATAGGCCGTGTTGCAATGTACCATGTTAGGATAAACTCATTAATATAAAATACTCGAGTGGTAAGGCTAAAATTTGAATTACAAAACAGAATATTTATTTTATATGTAAGATTACGTATGTCAGGAGGTTCTATTCATAAACAGTGGATCCAACACATAAAATGAGATATAATTTCCTCGGCGCTGCCTACGGAGGTGGCAGCCATCTCCTCCTCGGCATCATGGCCGCCCTGAGACCCCTTGTGAAGCCCAAGATCGTCAAAAAGAGAACCAAGAAGTTCATCCAGCACCAGTCAGACCGATATGTCAAAATTAAGCATAACTGGTGGAAACCCAGAGGTGTTGACAACAGGGTTGGTAGAAGACTCAAGGGCCAGATCTTGATGCCCAACATTGGTTATGGGAGCAACAAAAAAACAAAGCACATGCTGCCCATTGGCTTCCGGGAGTTCCTCGTCCACAACGTCAAGGAGCTGGAAGTGCTGCTGATGTGCAATAAATCTTACTGTGCCAAGATTGCTCACAATGTTTCCTCCAAGAACCGCAAAGCCTTCGTGGAAAGAGCTGCCCAACTGGCCATCAGAGTCGCCAATCCCAATGCCAGGCTGCGCAGTGAAGAAAATGAGTAGACAGCTCGTGTGCACGTTTTCTGTTTAAATAAATGTAAAAACTGCCCAAAAAAGACATATAAAATCATTAATTATGTTTATTCAGAAAAATGTAGTTTTACTACTTTTATTTCCACAAAATCATTGTTACTGAAATCCTGATTTTTACATGCTAAATATTCTGTTGACATTAATGCCAAATTAGATAAGCTCTTCTTGAATCATTTTAGTCTTAAGGTAGAATTTTTTTCTTGACTTAAATTTAGAAAACTTCATTCCGCTGAAGTAGTAGTAACTAGAATTGTCACTAAAATCTTAAACCAATTACTGTAATTTGGAAATAAATGAACTTTACATATCATATCTAAATATTGCAATGATGTTGCATACAACAATGGCAGATTATCTTAATTTTATCAAAGTCCACCAATTAAATTGTAATTATTTTCATTCCTTAATTCATTTCTTAAGTTTTTCTGCATTCAGAATTTTCAAGTTTGTACAGAAAACTGAAAATAGCAGTGTGTTGCTAATTTATTCCAAATTTGGAATGGGAAAGGTTTGCATCCTAAAAGAGCACCTGGAGCGGAAGGGAGAGTCCTATAGGTGAAACAGTTTGCTGAAAGGCTGTGTGCTCAACGGGGTGGAGTCCTGCTTTGAAACGAGCCTGCTGCTCTGCACACATTCTTCCAAGATGGCCCTGGAGGTTCCTTCAAAGCAACACGGACTATGGATTTAGGGGTTCAAGACTCCTCCAGCTCTCCCTCTGCTTTTGCTGCTGCAGAGGGGATTGGAGGCATTGCTCGCAGTGGGCTCTCTCCTCATTTCGCCTTCATGTCTCCCTATTCTCTTTTGCCTTTTGATCCTCTTAATCCTAGTCTCTTTAGTTTCTTCCATTGCATTCCTTTTCCTTGGATTTCCCACTCTTTTACTGGGGTGACCCTTCCGGGACTCTGCCGGTATGTGGCGTCTCACTCATCTGGACCTCACCGTCCTGAAGAGAAGCGTCCACAGCTTCACTGCCATGGAGGGAAAAAGGAGAGGGAGGCAGGGAGGGCCACGGAGTCCTGGTGGCACTTCGTTTTCCTTCGCAAGTCTTTGTCCAGCGGGACAAGGTTTACAGGACCAATCAAGTTCCTCCACAGAAACGTAGAAGCGCGTTTGTGTTCCAGCAGAATGGAGGAGGTTGCTTTGGGTGAGGCGTATTTAAAGGAGCGAGGAACGCTGTCTTCTGATTGGTGTGCATCCGCTCGCCGTGTCCATGGTAACCAGCGAGCGCCCTGTCCTGCCCTGGACCTCAGTTGCAGCGAAGGAGAACAGCCCCGAGCCTACGCCGCTGGGCCCTGGTGACCGGTTTGTTATTCTCGGGCTCTCGAGTCTGCCAGGAGTCTAACAACGCTGTTCTCATCTTCGGCGGTCTTAGGTTTCTTCTTCAATTGCACAGATTTTGTCCATCTTTCCTTCTCTTTCTCCCTACCTTTAGTTCCTGTGATTCAGGTGCCTTCAGCACAGAGACCAGCCACAGTGCACAGGTGATGTCTTGGTACACGGGGCTGGAGTCCAACAGAGTGAAGGCCAGGAATTTCTTTCTCCTGGTGATGAATAATTACTGGCCGCATTGATTGATAGCATATTCCATTCTAGACACAGGACACACTTATGAGGTATGGTCTCTCTGATCAAATTTTATGAATGCATTGTGGTTAAGGAATGTGTCCAAGGTATAGACTGAGAGCAACATCAAACAGGGACGGGGTCAGACCATGTCTTAATCATGCAGGCAGGTTGTGGGAACGAGCTTCAGAAATACATTTCTGAGTGCCTTAGACCAGATTGCGTGGGAGGTGGATGAAATGAGGGTGATGAGGTCAGGTTGAGATCACCTGGGCTGCTGATCCCACCATTCCAGACCTGATATCTACGTGGCCCCAGGTATCCCTGAGATATCTCACATGACTGGAACTTAGGTACATGGTCCTGCCTCTCTTGGGAGGCAGTCTTGGCCTAGTCCCAATGACTCATTTGGAGAACAAGACAGATTTACACTTCACTGCACACCACTAAGTGGCATTTGGCCCTTTCAGCATCTAACTTGAAGTGGTCACTGTGAGAAGGCTATATCCTATTCCTTTCCCTGCTCAGGTGTTCTTGGGATTCTCTGGGTCCCCTGGCTCACAGTCTTACACACCTGCTCTTTCCTTCACAGCCTAGGAGACCCGGTCTTCTCTGGGTCAGATGCCCATATCATATAGTAGGAATGAGGGCTGTTCGATTTCAGAACGATTCCATCAAATCCAAGACAACCAATTGGCTTAATTTAGGTATACTCCAACATTGTCAAATCCTATTCAATAGAAATTATGCAACTTCTTCGTGCAAGTCTTTCATAACTATTTTCATTCCATATGTTTCCATTTCAGTCTTAATAATTTCTTGCTTCTCTGATAAGCTAAATCCTCCAACTCTTGGGTCCCATAATGTGTCAGACACCAGGGCCAGGGCCCTACTTTCCCAGGTCTAAGAGGGATTGACTGTTGATTTCTATTCTGGTTATCTATTAGTGTCATCTAAATAAGCATTTATTATGCTAATGAATTTTTGCATTGCGAATTCAGACAGGAAACAGTGGGGTAATCTTTTCCGCACAACAATGACTGGATCATGAACTGGGATGGATTGAGTAATTGGATGTGACCATGACAGCTAGGCTGTACCATGTAGCTGTTAGCTGAATTTCTTGGTTCTTCCTCGTGTGACATGTATTGCAGCTGGGATGTCTAATATGACTTTTTTATTCACATGCCTGTCCCCTGTGTTGAGATGGTTCAAACATCAGAGCATGACTGAGCATAGGCCTCTGTTTATGAGTTTTTTCCATATAGCTAATGTGGGCTTCATCACAGCAAAACTGTCTCAGTGCAGTCAGTTATTCCCATAAACAACTTAACTGTGAGATCCTGGTAGCAGCTACAAGGCCTCTTAATATATTGTCTCAGAATTCAAGCAGTTTCACTTCCAACACATTCTTTCAATCAAAAGTGAATCTAACACTCATCTCAGATTGAAAATAAGGGGCTCATACAAAGTATTGATTCTTCACTAGCATGCTGCATTGGGGGTGGGCATCTTTTGAGATCAGCTACAACAAATACTGATGAGAGGTGAATCAAATTACTCTAAAAATTATCATATTATTCAGCTTCTAGCCAAGATGTGATGAAAGGGACTGAATTTGCTTTCTTAACTGACCTAAGATGAAACAAACCAAAATTGGAATAAAATATAGTAAACAACGAGTTTCAAGACACTAGATATCAGGAAAGTAAGGACAGTAATCCCTGAAATATGTGAAACAAATGAGGCAGGCCCTACAACTGCCCCAGTTTTCTGTCTTGAAAGAGTTTTCAGGCTGCAGTGCAGGGAAGAAAGATAGACCAAATGAAACTCAGTGCGGTCCCTAAGTTGAGGAGATGTAATTGGAGTACACAAAGACAAAAGCTGCTAAAGCTCTCAAGAAAGAATACTGGAGAAAAGAAAGCTGCACACAGACAGAAGCCTGAAAACCTACAGACGATCTTCCTCAAGTAATGAAAGAATATATGCAGATGAGGACACTACCCAAGGTGGAGGAAGGGAGGAGGGCACCTAAAAGAATTAGTGAGAGCAGTATCCAATCATCTCACAGGGCCTGAAATAGTATCTGTTTCCACTGTCCAGAAAGGAAAGCATCATAATTCACAGGCATTGGGTAAAATTCTCAAATGATCTTTCCTCAGTAGTGAACAGCAGTCAAAAATAATAAAGTTAACTTATACAGAGCAACATGTATAAATTTTAAGATACAGCATTGATAAAAAAGAATAACATTAGATTTATAACCCAGTGACATTTGTATAAATTCAGTTTTAAATGAATTTTTCCATAAATAAATATAGCCCTGTATAAGCATACCAAAAATTAATTAGAAAGATATATTTTAAATCCACTGGAGTTTTCACTTTTCTAAAGGGAAGAGAAATAGGAAGAATGTTGGAAAATACAGGAAAAAAAAATAAAACAAAAGAACGGCCTTGAAGAAATTTATGATGTTTGTTTCCATTAGTTGATAAGTGTGAATAATTCATATAAGGTTCAAAATGAGAATAAAGCCTAAAGGAAAAACATGGTTCCTAACTAACATCGGATTATTTATAAATTCCATTTTTAAACCTCTCACCACAACAAAAATTATTATAGATCTTTTCTCTCTGAATATCACATTGCATTTTCTCAGTAAGATTTTGTTCAGTTTTCTCTTGCATTTTTATCATAATACCTTGATAAAAGCCATGATAGATTAACACCAATCCATTCAATAGCATGGTTTGGGCAATGCCTATCAAACAAAACAAGCAGGAAGCCCACTAAAATTTCTATTCACTTATTGGATCCACAGAAGGTGTTCAGTGTGCATAGGCAAGTGAATATGAACACAGACGGATGTGGACATCAGATCCCTGTACCCAGGAGATGTACTTACTGCCTACAGGACATGCAGTCAATATAGCACTGGATTACCAGGGGTTCTTTGTCATGGGAAGAAAGAAAATCGTTTTCTTCTCCCATCTAACTGCCTGTTTATCCCAGGAGGACCTTTTGGTCCCAAGGGAAAAGGGATTAAGAAGTTCCCAGAGGTCAGAGTTTCTGAGGCACTACAATTATAACTGCCCCAGATACTTCTGGAACTAACAAGAGCTCCAATATTAATGGAGTCAAACCCCATGCTTCACATTTTCTGTGAGTCTGGCTAGAGGATGTTAAAGGTGGCTATACCAAGATTAGCCAGAAGACTGGAGAGATCTCTGTCTTCAGTCCCTATCTGTGCTCTTTTCCATTCCTGGGTCAATACTGCTGAAGTAGTCTGTAAAGGGAATAGGTAACAACTGCAACCTGTCTCAGGTAAAGAGGCTTATATGCTCTGGGACCTTCTCTCTTTTGCCATCCTCTGGGTGCTTGGTGGTAGCAGAAATGCAGGAAAGTTGCAATTTGTCTGTAGAATATTAGCAGGAAGTATGAGAGCTAAAAAGTGCATATTTTGGAGCCAAGTTAAGAAAATTTGGAGTTTTCAACTCTGAATACAGAAATTTAGTGACTTTAAAACAAAGAATATGCCTACAATGCCTGAATTATAAAGTAAGAATGACATTAGTTTCTGTAACTTCAGAGGTTGAAGACAAAGACCACAGCTCAGGACCAGTGGAAGTCAGGAAGTAGTCTAAAAGATTTCTGATCAAAATTGCTAAAATCTACTTCTGATGAGAACAGAAAACTATGCCCAGAAGAGCAGCTAGCTATCTGTCACTGGATGCACTGAATAATATCTGAAACTACACCTGAGAGAGGTATCTTACAGGCTTGCCTGAATTTTATCAAGATAGAACCCTGGCAACTCTTTTACTTTTTAAAACAGGGCTTCTTTGGTACTATTCTGTGGGCCTATCTTGCAACCTGGGAAAGCCTAGGCTGATGGTCTCTCCTTTAGTATTTGAGCTTCAAGTTCTCTGGCTTTCTCATCTCATTCCTGGCTGGAACTGGAGACCATTAGCTCCAGTTCCTAAGCCCTAGTGTGCCACTGGCAAGTTTTGATTACAAACCAAGATAGAATGATGAAAGGAGAAAAGGAGCAAGTGTGTTCCCAGATGCTTTACTTCTAGGGATGAGTACTTTATCGATGCTTGTTGAATGATTGAAAAACATGCAGAAATGTTAGAGAAAATAGAAGGAAAAGGGAAGAGTCAGTGAGTTAGGAAAAAAAATAATCCTCCTATGTGATCCTCAGAAATTTCATCTTAAGGGTAAAAATAATTATCCCAAAGCTCTTAAAGAAACAGAAAATGTACTTTTTCCTCTAGGCTTCTCTACGATACTCATGCCTGAGTCACCAGATCTTCCATTTGGCTCTACCCTGCGAAGGTCATTTCGAGATTTTTTCTGCTTCCAAGCACAAAACATTTAATTCCCTATAGGAGTCCTTTGTGATCCCCGGAGAAGAAAAGCTACTTGGAAAGGTGAGATTTGGGGCTGTGGTTTTTCTTTAAAAAAAAAAAAAACACCTTATTTGCTTCAGGTTTTTAAAAATAAAATAAGACATTACTGAAGTTTAAGTCCCCTTCATACTCTGCAAAAGGCTCCTAGAACAGATAAAGGACTTCAGTAAAGATCCAGGATATAAAATCAATGTACAAAACGGAGTAGCATTTCTGCACACCAATAAAGTTCAAGCTAAGAGCCAAATCAAGGAGGCAATTCCAGTTACAAGTGCCACAAAAAGAATAAAATACCTGAGAATACAACTAATCAAGAGGCTGTGATTTTTTCCTGAAAAAATTTTGCAGAAGGTAAGATCAGAGGATGCAATAAGCAAAGGAATAAATAACAAGAAAGTAATGCAGAAAATAGTGTTTAAAGGGAATATGTGGAATTTAATAGCCTGTAGTTGTACTTGCTATGGGTGTAAAGTTAATTAGGGTTGGGCCAATTGTGCCAAATTCTAGGCTTAGCAGGTCTTACTAGCTTTTGTTCCACACTTACAAGCTAATGTATTCAAAGGCAAAGAGAGAAGGAAAGGCAGAAGTGAATGAAGATAGTGCCCAGGGCATGAAGAAGGGTCGTTAGTCACCAACTCAAGGCTGGAAGTTTTGTTCTAAGGGTTATTATCTTGAGGACCTCCTGTAATTCCAGTATGTCTTATTCTCACTGAGCCAGTCTATCAAGGAAAATGGCAAAAATATTAGAAAAGCGAAAGTAAGATTGGAGGGTGGCAGGTATGAAGTGCATAGAGAATGAATTTATAATCTTTATTTAACTGTGAAGGGGTTGTTCCTTAGGAGTCAAAACCAGGAATACAATAAAAGACACAATACAGAATGGGAATAAGGAGGGAATTGGAGCCTAAGAGCTCTGGGAAGCAGGAGTCAGAGTTGCAAGAGGAAGGAAGAGGGAGAAGCTCCAGACTGCTGAAAAACAGCCCTTAGGAGAGCATGTGTATGCATGAGAGTGTGGGTGGATAAGAAAAACCTACAAAATATATAAAACAAAATCCCAAATAACATAGACAATTTATGCATCACTATGGTGACACAGGGCACAGGCATATTCCTATTTTCACTGGCTTAGACCTGAATGAATTATTTAGACTTTTAATTTCTCCACAGTTGAACCCTGACAAACTGTAGGAAGACATGTAAAACCACAAAATTTGATTTGCCTATGTGACAGATAAATTGCTAAAATAATCAACTTACCTTACCTACTTCAAAGTATTATGAGTCACAGATAAAACTGTACGTTTAAAATTCATTTTGAAGTTACCAAGGTCATTACTAATATACCCTATTATTTGTAGGAGAAAAGAATTGGAAGAATATCTAAATCTCTTCTGTATATAAAGTGAAGGGCCATGTCTGGCAGACTACATGGGGAATCAGAGGATCAAGAGGAGTGAAGAGAGGATCCCTGGAGGGAATGCCTGTCCTCCCTCCACTGACAGCAGCCGCAGTTACTAACACGGTCTTTCTGATGAGGAGAATCTGACAGGACCCAGTTGAGCAAGGACTGGAACTGCATTTGGGGAATAGGAAGGACAACTGAAAACAAAAATACTATCTGAACCTCTTCCAAAAATATGTTTCCATCAATAGGAAAATATCATACAGTTTAGAGTTCACAGTTTTATTGTAACTTCCTTCTTTGTCACCCTGTCCCCACCCCCAAACCTTTTCTCCTCTGACAGATTCAGTTCTTAAAACTATCAATTGTATTTTGGGTAAAGTTTGTTTACTTTTTATAGGATCGATGGGGCAAATATGTAACATAGAACTATTTATTGGGTTTGGCCGGGCACGGTGGCTCACGCCTGTAATCCCAGCACTTTAGGAGGCTGAGGTAGGCAGGTCACCAGGTCAGGAGATCGAGACCATCCTGGCCAATATGGTGAAATCCTATCTCTACTAAAACCACAAAAACAAACAAAATTAACTAGGTGTGGTGGCGGATGCCTGCAATCCCAGCTACTCTGGAGGCTGAGGCAGGAGAATCACTTGAACCTGGGAGGCGGAGGTTGCAGTGAGCAGAGATTGCACCACTGCACTCCAGCCTGGCAACAGAGCTAGACTCCATCTAAAAGACAAAACAAAACAAAACAAAGAATTATTTATTGGGTCTGAATGAACCCTAGAAATTAAGCCAACCCAACCTCTATATTAGGTAAGATTATGGGTGGTTAAGAACCTGGATTTTGAGATATCACTTCTCTTGTTTGTAAGTGGTGATAATGAAACATATTTTACAGAACGTTGAATAACTAAATGGAAAGAAGTGCTAAAACATTAGAGCACAATTCCCAGTAAGTAGAAAGAATTGCAAAAATAACCATGTAATTTTGTTATATTAGTGAGCCAAAGTGGGAGAAACAGGACATTTCTTAAACATTTGATGAACAGGAATTTCACACACTTGATCTTAGCCAAAAGGCCAAGAAGCGACGAAAAGGAATTTTTAAATTTTTAAACTCACAAAATAACATCTGAACAGAAACCTCTGTCCCAGTAAACAGAAATATGCACAATAAAACTGCATGATTTGAAGAGCCCCCAAAAGACCTGACCTTCACCTTTGCCAAGCTACATATGTTCTATCTATGGGCTGTCTTTCACAATGCAGGGGAGGGGAATCTTAGAATCCTTTACCTTTAATGTAAATGTGGGTACCACATCACTCTATTTATAATAGTTTTTTTCCAGCCTATCTCCTGTGTCACAGTCAACTCTCCTCTGCAGCCTCCTAATAATTTGTGTATATCTCTGACATTGCTAATATCTTTCATTCTTACTACACCCAACATCTCCCAGAGTGGTTATAGGTTTATTTTTGTAAAAGTAAGGACAGTTTCTTATTAAATTTTGTGATACTGGTACCTAACAAAATGCCAGGGAAAAGGGTTAAATGATAATGGATATTAGCCCTTTGTCAGATGAGTAGATTGCAAAAATTTTCTCCCATTCTGTAGGTTGCCTGTTCACTCTGATGGGAGTTTCTTTTGCTGTGCAGAAGCTCTTTAGTTTAAAGAGATCCCATTTGTCAATTTTGGCTTTTGCTGCTGTTGCTTTTGGTGTTTTAGACATGAAGTCTTTGCCCATGCCTATGTCCTGAATGGTACTACCTAGGTTTTCTTCTAGGATTTTTATGGTATTAGGTCTAACATTTAAGTCTCTAATCCATCTTGAATTAATTTTCGTATAAGGAGTAAGGAAAGGATCCAGTTTCAGCTTTCTACTTATGGCTAACCAATTTTCCCAGCACCATTTATTAAATAGGGAATCCTTTCTCCATTTCTTGTTTCTCTCAGGTTTGTCAAAGATCAGATGGCTGTAGATGTGTGGTATTATTTCTGAGGACTCTGTTCTGTTCCATTGGTCTATATCTCTGTTTTGGTACCAGTACCATGCTGTTTTGGTTACTGTAGCCTTGTAGTATAGTTTGAAGTCAGGTAGCGTGATGCCTCCAGCTTTGTTCTTTTGACTTAGGATTGTCTTGGCGATGCGGGCTCTTTTTTGGTTCCATATGAACTTTAAAGCAGTTTTTTCCAATTCTGTGAAGAAACTCATTGGTAGCCTGATGGGGATGGCATTGAATCTATAAATTACCTTGGGCAGTATGGCCATTTTCATGATATTGATTTTTCCTATCCATGAGCATGGTATGTTCTTCCATTTGTTTGTGTCCTCTTTTATTTCACTGAGCAGTGGTTTGTAGTTCTCCTTGAAGAGGTCCTTTACATCCCTTGTAAGTTGGATTCCTAGTTATTTTATTCTCTTTGAAGTGATTGTGAATGGAAGTTAATTCATGATTTGGCTCTCTGTTTGTCTGTTACTGGTGTATAAGAATGCTTGTGATTTTTGCACATTAATTTTGTATCCTGAGACTTCGCTGAAGTTGCTTATCAGCTTAAGGAGATTTTGGGCTGAGACAATGGGGTTTTCTAAATATACAATCATGTCATCTGCAAAGAGGGACAATTTGACTTCTTCTTTTCCTAACTGAGTACCCTTGATTTCTTTCTCTTGCCTGATTGCCCTAGCCAGAACTTCCGACACTATGTTGAATAGGAGTGCTGAGAGAGGGCATCCCTGTCTTGTGCCAGTTTTCAAAGGGAATTTTTCCAGTTTTTGCCCATTCAGTATGATATTGTCTGTGGGTTTGTCATAAATAGCTCTTATTATTTTGAGGTATGTTCCATCAATACCAAATTTATTGAGCGTTTTTAGCATGAAGGCTGTTGAATTTTGTCAAAAGTCTTTTCTGCATCTATTGAGATAATCACGTGGTTTTTGTCTTTGGTTCTGTTTATATGCTGGATTATGTTTATTGATTTGTGAATGTTGAACCAGCCTTGCATCCCAGGGATGAAGCCCACTTGATCATGGTGGATAAGCTTTTTGATGTGCTGCTGAATCCGGTTTGCTAGTATTTTATTGAGGATTTTTGCATCGATGTTCATCAGGGATATTGGTCTAAAATTCTCTTTTTTTGTTGTGTCTCTGCCAGGCTTTGGTATCAGGATGATGTTGGCCTCATAAAATGAGTTAGGGAGGATTCCCTCTTTTCCTATTGATTGGAATAGTTTCAGAAGGAATGGTACCAACTCCTCCTTGTACCTCTGGTAGAATTCAGCTGTGAATTCGTCTGGTCATGGACTTTTTTTGGTTGGTAGACTTATTAATTATTGCCTTAATTTCGGGGGAGATGCACTCTGATTTTTTGAATTTCCAGCTTTTCTGCACTGCTTTTTCCCCCATCTTCGTGGTTTTATCTGCCTTTGGTCTTTGATGATGGTGATGTATTGATGGGGTTTTGGTGTGGGTGTCCTTTCTGTTTGTTAGTTTTCCTTCTAACAGTCAGGACCCTCAGCTGTAGGTCTGTTAGGGTTTGCTTGAGGTTCACTCCAGACCCTGTTTGCCTGAGTATCAGCAGCGGAGGCTGCAGAAGATAGAATATTGTTGAACAGAGAGTGTTGCTCTCTCTGATTCTTGCTCTGGAAGCTTCGTCTCAGGGGTGTACCCTGCCGTGTGAGATGTGAGGTGTCAGTCTGCATCTAGTGGAGGGTATCTCCCAGTTAGGCTACTCAGGGGTCAGGGACTCACTTAAGCAGGCAGTCTGTCCATTCTTAGATCTCAACCTTCATGCTGGGAGATCCACTGCTCTCCTCAAAGCTATCAGACAGGGGCATTTACCTCTGCTGAGGTTTCTGCTGCTTTTTGTTTAGCTATGCCCTGTCCCCAGAGGAATAGTCTACAGAGGGAGGCAGGTCTGCCTGAGCTCCGGTGGGCTCCACCCAGTTTGAGCTTCCCCAGTGGCTTTGTTTACCTACATTAGCCTCAGCAATGGTGGGCACCCCCCCCCCCAGCCTCGCTGCCGCCTTGCAGTTAGATCTCTGACAGCTGTGCTAGCAATGAGGGAGGCTCCATGGGCAGGGCCCTTTGGGCCTGGTGTGGGATATAATCTCCTTGTGTGCCATTTGCTAAGACCCTTGGTAAAACACAGTATTAGGGTGGGAGTTACGCAATTTTCCAGGTGTTGTGTGTCTCAGTTTCCCTTGGCTAGGAAAAGGGATTCCCTTCCCCCTTGTGCTTCCCAGGTGAGGTGATGCCTCACCCTGCTTTAGCTCTCCCTGGTCGGGCTGCACCAGCTGACCAGTACCGATTGTCCAGCACTCCCCAGTGAGATGAACCTGGTACCTCAGTTGAAAATGCAGAAATCACCCGTCTTCTGTGTCACTCACACTGGGAGATGGAGGCTGGAGCTGTTCCTATTCGGCCATTTTAGGTGCCACCTCCTGAGTATATTATTCTGCTTTCTCCTGGCCTGTAAGATTTTTGCTGAGAAGTCTTGCTAAACATATTGGAGCTTCTTTATATGTTATTTGTTTATTTATTTTCTCTTGCTGCTTTCAAGATCCCCTTTTTGTCTGAGCTTTGACAGTTTTATTATAATATGTCTTGGAGTAGTCTTAGGTGTATTGAATCTCATTGGTGATCTTGATCTTCTTTAACCTAGATATTTATATCTTTCCCTGGGTTTGGAAAGTATTTTGCTATTATTTCTTTAAATAATATTTCTACTCCCTTATCTTTCTCTACTCACTCTTGAATGCCAATAACTTGTGCATTGTACATTTTATCTTTTGATGCTATCCCCTAAATCCCATAAGCTTTCTCTATTCTATTTAGTTCTTTTTTTCTCCTCTGTCTATGTATTTTTCAATAACCTGTCTTTCTGTCTACATATTCTTTCTTCTGCTTCAGCAATTCTGCTGTGGATGCTCTATTATATTTTTCATTTTATTCATTGTAATATTCAGCTCAGCATTTCTGTTTGATTTTTATATTATTCTTTCAATTTCTTTGTAATAGTTTTTATTTTGGTTAGTTATTATTTTCCTTATTTACTTGAATTGTTTCTGCGCATTTTATTAAAGTTTGTTAAGCTTCTTTAAAATAGTTGTTTTGTATTTGCTATCACTCAATTTATACATCTCCATCGCTTCAGGGGCAATTGCCAGCACCTTACTTTGTCCACTTGGTGATGTCATGCTTCCCTGATTGTTCTTGACCTTTATGGTTATAAGTTGACGTCTGCCCATTGAAAAGGTAGGTACTTATATCAGTCTTCACAGTATTGCTTTGTCTGGGAATATTTTTCAACAATAATCCTGTCCAGAAATTTTGAACCAGTCATCTGGTGTGTTTCCTAAACCTGTCGTTTTTAGGGGTTTCCTAACCCCTGCAGTCATTGAAGACCTGGGGGTACTCTAAGCCTATGACTTCTGTGGCCAGTGCAGCAGTGGGTTGGAATTCTATGGCTTCTGAGACTGGTATAGGGCCAGGCTAGAATTCAGTGATCCCTTCTGAGGCTGGCACAGCAGTGGGGTGCACCCAAAGCTCATGGCCATTGAGATCTGCATGTAGTTATGGGTTATTTGGAGTCCAAAGCTGCTATAGTCAGCCAGTGGTGATGCAGGCCAGAATTCAAGTCCATCTCATACTTGTCTATGAGTTTCCATCTGGCACTGAGGCAGATCTAGAGGTTCAGTTTAGAGATATTGGCATGTAGGTCTGTCTGGTGCTGGGTTTTACTATGGCATGGCCCAGGATTGAGGTCCAAGCAAAGTCCAATGCTTACTTCTCTGTCTTTCCCTAAGATAGTATCTCTCTCTTTGCACTGTTCCCTGATGTTGGGGGATGGATAACATGTTTAAGGTAAAATTGTCCTTCCTACCCCCTTCAATGTCTCTTTTCTTATCATTATGTTATAACCAGAGGCTGTGATCACTCACCTGGTTTTCTTAGCTCTTGTAAAGATATTTAATGCACAGATAATTATTCAAATTATCCATTTCCTATGGGAGGAAAAAATTATCCATTTCCCATGTTCTTATGGGAGAACGGTCACTGGAGAATCCTATTCCAATATTTTGCTCCACTTTCCTCCCAAATAAAAAGAAGACATTTGAGAAATCAATGTACATAAGAAAATAATAAAATGAGTTTCCACTTGTAAGTTAATAGCATGTTTTAGGCTCTGGTTAAAAAATGTTTTATAAATTAAGTCATCCAGTTTATCCAGCAAACAGAAAAATCAAATAGTAAGAGGGTAATTAATTATTACTCATCTTAAATGAGAAAATTAGAACTCATACTGAGATTGGTGAGTCAAAAGTCACACATCTTATCAGTGGCCAAATTAGTGTGCCTGGAACATAAATAAAAATCAGTCTCATCCCAATAAGCAGGCTTAAGTTCTATGGTAGATAAGATTGCATTGAACTGTGAGTTATATAAGGTTTTTTGTAGGTATATTTGGAGAATACATTATATTAATAATTTGATTCTTTCCCTAAGAAGGGAAAATAAGAAAAAAATAAGAATCATAATGTGCACATAATATTCACTTTTATTCACCAAAACAACTAAATATGTAAAGCATTATATTAAAGCTATAGAATATATAAAGTTGAAAAGATGAATAAAACTCTTCACCAGACTCAGAGGAGTTTGTAATCTACTACCAAAGGGAGATATACACATGACTCAAGAAAGTCATATTAATTCCACTGGGGTAAATAAAGGAAGGGTTTGTGGAGTAGGTAGAGTTTAAACTGAGACTCACAAGATGGACATAGTTTTTCAAATGAAAAGAGTGGTGTTGTTTTTTATGTGGAAGAGGATACTGGAATACAGACTTTAAGAAAAACATATAGGAGGGGCATAATGTGAAAAAAATGAGCTAGGAGCTGACTTGCATGATAGGTAAATAGAAGAGTGAAAACAATTGTATTTTGATTGGGATCAGTCTTTGAAGTTCAGAAGGAGGGAAGATAGAAATCAAAACTATTGTTTTGGTGAAATACAATACTATAGAAATAATAAATTGGGCCAGGCATGGTGACTCACACCTGTAATCACAGCATTCTGGGAGGCTGAGGAGGGTGGATGTCTTGATCCCAGGAGTTCAAGACCAACCTCAGCAACATGGTGAAACCCCGTCTCTAAAAAAAAAAAAAAAAAAACTAACCAGGCATAGTAGTGCACACCTGTAGTCCCAGCTACTTGGGAGGCTGAGGTGGGAGAATCACTTAAACCTGGGAGACAGAGGTTGCAGTGAGCCAATATTGTGGCACTGCACTCCAGCCTGCGCTATAGAGTAAGACCCTATCTCCCTACATCAAAAAAAGAAAAAAGAAAAGAAAAGATAAACTGACTTATAAGTCTTCCAAGAATAATTTGATTATTATAGATTAGGAGACACTCTGAAATGATTCAAAAATAATATCTATGAAGTGCTATATTACTAAACAAAAAGGGGACTAGCTACTAAATGTCAATTAATCCCAGGAAATACTGGTCAGTATATAGGTCCCACCATTTTCAGAGCATGATGAGGATAAAAATTGCAAAGTGTAAAACATACTTATCCTTGTTCTAAAAGCTCACTAATTCAGATGTCTGGATCCTATGGGAAGCTATGCTGGCCCAGGGACAGGACATGAAGATTGAGACAAGAGGACTGAAAGTAGGATGAGAAAGACAGTTTAACTGTATGTCTAAGACAAGTAGGAAAGGGTAGGAATACAGATGGTGTCAGAAATATGATGGAAAATCAGGTAGGATAGTATGAAGTCAGAAGTTGGTAAAACATATCTTAAAAAAAGGTCACACAGATTCACTTAAAACACACACACACACACACACACACACACATAAATATGAGTCATCTTAAGATGTAAAAATCACTAGGAAAAAAAAATAAGAAATTCGCACTCCAAATAAGTAGCATTAGATAAAAGTATCGACAAGATCTGTCAAGGATAGAGGAGGCAGTGAATGTCACATGTTATTCACTCTACATAAGAATCAAAGTTCTTGAGTCAACATCTATATGTCCATGAGAGATCCATTCATGGCAAAAAAAAAAATTATTCATGTTGAGCTGAGTCAGGGAAAACCAAGACATCTAACACATATATATGTATTAAACAATATAGGAATTGAGAAACATTTAAAATAATTAGAATTATATTTCTCATTTATTTGAAAACCATACCATTCTATGCTCCAGTGATTATGGCTTGTCAATTTGTACTCACATAGATGAAGTCAGGAAAAACTTCCAAACAATTCTAGAATGCCAAAACACTAAGATTCCAGTCAGTGAAACAGAAAGCAGGAGCCAATGAGTAGATAGCCCTATAATCAATTGAAACACTAAAGAAAGTCAACTCTAAACTTACTCTTACAGTAACAATTTAAATTTTCTATGTATCATAACAATTATTCTCCAATATCAATTTCTGTTTTCAAGATCAGGTCGCATTCATTTTATTTTTTATAACCTCCTCAGTAGGTTCTGGATTCCCTGCTTGATCTCCTTCGTTCTCACACCATAAACAATGGGGTTCAGAGCTGGGGGAATGAGGTGGTGCAGGATGTTGAGCAGGATGGGGACATCCAGAGGAATTGTCTTCCTGGCCAGGTTAGTGATGACCAGAACCAGCAGGACTGTGCTGAAGAAGAGGATTAGGATGAAGTGGGAACCACACGTGCTCAAGGCCTTGGCCATAGCACCCTCGGCCTTGATACTTAGCACAGTTTTCAAGATAAAAAAAATAAGAGAACAATAAGGATGAGGTCAGAGCCCAGGAGGGTCCAACATGTAACAAACTGGTAGCGCTGATTCAAGTTGATGCAATCACAAGAGAGTTTAGAAACAGACACGTTAGTACAGACGCAGTTCTTGATGATGTGTCCTGCACAGTATCTGAATCGAGAAGAAAGTATGGGGATAGGCAAAGTAAGAAGGCCATTCCTGACCACAACAAAGATGGCAGCCCTAGCGACAAATTGATCAGTGATGATGGATGAGTACTGTAGGGGCTTGCAGATGGACACATAGCAGTCATAGGCCATGATTATGAATGTACAGGACTCCATAGTCAGAAAATTGTTCATGATGAACTTCTGAAGGAAGCAGGCAGGGAAGCTGATTGACCTGAGGTCAAACCAGAAGATGGCCAGGACCTTGGGGATGACGGTGAGGCAGAGTACAATGTCCAGCAGGGAGAGGAGGTTGAGCAGGTAGTATAGGGGCTGGTGCAGAGAGGTTTCCATACAGATAGTGGTCAGAAGGGTGGTATTGGCCCCCATGGCCAGGCGGAAGAGGAGGCTGAGGGGCAGAGACAGCCAGTGCTGCCAGATCTGGAAACTGCGGAAACAAATGAGGAAGAATTCAAAGACTGGGGAAGTGGAGTTGTTGCTGGGTAATGTCATGAAATAAATTCTCAGCTGAGAAAATTTCACCTGAAATTGTGTTTGATAAGACACAGGAATTAGAAATAGAAAACAAAGCTGTTAAAATATTTGCTAACACTTTCTAATTTATAAAATGTATGAGATACAGACGACCAATCCCAAATGAAGGCAAACTTTAGTAAATATTAACATAAGTAGTGAAAGGTTTAGTAAATTATTTCTGAAGTTAATTTAGAAAAAGCAAATAAAACAGACTAGATAAAGGTTTAGAAGGAAAATGATTTTTAAAAAGTCATTAAAACATGCTGTAAAATACAAAAAAAAATCAAAATTATACTGGCAAAGCAAACTGAATAGTTTATATATCCCGCGGGCTAGAAACACCCAAAAGTTTACAGAGTAATCTAGAATTAATAAATATGTCATAAAATAATTTAATTACAGGGTCCTTTCAGTAAGTAATGCATAATTTGTTAGATAGGGGGAAAATAATTATTCCTCTCTTTTTATTATACACCAAAGTACATTTGAGATGGAAAAGATGTATGATATACTCCCAACCCTATTATAAACTAGAGGAAAATAAAAGTAAATATTGATTAAATATATAGAGGAACTCCCAAGCTCCCTATCACTCTGACATATTGTACTGTGTCACAACCCATCCTAGACATACTTAATCCAAGCCTGCATAGGTGCAATTCAATGTTCCTATAGAAAGTTAGACTCAAAGGTTATGCTGTTTTCATTAACATTTATAACCACTAACCTAAAATGAGAACTTAGTACATGTATTGATGACAATAACTTTCTCTGGTTAATTCATTCCTCTACCCACTTCAAGCAATTTTTCATATTTTCTGTTATTTTCAAATACTAAATCTCCTCTTCTCTCAGATAATCTCTCTAACTGCTTCGTAAAGGCAGTAGAAACATCAGATGCAAGTCCTCTACTTCCCATGATAGACTCATAAACTCATCAACATCTACATCCTTGCTCTTCTTATTGCACCAGCAGAATCAAGGATCTAGCCTTCCTCTGAATGGCAATCCTTGACCTCACAATTTGGTTCTATTCACCTTGACCTTCTTAGGAACCCTGACTTACGAATTATCCAGCCCATTCACTATGTATTCAACTCTTCCTAAATCCTTCCCATGGATATTCAAAATGTTCAAGTCTCTCGTATCTTAATTATTTTCTTCATCTATCTCACATCCTCATTTGGATAAAGACCATGATTTCATTTTTTTGAGAAAAATACCAATCTCTTTCTTCTTCCTATTTCACACCCAAACTTAAAGGACCAAAGGAGGCAAAGGACATGAAAAAGCAGAAAAGCAACTGTTGGCTTCAGTAGTCCAATTGAGAAGTAGTCAGTGGGTGAATAAATGGCTTTGAGGATGAGGAAAATGGGCATGTTTTAGAGGTATAAATATAATGATAGTGATATAAAGACAGTGATTAGACTAGTTGCATAGAAGAAAAGGTAGAATTCTAAGACTGCACTGTCTTTTCTGACTCAAATGACTAAGAAAGTTTCACAAAACAAAAATATAGGCTCTCAAAAGATTTCATATATGTTGTGGAGGCAGATTATGGATCCAATTTTGATTTGTTGAGTTTATTGGATCTGTAAACTATCAAAATATATATGAAATGAAATGTTAGAGAAAGCAGTTTAAATTCACTTGAAGGTTAAAGAATTGGAAATCATCAACACATAACATATAGCTCAAACCATAGGACTTAAATAGATATACTTATGGAGAATATATAAATTAAAGACAAAAAGAGCATAAAATAGAACCCTAAGAAATGCCTACCCTTAATCTTAGGACCAAAAGAGGTAAAGAGATTGCAAGGAGACCTAAAAGGAGTGAACAGAGACATAATTGAAAATCAAATGGAGTGAACAGATATGCTCACATGAAGAATTTCAGTAATGTGAGAAAGAGATTATCCATTGTATTTGGCAATTAGGTAATCATTGGTGGTCCAAGCAAACAGTTTCATTTGAAGAGAGAAATAGAATGCGGGAAAACAGAGAGACAGCAGGGCTGGAGTGAATGGACACAGAGAGGACTGATCACCTCATCGGAGATCTTCACTTCAACAAACAGTTTCACAAGGAGGCAAAACTGAATGCACAGGTAGAACAGCATGTATTAATACATACACTTTTTTTTAACAAAAAACAATGTGAATACATTTAAACTGAGGGGCAAAAGACTAGGAAGAAAAATATTGGTGATAAAAATGGGGAAAAAAAGATAAAGCCACAGCTTTGGGGAGACAACTACTATTTCCATTTAAATACTGCACAAAACACACCACTGCCAGCTTTCTCTCTTCTCCCCAATCCACCGTAAAATCTCTGAAGTACATAGAACGTATTTTCTCTTTTTTTATTTCATGTTGTTTTTACAGCACCCAGAACTTAATAAATTGTTAACAAATGCTTGTGAGGTAAATGTCTTAATTGTGGGAAGGGTGTTGACTTTTAAAGACTGAAATAAGGAGAAAAAAAAAAGGAAAATATTAACCAAAGAAACCAAGGGACCTAGTTTCTTTGTGGAAACTGAGGCAAGCCACGGGGAGAAGCTCAGGATAATAGGAGCTGAGTGAGCTGTGGGCCAGAGGTAGGGACAGTGACAGCACAAATCTCTTGTGGAAGCTTGGGGGATCTTAAACAAGTCATTCAATTTTAGTGCTCTCTGGCCCCGAAAGCCTGACAGTTGGTGGGGGGATACCCCTGATTCACCCCACTGACCTACTAGGTCATTACCTTCATACCTACAGTGCCACCAAACTACCTGGTAGTTCCTCCAAATGAAGAGAATGTCTGAGAGATCTTGCAATCCACCACTGCAGAAAATATCCCATCACCTTAAAATGTTCTCATTTCTCGCCCTCTGCTCATTCTCTCTTCCTTAGTCCACTGTCTCTGAATCCTTTCCTTAACTTGTGCTTTTTCCCGCCTCTTATGTGTAGTCCCCATTTACAATTGTGCTTTACAGTTCCCAGACTCTGATTCATCCTCTTCAAGTCCTCATTCCTCTCTCACATTGTGGAGAATTATTCTAACTGAATTCCTCCTCTGCTACCTGGATTTTACTAAGAAGACTGTACTTAGTATAAAGGATAAGAGAGGAGAGTATGAAAAGGAATGGCAGTAGAGAAAAAGTGGCTAGATACATGAACATACTGTCAGATGGAGTTATAGACATAAATATGAATCAGATTTTTGATATATTCTGTTAATAACTATTATAAAGGAACACTGCACTAACAGAAGTAACAGTGATCAGAGAGAAGTGGATAACTTTTATTCTGCTTTGCTTTTGTTCAACTATGCTTTGAATATTGTGTCCAATTCAATGCACCCTGATTTAGGAACCACTTCTGAAACTGTACCACACAGAAAAAAGTACTCAGGATAAAGAAAATACTAAAAACTCATTTTAAGAAATAGATATTTTAACTAAGTGCAGTCTTCCAAAACATATGACTGACCTTCAAGGGGAAGAAGAGAAAACTAGGGCTATTAGGAAAAAAATCACAATGAAGTCTGTTTCTGCTGGCTATAAATCATGTCTAATAATGAGAGGAACCTTTTTCTCTCATTAACACTGGAACATGTTGGGAGAAGGCAATGAGCATATTTCCTTACCAGCTCTTGCCCTGAGCCTCTTGGACTTGTGTCATATTTAACTCAAAATGCTGTCCCAGAACCATTCTTTTCCTCTTTTAATTCCCTAGATTGCTATTTCTGGGCACACATGCATGAAGTTCTCAGGCACAGAACACATGGGATCCCTTGTATGGAATAATATGAGATTGCTGAGACTATAGAAGAGCCTTCCATGAAGCAACGGGATTCCTAAATCTTCATGCAATCTGTATCAGAGCCCATGGACTTTTTCTTCTTTTTTCATGGGGATCAATATAAGCATGAGGAGAAAGTCTACTGTTGAGTCCTCTGATGACCCAGGGTCTCCTGGCCCAACACAGCATTGCTCCCCTCCCTTATCCCTGAAACTCACAGAGGATACAATAGAGTAGGTCCTGCTTGAGGAATTGACTGCCTGCATCCAGTAACCAGAGCTGAAACTGCTTCCGAATCTAGAGGGTTTTATGATCTACAGTCACTTCCTCACACTGTCCCATCCCCTTCTCCAAGCCAGCTGGGAGCAGTAGTTTGGGATACTGGGTTCCAGTAGTTAAGTTAAAGGCTCCCATGGGAGCCAGGCTGGGGTGGCACAATCTCAGCTCACTGCCATCTCTGCCTCCCAGGTTCAAGCGATTCTCCTGCCTCAGCCTCCCGAGTAGGTGGGATTACAGGCACCTGCCACCACTCCTGGCTAATTTTTGTATTTTTAGTAGAGACAGGGTTTTATGTCAAGTGACCCACCTGCCCCTGCCTCTGAAAATGCTGGGATTACAGGCGTGAGCCACCATGCCCAGCAGGGAACAGTATTTAAATATGAGTGAGAATTCAATTCTGCATCTGTCTACTTAACTACACAGACCATCCTCCTAAACATTCTCTTATGCTACATTCAACATCATAAGATGTTGTATTGACAGATTTCCTTGTACTGAAACGTTTCAGAATTTCCTAACAAACATACAATTTTTTTCTTTTTATGGTAACTGAAATTCAACTCCACTATTTGATATCTGTATGAATTTTCACAGCTAATTTACTGTACGTAATCTCAATCATTAATAAATATTTATTTATAATTATCAACTATATGTCCAGAATGAGATTAGTCACAGGGATAAGAGATTACGGTCCTTGCTCTCATCAAAATTTTATTATGGTTATTGCATTACATTATAGTATCAGTAGCTTCCCATCGTTCATAAAATAAAACCAACTTTCCTAATATGGACTACTGAGAAATACGTATGAACTGGACTGTAAGCTTCATGAGGACTAAATTCATGTTAATTTTGTTCCTTATTAATATGACGTCTAGTATAGTGTTTACAATGTGGTAGAATCAACATATTTTTGTTTTTTATTTTTTATTTATTATTATAATACTTTAAGTTCTAGGGTACATGTGCATAACGTGCAGGATTGTTACATATGTATACTTGTGCCATGTTGGTGTGCTGCACCCATCAACTCGTCAGCACCCATCAACTCGTCATTTACATCAGGTATAACTCCCAGTGCAATCCCTCTCCCCTCCCCCCTCCCCATGATAGGCCCCGGTGTGTGATGTTCCCCTTCCTGAGTCCAAGTGATCTCATTGTTCAGTTCCCACCTATGAGTGAGAACATGCGGTGTTTGGTTTTCTGTTCTTGTGATAGTTTGCTGAGAATGATGGTTTCCAGCTGCATCCATGTCCCTACAAAGGACACAAACTCATCCTTTTTGATGGCTGCATAGTATTCCATGGTGTATATGTGCCACATTTTCTTCATCCAGTCTGTCACTGATGGACATTTGGGTTGATTCCAAGTCTTTGCTATTGTGAATAGTGCCGCAATAAACATACGTGTGCATGTGTCTTTATAGCAGCATGATTTATAATCCTTTGGGTATATACCCAGTAATGGGATGGCTGGGTCATATGGTACATCTAGTTCTAGATCCTTGAGGAATCGCCATACTGTTTTCCATAATGGTTGAACTAGTTTACAATCCCACCAACAGTGTAAAAGTGTTCCTATTTCTCCACATCCTCTCCAGCACCTGTTGTTTCCTGACTTTTTAATGATTGCCATTCTAACTGGTGTGAGATGGTATCTCATTGTGGTTTTGATTTGCATTTCTCTGATGGCCAGTGATGATGAGCATTTTTTCATGTGTCTGTTGGCTGTATGAATGTCTTCTTTTGAGAAATGTCTGTTCATATCCTTTGCCCACTTTTTGATGGGGTTGTTTGTTTTTTTCTTGTAAATTTGTTTGAGTTATTTGTAGGTTCTGGATATTTAGCCCTTTGTCAGATGAGTAGGTTGCAAAAATTTTCTCCCATACTGTAGTTTGCGTGTTCACTCTGATGGTAGTTTCTTTTGCTGTGCAGAAGCTCTTTAGTTTAATTAGATCCCATTTGTCAATTTTGGCTTTTGCTGCTGTTGCTTTTGGTGTTTTAGACATGAAGTCTTTGCCCATGCCTATGTCCTGAATGGTACTACCTAGGTTTTCTTCTAGGATTTTTATGGTATTAGGTCTAACATTTAAGTCTCTAATCCATCTTGAATTAATTTTCATACAAGGAGTAAGGAAAGGATCCAGTTTCAGCTTTCTACTTATGGCTAACCAATTTTCCCAGCACCATTTATTAAATAGGGAATCCTTTCCCCATTTCTTCTTTCTCTCAGGTTTGTCAAAGATCAGATGGCTGTAGATGTGTGGTATTATTTCTGAGGACTCTGTTCTGTTCCATTGGTCTATATCTCTGTTTTGGTACCAGTACCATGCTGTTTTGGTTACTGTAGCCTTGTAGTATAGTTTGAAGTCAGGTAGCATGATGCCTCCAGCTTTGTTCTTTTGACTTAGGATTGTCTTGGAGATGTAGGCTCTTTTTTGGTTCCATATGAACTTTAAAGCAGTTTTTCCAATTCTGTGAAGAAACTCATTGGTAGCTTGATGGGGATGGCATTGAATCTATAACTAACCTTGGGCAGTATGGCCATTTTCACGATATTGATTCTTCCTATCCATGAGCATGGTATGTTCTTCCATTTGTTTGTGTCCTCTTTTATTTCACTGAGCAGTGGTTTGTAGTTCTCCTTGAAGAGGTCCTTTACATCCCTTGTAAGTTGGATTCCTAGATATTTTATTCTCTTTGAAGCTATTGTGAATGGAAGTTAATTCATGATTTGGCTCTCTGTTTGTCTGTTACTGGTGTATAAGAATGCTTGTGATTTTTGCACATTAATTTTGTATCCTGAGACTTTGCTGAAGTTGCTTATCAGCTTAAGGAGATTTTGGGCTGAGACAATGGGGTTTTCTAAATATACAATCATGTCATCTGCAAAGAGGGACAATTTGACTTCTTCTTTTCCTAACTGAGTACCCTTGATTTCTTTCTCTTGCCTGATTGCCCTAGCCAGAAACACCTCTATGCAAATAAACTACAAAATCTAGAAATAATGGATAATTTCCTGGACACTTACACTCTTCCAAGACTAAACCAGGAAGAAGTTGAATCCCTGAATAGACCAATAGCAGGCTCTGAAATTGAGGCAATAATTAATAGCCTACCAACCAAAAAAAGTCCAGGACCAGATGGATTCACAGCTGAATTCTACCAGAGGTACAAGGAGGAGTTGGTACCATTCCTTCTGAAACTATTCCAATCAATAGAAAAAGAGGGAATCCTCCCTAACTCATTTTATGAGGCCAACATCATCCTGATACCAAAGCCTGGCAAGGACACAACAAAAAAAGAGAATTTTAGACCAATATCCCTGATGAACATCGATGCAAAAATCCTCAATAAAATACTAGCAAACCAGATTCAGCAGCACATCAAAAAGCTTATCCACCATGATCAAGTGGGCTTCATCCCTGGGATGCAAGGCTGGTTCAACATTCGCAAATCAATAAACATAATCCAGCATATAAACAGAACCAAAGACAAGAACCACATGATTATCTCAATAGTATTTCTAATTGTATTACAAAATTCCTGTAGTGAGTTTTTCAGCTCTATCAAAACAGTTTGGTTATTTCTTAAAATGGCTATTTGTCTTTCAGCTCTTCTATCATTTTACTGGATTCCTTAGATTCCTTGGAGTGGGTTTCAACTTCCTCCCGAATCTCTATCATTTTTGTTGCCATCCAGATTCTGAATTCTATGTCTGAGATTTCAGCCATCTCAGCCTGGTTGAGAACCATTGCTGGGAACCAGGTGGTCATTTGGAGGTAAGAAGATACTCTGTCTTTTTGAGTTGACAGAGTTCTTATGCTGGTTTTTCCTCATCTGTGTTGGCGATGTTCCTTTAATATTTGAATTTGTCCTTAGGATGAGGCTTTTTGCTTTTATATTCTTTGGTGCCCCTAAGGGCTTCACTGTGGTGCAAACTGGATTCAATCAACTGTCTTCATGTATAGATATTTTCAGGGGGCCACAGCTCAACTCAGCACTCCTGGGTTGTGTGCTGTAACCCAGAGGGGCTGCAACAAGGCCCATGGCTTTGTTCTCTGGCCCCTCTAAGTTAAGCACCTACTGCACTAGAGGACCCAAAGTGTTCACAGTCCAATGGAGGGTGCTGCCAAAAGTGCTTCATCAGGGAAGAGGCAGGAGAGTTCTCACTTGCATGTTTGCTAAGGCAGTGTCAGGGCAGCACATGTGCTGGCAGTGGCAGAGTGGTGGCATGGTGGCAGTGACAATGTAATGACAGTGGTAGTTTAATGGCATGGTGGGGTCCATGCATACGTGTGCATTGGCAGGGGTAGGGTGACATTGAGGTTTGTGTATATGTGTGTGCATTGGTGATGGTAGGGTGTCAATGTCTTTATGACTCTAGCAAAGCAGTGGGGGCAGGGGGCAGGTGAGTGCATGCCAGCAGGGGTGGGGGGGCTTCTGCCAAAGCTCTCTGACAATTAGGTGGAGTCTGCTAGTGAAGGAGCTATGGCAGTTGCCACTGGGAAGCTCCTTGGTTTGGCAACTGAGGCTGTGATGCAAGCACATGCAGCCATGCTGGGACCCTGAAAGAGGCTGGCAGACAGCACAGCACTCAGACCAGACTTGCCTGGTCCCACAGGCAAGATATCCCTGTTCTGTACAGGTCCAACAGTCAACAAGGTCGAAGCCACCTAGAGGAGCATGGCAAGTCTTGGGGGATGGGTGTCTCTGACTGTGCTCTACTGCAGCCAGTCCCATGCCAAACCCTCTGGTCTCCACATGGACTGGAGTCCTGTTCCTTCCATGTCTCCAAACAGTTCTCCCTGATAGTTCAAATACTCATGGGAGTTGTGGGGTCCCTTGCAGCTAGGATTCCAGAGGTACATGGAGAGTGGTCCACATCATGCCTATTCAATTCACCCCTTCCCCAGGAGCCACTCAAGGCCAGAAATGAGACCTGGTGCAGGATTTCCAGCTTCCTCCTCTTTCAGCCCAGCGTCTGTGTCCTCCCTCAGTCTGCTCTCAATTTCTCCATTCCAAAGATCTGCTCACAGTGTTGTGAGTATTCTTGATGGTTTTGTCTCTTGGTGGGAGAAGCTCTTTCTGGCTGTCTAGTCGGCCATTTTGGCCCTTCTCTATTCTGCCCTCATCACTATGAATACCTTACTCTTGTTTACCTTGGAATTAATTTATTGTTCCTTTTCTAAATTCTTAAGTTGTCAACTTAGGTAGTTGATTTTACAACTTTACTCTTTTCTAATATAGGCATTTAAAGTATAAATTTTTCTCTGTTTTCTCTTTGGTTGCATCTCATAACTTTTGCCATACGTACTTTTCCATCAGTTTGAAATATTTTCTAACTTCCTCTGTGATTTCCTACTTGATCCATGGGTTATTGAGATGTATTTAGTTTAGTTTCCAATTATTTAACTATTTTCATGCTATCTTATTGTTAATGTTTTCCAATTTAATTCTGTATTGATAAGAGACTATGACCCTGCACACACACCAAAAAAAAAAAAAAAAAATTTCCTGTCCCTGCTCCCCATGACTTTTTGCCCCCATGTGACATTAGCAATAAGCCTAAAGTTCCCTCACTCAAAAGATAAGAAGCCTCCCTCATACCGCCTGTTAGAACAAAATTCATTCCCTGCACTTTATACTTCCACAGAGGAAGGCTCTTCTTCCTCTCACCACACGGGGGACATACGGGAGTAAATACATCTCTCTTCTCTACGGTTTCTCCTCTCCTTTGCTTTGCTTTTCCATATGGGAAGAAGGGTCACTAATACAGTTAGGCAGAGATTGTTGGGAGCAATGGATGCAATGGATGGGGTTATTGTGTTTCAAAAGTAGAAAACATGTTCTAATCTGTTTCAGGACCTGCCTCATGGATATGTAAGGATGGTAGTAAATGCTCTCTTTTTTTGTATTTAAATACCATAGCCTAACCTGTATAAGAGACTATGACCTGCTTTTTAGAGAGAAACCTGGAAAACAGTCACTCATTCTTTTTGCATTTTATATTCCACAAACGTTCCATTTATGAGATTTTGTGATGTCTTTCAGATGGCTGGATAATTGTGCTTGGAGTTTAATTTTCAAATTAAATTGCCTCATGTCCAGGTGAAATAAGGTAGTAGGAAGAGTTGCAAAGATTTAGAATTAACAGAAGGTAATTAAGAGTCTCTTCTTTGTCCTCTGGTTCCCCTTATATTTCCTAATTATGACGTACCAGAGAACCCTGCATTAAAGACATTTTAAAACAAAAAAAACCTGCAAACCTTTACAAGAGGAATTCTAAAAGATATACTTCAGGCAAAAGAATACATATCCCACTTGGAAGATCTGAGATGAAAAATGTATACTTTTTAGGCTGTAGGTTGGTCTGTTGCAACAAAGATTCCCATATGGTAGGTTAACCCAGATACAGGTTTATTTCCGTTTCAGGTTCAAGTCACGGTTGGTGGCCCAGACAGTGTCAGGAACAAAGCTCTTCTGTATTGTTATCCTTCCATCTTCAGTTCACATTTCTGTCTTGTGATCCAAGAAAGCTGCCTGAGATCCTATTATCATATCCACTCCGCAAGCATCAGCAAGTGGTCTAAATGGAAAGATAAGCAAATGACTTCCTATTATAGCCTACCAAAATGAAGCTTAGACTCTCTAGGGTTAAGAGAGTTTGTACAATAGATGTCACACATCATAGCCTGAGTTTCTCTAGGACAATTTACCAGAGTTTCAGCCCTACACTGGGAATCAAGCTGATTAGAATGCGTAATTCCTCCTGCAATAAAAACAGCTCATACCAGTCCTCCCTAATTCATCTACTTGCAACGGCCAAGTTAAAGGCCTAATACTAAGCCTCTAAGACAGAGTATTAGTTATGAGTAAAATTTACTATGAAAAGAGAAACTAGAAAAACCAACTATTAACTCTATCCCTCCTACCAATATGAAATCCCAAAATAAATCTTATCACCTGAGCATCTTACCTCAAGGTAGCAATGACTTGACTTCTTCCATGACTAAACAAAATGTGTCACCTTCTAGGAACAGAAATAATTAAGCTAGATCTTAGGGAAACATCAACAAACAGGTTGCAATATATCAATTGTAGCAGTCGTCTTTTAACTTTTCACCCAGTTCCTATTAACAGAAATGGAAGATCTAATTGACACTACTCCACATGCCCTATTTCCAAAAGCGAAACTAATTTTTAAGTGTCCATAACTGCTACTGTACTTATTGCTTTATTTATTATAGCTATGTTTACCTACACTGGAATCCAGCACATTTTATAATTATTAGATGCTAATAATTATATGGTTATTTTTGGGGTTTTAAATGAATATTTATAAAACAAACATATATGCAGTACTTGGTCTCATTCCTTCTTTATCCAAAGCACTGATATAAATAAGTTAAAAATACAAAATACAAAGAGACATCTTTTAAAATAAATTTACTAGACAGATTTCTTCCTTGAAAATGGAAATTGTATTTTATTATTCCTAGAACCTATTACCATAACTTCTCCACTTATGTTTATTTTAAATAAATAAGTAATATCCATATTGCAATAAATGCTATTTTCTTACATTGTGACCTTCTCAGCTGCTTTGAAGAGACCCTATTGGTAAACAGGAGCCAATGATCTGGGAGTCCCAGCACTAACTTAGAGGTTTTGAAGAAACTCTAAACCTAAAAACAACCAAAGGGTGGAACTGCACAATTCCAGACAGTGTACCACAGCCTACCACTGGGCAAAGGTGAGAAAGATGACACATTCAGAGCTATCATCTATTTCTCCTATCCCCAAGTCCTACTGACACAAGGAGTAGAGAAATGTTGAAATTGAGAACAAAAGAAAACACAGCAAAAATATTCACAAATCCAGGTGTCCAGGTACATCCCAATAAGCCAAGTATCTGTAGGTGTTCTTTAGCATGGCACTAGTAAGACTAGAAGGACTACTCACTGCAAATGGTCTGTATTCATGTAATCTACACAAGTCGTAGGCTCCCGGCTATGTCCTCAGAAGGAGCCTCTGAAGGACACAATGAGAATATGTTCAGATCAATCCTTTTGTGTAAACACCCTGAGCACTCACTGGTGGATCTGCTGAGTCTTCACCCCATAGACAAGAGGACTGAGTGCAGGTGGCATGAGGTGTGGCCAGAAGAACATGGACATGATGGGGTACATGGTGACCAAAGTGGTGAGTGAGGAAGGAGAAAATTCCAGGGACATAGAAGACCAGGATGACACAAACATGAGATCCACATGTGCTAAAGGCCTTAAGGCGGGCCTCACTCCCTGGTACCTTCAGCACTGCCTGGAGGATGTGGGCATAGGAAACACCAATGGCCAGGACATCCAGCCCAATCACAAGCAAGGCCACAGTCAGCCCATAAGCTCGGTTGACTGTGGTTTCTGAGCAGGCAAGTTTTACAATAGCCATATGTTCACAATAAGCATGGCCTATGACGGTGGTTTGGCAGAAGATAAGTTTTTGCAACAGAATGGGGAAGGGGATGAGGACTAGTAATCCCCGCACCAGCACCGCCATTCCGATGCACCCTATGACTCCTGGATGCAGGATCGTGGAATGGTGCAAGGGGTGACAAATGGCTACATAGTGATCCAGAGCCATGGCCACAAGTACCCCTGACTCCATGGAGGAGAATGCATGGATGAAGAACATCTGGATCAGGCAGACAGTGTACACAATCTCATGGGCATGAACTAGGAGCACTGCAAGGGCTTTGGGTGCAGTGGAGGAGGCCAGAACCAGGTCAATGGCAGCTAGCATAGACAGGAAGAGGTACATAGGTTGCTGTAAGGATGGGTCCATCAAGATGATGAAGAGAATGGTAACATTGCCCACTAGAGCAAGGAGGTAAAAGATGCCCAGGGGCAGTGTGATCCAGTGCTGGCTTTCCTCTAAACCCGGAATCCCTACCAGGAAAAAAGAAGGCTGGGGTAGCCTCCAGCTTGAATTGATAAGGAGTATTTTCAACGGCTTGGAGAGGAAAGAGAAAAAAGAAACCAAAGTCATGATTTCTGCATTCCTGCTACATTATCACATTGTCCAAATTGGGCAGCCACCATCATGAGAAGAATAAAGTGACTTTACCTGCAACCGAAGGGAATAAAGTTAGCTACAGGGAAGAAAATCTCCTTTGGTGGAGATGATTGTTTTACAGGTGAGATATCCACATGTCTGAATTAATACAAGCTTAGTTTTGTTTAGAGATAAGAGTAAACATAAGTTGCTTTTGGAGAGATACTTAAACTCTACTAATCAGTTGCTTATATTTTGGAACTGTCAACTTCAAAGAGTTATTTTTATTAGCCTCTTGGCATTAACGACCACTGTAAATCAATCTGTTGTTTTTGAAATAGTCTTCCTCTGTTTCCATGACATGGCACTCTAGAGTTATTCCCCCCGTAGCCTCAGTCCCACCATTTTCTCTATGTTATTATGTCATTGATTCCAGGGATCCATCCTCTCCTTTCTTCCCTATTCTGTAATTATCTCTTAATTGACTTCATTTATTCCCATGGTTTTAACTGTTTATATACTTTTATTTCTTCCAAATTTATGTTTCTTTACCCAAATATCCTTCTGAAATATAAATTCATTTTTCCATTTGCTTTATGAATATCTGTACACCACATCCTCAATGTATTCAACATTGGATTAATTCACCTATTTTTCCCAAATTTGTTTTACTTACTTTTTGGCAATAATTTTGAATTACATCCCTAGCTACCTACACAACCCTAGCCAAAAACTTGAAACCTGTCTTTGCTCATAATCCTCATCCCCTTTCATTCATTCACCAATTCGCATTGACTTTATTTTAACCCCTCTTATATCCACTCCTTCTTCTCAACCCTCAATATCACTGCCTTAGTTCACACCCAACTTCTCTCACCTGGACTATTTCATAACATCTCTCTGCCTTTGCCATAAATACCTTCCCAATTCACTCTCAACTCTGAAGTCATGGATTTTTTCTAAAATGCAGATCTCACATATTACTCCTAAGATTAAAATCCTTTGGTGAATTTAATGCATGGAATAAAATCATACTTTGAGACTGGCATAAAAGGTTATCAAAAGTTATCTTTTGTGCATTACTTTTGTCTTACAGTTAATATATTTCTACATATATATTTTACTAATCATCCCTGCATTCTTGGAGTTATATGTATACACTAGGCTTACTTATGCCTTTTGTGGAATCTGTCTTCAAATTCCTTTATCTGAATTGGTCCTTCAAAATTCAAAGTGCACTGTCGCCCCTTAAAAGGACTCATTGCCTGTGTCAGATGAATACTGATTATGTTCAGAGCACTTTGTAATCTTCCTTTATTATCCATAACTTTCTGACATATCTCTAGAAATTCTATCATTGTCTTAACGGTTTGTTTTCTTAAAGAAACATATCTTATTATACTTTATTATTATAAGACAGCATGGTGAACATTTCACAATGTAGTGAGATAAATAAAGGCACTGGAGGAAAACAGACTTAGTTTAAATTTTGTCCATTTCATATTCTAGGAATAAAACCTTGGCAGGATACTAAAACTCTCTCAGTCTTGATTTCCTTATGTTATAAATAACATCAATCTTACAGGTTTATTGTAAATATTAATTAAGTAATGTATGTAAAGTCTTGATATGTAAATTAGTCTACAAATTATAGTTATAATTATTTTAATGATAGCAATAGAAGATGACTGAGAATTAGATCACAGGCTTCTTTCTTTTCTTCTTTGTCTCCATGACTCTCCTTCTCTTTTTCAAACTTTTTTTTTTTTTTTTATGTTTCTTTTTTTTTTTTTTTTTTTTTTAATTTATTTATTATTATTATACTTTAAGTTGGAGGGTACATGTGCATAACGTGCAGGTTTGTTACATATGTATACTTGTGCCATGTTGCTGTGCTGCACCCATCAACTCGTCATTTACATCAGGTATAACTCCCAGTGCAATCCCTCCCCCCTCCCCCCTCCCCATGATAGGCCCCGGTGTGTGATGTTCCCCTTCCTGAGTCCGAGTGATCTCATTGTTCAGTTCCCACCTATGAGTGAGAACATGCAGTGTTTGGTTGTCTGTTCTTGTGATAGTTTGCTAAGAATGATGGATTCCAGCTGCATCCAAGTCCCTACAAAGGACTCAAACTCATCCTTTTTGATGGCTGCATAGTATTCCATGGTGTATATGTGCCACATTTTCTTAATCCAATCTGTCACTGATGGACATTTGGGTTGATTCCAAGTCTTTGCTATTGTGAATAGTGCCGCAATAAACATACGTGTGCATGTGTCTTTATAGCAGCATAATTTATAATCCTTTGGGTATATACCCAGTAATGGGATGGCTGGGTCATATGGTACATCTAGTTCTAGATCCTTGAGGAATCGCCATACTGTTTTCCATAATGGTTGAACTAGTTTACAATCCCACCAACAGTGTAAAAGTGTTCCTATTTCTCCACATCCTCTCCAGCACCTGTTGTTTCCTGACTTTTTAATGATCGCCATTCTAACTGGTGTGAGATGATATCTCATTGTGGTTTTGATTTGCATTTCTCTGATGGCCAGTGATGATGAGCATTTTTTCATGTGTCTGTTGGCTGTATGTATGTCTTCTTTTGAGAAATGTCTGTTCATATCCTTTGCCCACTTTTTGATGGGGTTGTTTGTTTTTTTCTTGTAAATTTGTTTGAGTTCTTTGTAGGTTCTGGATATTAGCCCTTTGTCAGATGAGTAGATTGCAAAAATTTTCTCCCATTCTGTAGGTTGCCTGTTCACTCTGATGGTAGTTTCTTTTGCTGTGCAGAAGCTCTTTAGTTTAATGAGATCCCATTTGTCAATTTTGGCTTTTGCTGCCGTTGCTTTTGGTGTTTTAGACATGAAGTCTTTGCCCGTGCCTATGTCCTGAATGGTACTACCTAGGTTTTCCTCTAGGATTTTTATGGTATTAGGTCTAACATTTAAGTCTCTAATCCATCTTGAATTAATTTTCGTATAAGGAGTAAGGAAAGGATCCAGTTTCAGCTTTCTACTTATGGCTAGCCAATTTTCCCAGCACCATTTATTAAATAGGGAATCCTTTCCCCATTTCTTGTTTCTCTCAGGTTTGTCAAAGATCAAATGGCTGTAGATGTGTGGTATTATTTCTGAGGACTCTGTTCTGTTCCATTGGTCTATATCTCTGTTTTGGTACCAGTACCATGCTGTTTTGGTTACTGTAGCCTTGTAGTATAGTTTGAAGTCAGGTAGCGTGATGCCTCCAGCTTTGTTCTTTTGACTTAGTATTGTCTTGGAGATGCGGGCTCTTTTTTGGTTCCATATGAACTTTAAAGCAGTTTTTTCCAATTCTGTGAAGAAACTCATTGGTAGCTTGATGGGGATGGCATTGAATCTATAAATTACCTTGGGCAGTATGGCCATTTTCACGATATTGATTCTTCCTATCCATGAGCATGGTATGTTCTTCCATTTGTTTGTGTCCTCTTTGATTTCACTGAGCAGTGGTTTGTAGTTCTCCTTGAAGAGGTCCTTTACATCCCTTGTCAGTTGGATTCCTAGGTATTTGATTCTCTTTGAAGCAATTGTGAATGGAAGTTCATTCCTGATTTGGCTCTCTGTTTGTCTGGTACTGGTGTATAAGAATGCTTGTGATTTTTGCACATTAATTTTGTATCCTGAGACTTTGCTGAAGTTGCTTATCAGCTTAAGGAGATTTTGGGCTGAGATGATGGGGTTTTCTAAATATACAATCATGTCATCTGCAAACAGGGACAATTTGACTTCTTCTTTTCCTAACTGAATACCCTTGATTTCTTTCTCTTGCCTGATTGCCCTAGCCAGAACTTCCAACACTATGTTGAATAGGAGTGGTGAGAGAGGGCATCCCTGTCTTGTGCCAGTTTTCAAAGGGAATTTTTCCAGTTTTTGCCCATTCAGTATGATATTGTCTGTGGGTTTGTCATAAATAGCTCTTATTATTTTGAGGTACGTTCCATCAATACCGAATTCATTGAGCGTTTTTAGCATGAAGGGCTGTTGAATTTTGTCAAAAGCCTTTTCTGCATCAATTGAGATAATCATGTGGTTCTTGTCTTTGGTTCTGTTTATATGCTGGATTATGTTTATTGATTTGCGAATGTTGAACCAGCCTTGCATCCCAGGGATGAAGCCCACTTGATCATGGTGGATAAGCTTTTTGATGTGTTGCTGAATCCGGTTTGCCAGTATTTTATTGAGGATTTTTGCATCGATGTTCATCAGGGATATTGGTCTAAAATTCTCTTTTTTTGTTGTGTCTCTGCCAGGCTTTGGTATCAGGATGATGTTGGCCTCATAAAATGAGTTAGGGAGGATTCCCTCTTTTTCTATTGATTGGAATAGTTTCAGAAGGAATGGTACCAACTCTTCCTTGTACCTCTGGTAGAATTCAGCTGTGAATCCATCTGGTCCTGGACTTTTTTTGGTTGGTAGACTATTAATTGTTGCCTCAATTTCAGAGCCTGCTATTGGTCTATTCAGGGATTCAACTTCTTCCTGGTTTAGTCTTGGAAGAGTGTAAGTGTCCAGGAAATTATCCATTTCTTCTAGATTTTCCAGTTTATTTGCGTAGAGGTGTTTATAGTATTCTCTGATGGTAGTTTGTATTTCTGTGGGGTCGGTGGTGATATCCCCTTTATCATTTTTAATTGCATCGATTTGATTCTTCTCTCTTTTCTTCTTTATTAGTCTGGCTAGTGGTCTGTCAATTTTGTTGATCTTTTCAAAAAACCAACTCCTGGATTCATTGATTTTTTGGAGGGTTTTTTGTGTCTCTATCTCCTTCAGTTCTGCTCTGATCTTAGTTATTTCTTGCCTTCTGCTAGCTTTCGAATGTGTTTGCTCTTGCTTCTCTAGTTATTTTAATTGCGATGTTAGAGTGTCAATTTTAGATCTTTCCTGCTTTCTCTTGTGGGCATTTAGTGCTATAAATTTCCCTCTACACACTGCTTTAAATGTGTCCCAGAGATTCTGGTATGTTGTATCTTTGTACTCATTGGTTTCAAAGAACATCTTTATTTCTGCCTTCATTTCGTTATGTACCCAGTAGTCATTCAAGAGCAGGTTGTTCAGTTTCCATGTAGTTGAGCGGTTTTGATTGAGTTTCTTAGTCCTGAGTTCTAGTTTGATTGCACTGTGGTCTGAGAGACAGTTTGTTATAATTTCTGTTCTTGTACATTTGCTGAGGAGTGCTTTACTTCCAATTACGTGGTCAATTTTGGAGTAAGTATGATGTGGTGCTGAGAAGAATGTATATTCTGTTGATTTGGGGTGGAGAGTTCCATAGATGTCTATTAGGTCTGCTTGCTGCAGAGATGAGTTCAATTCCTGGATATCCTTGTTAACTTTCTGTCTCGTTGATCTGTCTAATGTTGACAGTGGAGTGTTGAAGTCTCCCACTATTATTGTATGGGAGTCTAAGTCTCTTTGTAAGTCTCTAAGGACTTGCTTTATGAATCTGGGTGCTCCTGTATTGGGTGCATATATATTTAGGATAGTTAGCTCTTCCTGTTGAATGGATCCCTTTACCATTATGTAATGGCCTTCTTTGTCTCTTTTGATCTTTGATGGTTGAAAGTCTGTTTTATCAGAGACTAGTATTGCAACCCCCGCTTTTTTTTGTTCTCCATTTGCTTGGTAAATCTTCCTCCATCCCTTTATTTTGAGCCTATGTATGTCTCTGCGTGTGAGATGGGTCTCCTGAATACAGCAGACTGATGGTTCTTGACTCTTTATCCAGTTTGCCAGTCTGTGTCTTTTAATTGGAGCATTTAGTCCATTTACATTTAAGGTTAATATTGTTATGTGTGAACTTGATCCTGCCATTATGATATTAACTGGTTATTTTGCTCGTTAGTTGATGCAGTTTCTTCCTAGCCTCGATGGTCTTTACATTTTGGCATGTTTTTGCAATGGCTGGTACCGGTTGTTCCTTTCCATGTTGAGTGCTTCCTTCAGGGTCTCTTGTAAGGCAGGCCTAGTGGTGACAAAATCTCTAAGCATTTGCTTATCTGTAAAGGATTTTATTTCTCCTTCACTTATGAAACTTAGTTTGGCTGGATATGAAATTCTGGGTTTAAAATTCTTTTCTTTAAGAATGTTGAATATTGGCCCCCACTCTCTTCTGGCTTGGAGAGTTTCTGCTGAGAGATCTGCTGTTAGTCTGATGGGCTTCCCTTTGTGGGTAACCCGACCTTTCTCTCTGGCTGCCCTTAAGATTTTTTCCTTCATTTCAACTTTGGTGAATCTGGCAATTATGTGTCTTGGAGTTGCTCTTCTCGAGGAGTATCTTTGTGGCGTTCTCTGTATTTCCTGGATTTGAATGTTGGCCTGCCCTACTAGGTTGGGGAAGTTCTCCTGGATGATATCCTGAAGAGTGTTTTCCAACTTGGTTCCATTTTCCCCCTCACTTTCAGGCACCCCAATCAGACGTAGATTTGGTCTTTTTACATAATCCCATACTTCTTGCAGGCTTTGTTCATTTCTTTTTCTTCTGTTTTCTTTTGGTTTCTCTTCTCGCTTCATTTCATTCATTTGATCCTCCATCGCTGATACTCTTTCTTCCAGTTGATCGAGTCGGTTACTGAAGCTTGTGCATTTGTCACGTATTTCTCGTGTCATGGTTTTCATCTCTTTCATTTCGTTTAGGACCTTTTCTGCATTAATTACTCTAGCCATCAATTCTTCCACTTTTTTTTCAAGATTTTTAGTTTCTTTGCGCTGGGTACGTAATTCCTCCTTTAGCTCTGAGAAATTTGATGGACTGAAGCCTTCTTCTCTCATCTCGTCAAAGTCATTCTCCGTCCAGCTTTGATCCGTTGCTGGCGATGAGCTGCGCTCCTTTGCCGGGGGAGATGCGCTCTTATTTTTTGAATTTCCAGCTTTTCTGCCCTGCTTTTTCCCCATCTTTGTGGTTTTATCTGCCTCTGGTCTTTGATGATGGTGATGTACTGATGGGGTTTAGGTGTAGGTGTCCTTCCTGTTTGATAGTTTTCCTTCTAACAGTCAGGACCCTCAGCTGTAGGTCTGTTGGAGATTGCTTGAGGTCCACTCCAGACCCTGTTTGCCTGGGTATCAGCAGCAGAGGCTGCAGAAGATAGAATATTTCTGAACAGCGAGTGTACCTGTCTGATTCTTGCTTTGGAAGCTTCCTCTCAGGGGTGTACTCCTCCCTGTGAGGTGTGGGGTGTCAGACTGCCCCTAGTGGGGGATGTCTCCCAGTTAGGCTACTCAGGGGTCAGGGACCCACTTGAGCAGGGAGTCTGTCCCTTCTCAGATCTCAACCTCCGTGCTGGGAGATCCACTGCTCTCTTCAAAGCTGTCAGACAGAGTTCTTTGCGTCTGCAGAGGTGTCTGCTGCGTTTGTTTAGTTTACTGTGCCTGGTCCCCAGAGGTGGAGTCTACAGAGACAGGCAGGTTTCCTTGAGCTGCTGTGAGCTCCACCCAGTTCGAGCTTCCCAGCAGCTTTGTTTACCTACTTAAGCCTCAGCAATGGCGGGCGCCCCTCCCCCAGCCTTGCTGCTGCCTTGCCGGTAGATCACAGACTGCTGCGCTAGCAATGAGGGAGTCTCCGTGGGTGTGGGACCCTCCCGGCCAGGTGTGGGATATGATCTCCTGGTGTGCCTGTTGCTTAAAGCGCAGTATTGGGGTGGGAGTTACCCGATTTTCCAGGTGTTGTGTGTCTCAGTTCCCCTGGCTAGGAAAAGGGACTCCCTTCCCCCTTGCGCTTCCCAGGTGAGGCAATGCCTCGCCCTGCTTCAGCTCTCGCTGGTCGGGCTGCAGCAGCTGACCAGCACCGATCGTCCGGCACTCCCCAGTGAGATGAACCCAGTACCTCAGTTGAAAATGCAGAAATCACCGGTCTTCTGTGTTGCTCGCGCTGGGAGTTGGAGACTGGAGCTGCTCCTATTCGGCCATCTTCTCTTTTTCAAACTTTTGATATGTTTACCTCTCATCATGATAACAATTCAGTGTCTTTGACAACCCCATGTTAACATGAAGTAGCAAGATGTTGTGTTTAACCTTGTCCATGGGATTCACCCTTGAAATACTAAAAGAAAAAAACTTGAAACTGGATACGTGTGTGTCTGTATGTTTGTCCTTAAAGGACAGTAGTCGTCTGAAATAACTGTATTTTTCTCTATTGGGATGGTGGTGCACATGTGCGTGTAAAGATTAAAAAGTCAAGAATGACTTAGTTCTTGTGGATAATGCATCTATAGATTACTCAGAGTGCTTTTTGTACAAATTAATGATGACAATCATATTGCCCCAAAACTCTGAATATGATAGCTATAAAGTCTGAAATGCCACGTGGGCATATATCTCCCAGGCTTTTCTGTTTTTCTTCTAGAGTCAACTTGAAATAACAACGACATTTTTATTGAGACATCCAGGGGAATCTCATTATCTTACAAAAATTCACCTTTCAGTGCTTAACATTCCACGTAGAAAGTCCATTGTCTTTTTTGCCTACCTCCTTCTGTTGCACACTTCAGCCCATTTCTCATTTTTTAGCTAAGAAGTCAGAGAACAGTTGTGCATTTCTGGAAGGCACTCAAGACATGAATAGTAGTAGTGTGAGCAGAGCAGTGAGGCTAAAACCAAACTACAGAGGGTGAAGCAGAGAAGCAGAGACACATGGAACTGAGTATAACCTGCTTCTACTTTGTGTTGTATGACTCGTAAGCCTAGCGTAAAAGTCTACAACTGCTTAGTAAATGTTAATTTTTTTTACTTATTTTAACTTGATTTCTGACTCAGAGTAGGGGGGGATGGGAGGTGGATAAGGCATAAAAAAAATCACCTATTGAGCACAATGTACACTATTCAGGTGATGGGTACACTAAAAGCCCAGACTTCATCACTATACAATTCATCCATGTAACCAAAACCACTTGTACTCTTAAAGCTCTTGAATTTTTTTAAAATAAATTGTAATTAATTATTATTAAACAGGAGGTCCCTCTATGATTCTTAGAGGAAAAGCGGAAAGGACTTTATTCCCAGGAACCTAAAGGCAAAGCTGTATTTAGTTCTTCAACCACAAAGCAGAGGACAATTACCAAAGAGTAGATGTTGTTCAATTGGTACTTATTCATCTAATTCAATCCAAGCAAACTTTCTTTTGTGAAGTTGTGCTCAGATTCTGTAAGGTAGTATGACATATCTCCTTTTCTTTCCTATCATAACGCCTTTACCACTTTGTCCCTGCATTAAGACCTCACACTCTAAGCCAGGCATCATGTCAGTCTTTAAAGAGCAGGGACTCTGCATTACTTATTTCAGCAACCCCAGGGTGAGCTCCAGAAGCACCCTGAATCTAGTCGGTAATCAGTAATGTTGGCTGAATAAGTAAACACTCATATGATTAGATTAAAAAATAAATAAGTGTATTAGTGTCTTAAAAGACTGAGAAATACAGGAAGGTGATAAGGCAGAGGCTAAATGTAAGCATAGGAATCATGTAGCAAACAGTGGCGTGTCTTTTGAGGGGGTCACTGATTGAGCCTCAATATTCCTCACCTTAAGTGATGCTCTGGGTGCTTCATGGCAGAAAGAGATCTGCTGAATCTCTGCCATAAGAGAAGGTGGTGAAATCCTGGATGTGTTCAGTAATAAGAGGGTTCCTTTGGTCCCTAGTAATCACTCTGCACTGCTTCTAGCAGGAAGAGAATCTCCATCTATGGGATATGATCAGGCCCTCTCTCCTCAATCTCCTTCTTAACAGTGTCCTGAACTCTATGATAGTGGGAGAAAAACGAGGCAAGAACTTACAGAAACTGTAGGGGAGGGAGGGCACAGAAAGAGTGGGTCCATGATAATGACCTAATAAAAGAGGAAGATACAGAAATCAAACACTAGGAGGCAGAGCTCCACTCACAACATGGATAATAAAGTAAGCCTGGCACAGGGCAGTGTCCTCCTGGTCTCTGGGCTCTCTTTGATGATGTGCCCTTTAAAGTCTTGGATCAGCCTGGAGGGAGACTCCACAACACAGAAAGAACTAGGAAAGGGAGAAAATTTTCAGACTCTGGAAGGTCTGGGAATTTTCATGAAGAGTTTTCTGGAAAATTCAAGAAGGTTCCACTACAGCCCTCCCTGCTCAGCCCCAGGAACTCCCTAAGTCTCCAGTTCAATCACCATGACGACCTCCTGCCCTAGTTTGTGGGTAACAATGATGAAGAGGATTTTCTATTCAGAATGGCTGTACAGCGGTCTCTGAATGTCAAAGGGACATCAAATGCATCCCTTGAGGTCTGTGCAGCTAAAATTTTCCAAAGTTATGAAACGTGAGTACTGGCTGGGGCAAGACTTGGGTAGAGGTAGCAAATCAGCTGTATCTACATGCACAATACATATGGTGAGGATGCCACCTAGGACCATTCCAAATGGCCCTGTGAATGCCTCAGGCTGACCATGAAGGCTTAAAGACATTGGTAGGTGTCTGTAGGCTCACAGATTAACTCTCAACCCTCCCCTAATCCTTTTCCATCTATATTCTTTTCTCTCCCTTTCCCCCACTCTCATAGAGTCCAGACCACTGTTAAGAAGGAGATTAAAGAGAAAGGGACAGGTCACATTTCACAGAAAAGCCTCCATATCCACTAGCATCTAAATGGTAGAAGCCAAGAGGAGAAAGTTTATTTGAGGAGTCAGGCTGGGAGAGAACAACTATTCTAAGTCAGAGGGAAATAAGCTTAAGACTACTAAGACGTGTCAGACCAGAGGTATTGGGAGAGCCACACTAGACAAGCCGAGAAATAACCCCTGTCACAAGGGCTCTGAGAAGGGCAGAATTCAGCTGGCAATAGTCTTCCCCCAACTATAGACCCAGAAACTGACCTCATTTTCCACTGCTGAATTCCTGTGAACCAACTTGTCACTGTTTCTGTCATCTTCATCTGAAAAGAAAGTTTATTCTTGATATTTTCCCAGGGCTGTGATGGTGACTGTGAGCACCACTGGGCAAGCAGGATGTTATTACCAATTGGCAGGTCCCAGAGGACTCATAGACAACCTGGACAAAGCCCAAGTTAGTCCCCAGATTGGCTGGAAAGGCACAGAGCTAAGGATACATACAGCTCACAGGGATGGGTGTTTGGGCAGAGAGGCCAAGTAGGGAGTGGCTCCTGCACGTAACCACATGGATCATGTCTGTGCAGTGTTGGTCATTACCCGTAAGCCTGTACATCCTGACAGTGTGCTAGGAAACCTCATGCAGTGAGCTGGGAAATTTCACATTGCTCTGTGAGCTCAGACTTCTCATTCTCACAGAACAATCTTGGATCCCAGTAAATTATTTAGAGGATGCTGTTGTTCAAAGTGCTCATTCTTTCAGATGCTGGGGGTGTCAGCTACTGGAAGTTCATAACTAAGTCACTCCCCTTTGGCCAAAGAGAGAGCCTTCGCCAAAGGTTACTTTTCCTTCTCCAGCTCAGTTCACACCCAGTGACGGCTGATATAAGAATACAAAATCTTGACTCTCTTTCTTTAATCTTAAACAACACTGAAGAGTCATCCTAGCTTGAGAGGTCCCATTGGGTTGACTGAGTCATTTGAGACAACTAAATCATAGTTTAATTTCTTCTTCTGCCCCATTTTGCTCCTCTCACTCCCTGACAATCATTGTTCTCCTGTATGTTTCTCGATAAACTTCCTGCATGCAAATCTCTGCTTCAGAGTCTGCTTCTGAAAAAAGACAAATGCTGCCTGCCTCAGGTGAGTTGAGAATTTTGCCTCTCTTCTGTAGGATTGTGACAAACCCAGGGGCCTCAACCCCATTGCCATGGTGCCTGTGGGACAAATAGGGCTTCTCCAACAGTCCATCCCAGGAAGTTCCCAATGAGATGGGCTGAGGCCTTCTCGATCTTATTTTTCCATCACCAAGCAGATCTTTTCCTTGGTCCCATCTCTGTTAACCAGTAACAGCTTCCCACTGAAGTAACAGAGCTTCTCCACTACGTGGAGCGATGCTTCCCACTCCACCTAGTAGCCACATTCTCCTTGGGAATAAATAAGTAGATGGCAGATTGGTAGATTAGGTATCTACCAATTCCAGATAGTCTATTAGATGTTTATAAATATCTATATGATAAAATGGTTTTCACTAGTCATGGGATGACATATATTAAGTACATAGGACCTCCCCAGTCTGGGGAGTTCAGAAAAGCCCACCCTATTCAAGTTAGTGCCCATAAGAATTGGTTAAAAGTGAAGGGAGGTGTGGGGATAGGCTGAGGATACAAACCTGTGAAGCAGGAGGAAAGGCACCCTGGTATTTTTGAAGACCTGAAAGGATTGTTAAAATTTGCAATTTTAGTACTCAGGAACTGAGCCTAGAGTTTAAGCAGGAACCGGAGCATGCTGGGTCTTTTAGGCCGTGTTAAAAGGCCATGGAACACCATAAAGAATTTTAAGCAGAGGATTGACACATGATCAAAATCTCATTAACAAAATATCATCCTATGAGAATGGATGAGAAGAGGTCAAGAGTAGACGGTGGGAGACCTGTTAAAAAGCAAATGCAGCCATCTCTGGAAAGATGATACTCTTTTTTACACTCTGAGGAAGTCCACCCTCACCCATTTTTTTCATCAACAATGGTAGTTGTCCTAAAGAGTGTTGGACCTTCCTAGACTCAGCTTTCCTCTGTTTTCTGAGAAAGTAAAAACCTGTTTCCCAAAGGTGAGAATTAAGTGTAAATATATGAAGGTACATTTATAAGTTGGAAGACACAAACTGGCCCTTCCATTTTGCCTAATATGTTATAACTTGCCCTATACTCTATAGCAGCCCTATAATGACTATAAGAGAAATATTAATATAATGCAAACCACATGTCATTTTAAATTTTTAGTAGCCATCTTTAAAAAGTGAAAGAAAACATGTAAAATTGAATTTAATATGTTATTTTACTTAGCATATCTGAAATAGTATCACTTTAACATGTAACCAATATTTTTTTTAAACTCTGAACTTTTTATTGGCCTCCTGCTCCCTAAATGGTACTCTGCCTCTGCTGGCTTAATGTCTCAGAACTTTGGTGTCATTGGTCTCAGACACCACTTTGCCGTCCACTATCTGGCGGGTGGTAGTCTTTTGAATGGTTTGCATGGAGTTGGGGCTGTCCAAGGCAACAACCAAGATTGAAGTCTTCATTGTCTTCCAGCAGGTGGCGGTAGGTGGCCATCTCAGCCTCCAGCTTGACCTTGATGTTCAGCAGGGCTTACTACTCCTGGGCCTAGCGCTGCCTCTCTGCTCAGGTCTGTGCCAGCTCTGACTCCAGGTGCAGCAGGATCCCGTTGAGCTGCTCCATCTGCAGGGCATACCGGGCCTCCAACTCCCTCAGGCTGTTCTCTAAGCTGGCTTTCAGATTTCTCATCCAGTCCAGGTCTATCTCCAAAGACTGGACTGTATGTCTCAGTTCCATGAGCATCATCTCAGCAGCTCCGACCTTAGCGGACTGCGTGTGACCACTGTGGTGCTCCCCTCAACCTGCGAAACCAGTACTTGTCCAGCTTCTCTCAGTTCTTCCCAGCCAGCTCGTCGTATTGCACCTAATGTCTGCCATGATCTTGGCGCGGTCCTGAGATTTGGGGGCATCTATCTCCATGGTCAACCCAGATCTGGCAATCTGGGCTTGTAGGCCTTTTACTTCCTCTTCATGGTTCTTCATGAAGAGCAGCTCCTCCTTGACAGCCTCGATCTCTGTCTCCAACTGCAGCTGAGTGACATTGGTGTTATCAACGACCTTGTGGAGCCCATGGAAGTCACTCTCCGCAGACTGGCACATGACCAGCTCTGTCTCATACTTGATTCTAAAGTCAGCAGCCGCAAGATGGGCATTTTTGATCTGCAGAATGATGCGGGCATAGTCCACAGTATTTGCGAAGATCTGAGCCCTTAGGTACTCAAAGGTCTTGAAGTAACACCCCCAGTCTCTGACCCAGGGTCCCTTCCTCTCCAGATGCTCCTGGATTTTGCTCTCCAGCTTCCAATTCTCAGTCTCCAGGCTCCTCACTCTGTCCACCTAGGAGGCCCGGCAGTCATTCAGGCCTTGCATGGTCTCCTTCTCATCTTGGATGCCTCCCATTCCTGCCAGACCCCTGGCCATCCCTGTGGCCAGGCCCCCAGACTTCAAGCCACCTAGAAGCTGATGAACCAGAACGTAGAGATCAGGGAACCCGAGCCCCCCCACCCCCGCCCCCAGCACCTGCATAGATGCTGGCTGCACTGCTGATCTGCCGGGTGCTGTAGCTGGGCAGTTGGACTCACCCCAGGGACCGGTAGTTGGTGGAGAAGGTGGAGTGAGAGGTGAAACTCCTGCTATGCAGGTAGGAGAGTGAGAGAACAGGACTCAGGCTTTGCTGACAACCACTTTAACATGTAGTCAATATTTTAAAGTATGAAAGAGCTATTTTGTATTATTCATTCTTTTTGTACTAAGCCTTCAAAATCAGTTGTGCACTTTACAATTATAGTATGTTGCAATTTGAACTGGCCACTTCTCAAGGCCTCAATAGCCACATATGGCTCTTAACTACTGTATTGAACAGCAGAGGTCTAGAGTTATGGGAAACTAAACTCTCCTTTTATTTTCCTTAGGATACAAGTTTAATCTTGGTGTTGGTCACATGGCACCATGTCTCTTGAGTTGGATTGGATGCAGGAATTTTTTTAATTTGTTCAATCTCTGGGTCAGGTCAAAATTACAGTTTTCATTTTCTTTTGCAATACTACCCATCAAAGTTTTTGGGGATTTCTTTTATTATGTTTTTAATTGACAGATTAAATTTCAAGTGTTTATTGTGTACAACATGTTTTAAAGTATATATACAGTGTGGAATAGTTAAATCTAGCTAATTAGCATATGCACTACCTCACATAGCTATCATTTGTGTAGGGAGAACACCACTAAATGTTCACTATCTTTTCATTTTTCAAGAATACAATATGTCATCATTAACTATAGTCACCATGCTGTGCAATAGATTTCTCGAACAGCCTCCTCTAATCTAACTGTAATTATTTATCTTTTGACAAACATCTCTCAATCCCTCCCTCCCACTTAACTATCCAGACTCTGGTAACCACCATTCTACTGTTTAAGACTTTATAGAAAACTTTTTCATATTCTTCATTTGAGTGAGATCATGTGGTATTTGTTTTTTTTTTTTTGTCTTAATATTTCACTTAATATAATGTCCTCCAGACTCATCCATACCATACCACATGACAGGATTTTGTTTCCCTTTATAGCAGAAAATTAAATCAGTATGTCAAAGAGATAACTATACTCCCATGTTTACTGCAGCACTGTTTCCAATAGCAACATATGGAATCAACCTAATGCTATCAATAGATGAATGGGAGAAAGAATATATATATATATTCTATATACATACACACACACACACACACACATATATATATATATATATGTGTGTGTATATATATATTAGACTGGTCTTTCTGATTTCACAATGGGAAGACCTCATTTAGAACAGGGGTGATCAACAAATCCACAGTTAGCTTAGCTTAGCTCCTCACAGAATCTCTACCAGGGATTAGGACTTTTCAGCAACCTATAACCCAGCTTCTTTGTCTTAAAGTAGACATTACTCTTCCCCTACCTCTACCTTAAACCAGTGAAGTTTTTATTTTTTTTTTTTTTAAGAACCAATGTGGCTATTCAGTAAAGAACTCCAAAATTTCTAGATACTTCCAAATGTGGTAATAGGAGCACCATTCTTTCATATAAGATTTATTTGGAAACTACAACTAGATGTTGTTAACAAAGGATGACGAAAGGTAGAATTGGAATTAGAAACAACTACAGCTTCAGATATACATCCAAATAAAAGCCTATTTATTCTGTTAGTCAGACTATACATACTTGTGGCCAGATTCCAAAGAAATAAGTCTATTTCTCTAGAGGCATTGGCTTTGTTTCCTGTTAGATATTATATTCTTTTTGCTGGGGCAACGAACAAAAGATTAAAATTGACCCCATGCCCAGTCTGAAGTTTTCTGAGGAGTATTGTGGCTTGAGCAATGGAAAAGGTTTTCTGTCCCAGACAGAGAAGCAGGAAAGAACACTGAGAGCAAGGGCACTGAGATGGGAAGCCCAGCAGGGAGAAATCAAGGCAGTTGGGATTAATGGCCCTATCTTTTCTGGTGCTTCCATGGCAATCTTCTCTAGGAGGGGTGAATTATAGTTGATAACATAAACTCACTGAGTCTCCTAGTCTACAGCTGTCATAGACAATAATGAAGGTATAGATGTAATTCAAGAACCTTCATTCTGGAAATCTCAGTTTTGTTTAAATGGGTAGTGTACAGTTCACATTAACAAAAACTTTTCCCCATGGAAAAGCAGGGATACAGCAGATTTTGGGATATTGGCGATATTGGCAGAATCTGAATCTTCAGCCCCAGATCTGCTGCATTTCTACCAGAAGAATTACTTCTTCATGCTTATATGGAACACCTGGGTCCCTACAAGACTCTCATCCTTATAATTTTCCTGGTTCCAAAGCAGACCTAGCAGCTCAAGGATGCTGTACTGTAAGTACTACTTGTGACTGTTTAATGCACCATCAGACCTCCCCACTCTGAGGTTCCAGAAGCTATTTTCCTGTCCAGAGCTCCACTCTGCCACTTCTCTCCCCACAGCCCACCAGGGCTAAGGCTATTTTAGGCATCTGATCCCAGAGCATAGGCCTATTCTTCAGGGAGGCATGGGCAGAAAACCCAGAAGATAAAATCCAATATTGGGATAGTGGTGAACAGAAAGAAAGTTGAGGGAACATCCAGGAGACTTGAGGCATTATAAATAAAAACCATATATATTTGAAAAACAAATATTTCTAGACTTAGGAGAGAGAGAACTTCATTTCAGACTTTAGGTATACTCTTAGAAAAATTATGTTTAAATGAGAATTACATAGTATCCATAAACCGGGGCCATTTTATTATAGCCAGTATATAAGAATGGGCTATAAAGCATAACATATTGCAGACATATCATTTCCCTAATACCTACATCACAGTGGCTTCAAAATTGGAATGGGCAAGTGGAATATTTGTTATTAATAAGAGCATGAAAATCCAACTCACTCACTGGACAGGTATAAGATTTGTCCAAATATGTGTGACAGTGAAGGAAAAATGCCTTGGAAAGCCTCTTGGTACCAGCAGTAGGAGTGAGGAAGCTGGAGAGGATGCCGAGACATAATCCTTTCTCTTTCTCACCTCACAAGGCTGGGCTCCAAGAATGAGATGGTGGGAAGACAATTGTGTTGCAGACAATGGTGCATAACTGGGTGAGATTTTACCTATGTCACTTTGAACTTCTCTCTCTGTCCTCCAAAGGAAACCTTGGGTTGGGTATCAGCCTCACCTCCTCTGGCCAAGCTAGGACTGACCATAAATAATGCCTGAGGATAGAGATGGTTTCGTTACACACTACCTATTACCTTCCAACCCTACTCCTCTTCCTAGAGAAAAGAAAAGATCCCAGGGAGATTCCTGCTGCGGTCTGATTTGTGTATTGTCTGTGTGCCTGAACCAGAGGCCCTCATTTGGGAAGAGTCTGAATTAGGAAGGATAATAAAGCAAAGAAAGGGGAAATTATGATAGAAAGGAGAGTGGCAGACGAAAGTGATAACACCAAGGAAAGAGACTATCACTCTTTTCTATTAAAAATGCTTCAGAAGCAGCGAGTAATAACCAAACAACTTTTCTCAGATGAAGTGCCAAGTGATACCTGATTTTGAGAGAAGTTGCAGAAGTTGTTCTACCCCAAGAAGAAAAGTTGTACTAAAATAAGAACCCAATAGGACACTCTGGAGAAAATTTGTAATACAGAATTTGTGGACTCTGTTTATTTCATTTGATATTTTATAGGTAAACTGAGAATGAGGATTCTTCACACTGCTTTGAGCAGGGATTGCAAAGCAGTGAAGCCTCTGCACACTGTGTGGTCATGAATCACGAAGATAATTTACCAAGACAGTTGCTTGGACATGGTGAAAAGTTTCCTAGTTTATAATTATTGTGTCGTCTCTCTCAAACATACCAGATGGGATTGTTGCTACAATTTGGAGGGACAAGTGGCATTGGAAGCCTGGTAACCTTAAAGAATGTGATCACTGGAGTGGTATAGCCACGTATCTTCAATGGCCGTCCCTACGTGTTTCAGAAGGAAAGCTTGTGGAGAGCCTCGTGGTGCACCCAGACTGAAATGGATATAAATCGGCTATGTTAAACTAAAAGTCCTATGGGGCACCCAATTGCTTGGAGTTCCTACATGATAACCCTCATGTAAGCAATAGAACTTCTCAAGAAAATAAACTAGTGACAAAAACAACTAGAGAGACAGAGGAGGACTCAAATTCCATGGATACCTTATACACCAAGGTAAATAAGGTATGCAATAATGGCCAGCCTATTATTCAGAGCGCAGCAGGGGAAGCAGCATGCTTGGGGAAATAATAATAATAAATAATTCAACGCATATAATTTAATGTGTATATACTCATTATACAAAAACTTTTATTAGTTAATTCGCTCTTCGAAAAAACAATAAAAAATAAATTAACACCATTTTCAAGGTAATAAAGCCAGAATCTATGAGTTTAGCCAAAGTTCATGAAATCTGAGTACACAAATTTAGCCAAATTATTTTATCTGAGAATACAATTTCCATTGTCCAGACTGTCTCAATCCTAATGGTCTTCACTGTATAGAGGTTCATTTTGTGCTGGCTCAAAATAAGGCTCTGTGTTGGGTACTATAAGGACACATAATAGTATAAGATTTTATTGCTGTTTCCAATTAGTTATCAAAGAAAATGAGAGATAAGAGATCATTTATAAAATGTTCTACACATTTTGTTCAATATATTTTTATTTTAAATTTATCTGTATAAGGGACAGTAAAAGTAGCCATGCCGAATTTTAAAGATGAATAAAATACTCTCAACCTAAAAGAAGCTTATGACAGTGTCAGAGAAAGAAATACAGCCACACAAGATGCAAGAATAATGATTCCAGTCAGGAGGATCAGGAAAGGAAGACCTACTGTGGGAGGTGGCATTTGAATTAAACCTGGTAGGAAAGATGGGGTTTGGCAAATGGTGATAATGGTAAAAGAAGGCTTATCTGAGAAGCATCAAATGATTGAAAAGAGAGAGAGCAAAATGGGAATAAGTAGTTTTCAAGAAATAATGAGCAGTTCATTTGGGCTACAGTGGCAGAGAAAACAAAGTTTAAGATAAGTCAAAAGTATGTTAGGGCTATTGTATAGGAGGCCTGTAATAAAAGAAGTGCTGTAACATAAAATTTTTTAAACACTGTAGAGATATTAATTTTAATACAAGTCATTCAGCAAAGATAAGCTTCAGTACAAATGAAAGTAGGATAGTCCAGTTGGGACAGTTGTCAAACAATGCTTGGACAAATGACGAACTTGAAATCTTAACTTACATCCCCAAAACAGACAGATTAAAACTGTTTAATATTCCTTGAATATACTGAACTGTGTGGCATCATTAAGAAGGAAATGCCAAAATAGTAGAATACACTATTCTGTGAAAAACAAACCCTAGAACTTTCAGGTCTGGGAAACTGTTGGCAGCTTTGCCAGCCACAGCTCAGGAGGGAGGCTGCAGCAAACAGCAACAGAGGGAATGAACAGGATGGCTCATTCGCGCCTATGATGGGCAGTTCAAGGTGAGATAGGAACTATGATTATAACGACATGAAGATGAAGATGATGAATACAAGAACATAAAGCACTTCAAACAATACAACTCCCCCGCCCCCAACCTAAAAATCCTAAAACTTTGTCAACCTCATTTACAAACCAAAAACTGAAGAGAGAAAATCTAAGTAGAGAGAAAGAATGGAAATGCTGCCCTCAGAGAGGTATGGGAGAATTTTAGGAGCCAGGGAATAGCACATCTGTCTCAGGCGCCATGGAAGAGAGTCGGGGTGTTCAGGGCAAGGCACTCAACCCCAAGTTGTTCCAGGGTCAACATCTGTACTTAACCCAAGCCATGCCTTCATGGCACCCAAGCCAGGCAGCCGTCTGCCAGGCTGAATCAGAGACAGGAAAGGAATCCGTGTCATTTGCAGTTCAGAAGACAGGCTGATCTTTTTAAGGGCATTTTATAAAGTTTGTTTCTTTAGTGGTCAAACACTTCCATTCTAATACAGCTCCATTTGTCAAAGTCTTGGCAAGATTCTTCATTGCGGATTAGTTCAGGAAAAATTCCGAAGTAACCATAGAATCCAGAAAAGGGAGGTTTCCTTTCAAGTAACAGAAAACAAAGATTCACAAATAAATGTGTTCATTGTTGCCTGAGATATTGAGAACAGAAGAATCAGAACTCAGGCCAGGATTTAAAAGTGAAATTTCCTTTCCAACATAAAAATAATTCCTCATTTCCCAATTTTAATTAACAACTCTAAAGGTGGATCTAATCCTTTTTACTCTTATAACCTCTTCAGCAGGTTCTGGATTCCCTGCTTGATCTCCTTGGTTCTCATACCATAAACAATGGGGTTTCAGAGCTGGGGGGATGAGGTGGTGCAGGATATTGAGCAGGATGGGGACATCCGGAGGAATTGTCTTCCTGGCCAGGTTAGTGATGACCAGAACCAGCAGGACTGTGCTGAAGAAGAAGATGAGGATGAAGTGGGAACCACACGTGCTCAAGGCCTTGGCCACAGCACCCTCGGCCTTGATCCTCAGCACAACTTTCAATATAAAAGAATAGGAGATAATAATAAGGATAAGGTCAGAGCCCAACAGAGTCCAGCCTGCCACAAACTGGTAGAGCTGATTGAAAGTGATGTCATCACAAGAGAGTTTGGACACAGACAGGTTAGTGCAGATGCAGTTCTTGATTATGTTTCCCACAGAGTATCTGAGCCTGGCAGAAAGCATGGGAACAGGAAGAGAAACAAAGGCATTCCGGGCTATAACAAAGACCACAGCCCTAGCCACAAACTGGTCAGTGATGATAGATGGGTATCTCAGTGGATGGCAGATGGCCACATAATGGTCATAGGCCATGACCATGAATGTGCAGGACTCCATGGTCAAAAAACTGTTTATGATGAACATCTGGAGGAAGCAGGCTGGAAAGCTGATTGACCTGAGGTCAAACCAGAAGATGGCCAGGACCTTGGGGATGACAGTGAGGCAGAGCACTATGTCCAGCAGGGAGAAGAGGCTGAGCAGGTAGTACAGGGGCTGGTGCAGAGAGGACTCCAGCTGGATGGTGATCTGGAGGGTGGTGTTAGCCCCCATGGCCAGGAGGAAGAGAAGGCTGAGGGGCAGGGACAGCCAGTGCTGCCAACTCTGGAAGTCGGGGAAGCAGATGAGGAGGAATTCAGAGACTGGAGCAGCGGAGTCATTGCTGGGTGATGCCATGTAAAGTTTCCTGATCAATCTGGAGACCCAGGGTACCTTAAAATGTAGGAGAGAAGTACAGAAACATAAAAAGTATGTGTTCTAAACATAGTAGAGTGTGGGTTTCCACTGAGGCCCTGTATCTGTCCCAATAAAGTTTTTAAAATCACTGTCTTCATCTTCCCTTATATTTAACCAAGTATGTATCATATGTTTTATATTCTTAATCTTAATTAATCATATGTTTTATATTCTTAATTCTTAATCAGCCACAATGTTTTATATTCTTTATCTCATTTCATCCTTTTAAAAAATACTAAGGAGTAATTAATATTGTTATCTTAATGTTACAGGTAACAAAATAGAGATAAAGGAAAATTGTAAGAAGAATCTTCTACCACCACACAGTTTAAAAACCAGCAATCACAAGTATCATCTATTGTCATGCATTTATATGATTTCAGTACACTTTACTAATTTTTACTTTACAATGATTTTCATTCATTCATTCATACATTTCCCAACCCACTTATTCCAGTTCAGGGTTACAGGTGGTCCAAGCTTATCCTGGCAGCTTTGGGTTGGTTCCCAAAAGCTCAGGGAACCAGAACGCCATTGCATTACAGGGAGCACTCACACACACAACCATTCAGTCACACTGGGACAATTTAGACTTCAGCTGTACATCACTGGGATGTAGAAGGAAACTATTTGGGTCCCTGGAAAAAGTCCAGTCTGACATGGAGAGAATATGCAAACACCACACAGACAGCGGCCCCTGCCGGAAACCCATTTTTTTTCTTATCAATGTTATAATGACACAACGTTGTGTGAAATGACATTACATGAGGACCTGCTCTCATCAAATGAGCTGAAGTTCACCAAAGATGGAATAGAAGTCAGGGAGTGAGTTTTAGGCAAGTAAATTTATACAGGAATCCACTTACCTGGTAAGTAAAATTACCTGTTCTTCCTTGTGACCAGGATCCAATTATCCTTAGCATATGTAATTTACATTCTGTAAACTCATCTACTTTGATTATAGCTGTTTCTTTTGTGGGGTATCATTTGCTTTCCCTGACTACTAAGCAAAGAGAAAGAGTCCAGGTACTAAGAAGAGTAACAGCAATGACTGTCACAGCCAAAGAGATCGAAAGTAGCCAGGGAGTCATGGCAGGATAAGAGAGGGAGCCTAGCTTTGGAAGGCCAAGGCAGGCAGATCATGAGGTCAGGAGTTCAAGACCAGCCTGGCCAACACCGTGAAACCCTGTCTCTACTAAAAATACAGAAATTAGCTGGGTGTGGTGGTGCATGCCTGTAATCCTAGCTAGTTGGGAGGCTGAGGCAGAATTGCTTGAACCAGACCTGGTGGGTGGAGGTTGCAGTGAGCCCACTGTACTCCAGCCCAGAGACAGAGCGAGGCTCCGTCTCAAAAAAAGAGAAAAAAGAAAAACGAGAGGGAGCCTAGGAAGCATGTAATCAGCATAGCTACAATGACTGATCTTTCACCCCTGTCCCATTTGATAGGTCTTCTCTAAGAGGATTGAGGTGTCCATGAGAAGATATTAGAAGACTGTAGCTGCCAGAGAAGATAATGGAAGTATTCATTTAATCCAAGAACTTTCACCTTGAATATTCCAGATTTTCTAAACATAAATTATACAATATATATTTTTAAAAATCTACCCATTGTAGGGCTTTGAAACAAACCAAGAATTCAGGAGTTAAAACTGGAGTAGGCAAAATTATGTATCAGATCTGCCCTGCATTTCAATATCTGATTAGGAAAATGACTCAGTGTGAATTTGAGAAATAAGATTGAACTAATTCACCTTATCTGTAAAGCCTTCTCCTTTCCAATAATCTCAAGTATAGTTACTCTGAATGGCTTGATCTATTTGAACAAGTGAGAAAATAGTGTTTTCTTAGTTCCTGGTCAGAATGCTAAAGACAGCAGTACATCACATAGATTAAGCAAAAATCATTATCTTTTGAGAACTTACCTAATTAATAGAGAAAATTGACTTGCAAACATTTATAATGCAGTACAGTTGTGGCTCTAATAATGACAATCATAAAATAAGGAGGCAATATTTCAGATAATGAAGCAGGGTAATATGGTCTGAAAGTTAGCCTCAAGCAGAAAAAAATGACAATTCTGGCTCTTATACTGATTGTGTAAACCTAAAAGCTATTTCAATTCCATATTGTTTTCTCACAAATGAAATAGAATAAATGATATGTAACTTTAGGTGCTATTGTGGGAAGGAAAAGGGGCTGTCATATTCTGAAGTTCTGTTAGGTCTAAAGATGCAACAAGCTAAGAGCATCAAAGGACAAAAAAATAAAATGAGGTAACATTTCCTGGGTGAGAATAAGGACTGTCCTTTTAGGCAAAGGTAAAAACAAGAAAATCCTGCCTCCATAGATGTTAAGTAATGACTAGTAATGAGGCACTAGGGGCTGCTGGATCCCAAGTTCTTTGGGGAAAAGGAGGCAGGAGAGTAGAGTATCAAAAGATGTTTAAAGGGAAGCAGTGGCAGCCTTGAGAGGATCCTTAGAAGTCTGTCTGATAGTAGGCATTGTCACGTACACTGTAGGGAATCAGAATATTTGAAAAGGAACGTGATATGCAATAGATGGTGTCTTAGACCACTTTAACTGCTAAAACAAAATACCATAAACTGGGTGGCTTATAAACAACTAGCATTCAAACCTCATAGTTCTGGAAGCTAAGAAGCATAAGATCAAAGTGCCAGCAGATTCAGTGTCTGGCTAGAGCTCATTTCTTAGTTCAGAGGTGGCACCTTCTCATTGTGTCCCAACATGGTGGAAGGGGCTAGTTAGCTCTTTACCATCTCTTTTATAGAGGTACCATTCTCAACCATGAGCCCTCATAACCTAATTACCTCACAAAGGTTCCAATTTCTAATACCATCACCTTGGAGGTGGGAGGGAGGTTAGGATTTCAACACAAGAATTTTCTGAGGACACAAACATTGAGACCATAGCAGATAGGTCAAAGGGGAATCACAGAAGGTAGGGAGGCTTTTTGGAGAGTCCCAAATAGTTCAAAGGACAAGTGATTAAGATCTGAACAAAAGTAATAACCATGTAAATGGAGAAGAAAGGATAATTTTGAGGGGTGAGGAGTGCTACAAGAAAATTTAATGTAAGAAAGGTTAAGGGGACAGAGAAAGGCTGGAGTCAGGTATGCCTCCCAGATTTTTAAACAAATACAGGAAGACATATGTTCTTTTTGAGCTTCTTGTAGCACTGATAGATTCTTCCAGGTAATAATGTACTTTTAGCTTTCATAGTTACTTTGTAATTCCTTAATAGCTGGAATGATTTTTCCTCCCTCTGAATTTTCCTCAGTGAAACTGAGAACTCCTAATCTGAGAAATGAAGAATTGTTGGCCATCTGGGGCATTGTTTTGGCTCTTCAGTATGCCAACTCAATCAGTCCAAACTCATAGACTGATTATTCACAAAGGAGTGGTCATTGTGGTTATTCATTCTAGGTGTCAATGAGCAAAACATGGTCTCTGACCATGAGTCATTAACAGTTTGGAAAAGTCAGACAGATTCTGAACTAACCAAAATGGTAATGGAAGATTTGAGCCCAGCTATGATTGCCTAGAAGGAGCAGTCACCTAGGTTCATAGATGAATTCAGACTAGGGAAGAAAAAAAATATTATGACCTAGCTAGGCAAGAGGCTTGGCCTCATAGCTATGATGTACTTAGGGGTCTTTGAGCCTACAGAAGTTTTGATTCTACAAGCCATAAAATGACTTAGCCTCAGTTCTGAGGGAAATCACAGCCTTTGGTCTGTAACGCTTGTGCCAGAACTTAAGTACTGTGGCAAGGTTGTCATCTACTACACTAGGCCTTATTGAAAGAGTTCTATCTCATTTTCATACCAGGCTTCTGGATTCCCCCTCCACTCATCAGCTTCCTCTTCCTCATAATTTCCTTGGCCTCACCTTGAGACTCACCAGTTTCAGAAGGCTGTACTGCTGCTATTTCTTGCTGTTTTCTACAAGAGCTGCAGAGGCTGATTTTATGGACCCTGACTCCACTAGTCCCTTCCCTCCACACTGCTCACAAGAGTTAGTGCCATTATTAGGCGCCTGGGTCCTAGGGCCCTATGGTCCATGTCCCAGGAGAGTATGTTGTGAAAGGTGTTCAGCATTGGGAGTAGAGTGAGGATGAAAGAGTTCAAAGGCACTTGGGAAGTCTAATTAACGAAAATGGCATTATCTAGGTAAAATAAGCCAGACACAGAAAGAAAAATATTGCATAATCTCACATTATGTGTGAAATCTTAAAAAGTCAAATTCATAGAAGCAAAGAGTAGATTGGTGGTTTCCAAGGGGCAGGGAGAGAGGGAAATGGAGAGATGTCTGTCAAAGGGTATAAAATTTCTGTTAAAAGTATGAATAAGTTCTAGAGATCTAATGTGAAGTGTGGGGATGGGAATAATATTTTATCATATGCTTAAAATTTGCTAAGACAATAGATCTTAAGAGTTCCCACCACAAAAAAGGTAACCATGTGAAGCAATGGATGTGTTAATTAGTGTAACTGTAGTATTCAGTGTGATACACTCTATGTGTATCAAAACATCACTTTGTACACTTTATATATAATTTTATTTTAAAAATAAGACAGGAAAGATAGGAAGAAAGGAGGGAAGAGAAAGAAAAAGAAAAAGAAATCCTAGGAAAAGAAAAACGTAAGGTAACTGAGTGATGGGAATTCTTCTCTGAATACACCAGTAACAAAGAAACTGAATCAGGCTATTGTCAGCACTATAACTCTAGAGGGAAGTACTAGAGGAACATTCCCACCAATGAAAGGAGCATGAACCATGGCCAATTGAGGGGAACAGAGAGTGCTTTTCCTGTGAACCTTTCTCATGCAGTGGGAGCATCAGTGGTCTGGACCCCACAAATCCCTGGGAGTGGCCCTCTTCATGCTCATGGTGTCATGTCCAAGATTTTATCTTCATGGCTTTTCTGTGTCTAAATTTTTTGTTTCCTAAGTGTGGTTTCAGACAATGCAATTGTTAACAATACTCACTTTCCATAGAGCAATGCCTAGCATTGCTTCCTTGAAGAAACAAATGGAATGGTCACAAGAACAGTCACCACTCATGCACAATAGGACCTAGAATATAGGCTCTCCTGAAGAATATTTAGGGTCATGTGGGCTTTGGGCACAAGAATCTTGGAGAGAGAAGAATAAGTAAAGTCTTTTTCTAGGACTCACGGTTTCCTCCCCACAACTGCTGAAAAGGAGACATTCAGGCAGAAATGTAGATGGAATATAATCCCACTCCTTACATACAGTAACTGGCCCCATTTCTATCTTGCTATGTAGATGTCTGAGGTAAAGCTACAAGGACAATGGAAGCATCAAATAAAGTTAGTAGACATGCGAAATGAAGAAAACTATTTCATGAGTGAATAACCACTCAAGGAAATATATATTGCTAAGAGCATGCAGTTTAAACTGTGCAAAATATTCTTATCCTCAGAATTTCTTATAAATAAATAATTCCCCTCTTCTCTCAGATCATGGGAATGTTGGGAAGAGAAAATGTGACGGTTTTGTTTGAATGTTTGTTTTACACTTGTTTTACCACTTTCTGGCCGCTTCTGCTCGGGCAATGTTAGAGACTCTAAGAACCACAATTTCCTCATCTGAAATATGGGGATAATGAATCTTCCAATACGTGGTAGTTGCAAGGATAAAATTAAATTTACTTTTTCATTTAACAAACATTAATCTTGACTCTATAATCCACTAAGCCCTATACTACATGTTATAAATGCAGTACAACAAAGAATCATTCCTGCCATCTTAGAGAGGGAGACCAAAAGGTAACATATAATTACACCAAGGATTGCATTATCCTGTATTTATATCCTGTATATATCCTGTATGTATTTATGATCATAAATCTTCATTGAGATATTGATGGGTCATGTTATTCTGATTATTACCTGTTATTTCATCTAATCCTAATATTAACCAAATGAGAGATATATTATTATAATCCACAATTTACTGACGTAGAATCTAAGTAAGGCATGCTGTGAGTTGAATTGTACTCCTAATAAAGATATGTTGAAGTCCTAACCCTTAGTATCTGTTAATGTAACCTTATTTGGAAACAGGGTCTTTGCAGATGTAATAAAGTTGAAAGTCACCAGTTAACACAAAGACTGATACATTTCCAGTTCAACCACATCTTGAGAGTACATACCAAGATCCTATCAGACTCTACCTTTGATTTTTCTTTCCTCATGCCAGGAAATTGCCAAATTTTTGCTCCATTTCAGACTAATTTCTTCTAGATTGGCAAAAGTCTTCAGAACAAATGAAGCTATAAATCCAGGGTTTCTCTCTCTCGGTTTTTACCTGCTTCTAAATTTTGATTTTTTGCTTCTTAACTCTTCAGTGCTTTTACAAATATGTTTATGCTTGATTAATTCAAGCACCTTTTTAGTGACAATTTAGCTGGATAAAAATCTGATTATTGACACATAGTTTATACACACACACACACACACACACACACACACAAAATACATTATATATTTCCACAGACTTCTGATGTCTTCTGCTGTTAAGAAGTATATTGTCTGTCAAATTGCCGCTTCTCTGTAGTTAATGTATTATTTATCCGGCTCTATTCAGAACTTTTTGTCTTTGGGGTTTTGAATGCTAGTAAATGAGTCTAGATTTATTTTAAAAGTTATTCTCTTTATGATTGATTAAGCTCTCTGAATCTGAAGATAATTCAGCCATTATCCCTTTGAATGTTTCTCCTCCTCCCTATTTTCTACATTATTCTATGCAAATCCAGTTCCATCTATATTGAATCTTCTTTTTAAATTCTCTTTATCTTTTAATCTCCATTTCACATTTCATTCTCTTCCAAGCTGTATTGGTTTCAGATTAAGTTCTTCAACTTTAGCTCTATTTTATCGGTTCTAAACTAAACTATACCAATCTTTTGTAATTTGTCTTAATGTCAGTGCCTACATTTTTTTAGGTATTCTAGAAGGCATAGTTGCTTTTTTTTTTTTTTCAAAAATACCTGGTTTTCGAATAAATTAGGACTTCTTTCTCATGCTTTTTTACTCCATCTTAAATTTATTTAACCATTTTAAACATAGCTATGTTATAACTTGTGACTGATAATCCTGTCTTCCAAAATTCTGATATCTAATTCTACTGACTCTTGCTCATGCTGACTGTAATTTTGAAATGCTAGTTCATGATCAACAAAGCTATTTCTGTTAGGTCTCTTAGGATCACCCTAAATACACTGCTATGGTTTGAACATTTGGGTCCTCTTCAAATGTACATTGAAACTTAATCCTTACCTAATACAATAGTATAAGAGGTATAGCCTTTGGGAGGTGATTAGGGCATGAGAGATATTCCCTCATTAGGATTTGTGTTTTTACAAAAGAGCTAGAGGAGACTAGCTAGGTCCTTTTTGCCTCCTTTTGCAGTTTCACCATGTTAGAACAGTGATAAAATTATTGTCTTAAAAGCAGAGACCAGGCTCTCATTAGACATTGAATTTGCCAGTATCTGGATCTTGGACTTCCCACCCTTCAGAAGTGAGAGAAAGAAATTTTTATTCTTTGTAGATTACCCAGCCTCAGGTAGTTTGTTATAGCAGCATGAACAATCTAAGACAGGCATTTCATATTAATTTCTCCCCTTGGGATTCCCCAGACCATATATTATAAATACCAAATCATACCTACCTGAGGGATTTTTTTATTCTTTCTAATGCCTAGTTCAAGACAGAAATGTGTGTTTGTGTGTGTGCGTGTGAATGTGTGTGTGGTTTCTTTTGTCTCCCCTTCACTAAAAGTACAGACCTTCAAGATCCCTGGTACTATGAGTATCTGGGTGCCTTAATTTCATCTCCTCCCCTTGTGAGTATTCAAATTCTTATTTTCTGTATGTGTATAACCACTTAAAATGTGTTTGTGTTTTAAGCTGTGTTACTATAAAAGATTCAAAAAGTCAAAATGCAAACCCCTTTGTGTAGAAACCAATAAATGCTCCTATCACTGCCATAAATTCAAAGTCTATCAGTCTTATTACATCTCTCATCAATTTTTGATCACTGACTAGAAAATTACTTTCTTGCAAACATAATTGTGTTTCTGAGAGATTTTATATATATATATATTTTATATATATACATATATATGTGTATATATATTTTTTTAACAGCTGGGGAATTTTTCATGCTCCTTAGTCTGCCATGAAAAGGAAGTCAGGAATGCTCTTTATATGGAGAACAGCAGTCATATACTAATGTGATGGATGGAATAAACCTTCAGTTTGAGACATTAGAAAATGTTCATAAGTAATAAATTTTTGCATTTTACATCCTTGTTAGCTCTGTTCATGTAATTTTTCTCTCTTTCTCTGAATCAAGCTGGACAGGCAATGAATCTAGATACCTGTACTTTATCTGCCTTAGTTCAAAACATGTCCTGAGATTATCCAGAGCATTCAGTTTATCCTGAAAGTACAATCATGTGGCAAATGACACATGATGGCATTTTAATCAATGACAACGTTATGGGATCTTTGGGATGTTGCTTTTACGGCTAGAAACTTGTGACCAGTGGTGTCTTTGTCTGAGTTTTGCTTGCACCCACTCGGCTCGTTCTGCCCATTTGGCCTGGCAGGTTACACTCAACTCATGCTACTGGCCTGGATCCCACACCTCCAAGGGAGACTGGAGTCAGGCATGGAGCAGTGAGGGGTGGGTGTGAACGAGTGCGGGGTCTGGCCACGGCATTCAGACATGCTGACTGCTGCCACGGGCAGACAGATCTAGGTGCCAGGATGGGCACCAGCTCTCTGTGTGGCTGCAGCTGGACTAGGCACACTGCAAGCAGTTTCCCTGGCTGGCACCAAAGAACGTGGTGGTGCCCAGAAGCTTGGAGATACCAGCAACCACAGGGTCCCAAAGAGGGAGTCACAGCCCTGCCCAAGGAGCTCCGAGGTCTGGGCTCCCCAAAGGGCTATAGCTCTTCTCTTCACCTGCAATGTGGTGAGCAAGGAGCATGTTTCAGCCCTGCTTCTGTTACAGCAACTCTTTTAGTCTTGCCATTCAGCAGGTCCCGAGATCTTGTCCTGTGACAAGGAAGAATGAAGTATACAGACAAGTGGAGGGTGAGCAAAAGGAAGAGGAGCTTTATTGAGCAACAGAACAGCTCAGAGAAGACCTGGGTAGTTCCTGTCTGTAACCAGGGTGTCCTCACAGGTGTTTAGCTCCTAGCAGACAGGGTAGCTCCTTTCTGCACACAGGTCATGCCAACAAATTGTCAGTTGTCAGCAGAGAAAGTAGTTCCTCTCTGCAGCTGGTTGTACCAGCAAGTGTTCAGCTATCAGCAGAGAGGGTAGCTCCTCAGCTGGTCATCTTGTTGTCTGCAGCTGTCAGCAGAGAGGAGGCCCTAGAGTGGGTGGCTCCCCTCTGCAGGCAGGTCATCCCATTGTCTGCCGTTCTTAGGGGAGTGGGTAGCTCCTCCCTGCAGCTGGTCATCCCATCATCTCTCGATCCTCTTCTCTGCTCTGGCTGAACCAGGGACTTTTATGGGCCTTAGAGGAGAGGAAGTGTGCATGACTGGTCCATGGGCAGCTAGGGGCAAGCCCAGAAAAGGCACTGCAAGTCCTCACTCCAGTCCATCTGCCTCCTGCCACTGTCCATGACACTCAGGCTGATTGCACCAAGGGGCACCTTCAGGCCTGTGCCGAGCAACCCTCAGCATCTCCTTCAGCTTTCCCCCAACACTTCTCAGTGCCCAAAGTCCAGGGGAGCCAAGGTGGCAGGGCCTGTGCATGCACACACCAGCTGGGCTGTGATAGCACCCAAGCTCAGCCCTAACTCTGCTCTGAGATCTGAGTGGGTGCTGGGAGTATGGAGAGGCCATGCAGCAGGAGCAGGCACCTCTGAGCCTGCAAGGGCAGAGGGTAACCTTCCTCAACCCCCAAGAGTGCAGAGAGGCCCAGGTCTACAGCCCCAACTTGGGTGACTGCATCTGTGCCCGGGGGTGTGGGACTCCTGCCCAAGAGAACAGGGAGGTCCAAGTCCACAACCCTGATTTGGGTGACTGCAGCCACACCTGGGAGGGTGGGGCTACTGCCTGCTTCTGGCTTCCATCAGCTCTGTGGAGAATGCAGCCCCAGCCACATCCCCTCACAGCCTGTGGCAGGGGCTCCAGGTCCTTGCTGGGCTCAGACTGGCATTGGAGGCAGGGGTGACACCTCCACAAGCTCCTGCTGTGGTCCTGGTGGTCATGGGCAGCCCAGAACTCCCTCTTGTCAAGCTCATGGCCCTGCAGGGAGAGGGAGTTGTGGGGGGATTCTCCAGGAGCAGATCATGGGCCCCAGGCCCAGCTGTTGGGAGTGTCAGACCTGGCAGTCACCCTGACATGGGGTGGAATCTGGGGACACTGCCCCAGGTGGCCCTGCATAGAGCCTCTTCCTGAGGTGCAGGAACCCAGTGCCCTCAGCAGGGTGGGCATGGCACCCCATGTTTTGCTTGGGCCCACTTGGCTGTGCAGTCCAGGAACCTAGGGATCAACTCATTTTGTCTTCTGCTTCTGGCACATGTGTGCACCATCAGAGAGCGTAATAATGAAACAAAACACCTGTGGCTGATGCCCAAGCACATTGTCTGGGAGTTTGGAAATCACTCCTCCCCACTCATCATAGCTTGTGCCCATGTGCACCATCAGAGAGCCTAAAGACAGGCCAGCATTGTCTGTCACCACTGGCACCCACCTATATGTGCTACCTGGGGACCTGAGGACTTGCCTTCCCAGCCTCTCACCAACACTCCCAGCACCCTGTGCATGCCACCTGGAAGCAGAGGGATGCCCTGCAATCACTGCTACCACTGCCAACACAATGTATGCTACCCAGAAGCCCAAGGATCAGCACAAACAACTGGATCAGCACAAACATCAGCACAGCACTGCGACTATCAGTACCAAAACAAGCTGCCTGAAGGTTTAAGAATCAGCCCATCTCAACTTGCTAACACCAGAGTCCGTGTATGCTGCCTACTAGCCCAAAGACAGGAAAACTCAGCCCACTACTGCCAACACTGATGTTCAAAGCCCAGCACATCTGACATCATTGTCCTCAGCAAAGCCTGAAGTCTACAATAACAACCACAGCCTAAGCCACTAAGAAGAACCACAAAAACTAATGACACTATGATACAGTTTGGATCTGTGTCCCCCACCCGCCCCAAATCTCATGTTGAATTGTAATCCTTAATGTTAAAGGTAGGGCTTGGTGGGAGGTGATTGACGCATGGGGGTGCTTTCCATGAATGGTTTAACACCATCCTTCGGGTGCTGTTCTCATGATAGTCAATAGTTATCTTAAGATCCGTTTGTTTAAAAGTATGTAGCACCTTCTCCCTCTTTCTTGGTCATGCTCCTGTCATGCAAGATACCTGCTCCTTCTTTGCCTTCCTCCATAAGTAAAAGCTCCCTGAGTCCTCACCCGAACCAGATGCTGCTATGCTTCCTGTACAGCCTGTGTAACTATGAGCTAATTGGTACCAAAGAGTGAGGCCTTTTGATAAAGATACCTGAAAATGTGGAAGCAACATTGGAACTGGGTAATGGGCAGATGTTGGAAGAGTATGGAGGGCTCAAGGAGACAAGAAGATGAGGAAAGTTTGGACCTTCCTAGAGATTTGTTAAATTTTTGTGAGCAAAATGCTGATAGTGCTATGGATAATGAAGGCCAGGCTGAGGAGGTCTCAGATGGAAAACAGGAGTTTATTGGGAACTGGAGTAAAGGTCACCTTTGTTACCCTCTGGCAAAGAGCTTTGTTGGATTGTGCTCCTGCCCAGCAATCTGTGGAAATTTGGTCTTGAGAGAGATGACTTAAGGTATGTGGCAGAAAAATTTCTAAGCAGCAAAGCAAAGATGCAGCCTACGCTCATATTCATGGGCAAAAAAAAAAAACACCTGAAACTGGAACTTATATCTAAAAGGGAAGCAAAGCATTAAAGTTTGAAAAATTTGCAGCATGGCCATGTGGTAGAAAAGGAAAGCCCATTTTCAGGGAGACGTTCAAGCAGGCTGCAGAAATATGCATAAGTAAAAATAAACCAAGTGCTAATACCCAATACAATGGGGAAAAAATCTCAAAGGCATTTCAGAGACCTTCACAGAAGCCCCTTCCATCACAAGTTCAGAAGCCTAGGAGGGAAGAATGGTTTTGTGAGTCAGGCTCAGGGCCCTGCTGCCCTGCAAACCTTGGAACACTGCTCTCTGCATCCCAGCTGCTCCAGCTCCATTCCTGGTTCAAAGTGACTCAGGTATAGCTTAGGCCACTGCTTCAGAGAGTGCAATATGGGGTTGGAGCCTCACACAGTTCCCACTGGGACACTGCCTAGTGGAGCTGTGAGAACAGGGCCACCATCCTGCAGATTCTGGTATTGTAGGGCCACCAGCAGCTTGCATCCTGTGCCTGGAAAAGCCATAGGCACTCAATGCTAGCCTGTGAGAATAATGGGGGCTGAACCCTCCAAAGCCACAGGGGCAGAGCTGTCCAAGACCTTGGGAGCCCACCTCTTGCATCAGTGTGCCCTGGATGTGGAACATGGAGTCAAAGGAGATTATTCTGAAGCTTTAAGACTTAATGACTTCCCTGCTGGGTTTCAGACTTGCATGGGGCCTATAGCTCTTTTCTTTTGGCCAATTTCTTAATGCCTGTACCCCTGTTGTATGATGGAAGTAACTCATTTTTGATTTTACAGGTTCATAGATGGAAGGGACTATCCTTGTCTTATATGTGACTTTGGACTTTCAAGTTAATGCTGGAAGGAGTAAAGACTTTGGGGGACTGTTGGGAAGGCATAGTTGTATTTTGCCATATGAGGACATGAGATTTGAAAGGGGCTAGGGATGGAATGCTATGGTGTGGATGTGTGTCTTCACCCAAATTTCATGTCAAATTGTAATCTCCAATGTTGGAGGAGGGACCTAGTGAGAGGTGATTGAATTTTGAGGGTGGTTTCTCATGAATGGTTTAACACCATCCCCCTGGGTGCTGTTCTCATGATAGTGAATATTATCATGAGATCAGGTTGTTTAAAAGTGTGTAGCAACTCCCACTCTCTCTCAGTCCTGCTCCTGCCATGTAAGATGCCTGCTCCTGTTTTGCCTTCCTCCATGAGTAAAATCTCCCTGAAGCCTCACCAGAAGCAGATGTTGCCATGCTTCCTATACAGCCTGTGGAACCATGAGCCAATTAAAAGTCTTTTTAAAATAAATTACCCAGTCTTAGGCATTTCTTTCTAGCAGTGTAAGAATGGACTACTAAGCACTGATTACAACTGAAGAACTCCTAGGTAGACTACACTACTGTAAGCACCCAAAATCAAAGCTAAAGTTCCCTACCCAACTAACACTGTAGATACATGCACACACACACAAAAACAAGTCTTTCCTTACAAAAGTGAATCTTAAAAAGAAATGAAAACAGAGACTGTTACACCAAATGTGCAGATACCAATGTAAGGCAGCAAGAAATGTGAAAAAGCAAGAAAACATGACAACTCCAAAGTAATACAGTAATTCTACAGCAACGGATTCCAATGAAAAACAAATTTATGAAATGCCTGAAAAAGAATTTAAAAAAATATTATTAAAGAAGTTCAGTGAGATACAAGAGAATGCAGATAAATAATACAAAGAAACCAGAAAAGCAATTCAGAACCTGAATGAGAAATTCAACAAAAAGATAGATATCATTAAAAAAAAGAAACAGAAAAATTGGAACTGAATAATTCAATAAAATAAATAAAAAACACAATAGAGTTTCAACAATAGACTAGGTTAAGCAGAAGAAGTAACTTCAGAACTTGAAGACAGGCTTTTGAAAATAATTCCGTCAGACAAAAAAAAAAAAAAAATTTAGTCTATGGCCATGCCACCGTGAATGCACCCAATTTCACTGGATCTTGGAAGATAAGTAGGGTCATGCCTGGTTAGTACTTGGATGAGAGACCTCCTGGGAATATTGGGTGCTGTAGGCAAAAAAAAAAAAAAAAATACTCTGAAAGATGAAGAAACACTATGTGATACATGTGACACCAGTAAATGGTCAAATATTCAAATTTTAGGTGTTCTAGAAAGTAAAGAAAGAAGACATAAGCAAATGGAAATAAAACCTGTTTAACAAAATAATTGCCGAAAACTCCCCAAGTTTTACAAAAGATTTAGACATCCAGATATAGGAAGCTCAAATATCCTCAAATAAATAAAAGCCAAAAAAGTTTTCTCCAAGGTATGCTACTAAAAGTTAAACTACAAGTTAAACTACTAAAAGTTCAAAAAAAAAAAGAGAGAGACTTCTAAAAATAGCAAGAGAAAACATAAAGTCACATCTAAGGGAGCATCTATCAGATTAAGGGTGGATTTCTGAGCAGGAATCTTACAGGTCAGGAGAGAATAGAATGCTATGTTCAAAATGTTGAAACAAAAAATCTGCTAACCAAGAATACTACATTCAGGAAGGCTATCCTTCAAAAATAAAGCAGAAATAAAGTATTTCCCACACAATTAAAAGCTTATGGAATTCACCACCACTAGACTAACCCTATAATAAATGCTTAAGGGAATCCTATATCCGAAAGTGAAAGAACCTTATCTACCATTATGAAAACACATGAAAGTACAAAACTCACTAGCAGAACAGACACAAATAAGAAAGAGAAAGAATTCAAATGTCATCACTACAGAAAACTATCAAGCCTCAGTAATAAATATGAAAAGAGAAATAAAGGAGGAAAAGATATACAAAACAACCAGGAAACAGTTAACAAAATGGCAGGAATAAGTTCTCAGATGTCAGTAATAACTTTTAATGTAAACAAATTAAATTTCCACTTAAAAGACGTAGACTGGCTGATAAGATATTTTAATGACCCTACTATGTGCTGCCTGCAAGAAACTCACTTCACCTGTACAATAGATATAGACTGAAAGTGGAGAGATAGAAAAAGATATGTCATGCAAATTGAAACCAAAGGTGGACAGGAATAACTATACTTATGTCAGATTAAACAGACTTTAAAGAGAGAGAAGATCATCAATTCAGCAAGCAAATATAACAATTATATATATTATATATATATACACATATATATATAATGCCAATACAATAACAGGCAGAGTATTAGATAGCATTAGACAGATTATCTAGACTGAAAGTCAACAAAGAAAAATTGAGTTCAAAATCCACTTTAGACTACATTGAAATAACACAAAACATTTTATCCAACAGCTATAGAATATACATTCATCTCATCAGCACAAAGAACATTGTCCAAAATAGAATACGTATTTGGCAACAAAACAAGTCTTAACAAATTTTTTAAATCTTCTCAGATCACAGTAGAATAAAACTAAAACTTTGGAAACTGTACAAATAAATGGAAATTAAACAAGCTCCTAAATGATCATTGAGTTAATGAAGAAATTGAGAATAAAATTTTTTAAATTATTGAAACAAACAAAAATGAAAACAGAATATACCAAAAACTATGTGCTACAGCAAAAGCAATGCTAGGAGAAAAGTTTATAGCAATAAATGCCTATATCAAAAAAGTAGAACGATTTCATGTAAACAACCTAATAATGTACCTCAAGAAATTAGAGTAGCAAAAACAAACAAAATCCAAAAATAGTAGAAGAAAAAAATAAAAATCAGAATAGAACTTTAAAAAGTCTCAAAAAGACAAAAAAAAGTGAAAATTTGATTTTTTGAAAAGATAAACAAAATTGATAAACTTCTAGCTAGACTAACCAAAAGAAAAAGAGAGAAGATGCAAATAAAATCAGAAACAAAAAGGAAGATAGTACAATAGATACCATAGAAATACAAAATATTATCAATGACTACAGGGAACTACATACTAAGAAACTGGAAAACCTAGAGGAAATAGACAAATTCCTGGACATATACAACCTAATGAGATTAATAAGGAAGAAATAGAAAACCTGAAAATGCCAATAGCGAGTAATGAGATTGAATCAGTAATAAAAAGCCTGCCAACAAAAAAAAGCACAAGGCCAGAAAGTTTTACTGCCTTATACTACCAAATTTGTAAAGAAGAAATAACACCAATTCTTCTGAAACTATTCCAAAAAATTAAAGAGGAGGGAATTATTCCTAACTCATTCTGAAAGGCTACTACTACCCTGACACCAAAAACAAACAAGGACACAACAGAAAATAAAACACAAGCCCATACTCTTGATGAACATAGTTGTAAAAATCCTCCACAAAATACTAGCAAATCAAACCCACCAATACACCAAAAAGATAATACATCATCATCAAGTGGGATTTATCCCAGGAATGCAAAAATGGTTCAACACATGCAAATCAATAAATGTGATACATCATGTATTAGTCCATTTTCTCATGCTGCTGATAAAGACATATCTGAAACTGGGCAATTTACAAAAAAAATAGGTTTAATTGGACTTACAATTCCACATGGCTGAGGAAGCCTCACAATCATGGCAAAAGACAAGAAGGAGCAATTTATATCTTGCATGGATGGTGGCAGGAAAAGAGAGGAGCTTGTGCAGGGAAACTCCAGTTTTTTTAAACCAGCAGATCTTATGAGACTCATTCACTATCATGAGAATTATGGGTGCAGGAAAGACCCGCCCACATAATTCAATTGCCTCCCAATTGTCTTTCCAATTTAATAAGACAATATGTCAGGCAATAGCATAACTAAGATACTAAACCTGACTTCCAAACTTAAAATTCAAGTCTCATTATGCCAAAAGTGAATATCAGAAGGCTTTTTCTCAAAGAATTTAGGCACATTATTCAATTCATCACTCTGTGAATTCAAGGAGAAATGAGACCTTGATCCCTCTCTTGGCTCTATCTACAGGCAAACTAGCATTTACTTTTCCAGGAGTACGCACAGGTTTAAGGAAAGTCTCTCAACCTCTTTCTTAAACAGGACACAGTCTTAATTCTATCATAAGTATACTGGTAAATATAAGAGATCTAGTGACTGTTTCAGAAAATATATCAAGGTTTATTTTTTCAAGGAGTGTTGACTCATGTAGGTCTCCTTCCCCACCACACAGTAACAACAGCATCTCTTGACAGACCACAAGAATTCTGCATAAACTCAAAAGCTAAGCAGAAAATACATTGTTTCCAATCAAATACCAGGATCTTGACATAATCATAGCAGAATGTCAAGGCAGATTTCAAATATATGTTTGAACAGTCCTAAGCTAGGAACTGAAATTATTTGGCTATTAAGGCTCTTTTTTTGTTTCATATGAATTTTAAAATAGTTTTTTCTAGTTCTGTAAAGAATGTCATTGGTAATTTGACTGGAATAGCATTGAATCTGTAAATTGCTTTGGGCAGTATAGTGATTTTAATGATATTGATTGTTCCTATCCATGAGCATGGGATGTCTGTCCATTAGTTTGTGTCTCCTCTGATTTATTTGAGCAGTGTTTGGTAATTCTCACTGTAGAGTTCTTTCACCTCCCTGAATAGCTGTATTCCTTGGTATTTTGCTTTTTGTGTGGCACTTGTGAATGGGATTGCCTTTCTAATTTGGATCTCAGTTTGGTTGTTGGTGTTATATAGGAATGCTAGTGATTTTTGTATATTAATTTTGTATCCTACAACTTTACTAATGTTGTTTATCAGTTGAAGGAGCTTTTGGGCCTGGACTATGAGGTTTTCTATATATAGAATCATGTCATCTGCAAACAGAGATAGCTTGACTTCCTGTCTTCTTATTTGGATGGACTTTATTTCTTTCTCTTGCCTGATTGCTCTGGCTAGGACTTCTAATACTATGTTGAATAGAAGTGGTGAGAGAAGTCATCCTTGCCTTGTGCCAGTTTTTTAGGAGAATGCTTCCATCTTTTACCCATTTTTGGAGGTCAAAAGTTAAGAGAATATTTTAGAATTCCTTTGAGTAAAGAAGACTGATAGAAATCCAGCCTGATAAAAAGTTAGATGATGTGTATAGCAGTCCTTCTCAAGTCTGACGGCCTTAAGATAAGCATCATTAAGTAGAAAAAGAGTGGCATGGAGAAAGGGAGAAGACAATAAAGAAAAGAAAAGTATGGAAATTATGCCTAAGAAAATCCTTTGAGTGTGATCACTAGCACATTGAACTGACCTGATACAGATAGATCAAGAACCTATTAGGCCTTTGAGGAGGTTTATTGCCAAAGAAACACGAACTTGACTTTTAAAGAAAGTTTTTGATTTAGAATTTAAAAATATGTTGATCCTACGCAAATTACAATTAGAAAGGAGAAACAAGTTCTATTGTTTTACAGCACTAAAGGATGATAATAGTCAACAATAATACATTGTGTATTTTCAAATAGCTAGAAGAAAGAATATCGCATCTACCCAACACAAAGAAATGATAAGTGTTTGAGATGATGGATATGCTAATTACCCTGACCTGCTCACTACATGCTGTATATAACTTCATAAATACGTATAATTATTATGTATCAATTTAAAAATGCACAATTAAATAAAAATTTATTTAAAGTACTGATACTAATATTTTGTAAGTAGAAAGTAGGTTCAAATGCAGTGTCACTCCAAAAGAAGTCACATTGTTTGATGCTTGCTTCATTTAAGATAATGGGAACATTAATAAAGGCACATTTGGGATAATGGGAATATTAATAAAGGCACAAACCCCCAAAGGCAGATGGCATTAAAGAAACGATAAAAAGCAGTTGTCAGGACATTGAAAACAATGATCAGGAGAGTTCCTCCTAGAGAACACAAACAATGTGTAATCAAGAAACTTGTCCCACTCTCAGTAAGTAGAAATATTGCAATATCTGCTCCTAAAGTAGTCTCACATTACTATTAAGTTACTGCTAACTGAATTCTATGCTTCATTTTCAGTTGGAAATCATCTGCTCCACCATTAATAGAGAGATGGAACATCATTGGTGAAAGAGAAATCACAATGGGATCTGATGGAGAAGGCCACACGCATCTGTAGGTCTTGGATTTTTTGCTTCATAGAGTGATCAGACGAGAGCTTGGGTGGTCTCCCTTGGTAAGGAGGTAAGCATATTGCATATGTAGGAAAAATAGAAATGAAAATTTATGATCAGCTTTGCAAGCAGCTGGATCTATGTGAGGAGTCTGGCCTATGAAATGATAGAGAAAATGATGTCCCTCCTAGTTTGGGGCCCTAAAGCTTACAAGATCCTGCATATTCTTTCTCTTTCTGGCTCGCCAGCCAGATTTAAAAGCACCAGTGAAGTTCTCTAAGAATGCAGAACATGGAGGATCCATGTAATAAAAAAAGCATGGGTCCCTAAATGTTGATGTGGAGCAAAGCCCTCATGCATGGGAATGAGATGTGGATGAGAAGTAAACTTTTATTGTGTTGGCCACTGTGCTATCATTGTTATAGTAACTAACTTTACTTGCATTGACTAATTCAATGCTTGATGAGTTTTTGGTGTACTCTGCCTTTGATATCTATAATCTGGAGCAGGAAAAACTTAGGAAACTACAAATCTATTCAGTGAAAAATCAAAAATATACCTCAATCCCTAGACTCTGAAGTAGGAAAAAATGGGTTTATGTAGCAAAATGCCTTAACTCTCAATTTTGACTCTGGTCCCTATTCATTAAACGACTATGCATAATTTATCATTTTACTCAGTTGCCTCATCTGCAAAAATGGGAATTATAATTCATGGGCTATTTTGACAATAATCTCTCTAAAAGATAGTTTTCCTGTATGTTCATAGTGCTAATCACACATAAAGAACTCAATAACTAATTTTTGGTTGAATACATGAAGAAATGTTGTTATTATATACAGTACTCAGCCAAATGCTGATAATGTAATATGGTATGAAACACCAAGGATATTTACTATCCTTATGAATACCTGACTCATGTCAGTGATTTGGTATTGACTTTTAAATGTTGCTGAAGGAAAGAAAATCATCGTATAAATTGGTATGTCTCTTTTATTTGTTAAATTAATCTCTCAAGTCCCTATGTGCCCTATGAGCAGGAAGTACAGGAGTTTTCTAAACAGACTTCCCCATCCTCTTTCAAACACCTGAGATTGAGAACCGGCATTCACTACAGTACTGCTATTCCTACAAAGAGCCACAAAGGGGCAATGTTGACTTGCCAACTATGAAGAGTTTGCTTAACTTCAGAGGTTGCTGTTTAGGTTCTACAGTTGCACAGTCTTGATGCCCTAAACTTGGTCTCTGATATCTCAGAACTCTCACTGCCTAGAATATACACCAAAGCATAATAAAGTATCAGGATGGCTAGGCACTAAAAACCTTTCTGTGATAAATGGAAAATGTAGTATTGTTCCCTCAGCAATACTTAGGTCTTTGTTTTGAGCTTTGGCTACCAACATAGGGTCCCTTCTTCCTCCAACTTAATTCCAGAGGACTTGTTATTCTTTCTTTCCACTGGCCTTGATTTAAGTCAGCTATGGTATTGAATAGCAATGTTCAATGATATCAGATCTTCCTTCTCAAGAGGCTGTGTTCCTCATGCAAATGTGACTAACCTGCAAACCAGGGAGTGAGGGGAGTGACCTTTGGAAAGCTACTCCTGTCTCTCTTCTCATGCTCTGAATGCACCCTCTTCCAATGCAGTTGGAACATATTCAGATTGTACCAGCAAACCAAATCTTCATAGATTTTCTCAGTTTAAAAAATTGACAAAACATCTGTACCCCATCCATTTAAAATGCCTTTAATTTATACTACTTCATTATATCCACTCAAGACAGTGGTTGAAAACCTTTACAGAGAGGACATGTTTTAACATTTTGCTATGGGAACTTCACAGCAGAGTTGGGTCTGCTCTTCAAAGTCGGATTCTTTGGTTATCTTGCTCCTTTATCATCTGTATGAGGCTTTACTTCAAAGCCTATCTAAGACCTTGAGACCAGTTACTTCACCACTTGCAGTGAGTGCGACAATTTTATGAGAAATCTGTGGTACTCTAAACCTCTGTACTTAGAACCAGAGCAGAGAGCCAACTTGAAGTATGTGGCTTATCCATTTGTTACATTTAGGACTCTACTACTGGGAAACTAGAGGTTAAAATTAGACATGATTTTTCAACTCTTCACTTAGCTAATTCAATATCATAAGTAAGGAAATGTTTACTGAGCCCCTCAATATGCGAGAGCTGTGCTAGTTACTGTGAGGAGTGACCACTGTTGTCCCACTGCTCTCTTGGTCACTCCAACCTTTACAAATCCCTACAACAAAGTTGGTAGTTCCTATCCTTATGTACACCCAGTTTGAGTCAAGCGTCTCATAATTGTGTTGGCCATTTGCATTGATCTACAGAAGCCTGGTTTAGGAATTAACATCTGAGTTTTGGCCCAAATAGCATAGATTCCTCTTTGTGTTCATTCTGGGCTTGCTCCTGGGTGAAATCATGGCAGATGCAGGGAAGGAATTCCTGGAAAGACCAATGGAGTTGACCAAATGCTTGAAAATATCACCTGATTACAGACACATTATATTTCTATGAATTATATCCTATTAGATTCCTTTTTAAAAACTCACTTTTATAATCATGTATAGAAGGCTCTTATGAAAAGTAAATATTATTATTCATAGACATTGGTATATTGCAAGTGCTCAAAACACAAGAAGTTTGATTTTCATTATGAGCATTATTTTTGAAAATCAGTAATGAAGTTGGCCTTTATATCCTCTGAGGGACAATAGGAAAGCAGTGAGATAAAACTCTCCTAGCAACTGTGAGATGGAGAGAAGTTCTATTAGAGAATTCTCTTCTAAATAAAAAAAATGACAGATACTGAGTTACACCTGTGGCTCTGGCTTGAAACAATGAGAGCCAACCCTGAAGGTACTAAGAGCCCCTTCCTGTAAGCCAATGGGTATAATTTTTCTTTCCTGCTGTTGTTGAGTGACTGGAAGAAACTCTCCCCCTAGAGCCCACACCGGCATTGGGTTGGAGTTACTTTATCTAATCCCTACAACGTGGGGCAGTTGATCTTACTCCTTTTACCAGCTTCACGTCAATTCCTTCATAGCTATGAATGCTGACTCTAAACATGATGTCATGTTTCTCCACCTACCCACACTAGCAGACTTGATTCTGACTCTAGTTCCCTGGTAGGAACAGTGCACTGCAGGGTGATGTTATTGGTGCTCCTCCATAGTCACAAGCTTTCAGACCCAAGGAAGATTGGAGCTGTGCCTGTTAATAACACTTACCTCTCAGTACCAAGCCTGCCATCCATACTGTACTCTGTCATACTGGCACTGGGAGTCAAATCCTTCTTTGCCAGCTGTCTCTGAGTTTCTACCTACAGAGAGCAATGAAAACATTAGAAGGTTGAAACACGGAGAGGGACACTTGCTCTTTCTGTCTCTTCCTGTCTTGTCAGTCTTCCTTAGCAGCAACTCTTTATCCTTGAAGTGAAATTGATTCTAGTCTCCAGATTGGTTGATTGGTTGGTTCTGGTTTTTGTTTAACTCCCAAAATCAGCCTCATTGAACTCCCTCAAAAATACCAGCAACATCAAGGTAGTGCCCCATCCTCAAAGATTTTAGTCCCAGCTCTGAGGGCCACATCCTCTGAGGTCCTATGGCTCAAGTACCAATTAGAGACAGCATCCTTCCTCAGATATCTGAGATCCAGTTCTATGGGCCACTTCCTAATCTTTTAGGTTCTAATGACCTAACCTCTTTCCAAGTGGAATTTTCTTCCCATAGATACTATCTCTCTGCTACTTGAGCCTCCTTTTTTCCATCATTGACTCCAATACCATTTAAATGATTGTTTACATTAAATTATCTGTAAATAAACAGTGTAGGTTCTTTATTCACCTAACTGGAACCATTATTATCCAGAAACCTGACACTATGCCATATCTTCCCACATTCAACTACAGTACTTGGGCAGTCGACAGATCAAATAAGACCTGATATTCGGTTCACTAAATGTGTAGCTTAAACATATAGGGAAAATGGTTAACACAACGTCCTAGTCAGCTTTCCTGTTTTCTACCCTCTTTGAGTCCCTTCTCCCTGTCTGCATCCATCCTCACTTTCAAGACTCTCTCTAAGGTGATGAGGCTATGTAGGATAGAATAGAAAGCTGGCATTGATTTATATTGTTGTCAAGCTCCTTTCTTGTTGCCCAGCAGAAGTTTTGTCAGGCAAGACTCGGCCTTCTCTGAGAAGTCCCTTGGGTCTCAAAGAAGTAAGAATAGTCAGAAAATACCTGTGGACATCCAGAAAGACAAAATACAGGTCAAAGGAAAGCAAAGGCTGGTCTTCAGCTTCAATTGCAATTGAGGAGACATTTCAACTATGTAGAAAGAGCCTAGGTTTTATTCTTTTTGCTTCCCACATATGTGATCTTTGGTCATTTCCCTTCCTAAAAGCATCTCTTTTTTCTACTATGTGAAATGAAAGTAACAATGCCTGCAAAGATGCGCTGAAGATTAAATTACTTAAATGTAATTGTCGAGGTTCAAAGCAGCCACTCAATAAATACAATTTTCTTCCCCTTGCCTACCTCCACCTGAACCAGGCAAGGAAAGTGAAAGAAGGAATCTGGTTCAGTAATGAAGGGAGTCTCAGTGCATGCAATAAATACTCACTGACATTTCTCTACTTCACTGCATAAGTAAAATCACTGAAGAGGAAGAACAGGAGGTATCAGAAATGTTTTACGTATTCACCTCGTTCTCTGCAGTAGTTTTTGAATTCCCTGTTTTATCTCTTTGGTCCGAACCCCATACACAATACGGTTCAATGCAGGAGGAATAAGGTGATGAAGGACATTGAGCAGGATCAGGATGTCCATGGGGACCTTCTTTCTGGCCACATTTATCAACACCAAAACCAGCAGTATGGTGCTGAAGAAAAGAATGAGGATGAAGTGGGAGCCACATGTGCTCAGGGCCTTCACTGCTGCCCCCTCTGCTTTGAATCTAAGCATGGCTCTTAGAATGAAGGTGTAAGAGAGGAAGATGAGGATGAAATCCAAGCCCAGCAAGGTCCAACCAGCCACAAATTGGTAGATTCTGTTAAGGGTGAAATTATCACAGGAGAGCCTGGACACAGACAGGTTGGCACAGATGCAGTTCTCAATGACGTTTTTCCCACAGTAATGGAGCAGGGAAGTGAGGATAGGAATGGGTACAGTAAGAAAGGCATTCTGCACCACAATGAAGACACTAGCTTTGGCCACAAATTGATTAGTGATAATGGACGGGTACCGCAGTGGGTGGCAGATGGCCACGTAACAGTCATAGGCCATGACCATAAACGTGCAGGACTCTATGGGGAGGAAACTGTTCATGATGAACATCTGGAAGAAGCAGGCAGGGAAACTGATCAACCTGAGGTCAAACCAGAAGATGGCCAGGACCTTGGGGATGACAGTGAGGCAGAGTACGATGTCCAGCAGGGAGAGGAGGCTGAGCAGGTAGTACAGGGGCTGGTACAGCAAGGCCTCCAGCTGGATGGTGATCAGGAGGGTGGTGTTAGCCCCCATGGCCAGGAGGAAGAGAAGGCTGAGGGGCAGGGACAGCCAGTGCTGCCAACTCTGGAAGTCGGGGAAGCAGATGAGGAGGAATTCAGAGACTGGAGCAGCGGAGTCATTGCTGGGTGATGCCATAGGCTGAATCGTAAGCTGAGTAGGCTTCTCATGACTGTGTGTATGGGCAGATACAAGAGGTTATTTTTACAAATTGCTTTAAAAATTATCCCTTGCACTTACTCTTTAGGAAGCCAATGATAGGTGGTTCACTTTTGCCAAGTAAGGCAAATTTCAGCCAATATTCTAAAGGTAGAATTGTGAGACTTGATAAATAATTGTGTGGTCTACGAAGAAAAATGAATGAATGAAAAACCTATGAAGTTTTGAAAAAAGGGTACTGACATGCAGTAACCTCAGTATACATTAAAACATATTATAAACGCGCAACAAATTAAGCCAGTATGTTACCAGTGTAAGAAAAGCAATGGTAGATGAGAAGGTTTTTTAATAAACCATTTTGGAGAAAAATAGCTTTAATTAGGTCTTTGCTTTCTACTATACACCAATATAATTTCAGATGGATATTTTTGTTACATCTCTTATCCAAACTCATGGTATACTAGAAGAAAATAGAATGTAAATTTGGTTAAATCATCCCTTTGCTAAAATTTCAATCTATATGAACATAACTATTCATTTCCCACAACCTGAGCCTGAGCATCCTAGTGCTCCTGGAATAAAACTTAAAAAAAAAGAAAGAAAAGGCTGGTTTTACTATAAATTTGTGATCATTAACCTTAAATGTGCCTTCAGTATTACACCCTACAAATCTTCCCTAATCAACTTTCTTCTCTAGAAAAAAAAAATATTTTCCAAATGTCTTCATTTTTTCAAACCTCAAACATTACTTTTTTCAGAAGATGACATCAACTACTACCTCATGGAGAAAGTAAAATGGGATCAGTGAAGTTTTCCTCAACTTTTCAAAATAAAATCTACAAACCTAAAAATCATAGTGAGATACGTATTATCCTAGTCTGAATGGCTATTATCAAAAATACAAAAAATAACAGATGTTCGCAAGGATGCTAACATGTATAAGGGAACTTTTATATGCAATTGGTGGGAATTGTAAATTAGTATAGCTTCAATGGAAAACAGTATGGAAATTCCTGAAAGAGATAAAAATAGAACTACCATTAGATCCAAAAGTCCTACTACTAGGTATCTACCTAAAGGAAAAGAAAATGATATATCAAAAAGATAATTGTACTGGTATGTTTATCACAGCACTATTCACAGTAGCAAAGATATGGAATCTACCCAAAATTTCAACAACAGATGATAGGATAAGGAAAATATGGCATACACCCAATGGAATACTACTCAGCTATTAAGAAGGATGAAATCGTGTCTTTTGCAGCAACATAGATAGAACTGGAGGCCATTATCTTAAATGAAATAAGCCAGACACAAAAAGACAAATATTGCATGTTCTCACTCATAAGTATGTGTTCAAAATGTGTACATATGGATGTAGAGAGTGAAATGATTGACAATGGAGACTTGGAAGGGTAACGGGGAAAAGAGGTGGTGGATAATGAGAAATTACTTAATGAGAATAATGTACATTATTCAGGTGATGGATACCGTAAAAGTCATGACTTAACTACTATGCCATCTATGCATGGAACAAAATTGCACTTAGATCCTATAAATTTATATAAAATGTTGTAAGACTTATAAATCATGTGTGTATACTCTCATCCTTTTCTTGTTTCCTTTCATTAAAATAAATAATCTGCCCATCTTCAAAAATGGATCCCATCCCTCCCAGCTTTGAATTCTGGCTCTTTCTCTAACTCTCCCCTTCCCTTCATGCATAAACTTCTCACAAGCATTTACACTCACCGTCTCCTTTCCCTCACCTCACATCCATTCCACAACTAACTTCAATTTGGCTTCCATCTCCATTAGTTCCACAAAGCAGCTCTCAGAAATCACCTACAGCTTACCTATTGTTAACTCTTGTTGAAACAGTTGATCAAATCCTCTTCCTTGAAACACTCTCTTTGGCCTAATTTATACATCACAATCTTCTAGTTTACCTTATACCTCCTGGTCACTCCCTCTCATTTTCTCGAACACATCCTTCATCCACTACATTGATGTCAATTTAAAGCTTCAGTCCTACATTTTCTTTGCTTTTCTTCTTTCCTCTCTGATACTCTGTTTTCCCCTTTCTTCCACTTCTTTTATCTTGTCTATGTCATTAGACAATTACCATCTCTGTTATTAAATGATTACTGAAATACGTTTCTCACTTAGACCTCTCCAGAAGCCTACTTTATGTATCAACCTAAGTTTCCCAAAGATATTCAAAGCTCACCAAGTCCAAAATTTAAAAACCTGATCTTTTGCCAGCATTTCAGTGACTGGTGTAAATATTTGTCAGTTTTAGAAACCAGCGCCCAGAAAACATCTTGAACATTTATTCTACCCATTAAAAATGACACGAAGTACATGATGAAACCACTAAGACCTGTCACTTTCCCTTTTAATTAGCCCTGGAATCCATCCACTTCTCCATATCCACTCTCACCATCCAAGTACTATTACCTCGAGTAAAAAAGTAGATATTGCCTGCTAATGCACTCTAGGTTTCCTTATAAACCATTCTCTACATTGAAATCAAATAAATGTTTTTAAATATAAATCTTACCAGTCATATGATTAAAATATTTCAGTGACTTCTCATTGCTAATATTATAAAAAGGAAATTTTTTACTTGAACTTTATCAGACCATAAGTTCACGAGGGAAGAAACCATGTGCGGTTTTTCTTTTATCATCACTATATATATAGGATATAGATAGATTGCTTGATAGTACACATAGTTAACTGACTACATCATTATGGAAGGAAGGAAGGAAGGAAGGAAGGAAGGAAGGAAGGAAGGAAGGAAGGAAGGAAGGAAGGGAAGGAAGGAAAGAAAGCAGGCAATGCCGTATATTATCTACCTCCTTCCTCATTTTCAGTTCCATCTAACACCCCATCTCCCTTGCTCCCTGAGCTTCAGCCACACCGTCCTTCTTTCAGATCTTCAAACATTACGTGAGCTTTCTGATCCCACTTCTCTTGGAAGGCTGTGCATCTTATGCTTCTACACAACACTTTCTACTCATCCTTTACATCTCAATTCAAATACTCTCTTCTCCGAGAGGTTTGTTCTAACCCCCTTCACACAAGATCAAGTTCTCCTATTTTATGTTTCTGTAGTACTTTGAACCATCCTCATCGTTTGTAGTTACACATTTGTATGATAAGTTGCTTACATACTCCTTCTTCCAATGCCCAATTAGACATTTCATGCCATGAAAATAACATCAATTAGCACAGTGCTTGACATGAAATGGCTAAAAATATTTGTAGAATGAGTTAATTAGGCATATGAGCAGAATAATAGGAAGGCACAAAGGAAAATTTCTGAACTCAACCATAGAGGAAAAGAGAAGCTTTCCTAAAGTTGCTAACAACTTAGTTGAGTTTTGTTTAAATAGATGTGGATGATTTACATGCATTGAATCTGTGTAGTGTACCGAAGATACAAAAAAATGGATTATGTGAAAGTATGGAGATGAGTCTGAGAATAACTTTGGAAGGAAATTCTATGCAATATTTAATCGGACTGGAGCCAAAAGGATGAGGAGTTGAAAGAAAGAGCCAAAAATGGAGTTGATAAAAGAAAAAGCCAGATCTTAAGTATGTTTTCTATACTGAAGATTTTAGAACTAGTCATATGGATGAAGAGAAATGGAAAAAAAATATTGCCATTAGAAGAGAGACATGACCAGATTTAGGGTTCATACAGAAAGATCACTCTGGACACATTATTATTCATGAACTTGGGTAAGGCAAGAGAGCAGAAATAGAAAGAATGGTGGCTGCAATAGCCCAGGTGAGAAATAATGTGCAACTGAACAAAGGCTTAGGCACTGAGGATAGGGAGAAGGGGCGTCTTCCAGAAGTCACATAGACAGAGTTTATTGACAGATTTGTTGTAAAGGAGAAAATAGGTGAGAAGCCCAGAGTGACCCCCAATTTACTGGCTTGAGTATATAAGTTGCATCACCAAGATGTAAAATACAGGTAAATGAGTAAGATTAGCGTGTTCTGGGATATGTCAAGACTGAGGTGTTTATAATCGCCACACATAGATTTGTTTTTGTTTGTTTCAAACTGAAGAGTTTGAGAAAATTGGAAGGATTATAGTTTAGGACATAAATTCAGAAAGCGTTAGAACATAGCCTGTAGAGTTGGAATAGCACAAGGCTAAGATTGGAACCCTAGAAAATAGCAACATTGAAGGGTTGGAAAAAGGAGACATAAATGGAAGGGCTAGAAAGGTATAAAGAAAATCTTAAGAATAAGATACCCTACAAAAAAACCAAGAGGAAAATTTCAAGAAGGGTTTTACCAACTTGTTAGTCAAGTAGAAGTTTAATAACATAAGGACAGTGAATATTCATTAAATATTATAATAAAGGTGTGTCATTGGTAACCTGGCCAAGAGAGATTCATTTGACTGGTAGCAACGGAAACCAGAATGAAGGAGCTGGAGAGCTAGTAAGTAAGGAAGTGTAGATAGGAAAAGTTGACTATGTAACTAAAGAAATTCATTTCAAGCTTATAATAGAGGAAAAAGCAAGGCAGAAATGAAAGATACTGCAGTATGTTTATTTATATGTTCAGGGAAAGACTAAATATTCAGAAGGAAAGTAAGATAATTGAGGTAGCTACTTCACTGAGCAAGCCACTTCTACTATTATTAAATTTTCTCTGTAAACCTTAGCACATTGTTTTTGTACCTATCTCCCTCCACTCTACTGTGAAATATCTGAGGATAGATAAAGGGTACTTTTCCATTTGCACATACTACGTGCTCTGACACCCCACAGATTCTTAATAAAAGTCCACTGAAAAACATTTTGGCATTATCGGCCTTGGTGTTTTACACAGATGGAAAATTTTAAGGAGGAAGAGTGAGAAAGGAGAATTAACCACAATTTCAGTGGGCAGAGGTGCACGAGGAGGGGAAAGGGAAGTTCTGATCAATATTGTAAAGGGCGGCCACAGGAGGGTTGTGTGGTGGACTAGAGGGAAGCAGGGCATGGCACAGAATACATGATGGAACTCAGGGATCTATTTATGCCACTGCTCACTGGTGCCCCCCGAGATTCACCCACTTGCTTGATGAAAAAGCCCTTGCTAGGTTTCTGACTTAATGGGTCTTCTCTTTTTCCTAATACATACATAAAATGATCCACTTGCTCCTAATGTTGGTAAGAATTGTTTTAATTTCATCCTGTCAAGATCATTACCAATTTATCCAAGCAGGAATCTCATCTTCCTACATGAGTCTTCCTTCTGTTTGAACCTCATCCCTCAACATTCTATTTTACCATCCCTGATGTACATCCCCATTAATGCTCTGTCCTTTTCTAGCATTGTTTGACATAATCTTCATATCTCTTCTTGCTCCTCAGATGACACCTGCGGATCAATCCTCCTATCTGCTTCCATTCATCATACTTTAGCTGTTTGCTCATGAAGAGTCAAAGCTCTACTGCCTGAATGAGCCCAGGACACTTGCCTCCACCCATCCAGTGTTATCACCTAGGCTCTAACTCTGTTAAAGTCCATTTCTTCACTACCGAAAATTGGAAAATGGGCATGGAGGAGTGAGAAAGTCTGGAACAGGAGGAAAAGAAAAGGGAACAGATGTCTAGATGTTCCAGCAAGTGGAAGTACATATATAAACATAAGCCAATAATGTGGTCCATAGAGTAAAAATTAATTTATTGTTTCTAAAACTTGATTGACAATATTAACCAACATGAACCAAGTATCTAGTATGTACCAGACACTCTTCTGAGTATTTTATGTGTATTAATTTAATTTCAGAAGTACAATGCCAAGAGCAAAGTAGTTGAGAATCTTTCTCAATCCTGTTCCTATGAGTACATCTAGACTGTACTATCCAAGACAGGGCACTACGCATTAAAAAGTTTTTTGTCAAACTGAGACACAGTCATAGAGTTACAGGATGATAAGAGGCATTGCTCTCTACTGAAGGAGGGGGTCATTTTTACAAATTGTATGTGTGTGGCCTCCAGAAAACAAGAATATCAATGATTACATTAAAATTTACAAATGGCTATTTAGGGGAAAAGGACAAAATAAGGACCACCAGAGAGAAATCACAGAAAAAAGATATTGATTAAATATGAAGAATTTTCTAAGAGTCTAAAGAAAGTTATATTTTTCTATTTTAAACTGTTCTTCTGAGACAAAGTTCAGGGAAATATTGACCAGCTTCTTCATCAGTACTTTCTTTGAACCCATGTTCCAGGTAACCAGTGGTGACAAACTTAACCCAGCATTCCTGGCTCTGCTCTATCTCTATGCCCTTTATCCCATTGTGATATCTATAGACCTTTTGTTCCTGGCCAGGCAAGATGAAGCCCAGTCTTTCACCTGCACTACATACCCTACCCAAGTAAGAAAATCAAACTCTCCTATCTGTAGGCAGAAGGAAGAAATGCAATCTAGGAGGCTGTTTACTGAAGCTTTCAGGATCATAATGGATCGAGTTGCCACACTTCCCACCTCTCTGCCTATAAGGAAAGGATCCCTGCCTGCCTGTATCCTCCCCGTCACTCTTCCTGTCTAGGTCCAATATAACTTAGGCTCCCCTCCCTTGGCCCTGGGACTTACAGAGGATGCAGAAGAATGAGCTCTTTGTGTTGTAACTGCTGTAGGGGTGGCCATGCTAGGATTTTGGTGAATAAATCATGAGGGTTTTATGAACTCTTTACCCTCTCTTACCTGCCTTCTTAGACACAGATGGGAAAACATGGCTTGGGAAGCAGAGACTTGGAGGAGGAGGAACTGAGTCCCTGGGGAAGCCTGTCTTATTGTGTCCCAACAGGTAGGAAGTAGGGGTGTTAGTGATGAAGTGGTTTGAAACTAAGATAATAAATTTTCTAAAACCCAGAATCCAGGAATCTGGTATGTAAGTCTGACACACAGACATAGATGAAAATACAGAAAAAGAGACAATAATTTATATTAACTTTATAATAACTCCAATGTTTTGGGTGCTTTCTGAGTGCCCTAAATTACTGAAGTTTTATGTATTTTTTTCTCATTCAATCATCTCCCTTAGATATGAAAAAGCAATTCTTCAGGTTAGAAACTATTATCCCCACTGTATAGGGGAGAAAGAGAGAAAGCCTTGCCCCAAATCACATAGCCAGCCACATTCAAACCTCCTCTACCTGGTCTAATGTCTGTGTTCTAAATGACTCCTCTCTAGTCTCCACTTACACTGATGAATATGGCTATAGGTATTGCAATTCTAAACAAGATTTTAGAAAATCAAGTTCAGTAAACTATTAACTTTTCTAAACTAACAAATATTTTTATCTCCTAAGGAATGTGAAAAGAGTTGAATACAGACAAATCTGCCAAACTTTTTTATTATATTGAGGTTGTGGATAAGCATAGGAGTAAAGTCATTCAATTTGAATGCAAATTTGAATCCCAGTTCTGAAATGATGTACTAAGCTCTTCAAACTTAGACATTGTATACAATGGTGATAAGACAAGCATGGCTCCTACCTTCAATAAGATTTCATTCTAATTATGTGATTTTTAAAAGAAAATAGGTACCTCTAAATATATTTGCATAATTTCTAAGATATATTGTTCAGCGGAGATGCGAGAAGAACAAACAGAGCATAGAAAACTTAACAAAATTATATTGTAATGCTGTACAAATGAACTCATATGTGTATTTATCCATAGATACAAATACATCCAATACATATAAATATTTATATACTCAATATATCAATACCTAAGTATGTGTGTATATATTCTTATGTATAATCAAGTTGCTTCTGGAAGGAGACACAAGTAATTTATAGTAGTTGCCCCTGGGAAGGACAAATGTGTGCTTCAAAGACAGAAATAGAACAGTATATTAGAGATCGGTGTTTACTCAATATTCCCTATTATTCCTTAGTAACAAAAATCATGATTTTCTTGGGGTACCCAGGTATACTGCAAAAGTATGACACTTCCCAGACTCCAGATGTTAATTGATGTCATGTGATGGAGCCTCCAAGAAGACTCTTTGATGTGAACTAACTCAGCTGGGAAATGAAGATTATATGCCTCACCATCTTCTAAACAGAGTGAAGAAGAAACAGATAAACTGGGGCCATTGATGTCTTTGTGATGATCTAATTTTGGCTCTAGATGTCCACCCCTGAACGTCCTTTACATTAAGGAGAAGAAAAGTTTAATTTGTTTAAGCTATGACTATTTGGGCTTTCTATTATGTGCAGTCAAAAATAATACTAACTAATACAGAGAATGAATTACTTTTAATAAATAACATTTTCAGCTTTTAAAATTAGAACCATGTGCATATACTATGTATTTTTAAATTATTTTTTAGATTTTACTATTTTGATAATAGAAATAAAATATAAAACACCTAAATTCAGAAACCTTTGGTAATCATACAAAAGGAAATATACAAAATCCTGATGGGAAGATCATTTCAGGTCAAGTGAGTCAAAAAAGCCTTAACACAGAGAGACATGGAAAGGATGAGTTTGTGTCCTTTGTAGGGACATGGATGCAGCTGGAAACCATCATTCTTAGCAAACTAACACAAGAACAGAAAACCAAACACCGCATGTTCTCACTCATAGGTGGGAACTGAACAATGAGATCATTTGGACTCAGGAAGGGGAACATCACACACAGGGGCCTATCATGGGGAGGGGGGAGGGGGGAGGGACTGCACTGGGAGTTATACCTGATGTAAATGACGAGTTGATGGATGCAGCACACCAACATGGCACAAGTATACATATGTAACAAACCTGCACGTTATGCACATGTACCCTACAACTTAAAGTATAATAATAATAAATAAATTTAAAAAAAAAAAAAAGAGCAGAAGCAGGGCAGCCAGGGCAAGGCTGTCATTTAATCCAGGCAAGAGATGGCCTGGAGTAGGTTGGTGACAAAGGAAATGAAAGGGAGTAGACAAATTGGGGGAGAACAGTCAAGTAGATATACTGGTAAAGAAGAAACAAAGAAATTAATGTAGAAATCAAATATGATTCTTCAGATTCCGTCTTGGGAAACTTGGTGGATATGGGCCCATTTACCTTAATGACATCACACAGTAAGATTTCTGAATAGTGTTGAATTTACATCTGAAGTTCGTGATGATATATTTAATGTGAAACTAGTAACTTTATTAAGGGATTTTTTTCTGACAAGTTTCAAACTCCTCTCACAGAGGAGACAGGTATTTGTATTCAAACAGAATTTGGATGTTTTCAAATAATACAGTGGAGGGAGCAAAAAAAAAAGTTAGGCTATTTCCAGGAGAGTCATGAAATGGTGGGCTATACAATCTAAGCTAAGCAAGAAATAACTTCAAGACAAGAGAAGGATGAGTTAGTAGTCTTGACATTTAGCAATTGCAATTTTGCTAGGGATTTCTGAAAAATTGAGCCTGAAGTTAGAAAGTGTACAGTGTTTCAAATCTAAGTTTTGGAGAGAACTAAACACAAAGATGAGATAAGCAAGATTGGGAGTATAAACAAGAAAAGTTAAGTTTTGGGTACAGGCTGAACTGAACTAAGCACACAAACATTTTCCAGTTTTACCAGCAATGGTACTCCAATTGCATTCTCATTTCATCAAATGACATTCTGGTGAAAAATAAATGCATACTAGAGAAATGAAAATTGACAAATGGGACCTAATTAAACTTAAGAGCTTCTGGACAGCAAAAGAAACTATCAACAGGGTAAATAGACAACCTACAGAACGAGAGAAAATATTTGCAAACTATGCATCTGACACAGGTCTAATATCCAGCATCTGTAAGGAACTTAAACAAATTAACAAGCAAAAAACAAAAACTCCATTAACAAGTAGGCAAAGGACATGAACAGATACTTGTCAAAAGAAGATGTGACTAAACAGCATATGAAAAAATGCTCAATATCACTAGTAATTAAAGAAATGCAGAAAAAAACCACAATGAGATACCATCTCACACCTGTCAGAATGGCTATTATTAAAAAGTCAAAAAATAACAAATGCTGATAAGGTTGTGGAGAAAAATGGAACGCTTATACACTATCAGTGGGAATGTAAATTAGTTCAGCCACTGTGGAAAGCAGTCTGGCAAATCTTCGAGGAACTTAAAACAGAACTACCACTTGACTCAGCAATCCCATTACTGGGTATAGAGCCAAAGGAATATATATATATAGTTTTACCATAAAGACGCATGCATTTGTATGTTCATTGCAGCACTATTCACAAGAGCAAAGATATGGAATCAACCTAGATGAGCATAAGTGGTAGACTGGATAAAGAAAATATGGTACATATACACCATGGAATACTACACAGCCATAAAAAAGAACAAGGTCCTGTCTTTTGTAGCAAGATGGAAGGAGCTAGAGGTCATTATCCTGAGCAAACTAATGCAGGAACAGAAAACCAAACACCACATGTTCTCACTTATAAGTGAGAGCTAAACATTGAGCACACGTGGATACAAATAAGGGAACAACAGACTTCAGGGCCTACTTGATGGCGGAGGTTGGGACGAGGGTGAAGATCACTGAGCTACCTATTGGGTATAATGCTTATTATCTGGTTAACAAAATGATCTGTACACCAAACCCCTGTGACATGTAATTTACCTGTATAACAAACCTGCACATGTACTCCTGAAACTAAAAGTTGAAAAAAAAGAAAAAGAAATGCATATAAATTAATTTATAATTATAGGAGGAACCACATACAGTAAAATTACTTAATTTAAGGTAAATCTAATGGGAGTTTGGAAGTGGTTTAAACTTCAGCAAATAATATGTTCAGAAACAATTTTAGATGTGTTTTAATGCTTAGTCTATAGTATATCCCACTGACTTCAGACAAATTATTTTGTTAGGTAATAATTTATTTAATGTCTTTGTTGTCTCGTCTGATCCACCTATAGATATCATAACCTGGAAGATACCTGAACTAGAAAATGGGAAGAAAATTATTCTCCTGCTGGCTTTTGTAAATTCATTTGTAATTGATGTAATTGTAGCCACCTGCTGCTTCGGCGGAACTCTCTGTCCCTTTCTATTGTGCAGGAGCACAATAGATACGGAGAGGAAAACAGTGATAACAACTCAGTGGGCAAGCAGGGCAAGAGCTGTTTCTGCAGAGAGCTTAGTAGCACAGCCCTATTCTTTTTTGCTGGGATGTATGTTTCTGGGACATAATGGGGCTGTGCAGAGATAGCGCTGGAACAGACTGATAACCAAAACTGAAATTTCAAAAGGGAGGCTACAATCGAGCCAATAAAAAGTGAAAGGGCTGCTTTATAGTTATCAGTCCTCCCATTCTTATTTTTTTCTGTTTTCCACAAGTTCCAAGTTAGAGAGTTTTAAATGTCTCCATGAATTCATTCAGTTCTTACACTTGTTTACTTATAAACACTGATGCATTTCTCTCATCAGTCCAATACTCATCCTTCGAACTACCACTCTGAACAATACAGCACAATCAATAATTTTTAATTTTTTCTCTGATTACAAAATAATATGTCAACATTCTAAAATGCAAATTATATAATATTGTATATCATTTAATATCCAACAAAATCCCACCAATCTTCACTTAAATACTTTAAACATAATTTTAAAATAATGGAGACTGATAACAAAACTCCAGTCTCCTCCACAGCCGGCTGTGGGAATTACCCATTTCCTGTTATCATTGCCATTCTCCTGTCTTGATAAATCTGCTCTAAGCAGTGGGCAAGGTGAACCCACTGGGTGGTGACAAATTTGAGGGCTTGTCTGGGATACTCCTTGTGGCTACCTGCCCGTGGTTCCATAGTCTCCCCTCTGGCAACAGATCTAGAGGCCAGCCCAAGCAGCTGCCTAGTTCTCCTGGACTAGAGGCTGACTCTGGTACCATCTCTGCCAGCAGGGTACTGCTGACCCAATGTGTATGGATTTAATTGCAATGGAAAAATAGTCCTGGGGAGATTTCCCATAACTGTAGCCCTATCACAGGGTGTCTGACTGCAGCGCCATGGTGGGGTGTATGTAGCCCCGTTGCAGTGTGTCTGGGTTGGTGAGTATCCTACGTGCTGCCAATGCCTCCTTCCTTCTCCTGGTTCTGTAGCACCATGGTGGGGTGTCTGTTTGTAGCTCCACCAGCTCCACCACTGGGTGTCTGTCTTGGTTTGGCTCTTTCAGGGGTCTCAGTTTGTCTGTAGTCCCATTGCTGGATGTCTGTCTCAATTCAGAACCTGGGGGGGTTTGGATGGATCTCCCTAACTAGTAAAAAGAGTCTTGGTTTGGGAGACTTCTCCTTATTCAGGAAGATTTTGCAGAGATTTCTTAAACAGAGAATAGCAGGATAGTTTGGAAGGGATACACTTGGAGTTCTTGGTTAGGGATCTGATTTGGAAGTCCTTCTGTCAGTCTTGTCTTTGTATATGTGTACATATGTGGAGGGGACCTCAGAAGGAATTGCTGATGGAAGTTCAGCAGGCCTAACTCAGAGAACCCTCTGGTCACATTCACTGAGCCCTAAAGGAAGCTCAACAGGCCTGTCTTAGGGTGACTATTTGCTCTGTGCCTTGCCCAGAGACCACCCATTGTGAGTTACCATTCAGAGGTCATCCCTTCTCACTTGGAGTGGATCAAAGACCACAGGGACCATCAGGAGAAAGTTTGAGCTTTGCCAGGTTGATATTGGATGCTGAATGAGGTGCTTAACATCTGTTTGGTTATGTGTATTTTGCTGGAATGGAAGACGTTAATTCATTTCCCCATGTAGCCCATTGGGGAACATCTTGCAAAAGTGAGAATCTTTTCCCCATGGCTTCATCTAACAGAATTTTATTTTATAAAGTGGCTTGACCCCCACAGCTATGGCACAGAGAGCAGGATCATCAAAAGCTGCTCCATTCTTCTGGAAGCTACAGAGAAAGGGAACCCGGAAACCTGGTATGCTGGCAAAAAGGGTAAGAAATTCTTACCAGCCAAGTTTCTCGACTCATTCATTCTCTCTGTCTCTGTCTCTGTTTCTGTCTCTGTCTCTCTATCTCTCTCTCTGACTCTCTTTCTGACTCTCTCTCTCTCTGTGTGTGTTTGTGTGTGTGTAAATGGTAAATGTCACTATATTTCTTCTCTGCAAGAGTTTGATTGATAGAAAAAAGGATTTGTGAGACTAGTCTTAGGCTATAGCAAATCTGGTGCACATTTTGCTAAGAATTTTTCTTTCTGTAATGGAGACAGGGGTATCACAGCATAGAATGTAGGTTTGAGATCCCTATAAGCCTGCTTTCAAACCAAGCCAGCAAGTTAATCAGCTACAAACTTTGTTGCATGTCCCTGAAACCAATACCAAATAAAATTTCTGTCTTGTTTTGTGTCCTTAAGAGCTTAACCTTGGGACTATGTGGGGATACTTTCTCTTGGTCTCCACTATCTAGAGGACAGAAATTTGGGGCTTCACACTATAGTTAGCCCTAAAAATTGTCTTGAGCAGTTAAAAGCATTTTCATGCTTGAAATTGGCTGCTCTAGACTTCTGGAAAGAGCAATAGAAACTGCTCAATGCTGTGTAGCTCAGTAGCTAAGGCTTTATCTTTTGACAGTTGTGGCAAGGATTCAATTCTTGGCTTCCAGAAGTATTCCTTCCTGGTTTGTTATTTGTGTAACTTTGCCATTTATTGAGGGTTTTTTTCCCCATGGATAGTCTCTGATTTCCTGTCTTGAATTTTCCTTTACCTGAACTATCCTTGGGGAGATTCTAAATCTTGTAAAAATAGAAACTACTTACCATCTCTTTAAGATATCTTATGCATACATAGCTAAGTTAACCTTAGTTAAAATTTATTAATTGATTTCATGTGTGAAGTTACCTATGGTAGAATTCAAAAGCAAGAAATATTGGCTGCCCTAACTAGAGTCTGGTAATAGAAGATTTAAAATGAATTTTTTTAAGAAAAAAATAGCTCTATGGCTAAAATCAGCCTAGTTAAAAACAGATATCCAAGTTAAATGTATTTCAGAGGGCTTTATCTTTTTCCTCTTCTTGAATCTGTTCTTCTGAAAGTTTTTTTCTTCTCAGTAGACTGAATTGCTTTTCTCCATTTTGTCTTCATCCCACTCTTGATGCCCACATGAGAGAACCTAAGATAAATTCTAACAGCCTGGGACTCCTAGGGAAAAGCAGAGGAGGCACCACAGACCCCATTCTAGGAAAAACCTCTGTTTTCCTCACAGAAGCCCAAGAATGGAAAGAGAATAGATCCCTCTCAAAAATCTAAGACACTGTACTGTTTTGCATTGTTTTATCTGACAGTTTAGAATTTTGGGGGTATCAAAAATTACTTTGAGTCATGGGAAAGCTTTTAGCCTTGGTATGTAATAAGTAGGTAGGCAATATACTTTAAGGGATGACTAATGGCAGCTATGGAGGGATACTTGGCTCTTTACATGCCTGGATCAGAGAAGCTTGCTCTTGGCCACCTGGAAGATATGGAAACACCTCCTACTGAGAGGTGAGACTCTCAGGGGATTGGGCTGATTACACAATAGACTGATTGGCTGTGGGTTGCCTTGCAATGAAATGCATGGTGGAAACACTGTATAGCTTGAATTGTCATTATCCAGTTTTAGAGACAAGGTCACTCTAGCTTCATAAAATAAGTTGGTAAAAATTTTCCATCTTTTTCTATTATCTTGAAGAATGTATACATGATAGAGATGATCTATTTCTTAAAATTTTATAACTCACCTATAAACCCATAGTGTACTGAAGCTTTTGTTGGCAAAAAGTCTTTGATTAATATTTCAAATTTTTAATGGTTATTTATATATTTGAGTTTTATTATCTGAAGTTACTGATGATTTTTCAATTTTAGTTTTTCAAATTCATTGGCATAAAAGTTAATCAGAACATTATACAGAACTTTACAGTTTTCTTATATGTTTGACTCTGTTAGTTGTCTTTCCAACACCCATTTCCATCTCACTATCATCCCCTTTCCATTTCTTCCTTGATAGAAGATATCCAATTTATTTCAGATATCTAGCCCTTCATGAAGTTCTCTCACATGCATATGCTAATCAGTACATTGCTGAACACTCAAGGGGGAATTTTTATAAATCTTTGGGATTCTCTTTCGATGCAGTTTTCTCTTCCTCAATACTGTGCCCTGTGAACTCTAGCTTCCTTGGACTCGCTTCCCCTTCTCCTCGACACAGAAAGATTGCCAGGCTGCAGCTGAGTTTGCCCTCCCTTTGATATAGCCTGGAATCTCTCCCTAATAATTGGAACAATCACTTTCCGGTAAATAAGACTCATCTTTTTTGTTTCCTATCTCTTGGGGATCACTGTCCTCCATTGCCTGATGTCCCATGCCTTCAGAACCATTATTTCACATATTTTGTTCAGTTTTCTAGTTATTTCAAGTGACAGGGTAATCTAGTTCTTGTTACTTCATATTGACCAGCTAAAGTCCCTCTTGAGTATATAAAATCATGCTATACCAGCAGATCAAAGCACAGTCTAACTCTTTTCTCCTCACTGGGTTCATGGTTGGATTTGTGGCTGCATAAGCCTCATCCTTCTCCACAGTCAAGAGAGATCAGGCCAGGCACGGTGGCTCACGCCTGTAATCCCAACACTTCAGGAGGCTGAGGTGGGTGGACCACCTGAGGTTGGGAGTTCTAGATCGGCCTGCCAACATGGTAAAACCCCATCTCTACTAAAACTACAAAAATTAGCCAGGCATGGTGGCACATGCCTGTAATCTTAGCTACTCAGGAGGTTGAGTCAGGAGAATCTCTTGAACCCGGGAGGCAGAGGTTGTTGTGGGCTGAGATCTGGTCGTTGCATTCCAGCGTGGGCAACCAGAGCGAAACTCTGTCTAAAAAAAATAAAATAAAATAGAGTTCTATTTCACAGCTGAAGCTTTCATACCTTAGAAGGACTATGCATCACAATGAAAGAAAATATACGTCTCTAGGAACCTGAGGTCAGAATGATTTGGGGACTCCAAAACGTATCTAAAATATGTCATGAAAATAAATTTTAGGATAAGAAAAGGGCAGCAGCATCCAGAAATGGAAAATCAAGTGAAATTCAACTAATGCAGGACCTTCAGGATTAAGAATTGCATTTGAATGTTTTTAAGCTGAAAGTCTACCCAAACTTTCTTTCTTGTGTGTGCAAACAGATGTGTGACCAGAATTAATGAGACTGTCTTAGGGAAGACCATGTAACTATAAACCTTTTCTCACGAAGCTAAGCAAGCACAACCTCCAGGTCAAAATTCCATAGAGTGAAAGCAAGGGCTAGCAAGGGTGACTGTCTCTAGCTGGGCTTATGGTTGGATTTGTGGCTGCATAAACATCATCCATCTCCACAGTTAGCAGAGATCTGTTTCCCAACTGAAGCTTTAGTTCATCTAATATTTGCAATTTGACATTCAAAAGATATTTCGGAGGACAAAGAAGATCATATTTGATGAAAACAAGAGATTAAATTATAGTGGCCCTTACTTTCACCCAATGGAATTTTGCAAATAAGAATTATCTCTGACTTTGTTTGGTTCCGGAGAGCCCAATCTCTGTCTTAGCCTGTAAAAAAGGGATGCTTATGCCAATTTTCTTGAATAACCAAAGAGAGAAGCTGACAATCTCTGAGTCTTTCATACCCTAATTAAATGTAAATTTAAAATAAAGCATGATAATGAAATTCTAAGAAACATCTACCCTTAATCTTAGGACCAGAAGAGGTAAAGAGATTGCAAGGAAACTGAAAAGGAATGAACAGAGACATAATTGAAAATCAAATGGAGTGGACAGACATGCTCACATAAAGAATTTCAGCAATGTGAGAAAGAGATTATCCATTGCATCTGGCAATTAGGTAATCATTCGTGATCCTAGCAAACAATTTCATGTGAAGAAAGAAATAGAATGTGGGAGGACAAGGAGACAGCTGGCCAGGAGTGAACAAACACAGGGAGGACTGATTGCCTTGTCAGAGATTCTTCACTTCAGCAAACAGCTTCACACGAAGGGAAAACTGAATGCACAGGTAGAAGTGCCTATGTTAAAAAGAGGATTATGCTGATTTTTTTAAATAAAAGAAATTTGAATTTATTTAAGGGGATAAAGACTATAGAAAGAAAAATATAAATGATAAAAAGAAAGATAATTAAAGGACTCTGATCCATTCTTTTCAAGTCCTCATTCCTTCCTCACATAGTGGAGAATTATTCTAGTTAAGCTCATCCTCTGCTACATAGATTTTATTAAGAAGATCACACATGATATAAAGGATAAGAAAAGGGATACAAAAAGGAATAGAAGTAGAGAAAAAGTGATCAGATACCTGGATGTATTGCCAGGTGGCAGTATAGACAAGAATAAGTGTCAAATTTTGATGTAATATGTTAATGAGAAATATTAGAAAGGAATACTGTACTAACAGAAGTAACGGTGCTCAGAGGAAAATATCTCCTATTTCATGTTGCTCTTGTCCAACCATGCTTAGAATATTGTGTCCAGTTTAATGCACTTTGATTTAAGGATCAATTTTAAAACTGTACCACCTAGGAAAAGTGCCCAGGATAAAGAAGACATTAAAAACTCATTATGAGAAATATTTCAGTAAAGTGTAGATGTTTTAACTAAGTGAAACCTTCCAAATATATGACTGACCTTTAAGGGGAAGAGGAAAAATCTAGGGCCATTAGGAGAAAATCACAGGGAAGTCTGTTCCTGCCAGCTGTAAATCATGTCTAATAATCAGAGGAAGTTTTCTCTCCCATTAACACTGGAACATGTTGGGAGAAGGTAATGAGCGCATTTCCTCACCAGCTGTTGCACTGAGCCTCAAGGACCTGGATGTCCTGTGTCATATTAAACTCAAAATGCTATCCCAGAAAGATTCTTTCCCTCTCAAATCCCTAGAATTCTTTTCTGGGCACACTTGCATAAAGTTCTCAGCCATAGAACACATGGGATCCCTTGTATGCAATACTAATGGGATTGCTGAGACCATAAAAGGGCCTTCCAGGAGGAATACAGGATTTTAAATATTCGTGCATCCAGTACCACAGTTCTTGGACTATTTTTTCTTTTTTTCATGGGAGCCAGTATAAGCATGAGGAGAACATTTTCTCTTCTGAATCCTCTGGTGACCCAGAATCTACTGGCCCAATGCAGCGATGCTCCCCTCCCTTAACCCTGGAACTCACAGAGGATGCAACAGATTGGGTCCTGCTTGAGGAGTCAGCTGACTGCATCCAGTAACCAGAGCTGAGACTGCTTCAGAATCTAAAGGATTTTATGATGGACAGTCAGTTCGTCACACTGTCCCACCCTCTTCAACAAGCTAGCTGAAAGCAGTAGTTTGGGAGACTGGGACCCAGCAGCTGATGAGCTGGCTCTCTCGCGGGGACCCTCCTCTTAGCTTATATTAGGGGGCTACTGAGTGCCTGTGGTTGAGATGTGGGGAACAGGACTTTAGCCGGTTGAAATTCCAATCTGTATCTATCTGCTTGACTACACAGACAGTCCTCTTAAACATTTCCTTATTCTACTTACAACATCTTGAGATGTTATCTTGATAGATTTCCTTATATTAAATTAAATCTTTTTAGATTTTGTTTTCTGTTGTTGTTGTTTGTTTGTTTGTTTTTTGAGACCGAGTCTCCCTCTGTCGCCTAGGCTGGAGTGCAATGGCATGACCTCTGCTCACTGCAACCTCTGCCTCCTGGGTTCGAGCAATTTTCCTCCCTCAGCCTCCTGAGTAGCTGGGATTACAGGTGCACCTGGCTAATTTTTGTATTTTTAGTAGAGATGGGGTTTTGCCATTTTGGTCAGCCTGGTTTCAAACTCCTGACCTCAGGTGATCCACCTGCCTCAGCCTCCCAAAGTGCTGGGATTACAGGTATGAGCCACCGCACCCAGCCAGAATTTTTACTATAACTATACAACTCCCTTCTTTTTACAGAATCCTGAACTCAACTCTGCTATTTGATCTCTGCGTGAATTTTGGTAGCTAACGTAGTGTACATAAATCTCAGTCATTCAATAAATATTTATTCACTATTATCAACTATATGTCCAGAACAAGGTTAGTCACAGGAATAAAAGGTGACTAAAGTACTTATAGTCCCCACCCTCATCAAAATTTTATTACAGTAATTGCATTACATTATGGTATCAACAGTTTCTCATTGTTCATAAAACAAAACTAGCTTTCCTACTAGGGACTACTCAAAACTACACATGAACTGGACTGTAAGCTTCATGAGGATTAGATCCATGTCAATTTTGTTCCCCATTAACATGGTCTCAAGCACAATGTTTACAGTGCAGTAGAATCAATACACTTCTACCTAATTAATTATTCAAGATCATACATCTATCTCCCTCTTACCTCTCCAGTGTATTCAGAACCACTTTTTCAGTGAATGATTATTTCTACCATAGTCTTTGCTTAATGCCTTTTCACTGTTTGTGATTATGAAGTTAAACTGAAGCCAATCGCTTTATTATGTGATTTTTTTTCTTAACTTTACTTCCTAGGTCCAACCTTAGAAAAGGCAAACAGTTGGATTTTACCCAGTGTGTTGTTTATTACTAGACCACAAATCCATTTTCTTCTCTTATCTGCTCTGTGCTTGAGGAGGCTGATCTCTGTAGCCTGCTTCAGTTGGGCTTTCTAACATGACTCCCTGGCTTCCAGTTCAAACAATAGGGGCCACCTGAAAGGGATCAAAATATGGAAAGAGAAAGAGGGCACCCTTTGCTTTCATGCAGTTCTGTCAGTGGATGTGTTTCTCTGTAGCCAGAAATTCTACTGGGAAGCATCTCTTACACAGGTCCAGGGCTCTCTAGGTTTAAGGAATGTTGCTGCCTCTCCTTGCCCTTCACGTCTGGAGGTGCTTCCTGCTCTTGCTAGCTCCTAGATGTTTCTTGTTGGTTTCCTTCACCCTGCCATCACCTCTACAAATTATACCTTTATTAAGCTCCTTTTCATGAAATCCTTTTCTTGTATTCCCTCTTTCCTGCTTAGATCATAAATGATAATGTAATTGGTAACAGAAGGGAAATCAATACCAAACCCTCAAAATGGGGTGCTAGGACTGGGTTAGTCACATATTTGGTGATCATGTGGGAAACCTACTTGCCAGAGCAAAATGAAACATTAAAATGCAGCATGAAGTGGCATCTTGATAATGCAAATTACCAACAGTGTTATAGGAGGCAGGCTAGTGGAGGGCAAGGACCTATGGTGAGAAAGGCTGGAGGCTGTCTGTATTAAAATCCCAGTACCATCACTTCCTAGCTGCGTTACTTTGGACAGATCGCTTTCCCTCTCTGGGTCTCAGTTTCCATTATTTAACATGAAGATAGTAATAGTGACCTATCTTGTAGACTACTTGTGAAGATTAAAAGAGTCAATATATAAATAGCAGTTACAACAGTGCTGATCTCATAGGAAGCACTATATGAGCTAGCTATTATCAATTGCACTATTTTATATGTAACTCATGTTAATTCCTTTGTGTCCTCATCTTTTCTTTTGGGTAGAGACTCCTCACACATGCTTCAGACTTTTCTCCAGTTTGGAACTAACTAAAAAATATAAAGTTCTACCTCTAATGCTTATTTCTTCCACTAATATGTAGGGTTTTTTTCTCATTATACTGTTATCAGCATAGAGAGAGTACAGACTGGGTTTTTCAGATAATATTTGCTGGAAATAAGATTCAAAGTCTGGAGCCTGAGGCTGCTAGGAGTCCATATCAGAGAGCCCTTTAAGGCGAGGACCTGAGAAAGAAGAAATTCTTAGTGGGTAAAAATAGAGGAATTCCAGAAAATGAATATGATAGGAATACCTGTTGTCTTGGATTTAGCGCTAGATTAGAGAATAAGAGAACGAGAGGCAGGGGAGGAGGGAGGGAGGGGAAACAAGAAAAAGGGAAGGAAATGATAAAGGAAGGGGAGAAGAGGGAAGAGGAGAGGAAAGAAGAGGAGAAAAGGAAAAAGGAGAGGAGGGGAGGAGAGACTACCCCTTGAGAATTCCTAATCACAAGTCTGCACTTATGGTGTTTGATAGCTGGAATTCACATAACATGTGTGTCCTAATATTTCATAAGTAAATTACTGTTCTTAATTGGCTTAAAGTTATTTGTGACATTTCTTTTACTATCATGTTAATGTCTAGTATGATCTGTAGTAGTAACTCCTTTTTAAATCATTTTGATTCTTTGTGTTTCTTTATTTTTTCTTGATAGGTCTTACTAGGGCTTTATTAATTTTATTAATCTTTCCCAAAAACCAAATTAAAGATTTGTTGATTTTATCTATTGTTTCTGTTTTCTATTTTATTTACTCTGTTCTTGTCTTTATTAATTCCCTACTCTTTTTTACCTTGGGTTTAATTTATTGTTCCTTTTCTAAATGATTAAGTTATCAACTGAAGTAATTAATTTTAAATCTTTATTCTTTTCTAACATAAACATTTAAATGTATAAATGTCCTTCTGTTTTCTCTTTAGCTGCATCCTACAACTTTTGCTATATGTCATTATCAATTAGTTTCAAATATTTTCTAACTTTTCCTGTGATTTATTATTTGATCCATGGATTATTTATATATATCTTGTTTAGTTTCCAAATGTTTAGGACTTTTCATGCCATCTTGTTGTTATTGTTGTTCAATTTAATTTGGCGTTGGTAAGACAATATATTCTGTAACATTTCACTCCTTTGGAATTTATTGAGATATAATTTCTGAGCAAACACGCACAAAAATGCCCTGTCCCCTCCTCGTGGCTATCTAAGTCCCCATGTGACATTATCAACAGGCTCTAAGTTCCCTCACCCAAAGGATGGGAAAGAGCCCACATTTTTGCCAGTTAGGGAAGAATCTCATTTCCTCCACTTTACACTTCCACAGAGGAAGGCTTTTCTTCTCACCACAAGGGGAAACATGGGAGTGAATACTTCTCTTTCCTCTCCTCTTTTCCCCCCTTTGCTTGCTTTTCCATATGGCAAGAAGGATCATTAATACAATTGAAGAGATTGTTGGGAGCAATGGCTGCAATGGTATGAAACATGCTATGCTCTACCTGTCTGTTTCACTGCCTGCCTCATGGTATGTAAAGATGGCAGTGGACTCTTTTGCTTTATACTTGAATACCACAACCCCACCTGCAAAAAAGCCCATAATTTGCCTTCCAGGGAGAGAAAACTAGAAGATAGCCATTCTCTCTCTTGCATTTTATGTTCTGCTACGGGCTTTGTTTATGGGGTCCTATAGTCCTCCGTGCAGATGACTGGCAAATTATACTTGGAACCTAATTTTCCAGGTCAAATCTCCTCATGGGTAAGGGAAGGGAGTAGGAAGAAATCTCAAGATCTAGAATTAAGGGAAGGGAATTGAGGGTCTCTTGTTTGTCCCCTGGTCCCATTTGTATTTTCCAGCCACGAATAACCAGACAATTCTGGACATAGAAGTTACTGGGTTCTAATTGTTATGATTTTGACACCTATTTAATTCCTTGGGGGCATTTGCTACTGCTAAGAGTATAAATGGGCTAGTGAGAAATCTGCATTTTTAATCTCCAGCAGCACTCCTGAGCTTCTTCCTCTCAAAAACATACCCTGTCTCCTCCAGGTAGAGAAGGATCTAATTCTAGAATGGGAGATCTGTTCCCCTAATCCTACACAGAAAATGACACTAAAAATTATTAAAAGGAAAAAATGAGCACTCACTGCAGAGGTATCAATTTTGTGTATTAATTGATTACAATATTTCTTATCACAAATAATTATTGAGGGTGTATATTGTGTTGAAAAATGACAGGTACTTGGTAATGAGAAGTACATGGAAGACATAAGAATCCTTCCTCCCTGAAGCCTACAATCTAGCACGAAAGATATACACAGCACAAGTAATATCACAAATTTAACTAGAATTGCAATCATTCCAATTCAGGATGTTGGACTGCAAACATCGTTACCCACTAAATTGCTAAAGAAATATAAAAATAAAAATAATGCAATAACAATACTAGAATATTAGCAAATATACTTGGATTGCATCATATACTTTGAGAAACTTTTGGAATTCATAAATCAGATTAGATTGGATTTATAGAAAAACTGGAATGCAGAAACCTGCAAACCAATGTGTAGGTATGTATATGTGGAGGGTAGGAACTATTAAGGGAAGAGGAATTGGAAAAGTTAAAGCTTGATGCAGGACTGGGAACTGTTCTCATTAAGAGATTCAGGGTGCAAACCTCATCATTACACAATACATCCCTGTATCAAACCTGCATATGTAACCCCTGAATCTATTTTTAAAAATTTAAAATTTTAAGAGATCCAAGGGATACTCCAAGTTTAAAATCAATAAAATTATAACAGTAATTGAAAGCAATTAATTAGTGCATTGATTAGTTTATTATTCTTCTACTTCCAGAGCAATTGGGTCAGTTTAGTATGAAACCTGGCTCCCTATAAAATGAAAGAGGCGACTTTATATCTTCAAACCCTGTAATTGCAGTGGGGCAGATGTAATCAGAGGCAATTACAAGGTAACTTTTGTTCTCCAAGTTACAAATAGAGAAAAGGTATGGAGAGGCAGCTCCACAGGTCAGCAAACTATACCAGATTATCTCTGATTGCAGATATAAAAGCTTCACTGCTTCAGCAAAAGACGAGGGAATGCAGCTCATCTTTCATTTTCCTTTTGACAGCCTGAGGGGGATTCTGTCTGTTAGTAAATCCCTGCACAAAGACCTACAAAGTCCTACAACTGGGACACAAGAGCAATGACCTTAACAGGCTCTGAGAAAATTCACAGCAACGACCCAACCATTTAATTCTTATCTATGAACAAGTAAGAGTAAGAATCAACAAATAATTGAGAAAAACTAGTATCATGTGAAGAAAGGACCCGCCTGAACAAGCTGAAAAACTCATCCCTTACAGAAAAGAGTAAATGCAAGAAAAAAGTAATTTATAATATGCATAATAATATTTTAGAAAAGTCCTAATTTATGCATTTTGAGGTAGCAGAAAAGTAAAGCAATCTAAGTCATCATAAAAGACAAGAAAAGGTTAATCTAAAGGGTTAACACTAGCATTTAGCTGAATGGCTGCACCATGTAAATGTTGAAATATTTTCACAATATTGATAAATATCTAGCATAGGTGATAAAGGCAAACAGAAGGCACATATAAATAACATTAGGAATGAACTAAGTAGACACAGACACAGTAGAAAATAAAACATAATAAGAAAATAAGATAAACAAATTTCTGATAGTAAATTTAATGAGAAAAAATAAAGATTTTTAAACAAACATAAACAGCAAACCCTTACAAAAGGAAATTCTAAAAGATATACTTCAGGCAGAGGAATACATATCCCACCTGGAAGATCTGAGATGAAAAACGTTTACATTTTAGGCTACAGGTTGGTCTGTTGCAACGAAGATTCCCAAAAATATAGTGGTTCAATCAAAACACAAGCTTATTTCTGTCTCAGGTTGAAGTCAGGGTTGGTGGCCCAGACAGTGTCAGCAACACACCTTGTCCATATTATTGTTCTGCCATCTTCAACTCTCATTTCTGTCTTGTGATCCAGGAACGCTGCCTTAAATCCCACCATCATATCCACTTTGCAAGCATCAGCAAGTAATACAAACGGAAAGAGACAGCAAAAAACTACTTGTTATAGCCTACCGAAACGAAACTTAGAACTGTCTCGGGTCAAGAAAGTTTATTCCAATACATATGATAGACCACAGCCTGAGTTTCTCTAGAATACCTCACCAGACCTGGTAAGTCGAAGTCCCACACCTGGAATCAAGCTGATGAGAATGTGTAATTCCTCTTGCAATGAGAACAGTTCACTCCCTAATTCATTCATGTGCACCAACCCAATTAAAAGCATAATACTCAGTTTCACAGACAGAAAATTATTTTACTGAGAGTAGAATTTACAAAGAAAGAAGAAAGTAGAAAGACCTAATTCCACCCCTGCTACCAATATGAAATCCCAAGATAGGATATTCTCATCACCTGAGCATCTTCCCTCAAAATAGCAATGACTTTACTTCTTCCAGGACTAAACAAAATGTGTTACCATTTAGGAACAAAAAAAGTTAAGCCAGAACTTAGGGCTACATCTAACACACAGTATGCAATACACCAGTTGTGACAGTCCTCTTGTAAGTTCTTACCCAGTTCCTATTAACAGAAATGAAAGATCTAATTGACATCACTCTATATCCACAGTTTCAGAAAGAGAAACTGAAACTCATTTTAAGTGGCATAACTCCTTTTTTATTTATTTATCTCTTAAAGCTGTATTTACCAACACCAAAGTCTAGCACATTTTGTGGTTATTGGATGCTAATAATTACATGGCTGCATTCATTTTGTTAAATTAACACTTATAAAAAAAAATACACACACACACACACACACACACACACACACACTCACTCAGTACTTGGTCTTATTTCCTCTTTACCCAAAGTAAAAATATAAATAAATTTAAAATTACAAGTATACCTTTTAAAAAAGAAATCATACACACACATATATATACACACATATACATACGTATGTATGTGTATATATATGTGTGTGTGTATGTGTGTGTTCCTTGATAATAGGAATCCTATTTTGTTATTCCTAGGATGCATTATACTACCTTCCCCATTTGTTTTTGTTTTAAATAAATAACACCTATATTACAGTGAAAGGTGTTTTCTCACACTGTGGCCTTCTCAGCTGTTTTGCAGAGACCCCATTAATACACAGGGGGATTCCAATGATCTGGGGCTGCCAGCACAAACTTAGAGGTTTGGAAGACACTCTAAACCTAAAACCAAGCAAAGGGTGAGACTTTCCATTGCCATTCCAGTGAATGTTGCATGGTCTATCACTGGGTAATAGCAGGAAAGATGACATCCAGAGCTGTCATCCATTTCTACTGTCCTCAAGTCTCTCTGACACAGGAGTAGGAAAATGTTGTAATCAGGAACAAAAGAAAGAATGTAAAAGCTATTCACAAATTCAGGTATCCAGACACATCCCAATAAGCTGTGAAGCCAAGTGCCTCTGGATATTCTTTGCTGTCATATAACTGACACTAGAAGGAGTACTCACTGTGAAAATTACCCCAACCATATAATCTGAGACTACGTCTCAAAAAAAAAAAAAAAAAAAAAGAATATCTGGATCAGGCAGACAGTGTACTCAATCTCATGGGCATGAACCAGGAGCACTGCAAGGGCTTTGGGTGCAGTGGAGGAGGCCAGAACCAGGTCGATGGCAGCTAACATGGACAAGAAGAGGTACATAGGTTGGTGCAAGGATGGGTCTGTCCCGATGATGAAGAGAATGGTAACATTGCCCACTAGAGCAAGGAGGTAAAGGATGCCCAGGGTCAGTGCAATCCAGTGCTGGCTTTCCTCTAAACCTAGAATTCCTATCGGGAAAAAAGAAGGCTGGGGTAGCCTCCAGCTGGAATTGCTAAGGGCCATTATCAATGACTTGAGGAGGAAAGAGAAAAAAGAAACCAAAGTCATGATTTCTGCATTTCTGGTACATTATCACATTGTCCAGGTCACATTGTCTATCATCTTCATGAGAGGAATAAAGTGATTAAAACTGCAACCAAAGGGTATCTAACTTTATAGTTAGATACAAGAAAGAAAACCTTTGGTGGAGATAATTTTTTTACAGGTGAGATATCCACATGTCTGAATTAGAATAAGTCTAGTTTTGTTTAGAGATAAGAGTAAACATACACTGTTTTTGGAGAGATGCATAAGCTTTAACCATTCAGTTGCTTATGTTTTGAAACTGTCAACTTCAAAGGTTCTCTTTATTAACCTCTTGGCATTACTGAACACTGTAAATTAAACTGCTGTTTTTGAAATTAGCTTCCCTCAGTTTTCATGGCATGGCACTCTAGAGTTGTTTCTCCTATAGCCTCCGTCCCACCATTTTCTCCATCTCATTATGTTGTTGATTCCAGGGATCCATCCTTTCCTCTTTTCCCTATTCAGTACGTGATCTCTGTATTGGCTTCATCCACTTTCATGGTTTTAACTATCTACTTTTATTTCTTTCGAATCTATGTTTCTAAGTCAAATATCTTTCTGAAACACAAATCATTCTTTCCGTTTGCTTCCTGAATAGCTACACTATAGCCTCAACATATTCAAGACAAATTAATTGATCTATCTTTCTTAAATCTGTTCTACCTACCTTTGGCAATATTTTTATGGATTACATCACTATCCGTCTACCAAATCCAATCTAGAAACTTGGAAACTGTCTTTACTTATTTTTATCTCTCATCCCTTTTCCCTATTTGCCAATTCCTGTTAACTGTATTTTTAACACAAAACTATTACATCCACTCCTGTTCTCAACCCCTGATGTCAAACATCCAACTTCTCTCACCTGTACTGTTTCATTACATCTCTCTGCCTTTTCTGTAAACATCTTCCCAATTCACTCTCAACCTTTAAGTCAGGTTTTTCCTAAAATGAGGTATCATCATCTCATGTCTATGGCTAAAATCCTTCAGTGAATCTATTACATGGAATAAAATCATACTCTTCAGACTGCATTAAAGGTTTTCAAGGGTTATCTATTGTGTATTACTTTGGTCTTACAGTTAACATATTTCTACATGTATGTTTTACTAAACCATTCCAACATTCTTGGAGTTATATGACTAAACTATCCTATTTTACATATGTCTTTTGTGTAGTCTTTCTTCCATGTCCTTTATCTGAATTGGTCTTCCTCACTCTTGAAAATTTAGAGTCTACTCTCTTCTGCTGCTCAAAAGGACTCATTGGCGGTGTTAGGTCAAGACTGCTTATGTCAGGAGCACTGTATGTCATGATCCTTCTTTGTTCACCCATAACTTTCTGACTTATCTCCATCATAGAAATCCTGTCAGCATCTTAATGGCTTGTTTTAAAGAACTGTATCTCATTACATTTCAAGATTATAAGCTAGCATGGATGCTTCACAACACAGTGTGATAAATACAAGCTTTGAGGGCAAAGTTTGTTGAAATTCTGTCCATTTCATATTCTGGGAATAAAATCTTGCTAGGCTTTTGAAACTCTCTAAGTCTTAATTTCCTTATTTCATAGTAAAATAAATAATATTAATCTTACATACTTACTACAAATTTTAACTAATGTATGTAAAGTCTTGATATATAGGTTACTTTATAAAGTATAGTCTATAAATTATAGTTATCTTTTTTAACATTACTAATAAAAGATGACTATGAGATCTTAGTCATCTTTTATTAAGTTGATGCAAAAGTAATTGTGATTTTTGCCACTGAAAGTAATGGCAAATATTAATAGCAATATTTTTTTAATTTATTTATTATTATTATACTTTAAGTTGTAGGGTACATGTGCATAACGTGCAGGTTTGTTACATATGTATACTTGTGCCATGTTGCTGTGCTGCACCCATCAACTCGTCATTTACATCAGGTATAACTCCCAATGCAATCCCTCCCTCCTCCCCCCTCCCCATGATAGGCCCTGGTGTGTGATGTTCCCCTTCCTGAGTCCGAGTGATCTCATTGTTCAGTTCCCACCTATGAGTGAGAACATGCGGTGTTTGGTTTTCTGTTCTTGTGATAGTTTGCTAAGAATGATGGTTTCCAGCTGCATCCAAGTCCCTACAAAGGACTCAAACTCATCCTTTTTTATGGCTGCATAGTATTCCATGGTGTATATGTGCCACATTTTCTTCATCCAGTCTGTCACTGATGGACATTTGGGTTGATTCCAAGTCTTTGCTATTGTGAATAGTGCTGCAATAAACATGCGTGTGCATGTGTCTTTATAGCAGCATAATTTATAATCCTTTGGGTATATACCCAGTAATGGGATGGCTGGGTCATATGGTACATCTAGTTCTAGATCCTTGAGGAATCGCCATACTGTTTTCCATAATGGTTGAACTAGTTTACAATCCCACCAACAGTGTAAAAGTGTTCCTATTTCTCCACATCCTCTCCAGCACCTGTTGTTTCCTGACTTTTTAATGATTGCCATTCTAACTGGTGTGAGATGGTATCTCATTGTGGTTTTGATTTGCATTTCTCTGATAGCCAGTGATGATGAGCATTTTTTCATGTGTCTGTTGGCTGTATGTATGTCTTCTTTTGAGAAATGTCTGTTCATATCCTTTGCCCACTTTTTGATGGGGTTGTTTGTTTTTTTCTTGTAAATTTGTTTGAGTTCTTTGTAGGTTCTGGATATTAGCCCTTTGTCAGATGAGTAGATTGCAAAAATTTTCTCCCATTCTGTAGGTTGCCTGTTCACTCTGATGGTAGTGTCTTTTGCTGTGCAGAAGCTCTTTAGTTTAATGAGATCCCATTTGTCAATTTTGGCTTTTGCTGCCGTTGCTTTTAGACATGAAATCTTTGCCCATGCCTATGTCCTGAATGGTACTACCTAGGTTTTCCTCTAGGATTTTTATGGTATTAGGTCTAACATTTAAGTCTCTAATCCATCTGGAATTAATTTTCGTATAAGGAGTAAGGAAAGGATCCAGTTTCGGCTTTCTACTTATGGCTAGCCAATTTTCCCAGCACCATTTATTAAATAGGGAATCCTTTCCCCATTTCTTGTTTCTCTCAGGTTTGTCAAAGATCAGATGGCTGTAGATGTGTGGTATTATTTCTGAGGACTCTGTTCTGTTCCATTGGTCTATATCTCTGTTTTGGTACCAGTACCATGCTGTTTTGGTTACTGTAGCCTTGTAGTATAGTTTGAAGTCAGGTAGCGTGATGCCTCCAGCTTTGTTCTTTTGACTTAGGATTGTCTTGGAGATGCGGGCTCTTTTTTGGTTCCATATGAACTTTAAAGCGGTTTTTTCCAATTCTGTGAAGAAACTCATTGGTAGCTTGATGGGGATGGCATTGAATCTATAAATAACCTTGGGCAGTATGGCCATTTTCACGATATTGATTCTTCCTATCCATGAGCATGGTATGTTCTTCCATTTGTTTGTGTCCTCTTTTATTTCACTGAGCAGTGGTTTGTAGTTCTCCTTGAAGAGGTCCTTTACATCCCTTGTAAGTTGGATTCCTAGGTATTTGATTCTCTTTGAAGCAATTGTGAATGGAAGTTCATTCCTGATTTGGCTCTCTGTTTGTCTGTTACTGATGTATAAGAATGCTTGTGATTTTTGCACATTAATTTTGTATCCTGAGACTTTGCTGAAGTTGCTTATCAGCTTAAGGAGATTTTGGGCTGAGACAATGGGGTTTTCTAAATATACAATCATGTCATCTGCAAACAGGGACAGTTTGACTTCTTCTTTTCCTAACTGAATACCCTTGATTTCTTTCTCTTGCCTAATTGCCCTAGCCAGAACTTCCAACGCTATGTTGAATAGGAGTGTTGAGAGAGGGCATCCCTGTCTTGTGCCAGTTTTCAAAGGGAATTTTTCCAGTTTTTGCCCATTCAGTATGATATTGGCTGTGGGTTTGTCATAAATAGCTCTTATGATTTTGAGGTACCAAATTTATTGAGCGTGTTTAGCATGAAGGGCTGTTGAATTTTGTCAACAGCCTTTTCTGCATCAATTGAGATAATCATGTGGTTCTTGTCTTTGGCTCTGTTTATATGCTGGATTATGTTTATTGATTTGCAAATGTTGAACCAGCCTTGCATCCCAGGGATGAAGCCCACTTGATCATGGTGGATAAGCTTTTTGATGTGTTGCTGAATCCGGTTTGCCAGTATTTTATTGAGGATTTTTGCATCGATGTTCATCAGGGATATTGGTCTAAAATTCTCTTTTTTTGTTGTGTCCTTGCCAGGCTTTGGTATCAGGATGATATTGGCCTCATAAAATGAGTTAGGGAGGATTCCCTCTTTTTCTATTGATTGGAATAGTTTCAGAAGGAATGGTACCAACTCCTCCTTGTACCTCTGGTAGAATTCAGCTGTGAATCCATCTGGTCCTGGACTTTTTTTGGTTGGTAGGCTATTAATTGTTGCCTCAATTTCAGAGCCTGCTATTGGTCTATTCAGGGATTCAACTTCTTCCTGGTTTAGTCTTGGAAGAGTGTAAGTGTCCAGGAAATTATCCATTTCTTCTAGATTTTCCAGTTTATTTGCGTAGAGGTGTTTATAGTATTCTCTGATGGTAGTTTGTATTTCTGTGGGGTCGGTGGTGATATCCCCTTTATCATTTTTAATTGCGTCGATTTGATTCTTCTCTCTTTTCTTCTTTATTAGTCTGGCTAGTGGTCTGTCAATTTTGTTGATCTTTTCAAAAAACCAACTCCTGGATTCATTGATTTTTTGGAGGGTTTTTTGTGTCTCTATCTCCTTCAGTTCTGCTCTGATCTTAGTTATTTCTTGCCTTCTGCTAGCTTTCGAATGTGTTTGCTCTTGCTTCTCTAGTTCTTTTAATTGTGATGTTAGAGTGTCAATTTTAGATCTTTCCTGGTTTCTCTTGTGGGCATTTAGTGCTATAAATTTCCCTCTACACACTGCTTTAAATGTGTCCCAGAGATTCTGGTATGTTGCATCTTTGTTCTCATTGGTTTCAAAGAACATCTTTATTTCTGCCTTCATTTCGTTATGTACCCAGTAGTCATTCAGGAGCAGGTTGTTCAGTTTCCATGTAGTTGAGCGGTTTTGATTGAGTTTCTTAGTCCTGAGTTCTAGTTTGATTGCACTGTGGTCTGAGAGACAGTTTGTTATAATTTCTGTTCTTGTACATTTGCTGAGGAGTGCTTTACTTCCAATTACGTGGTCAATTTTGGAGTAAGTATGATGTGGTGCTGAGAAGAATGTATATTCTGTTGATTTGGGGTGGAGAGTTCTATAGATGTCTATTAGGTCTGCTTGCTGCAGAGATGAGTTCAATTCCTGGATATCCTTGTTAACTTTCTGTCTCGTTGATCTGTCTAATGTTGACAGTGGAGTGTTGAAGTCTCCCATTATTATTGTATGGGAGTCTAAGTCTCTTTGTAAGTCTCTAAGGACTTGCTTTATGAATCTGGGTGCTCCTGTATTGGGTGCATATATATTTAGGATAGTTAGCTCTTCCTGTTGAATTGATCCCTTTACCATTATGTAATGGCCTTCTTTGTCTCTTTTGATCTTTGATGGTTTAAAGTCTGTTTTATCAGAGACTAGTATTGCAACCCCCGCTTTTTTTTGTTCTCCATTTGCTTGGTAAATCTTCCTCCATCCCTTTATTTTGAGCCTATGTATGTCTCTGCATGTGAGATGGGTCTCCTGAATACAGCAAATTGATGGGTCTTGAGTCTTTATCCAGTTTGCCAGTCTGTGTCTTTTAATTGGAGCATTTAGTCCATTTACATTTAAGGTTAATATTGTTATGTGTGAACTTGATCCTGCCATTATGATATTAACTGGTTATTTTGCTCGTTAGTTGATGCAGTTTCTTCCTAGCCTCGATGGTCTTTACATTTTGGCATGTTTTTGCAATGGCTGGTACCGGTTGTTCCTTTCCATGTTGAGTGCTTCCTTCAGGGTCTCTTGTAAGGCAGGCCTAGTGGTGACAAAATCTCTAAGCATTTGCTTATCTGTAAAGGATTTTATTTCTCCTTCACTTATGAAACTTAGTTTGGCTGGATATGAAATTCTGGGTTTAAAATTCTTTTCTTTAAGAATGTTGAATATTGGCCCCCACTCTCTTCTGGCTTGGAGAGTTTCTGCTGAGAGATCTGCTGTTAGTCTGATAGGCTTCCCTTTGTGGGTAACCCGACCTTTCTCTCTGGCTGCCCTTAAGATTTTTTCCTTCATTTCAACTTTGGTGAATCTGGCAATTATGTGTCTTGGAGTTGCTCTTCTCGAGGAGTATCTTTGTGGCGTTCTCTGTATTTCCTGGATTTGAATGTTGGCCTGCCCTACTAGGTTGGGGAAGTTCTCCTGGATGATATCCTGAAGAGTGTTTTCCAACTTGGTTCCATTTTCCCCCTCACTTTCAGGCACCCCAATCAGACATAGATTTGGTCTTTTTACATAATCCCATACTTCTTGCAGGCTTTGTTCATTTCTTTTTCTTCTTTTTTCTTTTGGTTTCTCTTCATTTCATTTCATTCATTTCTCTTCTCGCTTCATTTCATTCAATCCTCAGTCGCTGATACTCTTTCTTCCAGTTGATCGAGTCGGTTACTGAAGCTTGTGCATTTGTCACGTATTTCTCGTGTCATGGTTTTCATCTCTTTCATTTCGTTTATGACCTTCTCTGCATTAATTACTCTAGCCATCAATTCTTCCACTTTTTTTTCAAGATTTTTAGTTTCTTTGCGCTGGGTACGTAATTCCTCCTTTAGCTCTGAGAAATTTGATGGACTGAAGCCTTCTTCTCTCATCTCGTCAAAGTCATTCTCCGTCCAGCTTTGATCCGTTGCTGGCGATGAGCTGCGCTCCTTTGCCGGGGGAGATGCGCTCTTATTTTTTGAATTTCCAGCTTTTCTGCCCTGCTTTTTCCCCCTCTTTGTGGTTTTATCTGCCTCTGGTCTTTGATGATGGTGATGTACTGATGGGGTTTCGGTGTAGGTGTCCTTCCTGTTTGATAGTTTTCCTTCTAACAGTCAGGACCCTCAGCTGTAGGTCTGTTGGAGATTGCTTGAGGTCCACTCCAGACCCTGTTTGCCTGGGTATCAGCAGCAGAGGCTGCAGAAGATAGAATATTTCTGAACAGCGAGTGTACCTGTCTGATTCTTGCTTTGGAAGCTTCCTCTCAGGGGTGTACTCCTCCCTGTGAGGTGTGGGGTGTCAGACTGCCCCTAGTGGGGGATGTCTCCCAGTTAGGCTACTCAGGGGTCAGGGACCCACTTGAGCAGGGAGTCTGTCCCTTCTCAGATCTCAACCTCCGTGTTGGGAGATCCACTGCTCTCTTCAAAGCTATCAGACAGAGTCGTTTGCGTCTGCAGAGGTGTCTGCTGCGTTTGTTTAGTTTACTGTGCCCTGTCCCCAGAGGTGGAGTCTACAGAGACAGGCAGGTTTCCTTGAGCTGCTGTGAGCTCCACCCAGTTCAAGCTTCCCAGCAGCTTTGTTTACCTACTTAAGCCTCAGCAATGGCGGGCGCCCCTCCCCCAGCCTCGCTGCTGCCTTGCTGGTAGATCACAGACTGCTTCGCTAGCAATGAGGGAGGCTCCGTGGGTGTGGGACCCTCCCGGCCAGGTGTGGGATATGATCTCCTGGTGTGCCTGTTTGCTTAAAGCGCAGTATTGGGGTGAGAGTTACCCGATTTTCCAGGTGTTGTGTCTCAGTTCCCCTGGCTAGGAAAAGGGACTCCCTTCCCCCTTGCGCTTCCCAGGTGAGGCAATGCCTCGCCCTGCTTCAGCTCTCGCTGGTCGGGCTGCAGCAGCTGACCAGCACCGATCGTCCGGCACTCCCCAGTGAGATGAACCCAGTACCTCAGTTGAAAATGCAGAAATCACCGGTCTTCTGTGTCGCTCGCGCTGGGAGTTGGAGACTGGAGCTGCTCCTATTCGGCCATCTTCACCGAACTCTCAATAGCAATATTTTTAATGTTTAAAAAAGAAAACTATAGTTCTTTCTTTTCTTCTTTGTCTTCTTGACTCTGCTTCTCTGTTTCAAACTTTTGATATGTTTACCTCTCATCATGATGTTATAACAATTCAGTGTCTCTGACACCCCATGTTAACATGAACTATTGAATGAACAGCTGTCTGTTTAACTTTCTCCATGGGATCCACCCCTCAAGTATTAAAATAAAAAACTTGCAATTGATTATATTTGTGTCTGTATGTTTATCTTAAAAGACAGATGTAGTCTGAAACAACTATATTTTTCTTTGTTGGGGTGGTGGTTCATGTACATGTACATGTGAAGATTTCTTAAAGTCTAGAATGACTCAGTTCTTGTGGATTATGCATCTGCAGATCACTCAGTGTGTCTTTTTTTAATGAATAAATAATGTTTGGGAATTATCACCCCAAACTCTCAGTATAACAGTTATAAATTCTGAAATTCCAGGTGGGCATATATCTCCCAGCCTTTGTCTTTCTTCAAGAGTCAACTTAAAATAATAATGACATTTTTATTGAGACTTCCAGGGGAATCTCACACTCTTACAAAAAAAAAATCACCTTTCAGTGCTTAATATTCCACATACTGAGAAAGTTAATTCTCTTTCTTAGATACTCCCCTTCTGTTACAAGCATCAGCTCATTTCTCATTTTATATCTGAGAAGTTGGAGAACAGGTATGTGTTTGTGGAAGGCACCCATGGCTTTAATAGAAGCAGTGTGAATAAAGCAGTGAGACTGAAACTGTACTACAGAAGGTGAAGCAGAGGAGCAGAGACACAAGCCTGAATATAATCTGCTTCTTTTTTATGCTGCATGGCTTGTAAGACTAGAGCAAAAGCCTACATCTGCTTATTAAGTGCTAATTATTAAAGTAAGTAAGAGATCACTCTGTGATTCTTAGAAGAAAAGCTGAAGACACTTTATTCCCAAGAACCTAAAAGTGAAGCTCTATTTAGTTCTCTAACCAGAAAGCAGGGGACAATTAGCAAAGAGCTGATGCTGTTGAACGAATACTTATTTACCCACATTCAATCTAAGCAACCTATCTTCTGTGAAGTTGTGCTTGAATTCTGTAAGACAGCATAATGTGTCCCCTTTTCTTTCCTTTTGTGATGTCTTTACCACTTTGTCATTGCATTTACGACTTTGCACTTTAAAAAACAGAGACTATGCCTTGCTTATTGCAGCAACCCCAGGGCAAGCTCCAGAAGCACCTAGAATCCAGTCTGTAATCAGTAATGTTGGCTGAATAAATATTTATATGATTACATTAAATAATAAATAAATAAGTGTATGAGTGTCTTAAAAGGCTGAAGATCGTGAAAGTTTGATAAGGCAGAGACTGAATTTAAGTAAAGGAATAATGTAGCAGACACTGGGTTGCCATTTGAGGAGATTACTGATTGAGTGTCAATAGTCCTCACCTTAAGTGATGCTCTGGGTGCTTCATGGCAGAAAGATCCCCACTGATTCATCACTATCCTACATTCAAAGAAGTGATAAAGAAATCCTAGGTGTGTCAGAAATCAGGGGATTCCTGTGGTCACTGGTAGTCACTTCTGCTCCTAGCAGGCAGGGAGGCCTCTATGGGATGTGACTTGTCTCTCTCTCTCTTTAATCTCCTTATCAGCAGTGACCTGGACTCTAGGATAGTTGGGAGGAAAGGAGGCAAGGACTTAGGCAGAAAAAGAGCAGTGGAGGGCGCAGAAATAGTGGGTCCGTGATAATGACCTCATAAGAGAGGAAGATACAGAAATCAAGCACTAAGAGGCAGAGCTTAACTGCACAAATTGGAGACACATAGATAATCAATATAGTAAGCCTGGCAAAGGGCACTGTCCTTCTGGTCTCTGGGTTGTCTTTGAGGATGTGCCCTTTAAAGTCTTGGGTCAGCCTGGAGGGAGACTCAACAACACAGAGAGAACTAGGAAAGGGAGAAAATTCCCAGACTCAGGAAGGTTCTGTTATAACCCTTCCTGCTCATCTCCAGGAACACGCTGAGTCCTCTGTTCAGCCTCCACAATGGTCTTCTGCCTTAGCTTATGCATAACAATGATGAAGAGGATTTTCTATTCAGAAGGGCTGCACAGCAGTCTCAATGCCAGAGAGGGAGAAGGAGAGGACATCAAATGCATCCCTCGAGGTCTGTACAGCTAAAGTTTCCCAAAGATGTGACACATGAATACTAGCTTTGGCAAGACATGGGTAAACTGTATCTACATGCATGATATTTGATGGCGAGGATGCCACCTAGGACCACGCTAAATGGTCCTGTGAATGCCTCAGGCTAATCATGAAGGCTTAAAGAGATTGGTAGGCACCTGTAGGCACACAAGTTAACTAGCAGCAATGAGTCCTCCCCTAATCTCTCTCTGTCTGTATTCTTTCTTATCTTTCTTTTTTCCCCACTGTCATAGAGTCCAGGCCACTGTTAAGAAGGAGATTAAGGATAGAGAAATAGGTCACATTTCATAGAAGAGCCTCCCTGCCCACTAGCATCTAAATGGTAGAAACTAGGAGAGGCTTCATTTTGAGAAATCAGGCCTGGAGAGAACAACTACTCTAACTCAGGGGGAAATAAAGACTACAAAGAAGTGTCAGACCAGAGGTATTAGGAAACTCAGAGCCACATTAGCCAAGCCAAAAAATAACCCCTGTCACAAGGACAATGAGAAGGGTAGGAGTCAGCTGGCTATAGTCTTCCCCCACCATGAGCCCCAAAACTGACCTCATTTTTCACACCTGAATTCCTGTACACCAGGGATCACTGTTTCCATCATCATCACCCCGAAAGGAAAGGTCATTCTTGATACCTTCCCAAGGCAGTGATGGTGACTGTGAGCAAGGCACTGGGCAGGCAGGCTGTTATTACCAACTGGCAGGTCCCAGAGGTCTCACAGACCCACCTGGGCAAAGCCAAAAGTAGCCCCTAGACTGACTAGAGGAACACAGAGCTAAAGTTACACCCCACAGGGATGAGTGCTTGGACAGAGAGGCCAAGCAGGAAGAGTGCTCCTACACCTAACCAGGTGGCCCATATCTGTTCAGCATTGTTCATTACTCCTAAGCCTATACATGCTGATGGTGATAGGAAAACTTGTGCAGTGAGCTGGGAAATTTCACATTGTTCTGTGAGCTCAGACTTCTCATTCTCACAGAACAATCTTAGACCCCAGGAAATTCTTTAGTGAATGCTGTGGTTCAATGTGCTATTCCTCCAGGTGAAGGGAGTGTTGGCTTCTGGAAGTTGATAACTAACTTACTCTCCTTTAGCTAAAGAAAGCAGCCTCGCCCAAGGTTACCTTTCCTTCCCCAAGCAGCTCATAGCCAATGACTGATGATATAAGAATATAAAGTCCTGGCCCCCTTTCTCCATCATAAACAACACTGAGAAGTCATTCTAGCTCATGAGGTCCCATTTGTTTAGCTAAGGCACCTGAGACAACTTGATCATAGTTTCATTTCTTCTTCAGCCCCATTTCACTCCTCTCACTCCATGACAGTCATTGTTACCATGTATATGTCACAATAAACTTCTTGCATGCAAATCTCTGCTTCAGAGTCTGTTTCTGGAGAAGCCAACCTTAGACAAATGCTGCCTGCCTCAGGCGAGTTGAGCACTTTACTTCTCCTCTATAGGACGGTGACAAACCCAAGGGCCTCAACCCCATTGCCATGGTACATGTGGGACAAATGAGGCTCCTCCAACAGTCCATCTGAGGAAGTTCCCAATGAGATAGGCTAAGGCCTCCTTTATCATATTTTCCCATCATAAATAGACCCTTCTCTTATTTCCATCTCTGATTGAAGCAGCTTCCCACTTCACCTAGTGTCCAATTATCCTTGGGAACAATGCCTCAAGTGCACAGTCCTTCCATTCATCCAGTCAACAAGTATCTCATTCACAGCTTGTGAGGCACCCTATTTATCCATTCATTCAATAAACATTAAATATATAGTAATTCTATGTACTCTACTAGATGTTGGAAAAAAACAAACGATATGATAAAATGGTTCTCATGGATCTTGGGATGATATAGGTTAAGTACATGATCATAGAATTAATTACAATTATAAGTGTTATATATTAAAACTATAATGTTTTAAAAGCATATAATGAAAGGACCTCTCCAGTATGGGGAGTTCAGGAAATCCCTCTCCAATTTAAGTTAGTGACCAGAAGACTTGGGTCTTAAAGTGGCTTAATTTAAGTTAGTGACCAGAAGACTTGGGTCTTAAAGACCTGGGTTAAAGTGAAGGGCGATATGGAGATAGGCTCCGTGCACAAAACATGAGCAGAAGAAAAGGGACTCCGGTATTTTCAAAGATCTGAAAGAATTTTTAAAATTGGAGACTGTAGTACTCAGGACTGAGCCTGGAGTGTAAGCAGGAGCCCGAACATACTGGGTTTTTTGGGCCATGTTTAAGGGCCAAGGAAATCCATGAAAGATTTTAAGCAGAGGATTGAGATATCATCAAAATCTCATCAACAAAATGACATCTTACGAAAATGGAGAGGCCAAGGCTAAGCATAGATGGCAGGAGATCTTTGAGGAAGAAAATTCAGTGATCTCTACAGAGGTTCAAGGATGTGTAATGAGAATGGGTAGATGAGGTAGGTATCTTTGGGAATAAAGAAATTGAGAATATGAAAAGATAGACTGTTCAATGGATTAGCCACATAAATACTGATGTCTCCCTCCAGGGTCATGGGTGGCAAAAAAAAAAAAAAAACAGAGAAGATTTTGACCATGTCATCATTTGATGAAGGCAAGTAGAGGAGAGATAACAGTAACCAGGAGTGGTAGAGGATGATATGAATGAATGGCATGAACCTCAAAGAAGCACCAGTCTTCGCTGATTTGTTTGTTTGTCTGCTTTTACAGGAAAGAACTGAAAATTGTATTTCAGAACAAAGACACTGAACTCACCACCATGCCAAAGGTAGAAGAGATCTGAAAAAATAAATTATCACCACTTATTAAGAAGCATAACATTGCATCAGACATAAAATAGGATTAATTATAGCACCAGCTTCATTTGCATTTTGTGAGCATTAAATGAAAGAGTGTATCTGCAAAGTTTTTACTTCAAGGATTCAAGGTACCATGTAGTAAGAGCTGAACACACAGGAGCTACCTTTGTTATCAAGATTTCTCACTAATACAATATGTTCAGGATAGAATTCTTCAGAGCTAGTTTGCCCAGAGCACTTAGAGACCTCTGAGCCCTTATAGCAGTGATTCTGTCTTATAATAGTAACTATGCCCTCCAATGCCCCTGCACAACATCCAAAATACCGCCATTTGAAATTACAACTTTTGCAAAGACTAAGTTAAGGTGATGTTTGCGGTGATGATGGTAGTAAAGAAAATAGTGTTAATAGTGATTGTTGCAGCAATGTTTTTTCATTTCTTTAACAAAAATATGTTGAATGTCCACTGTCATAAAAGTATACATAGTCATTTATTCAAAAGCACATACTATGTTAATATGACTAAAGAAGAAATACGCTAGTAACACAGTCCATTAAAATAATGAAACTTATTTATTAACACATGTTTATTGACAGCATATTATATGCCAAGAACTATTTTAAGAATATGGTAGAAGTCACTATCTAGTAAGAATGTAAACAGAGATTATTTTTCCAACAAAAAAATTATAATTATAAATTATAATGAATAATAAAAGAAACACACAGTACCCTGAGATCAGAAAACAAATGACTTAATGTAATTAAAAGAATCTTTTCTAAGGAGATGAGGTTTGAACTGAGGTTCAAAATGAGTAGAAACAGCAAGAATAAGGGCAGGGAAAAGCATTTCTATTAGGAGGAGCCTGGACAACCCACCTGGAGGGAGCATAAACATTTGAGGAAATAAAGAAAAGCATTTATGTATATTAGGAATATATAACACTCAAACAATACTAATATGTTTCAAGGATATGCAAATACATAAGAGCATAACACAAACACATTAATGGTAGGAACTGGGAAGGAAATGAACAAGAGAGTAAGAAATGAAGACAGAAAATAAATAAACAGAACAAGAATCAGAACAACAATCGTTGCATGCAATAAACTTACAAGTATGATTAACTCCAAGTCTTGCAGCTGAGATTAAAAATGAAGAAATAAAACTACAGATATCATAGAGGGTCATTCATCTCAAAAATAGAATGAAAAAGTACTGGAAATAGAGAAAACAACCTTAATCTGCAATTCTAGTCATATGGAACATGAATATTTTAAAGTATTTCTCTCATAAATTTGAACTCAAGATTATCTCCATAGTTAGTCACCCTTCTTTCTCTGAAGCTAAGTAGGTGGTACAGAGGCCAGTCTCTTCCCATGGACTGGCTGTGAGTGAGCTCTGTGGTGGTGGGAGGTGCCCCATTTTTTCCTATGTCCAGCTCATCTCTTTCTGATCTCCTAAAACACTTGAATTCAGATCCATCATATTACCTGATGCATTTATCTTATCAACACAAATAATAAACTTTCAGAAGAGAAAGGTATCAGAAAGATTTCCTGCTTATTGATCAGTTGAGATACCCCAGCCCTTCTAATAGTTTTCCATCCCAATATATAAATACCATAGGCCTCAGAAGAGATTTCCTAACTTCCAAACACCTAGGATAACTTTCCCTGCTTTCTTTTTACTCTCTCCACATGACCTGGGCTATGGGGCTTTCACCTAGTGAGGGAGGGCCACCTGGGCCTCTGAAGTCCAGCTGATGATAACTACACTGAGGTAGGCTCAACCCACTTGGAGCTCAGAATCATCAACAGCCACTCCCAGATCTGCTTGGTCTTCATGCCATAGACAAAGGGATCCAGTGCCGGGGGAAAGAGCAAGTGGAGATTGGCAAAGATGACCTTTGCAGCAGAAGCTGTGGATGGTCCAAAGCTCTACATGACCACAGAAAGAAAGCCAGGTCCATAGAAGAAGAGGATGACACAGACATGGGCTATACATGTGCCGCCTGCTTTAGCAGGCACTTTCCTTCACCTAGTGCCTTAGGTGAAGGAAAATGCATTACAGTCCTCACAATCTGCCCATAAGAATAGGTAATAAAGGCCACATCCCCCACACCAAGAAGGATTGCCATGGCAAAGGCATAGAGGTTGTCCACAGTGGTGGCCCCACAGGCCAGTTTCACCACTGCCCTATGCTCACAGTAGGTATAGGTAATTGTGTGTGAGAGCCACAGTAGGGCAGCCTATGAGCCAAGCTTGGAAAGGAGATGGTCAATCCCATCACTCCCAACACCACCAGGCCTCCAATCTTGGCAACAACAACATGTGTAAGGATGGTTGCATAATGCATGGCCACAAAGCAGTCCAGGGCCATGACGACTAGCACCCCTGACTCCATGGCAGAGAATGCATGGGTGAAGAACATCTGGAAAAGACAGGAGTAAGGAGCTATGGCTGTAGCATCAAACCAGAAAATAGCCAGCATCTTAGGCAGTGTGGAGAGAGAGAGGACCAAGTCGACAAAGGAGAGCATGGCAAGAAAAAGAAACATGGGCTGGTGAAGGCCTGCATTCTGTCCCGATGAGAAAAAGCAGGACACCATTCCCAGGCAATGACAGGAAAACATAAAGCAAAAGGGAAGTGAGATCCAAATGTGGGCGGCAGTCAATCCTGGGATGCCAGCCAGGAAGAAAGTGTGTGGGAAGAGAACAGAATTATTGGGAAAAACCGTGGTTATCATCTCACATGGAAGTACAAAGTGACATTGCAGAGAAAGGCAGGCTGGTAAAATTCAGTGATGTAGCAGTTGGGAGCTCAGGACATATGCTCTCACTGACACCATCACCAATACATCACTCTCCCCTACAGTTCTCAGAAAAGAGTAAAAATTAATTTTCAGTTTGGTCAATATTTCTGCAAGGTCTTCAAACACAGAAGACGCAAGTTAGTGGGAAATGCATTGGGTGAGATTTGTCCAGTGGCAAGTGCATTAGACAGGAAGTTCAGAAACCAGTTTCTAGTATTAGATATTCTATAATATGTGTGACCTGGAGAAATTCACATAAACAGGTTTAAGTAGATGCCCAGGGCTTGCTGTTGAATAACAATTATCCCATTAAGCTCATATCCCCAAGTTTTGAATTCAGCTGCTTGATTCAATCAATGCTGACCTCAAATAGTTCTCCAGTCTTATCCAACTAAGCCTCATCTAAAATTGCCAAAAATTCTAACATCTGAAAAATCCCTTAATTTAGAGACATTCTACTCTTCAAAGCTTCATTTGACTGTCAAGTTTACATATAACATATGTTACAAGAATAACATATGGTCCCTGATAATTTCAACAATGATCAGGCTCTTCCTTGCATATTCCTGTCCACTTCACTTGGTCCTCTACCAGATATCTCAATGGTTGTCTGCTTTACCGCCTCCTGTATTTTCTGCTCCTTCAAGTTGCTGTTGTACAGAGATAGACACAAAGCTCAGAGTTGTGGTGACCTGGATAAACAAAAGCTCTGATAATAACAACAATGTGAAAGCCAAAAAATTCTATACCACAGTCACCTTACTCAGATCATGAGAAACCTTGGCAGATGTGCCCTCCAGTTCTTCTTTTCAGGTTATTACATTAAGAGTGTACATCATTATTCATCATTATTCATGTCCCTAACATATATTACATTCAACATATTCATTTTATTTATTAGAAAACTGATGTCTGGAAAAAGTAAATTTCCCAGGGCTATAGCTCTCTACAGTGACAGAATCAGACCACAGCTCACATCCACTGACTTCCAAGCTAGGAAGCCATCTTCCCATCTCCATGTTAGCAGTGGCTACTGCAGAGCCAAGGAAGAAATTCCAGGGCCCCATGGCCAAAAGTAGGAAGTACAGAGTGATCAAATAATAGGGCAGACAAGGAATGATTTAGAGATCATGTGAATCCCCCAATATCCCCCAATACCTCAAGTACCACAATCCTCTCAGGTGAGAGACAAACACAGGACTCACATATACCTGGGACTAGGGCCAGGGAGGGCTTTGGAATGTGAGACAAGTGATTCACATTCTAGGCATAAAGGTGCAGCCTTGGAGGGTGGAGCAAGATGGCTGAATAGGAGCAGCTCCAGTCTCCAACTCCCAGCGAGAGCGACACAGAAGACAGGTGATTTCTGCATTTTCAACTGAGGTACTGGGTTCATCTCACTAGGGAGTGTGGGACAATCGGTGCTGGTCAGCTGCTGCAGCCCCACCAGCGAGAGCTGAAGCAGGGCGAGGCATCACCTCACCTGGGAAGTGCAAGGGGGAAGGGAATTCCTTTTCCTAGCCAGGGGAACTGAGACACACAACACCTGGAAAATCGGGTAACTCCCACCCCAATACTGTGCTTTACCAAGGATCTTAGCAAACGGGCACACCAGGAGATTATATCCCACACCTGGCTGGGAGAGTCCCATGCCTACGGAGCCTCCCTCATTGCTAGAACAGCAGTCTGCAATCTAATGGCAAGGCAGCCGTGAGGCTGGGGGAGAGGCACCTGCCATTGCTGAGGCTTAAGTAGGTAAACAAAGCCGCTGGGAAGCTCGAACTGGGTGGAGCTCAAAGCAGCTCAAGGAGTCCTGCCTGTCTCTGTAGACTCCACCTCTGGGGACAGGGCACAGCTAAACAACAACAACAAAAAAAAAGCAGCTGAAACCTCTGCAGACGCAAATGACTCTGTCTGATAGCTTTGAAGAGAGCAGTGGATCTCCCAACACGGAGGTTGAGATCTGAGAACGGACAGACTGCCTGCTCAAGTGGGTCCCTGACCCCTGAGTAGCCTAACTGGGAGACATCCCCCACTAGGGGCAGACCGGCACCCCACACCTCACATGATGGAGTACACCCCTGAGAGGGAGCTTCCAAAGCAAGAATCAGACAGGTACACTAGCTATTCAGCAATATTCTATCTTCTGCACCCTCTGCTGCTGATACCCAGGCAAACAGGGTCTGGAGTGGACCTCAAGCAATCTCCAACAGACCTACAACTGAGGGTCCTGACTGTTAGAAGGAAAACTAACAAACAGGAAGGACACCCACACCAAAACCCCATCAGTACGTCACCATCAGCAAAGACCAGAGGCAGATAAAACCATAACGATGGGGAAAAAGCAGGGCAGAAAAGCTGGAAATTCAAAAAATAAGAGTGCATCTCCCCCTGCAAAGGAACGCAACTCATCGCCAGCAACGGATCAAAGCTGGACAGAGAATGACTTTGACGAGATGAGAAAAGAAGTCTCCAGTCTATCAAACTTCTCAGAGCTAAAGGAGGAATTACGTACCCAGCGCAAAGAAACTAAAAATCTTGAAAAAAGAGTGGAAGAATTGATAACCAGAATAATTAATGCAGAGAAAGCCATAAACGAATGGACAGAGATGAAAACCATGACACAAGAAATAAGTGACAAATGCACAAGCTTCAGTAACAAACTCAATCAACTGGAAGAAAGAGTATCAACGATTGAGAATCAAATGAATGAAATGAAGTGAGAAGAGAAATCTAAAGAAAAAAGAAGAAAAAGAAATGAACAAAGCCTGCAAGAAGTATGGGATTATGTAAAAAGACCAAATCTACGTCTGATTGGGGTGCCTGAAAGTGAGGGGGAAAATGGAACCAAGTTGGAAAACACTCTTCAGGATATCATCCAGGAGAACTTCCCCAACCTAGTAGGGCAGGCCAACATTCAAATTCAGGAAATACAGAGAACGCCACAAAGATACTCCTCGAGAAGAGCAACTCCAAGACACATAATTGCCAGATTCACCAAAGTTGAAATGAAGGAAAAAAATCTTAAGGGCAGCCAGAGAGAAAGGTTGGGTTACCCACAAAGGGAAGCCTATCAGACTAACAGCAGATCTCTCAGCAGAAACTCTACAAGCCAGAAGAGAGTGGGGGCCAATATTCAACATTCTTAAAGAAAAGAATTTTAAACCTAGAATTTCATATCCAGCCAAACTAAATTTCATAAGTGAAGGAGAAATAAAATCCTTTACAGATAAGCAAATTCTTAGAGATTTTGTCACCGCCAGACCTGCCTCACGAGAGACCCTGAAGGAAGCACTAAACAAGGAAAGGAACGACCGGTACCAGCCATTGCAAAAACATGCCAAAATGTAAAGACCATCGAGGCTAGGAAGAAACTGCATCAACTAATGAGCAAAATAACCAGTTAATATCATAATGGCAGGATCAAGTTCACACATAACAATATTAACCTTAAATGTAAATGGACTAAATGCTCCAATTAAAACACACAGACTGGCAAACTGGATGAAGAGTCCCCCATCAGTTTGCTGTATTCAGGAGACCCATCTCACATGCAGAGACATACATAGGCTCAAAATAAAGGGATGGAGGAAGATCTACCAAGCAAATGGAGAACAAAAAAAAGCAGGGGTTACAATACTAGTCTCTGATAAAACAGACTTTAAACCATCAAAGATCAAAAGAGACAAAGAAGGCCATTACATAATGGTAAATGGGTCAATTCAACAAGAAGAGCTAACTATCCTAAATATATATGCACCCAATACAGGAGCACCCAGATTCATAAAGCAAGTCCTTAGAGACTTACAAAGAGACTTAGACTCCCATACAATAATAATGGGAGACTTCAACACTCCACTGTCAACATTAGACAGATCAATGAGACAGAAAGTTAACAAGGATATCCAGGAATTGAACTCATCTCTGCAGCAAGCAGACCTAATAGACATCTACAGAACTCTCCACCCCAAATCATCAGAATATATATTCTCTCAGCACCACATCACACTTATTCCAAAATTGACCACATAATTGGAAGTAAAGCACTCCTCAGCAAATGTACAAGAACAGAAATTATAACAAACTGTCTCTCAGACCACAGTGCAATCAAACTAGAACTCAGGACTAAGAAACTCAATCAAAACCGCTCAATTACACGGAAACTGAATAACTGGCTCCTGAATGACTACTGGGTACACAACAAAATGAAGGCAGAAATAAAGATGTTCTTTGAAACCAATGAGAACGAAGATACAACATACCAGAATCTCTGGGACACAGTTAAAGCAGTGTGTAGAGGGAAATTTATAGCACTAAATGCCCACAAGAGAAAGCAGGAAAGATCTAAAATTGACAGTCTAACATCACAATAAAAAGAACTAGAGAAGCAAGAGCAAACACATTCAAAAGCTAACAGAAGGCAAGAAATAACTAAGATCAGAGCAGAACTGAAGGAGATAGAGACACAAAAATCCCTCCAAAAGTCAATGAATCCAGGAGTTGGTTTTTTGAAAAGATCAACAAAATTGACAGACCGCTACCAAGACTAATAAAGAAGAAAAGAGAGAAGAATCAAATCGACGCAATAAAAAATGATAAAGGGGATATCACCACCGACCCCACAGAAATACAGACTACCATCAGAGAATACTATAAACACCTCTATGCAAATTAACTAGAAAATCTAGAAATGGATAATTTCCTGGACACTTACACTCTCCCAAGACTAAACCAGGAAGAAGCTGAATTCCTGAATAGACCAATAGCAGACTCTGATATTGAGGCAATAATTAATAGCCTACCAACCAAAAAAAGTCCAGGACCAGATGGATTCACAGCTGAATTCTACCAGAGGTACGAGGAGGAGCTGATACCATTCCTTCTGAAACTATTCCAATCAATAGAAAAAGAGGGAATCCTCCCTAACTCATTTTATGAGGCCAATATCATCCTGATACCAAAGCCTGGCAGAGACACAACAAAAAAAGAGAATTTTAGACCAATATCCCTGATGAACATCGATGCAAAAATCCTCAATAAAATACTGGCAAACCAAATCCAGCAGCACATCAAAAAGCTTATCCACCATGATCAAGTGGGCTTCATCCCTGGGATGCAAGACTGGTTCAATATATGCAAATCAATAAATGTAATCCAGCATATAAACAGAACCAAAGACAAAAACCACATGATTATCTCAATAGATGCAGAAAAGGCCTTTGACAAAATTCAACACCCTTCATGCTAAAAACGTTCAATAAATTCATTATTGATGGAATGTATCTCAAAATCGTAAGAGTTATTTATGACAAACCCACAGCCAATACCATACTGAATGGGCAAAAACTGGAAAAATTCCCTTTGAAAACTGGCACAAGACAGGGATGCCCTCTCTCAACACTCCTATTCAACATAGCGTTGGAAGTTCTGGCTAGGGCAATTAGGCAAGAGAAAGAAATCAAGGGTATTCAGTTAGGAAAAGAAGAAGTCAAACTGTCCCTGTTTGCAGATGACATGATTGTATATTTAGAAAACCCCATTGTCTCAGCCCAAAATCTCCTTAAGCTGATAAGCAACTTCAGCAAAGTCTCAGGATACAAAATTAATGTGCAAAAATCACAAGCATTCTTATACATCAGTAACAGACAAACAGAGAGCCAAATCAGGAATGAACTTCCATTCACAATTGCTTCAAAGAGAATCAAATACCTAGGAATCCAACTTACAAGGGATGTAAAGGACCTCTTCAAGGAGAACTACAAACCACTGCTCAGTGAAATAAAAGAGGACACAAACAAATGGAAGAACATACCATGCTCATGGATAGGAAGAATCAATATCGTGAAAATGGCCATACTGCCCAAGGTAATTTATAGATTCAATGCCATCCCCATCAAGCTACCAATGAGTTTCTTCACAGAATTGGAAAAAACTGCTTTAAAGTTCATATGGAACCAAAAAAGAGCCCGCATCTCCAAGACAATCCTAAGTCAAAAGAACAAAGCTGGAGGCATCATGCTACCTGACTTCAAACTATACTACAAGGCTACAGTAACCAAAACAGCATGGTACTGGTACCAAAACAGAGATATAGACCAATGGAACAGAACAGAGTCCTCAGAAATAATACCACACATCTACAGCCATCTGATCTTTGACAAACCTGAGAGAAACAAGAAATGGGGAAAGGATTCCCTATTTAATAAATGGTGCTGGGAAAATTGGCTAGCCATAAGTAGAAAGCCGAAACTGGATCCTTTCCTTACTCCTCATACGAAAATTAATTCAAGATGGATTAGAGACTTAAATGTTAGGCCTAATACCATAAAAATCCTAGAGGAAAACCTAGGTAGTACCATTCAGGACATAGGCATGGGCAAAGACTTCATGTCTAAAACACCAAAAGCAACGGCAGCAAAAGCCAAAATTGACAAATGGGATATCATTAAACTAAAGAGCTTCTGCACAGCAAAAGAAACTACCATCAGAGTGAACAGGCAACCTACAGAATGGGAGAAAATTTTTGCAATCTACTCATCTGACAAAGGGCTAATATCCAGAACCTACAAAGAACTCAAACAAATTTACAAGAAAAAAACAAACAACCCCATCAAAAAGTGGGCAAAGGATATGAACAGACATTTCTCAAAAGAAGACATTCATACAGCCAACAGACACATGAAAAAAATGCTCATCATCACTGGCCATCAGAGAAATGCAAATCAAAACCACAATGAGATACCATCTCACACCAGTTAGAATGGCGATCATTAAAAAGTCAGGAAACAACAGGTGCTGGAGAGGATGTGGAGAAATAGGAACACTTTTACACTGTTGGTGGGATTGTAAACTAGTTCAACCATTATGGAAAACAGTATGGCGATTCCTCAAGGATCTAGAACTAGATGTACCATATGACCCAGCCATCCCATTACTGGGTATATACCCAAAGGATTATAAATTATGCTGCTATGAAGACACATGCACACGTATGTTTATTGCGGCACTATTCACAATAGCAAAGACTTGGAATCAACCCAAATGTCCATCAGTGACAGATTGGATTAAGAAAATTTGGCACATATACACCATGGAATACTCTACAGCCATCAAAAAGGATGAGTTTGTGTCCTTTGTAGGGACATGGATGCAGCTGGAAACCATCATTCTTAGCAAACTATCACAAGAACAGAAAACCAAACACCGCATGTTCTCACTCATAGGTGGGAACTGAACAATGAGATCACTTGGACTCGGGAAGGGGAACATCACACACCGGGGCCTATCATGGGGAGGGGGGAGGGGGGAGGGATTGCATTGGGAGTTATACCTGATGTAAATGACGAGTTGATGGGTGCTGACGAGTTGATGGGTGCAGCACACCAACATGGCACAAGTATACATATGTAACAAACCTGCACGTTATGCACATGTACCCTAGAACTTAAAGTATAATAATAATAAATAAATTAAAAAATATATATATATTTACACGTCTTTAACTCTTTCATATTTATGTGCTTTTCATATGTAATTTTTATGATAATAAAAAGAAAACAATAAATGTTTATTAAAAAGGAGTAAAGTTTAATTTTCATACCAAAAAAATCTCAGCAATTAATGAATTGATGATTAACAAATGTTAATACTTCTTGTAGGCCAGAAACTCTGATAAAATATGTATGTAGATTATCTGACTGAATTCTCACAATAACCCTTTGGACAGGTAAAATTCCCAATTTCCAGATAAGAAAACTCGGGCACTGGAAATTATAGAGCTTGCCCCCTGACAGCACAGTTTCTAAGTGGGAGAGCTGGGATTCAAGTCCTGGGAAGTCCGATTGAAAAACCATAGCACTATTCTCACTCTCAGTCTTGTTCTGTTCCAAAATTTCTGTGTGAACTTGAACAACTTATGAAACCTCCCTATGTTTCAATTCTTCTGATTAAAAGTGATAAAAATCATAATATTTTGCTGAGCCAAATCGCAAGCATGCTGTGACAATCAAAAGAAATAAGGAATACATGCTTTGATGTAAGATATACACATGGAATTATAAATCTAACTATGTGGCAGTTTTCTTGCTAGGAAAGGAAGAAAATAGATCCTAGAAAATGCCCTATAAAAATAGTATAAAAATAGTTTCAAATAACCTATTAATTAAAGCTAACCGAACTTTTACTGTTAGCTCACCTAACAAAATTGCACACTTTTTGAGTACAAGAACCATTCATGTGTACTTTCTCTGAGCCTCAGTCAGAACACTGCACACAATAGGTGCTTAATTCATGATATAATCAGGGAGCATCACAAGATCTGTTGAATTCTGTGTATCAAAGAAAATATCCTGGACTGTGGTCTGAATAATGACCTCAGAAAGTTTGTATATGAGTCCACCTTGGAAAACAACTTCTTAGGAAATAGCACAAGGACTAAAGCAACATCAGAAACCATCAGCTCATCTCACCAGAGTAGTGGATGCTGGGCAGCACAACAGAGCTGCCGGGGGAAGTCATCTGTGTGTGGAACAGGACATCTTAAGAGTTATGTTTGAAAACTTACCCAAAAAGAGACTATCAACTTCCTCCAAAAGAATTGGCTGCTTCACCCTTTCTTGACAAGGATTCAAATGGAAGAAATTTATCCTCTAACAAGAAGAAGCAAGAGAGAGACAATTACAGAAAGGATTTTAACTTAACTCAACCTCCCATGGTTTTTACCCTGAAGGATCAGGGTAATAACATCTAATCCTGCAGAGTTCTTCACAGTTTGCAAAATACTTTCCCACATGGACTGAGCAATTTCATGTAATTTTCATAGCAGTCCTCTTAATTAGGAAGCTGTTAAAGAATTACTATTAATTCTTTTCTACAAAGAAACAGGGGCTAAGGTTGGATAACTATATAAATTCATCCACTGGAAAGTGGCAGTGCTGAGGCTCAGACAGGTTAGATGTCTCTGTAGATGGCAATACTGTGCCATCCTCAAAGCTGCCTTTAAACTTTCATTCATACATACATTTATTTATTTATTTGTTTATTTATTTATTTTTCATTCATTCAAAAATACATAGCATGAGTCCATGTGTAGCAGCCCAGATTGTAGGCCACTCTCAACGACTTCTGTGGACATGTGTGTCAGTTCTTTTGAAAATAAGTAAATACTTAACATTTATCTTGGAGTCAGCAAAAATTCTAACACAACAGGAAGATTTATGCAGTTAATTTTTCTCTCCTCTGTATGTGCCACGAGGATAAAAAAAAGATTGTGCAAAAAAAGATTGTGTTTTGTTTTTATGAATTATTTATGTTTGTCATGTATTTCATATTCACCCATATGCTTTGCTTTATATGATTTTAATACTGTCATACTACTTTATTTGCCTGTTTGTCTTCTCCCATTCACTTCTTTCCATATTCGTTTGATATTTTAACTTCAGTCTGTCTTTTGGAAACACCATTAGTTTGATCTTTATTTTTAACCATATTTGAGGAACTTTCCCTTTAAATAGGGGAACTAAGTCCATTCACATTTGTCATAATTCCTATGATTTTGTTTTGTTTCACCCTGTCATCTTATTTATTTTTATTATGTTTTCTGGTAGCTTCTTCCTGCTTCTGATTTTGCTGAATTGATCTCTTTCACACATCTCCCCACATCCCCATTCCATTGATTTGCGCATTTTATTAAATATATCTTTTTGATAGGTTGTTGTATGCATAACTTTATTAACACTTAAACTTATACTTTTTATTAATATGCCCAAATTACATAATAGTTATGCAGTATTTTCTCATTCCAATTCCAAGCTCAAGATAAGAACTTTATCCTTCTTATGTCTCTTTTATTCTTTATTGAACATCTCACTAAGTATGGCACATTTCAAAGACAAGCATAATAATAGCTCCCATTTCACATTCTCTTTTGCAGTGAAACATTAACAATTCTGTATCAAGAGATTGAACTTAGTTCCCCTCCTCCTTGAATCTGAGCCTTACTGATTCACTTTTAACCAAGAGAATGTGACAGAAGTCCAGAAAAAGTCATTCGGCATCCATTTGTGTCTCTTGGAAAGTTTGCTCCCTGAATGCTCTCTGGAAGATGCTCCCTCTCAGAATCCAGCTGTGATGTGATGAGAAGTCTAAACCACATGACAAGGCCAAGTATGGGGACTCTAGTCAACAGTCCCAGCTGAGCCCAGCCTTGGAATCATGCTAGCCCAGGAAGTCTAACATGTGATTGAAGATGTCTTCAACTGATTCCAGTCACTAACCATTTGATCACCTCCAGCTGTCTGAGTCTTCTGAGCCGAGGCTGCATATTTGTGAAGTAGAAGTATGCCATCCTCACGGCACTGCTCTTAAATTCCTGACACAAAAAATCTGTGAGCATGATAAAATAGGTGTTGTTTGATACCACTATCTTTATGGTGGTCTGTTAAAAAGCATAGATAACTAGAACACTGGATATTACTAACATAATTTGGAATTTTAGTTCTAAGTCATTATTAATTTTTAAAGCATGTCACTTCCAATTCAAAAATGTCTTAGAATTTTTAATATTCACAATTACATTATCAAAATTTATTTCTATTTGACTGTGAAGCTTTACTAAATTCATTGTTCATAGCAATTTCTAGTATGCTTCATTCTTCCAATACATTATTTGGTGTCCAATCAGGAGAGAGAAACCACATGAATTTCAACAGGAGAAAGTTCATATAAATACTTTTTAACTAGAACAACAGATTGGAGTATCAAAAGATTGACTAGTAAGTAGAGAAAACTCTAAAGAATATAAGAATAGTAGATACAGGGAGGAGCCACTGTCACTACAGATGAGAGAGACTGCCTAAGAAAAATGACTCCTGGGCTGAAATCCAGACCTTATTGGAGAGGATACAGAATGGAGAGAAAATGCAATCATGCTGTGCTGATGAAACTTGCTGGAAATCTACATTCTAGGATGCTGGGGAAAGTTGTTCACAAGTAGATATCTCACCAGAGACCCTCTGCTATAAAATCACCCCCAGGAAGCTACTAGGGGGAAGCTGCCGGCCACTGGATGCTGCTAACTGCTATGTACTGCAGGAACTGGGTATTGGAGAAGCTGTACATGCTGCAGCTAAGCCTGACAGGGAAGCACATCAGAACCAGGAAATAAAATCCTCTCCAGTGACTTTAGTGAGAATAGTGACTTAAGAAACTCCAAGAGCCTGCCCCTCCACCAAACTAACAAATAAACAGGCACAAATTGTTAGAATGAACTTTAATGGAACTGGTCAAAGGTCTGCAGCAATGAGGTGAACACTTGATCAAGAAAAAGATGACAATCTCAGCAGGAGACCTTTGCGGCATTCTAACCCACTCTGGCTCCATTCCTTCTTCTCCAGTTTGGTGGTAGTCTTGAGAACAGTATCCCATGTTTCCTATGTGGGTTCATGGTACCAAAAGGAGCAGAGGAGACCTTGTTCTCAAAGAATTATTGTAATTTTGACCCATCTGGTGGTTCACTGAAGGACAGGTGCAAAGAACTTGCCTTTATTTTGCCTAACTCAGAATTCTCCAAGGGCAGCTATCTAGGGGCCTTGTCAAAAACATTTGACAAATGTGTTAGCCTCTGCCACCAGAGGGAAGGAATAACAGTCAGGAAACAATAGACACACTTAAAAGCTTGGACTGCTTATAATATTTAAGAGGTTAACTTTTTAACAAAAACTATGAGGCACACAAAAAAAAAATAAATAAGAAAGTATAGCCAATACACAGGGGTTAAAAAAAAAATAGAAACTGTCTGAAGAAGCCCAACTATTAGGATTTACTAGACAAAAACTTTAAATCAAATGTATTTGCTCAATGAGCTAAAGGAAACCTTGGACAAAGAACTAAAGCAAACCAGGAAGGAGAACAATGTCACACCAAACAGAGAATGTCAACAAGGAGACAGAAATTATAAAAAGAAAAAAATAAAAATACTGGAATTGAAGTGTGCTTTTCTATACACCCAAGAGCTCAACAAATTCCAGTTAGGATAAACTCACAGAGATGTATATTGAGACATATTACAATCTAACTTTAGAAACACAAAAACACAAAAAGAAAAATTAAAAAAGAAAGACGAAAACAAAGACAGATACCCAAAAGCAGCAGGAAAGAAACAACTTATTACATAAAAGAAATTCTCAATACGATTAACAGCTGCCTTGTCATCAGGAACCACAGAGGCTAGAAGTCAGTGGGGTGATGTACTAAAATTGCTGGGAAAAAAAAAAAAAAGGTCAACCAACAGTTTTATATCCAGCAAAACTATGTTCAAGAATAAAGGAAAATTAAGACATTTCCAGACAGTTCCCAGCACAAAAACAAAAAAAAGAGAGTGTCCATAGCTAGTAGAGCTACCCTACAAAAAATGTTAATGGGAATCCTTCAGAATGAAATGGAAGAACACAGTAGTAACTCAAATTTGCTTAAAGAAATAAAGAACGCCAGTAAAGGTGATTGCAAAGGTAAATATAAGTTGGTATTAATATATTTTATATTATTATATAAATAATATAATATTTATGTTATTTAAAAAATAATTACATAAAATTATAAGTGTATGTTAATGGGCACACAATGTATAAAGATATAATTTGTGACAATAAGATAAAGGGAAACAGCTAGATAGAAACAAAGTTCTTGTATACAGTCAGCCCTCTGTATCCATGGGTTCTATATATGTAGATTTAACAAACTATAGATTTAAAATATTTGAAAAAATAATGATTAAAAAACCAATACAACAATAAAAAATACTACAAATAAAAACAATACAATACAACAACTATTTATATTGAATTGGTATTGTAATCTAGAGACGACAAAGTATGTGGAAGGATGTAGATAGCTTATGCAAATAGTATACCATTTTATATGAGGGAGTTGAGCATCCACAGATTTTGATATCTGTGGGGATGTCTCAGAAGCAGTCCTCTGTGGATATCAAGGGATAGCTCTACTATTGAAACTAAATTGGTATTAATTCAAACTACATTATTATAAATTAAGATGTTAATTATAACCCCCAAAGCAAGACTAAGAAAATAACCAAAAATATGTAGTAAAAAGAAAGAAGAGGGAAATTAAATTGGTATACTACAAAACATCTGTAAAACACAGAGGGCAGTACTGAATAATTGAGGAATGAAAAAGATCTAAAACATGAAACAACAAGTAGCAAAATGACATAAGTCCTTTCTTATCAGTAATTACTTTAAGTGTAAATAGATTAAACTCTCCAATTACAAGGTTTAAAGGGCTAAAATGGATTAAAGGAAACATAATAGGTTATCTACAAGAGACTCACATTAAAATAAAAAACTTTGAAATGGAAAGGGTGGGAAAAGATATTCTAGGCAAATAGTGAGCAAAAGAAAGCTTTCCTCTATTATACTAGAATATAATATATTCGTATACAGTAGTCCCCATTTATCCATGGTTTTACATTTCATGGTTTCAGTTAACCACGTTCAACCATGATCTTAAAATATTAAATTAAAACATCCAGAAATAAACAATTCATAAGTTTGTCATTGCATACCACTTTGAGTAGCATGATGAAATCTCACACCACTCTATTTCACTCAAGACATGAATCTTCCCTTTCTCCAGGACATCCATATTGTATATCCACACTCCTATCCACCCATTAGTCACTTAGTAGCCCTCTTGAGTATCAGATCAAATGTCACATATAGTATACGTAGGTTTTGGTACTATTTGTGGTTTTAGGCATTCATTCACTGGGAATCTTAGAGCATATCCTCCACAGATAAGGGGGAACTATATACAGCTACACTAATATCTGACAAAATAGATTTTTTTAATTGTTATGAGAGATGAAGAACAATATTATATAATGATAAAAGGCAAAAAGGCAAATCTGTCAAGCAACAACAATTATACATATATATGCACCAAACAACAGAGCCCCTAAATAAATAAAGCAAAATTTGATAGAATTGAAGGAAGACATAGACCAACTAGACCTAATAGGTATATATTGAACATTCTAACCCAACAACAGAATACACATTATTCTCAAGAGCATTTGTAACATTCTCCAAGGTAGACCATATGCTAGGCCATGACAAGACTCAATAAATTTTAAAACATTGAAATCATGGAGAAGAGGCTAAGATGGCCAACTAGAAAGAGCCATGGTAGAAAGCTCCCACTGAGAAAAACAAAAATGGTGAGTGAATCCTGCACTGGCAACTGAGGTATCCAGGTTCTCTCATTGGGAGTGACTAGGCAGTTGGTGCAATCCACAGAGAGTGAGAAAAAGAAGGATGGTGCAATGGTTCACCTGGGAGCCACACAGCACAAGGGGAGCTTCCACCCCCAGCCAAGGGAGGTGGTGAGTAATTGAGCTACTCTGCTCAGGAAACCATGCTTTTTCCATGGATCTATGCAACCTAAAGACCAGATCTCCCTCATGAGCCCATGCCACCAGGGCCTTGGGTCACAAGCATAGAGGTATGCAGATTCTCTGTGGCCACTTGGCTGAAGACTGCCTAAGATTACCAAGTTCTAGGGGGAAGGGGTGGCCACCATCACTGCAGCTGCCTGTTGCCTAAGCTCCCAAGGGAAGGAGTGGCAGCCATCACTGCAGCTCCAGTCTGGCATTTTTCCCCTGCCAGTGCCAGGGAGACTGGGTGGTTTGGACCCAGGAAGAATTCCCCATAGTGCAACACAAAGGCTGTGGCAGATCATGACCAGACTGCCTCTTTAGGCCAGACCCTGACACATCCCAGGCAAGGCCTTCCTATGGGAATTTCAGCAACTCCAGCCAGGAGTTTATGGACAGAACTCTGATCTCCCTGGTACAAAACCCCTTGAGGGAGGGGTGACCATGATCCCCATGGATCAGCAGACTTATTTTTTCCCCTACTGGCTCAGAGGAATCTGGGAAGTCTGGTCAAGTGGGATTCCCCCCATCGCAGTGCACCCCTTCCACCAAGGGGTAGCCAGAGTGCTTTGTAAAATGGATCCCAGATCTCATGTCTCCTGACTGGATAAGACCCCCTAACAGGGGTCACCAGACACCTTATACAGGAGTGTCCCCACTGGCATCATGGAGATCCCAGAGGAAGGAGCAGGCAGCCATCTTTGCTATTCTACAGCCTCCACTGGTGACACCTCCAGGGGTGGGAAGGACCCAGGTAAATAGGGTCTGGAGTGGACCCCCAGAAAACCACAGCAGCCCTACAGAAGAGGGGCCTGTTTGTAAAAAGAAAAACAAACAGAAAGCGACAACAACAGTATCAACAAAAAAAGTTCCCAAAAAAACCTCATCCAAACATTAGCGATCTCAAAGACCAAAGATAAACTCACAAAGATGAGAAAGAATCAATGAAAAAATGCCGAAAACTCAAAAAGCCAGAGTGCCTCTTCTTCTCTAAATGATCACAACACCTCTTCAGCAAGGGCACAGAACTGGGCTGAGGCTGACATGGATGAATTGACAGAAATAGGCTTCAGAAAGTAGGTAATAACTAAATCCACTGAGCTAAAGGAACATGTTCTAACCCAATGCAAAGAAGCTAAGAGCCATGATAAAACATTACAGGAGCTGTTAACCAGAATAACCAGTTTAGAGAGGTACACAAATGACCTAATGGAGCTGAAAAACACAACATGAGAACTTAACACAACAAGCACAAGTATCAATAGCCAAATAAACCAAGTGGAAGAAGAAATTTCAGAGCCTGAAGACTATTTTGCTCAAATAAGACAGAAAGATAAGATTAGAGAAAAAAGAATAAAAAGGAATGAACAAAGTCTACAAGAACTATGGGATTATATAAAAAAGACTGGACCTACGACTGATTGGGGTACCTGAAGGAGAAGGGGAGAATGGAACTAAGTTGAAAAACATACTTCAAGATATTATCCAGGAGAACTTCCCTAACCTAGCAAGGCAGGCCAACGTTCAAATTCAGGAAATCCAGAAAACCCCAGTTAGACATTCTATGAGAATATCAACCCCAAGACACATAATCGTCAGATTCTCCAAGGTTGAAATGAAGGAAAAAAAATGTTCAGGGGAGCCAGAGAGGAAGGCCAGGTCACCTAAAGGAAAGTCCATCAGACTAACAGTGGACCTCTCAGTGGAAACCCTTCAAGCCAGAAGAGATTGGGGGCCAATATTCAATACTCTTAAATAAAAGAATTTCCAATCCAGAATTTCATATCCGGTCAAACTAAGCTTCATAAGCAAAGGATAAATAAAATCCTTTTCAGACAAGCAAATGTTGAGGGAATCTGTCACCACTTGAAAGGGCCCCTGAAGGAATCACTAAATATGCAAAGGAAAAACCCTTACCAGCCACTACAAAAACACACTGAAGTACAGAAATCATTGACACTCTGAAGCAACTACATCAACAAATCTGCAAAATAACCAGCTAGCCTCATGATGACAAGATCAAATTCACACACAACAATATTACCCTTAAATATGAATGGGCTAAATGCCCCAATTAAGAGACAGAAGGCAAGCTGAATAAAAAGCCAAGACCCATCAGTGTACTATATTGAAGAGAGGTGTCTCACATGCAAAGGCACATATAGGCTCAAAATGAATAGAAGGAGGAAAATTTACCAAGCAACTGGAAAGCAGAAAAAAGTAGGGTTTGCAATCCTAGTTTCTGACAGAACAGACTTTAAAGCAACAAAGATCAAAAAAGACAAAGAAAGGCATTACATAATGGCAAAGTGTTCAACAAGAAGAGCAAGAAGAGCTAACTATCCTAAATATATGCACCCAATACAGGAGAACCCAGATTCATAAAACAAGTTCTTAGAGATCTACAAAGAGACTTAGACTCCCACACAATAATAGTGGGAGACTTTAACACCCCACTGTCAATATTAGATCATCGATACAGAAAATTAACAAAGATATACAGGACTTGAACTCAGCTCTAGATCAAGTGGACCTGATAGATATCTACAAAACTTTCCACCCAAAAACAGCAGAATATACATTTTCTTGGTGCCACGTGGCACTTACTCTAAAATCGATTACATAATTGTAAGTAAAATACTCCTCAGCAAATGCAAAAGAACTGAAACAATGGTCTTTCAGACCACGATGCAATCAAATTAGAACTCAGGATTAAGAAACTCATTCAAAACCACATAACTACATGGAAATTGAACAACTGATTCCTGAAAGACTCCTGGGTAAATAATGAAGTTAAGACAGAAATAAAGAAGTTCTTTGAAGCCAATGAAAATGAAGAGACCACATACCAAAATTTCTGGGGCACAGCTAAAGCAGTGTTAAAAGGGAAATTTGTAGCACTAAATGCCCACATCAAAAAGCTAGAAAGATCTCAAGATGGCCGGGCACGGTGGCTCAAGCCTGTAATCCCAGCACTTTGGGAGGCCGAGACGGGCGGATCACGAGGTCAGGAGATCGAGACCATCCTGGCTAACACAATGAAACCCCGTCTCCACTAAAAATACAAAAAAATTAGCCGGGCGTGGTGGCGGCGCCTGTAGTCCCAGCTACTCGGGAGGCTGAGGCAGGAGAATGGCGGGAACCCGGGAGGCGGAGCTTGCAGTGAGCCGAGATCGCGCCACTGCACTCCAGCCTGGGCGACAGAGCGAGACTCCGCCTCAAAAAAAAAAAAAAAAAAAAAAAGATCTCAAGTTGACACCCTAGCATCACAACTACAAGAACTAGAGAACCAAGAGTAAATAAACCCCAAAGCTAGCAGAAGACAAGAAATAAACAAAATCAAAGTGGAACTGAAGGAGACAGAGACATGAAAAACACTTCAAAAAATCAATGAATCCAGGAATTGGTTTTTTGAAAAAAATTAATAAAATAGATAGACTTCCAGCTAGACTAATGAAGAAAGGAGAGAAGAATCAAATAGACACAAAAATTGATAAAGGGGATATCACCACTGACCCTACAGAAATACAAACAACCATAAAAGAATACCATAAACACCTCTATGCAAATAAACTAGAAAATCTAGAAGAAATAGATAAATTCCTGGACACATACACCCTCCCAAAACTGAATCAGGAAGAAGTTGAATCTCTGAATAGACCAATAACAAGTTCTGAAATTGAGACAGTAATAAATAGCCTACCAGCCCAACAAAAAAGCCCAGGAGCAGATGGATTTGCAGCTGAATTATACCAAAGGTACAAAGAGGAGCTGGTACCATTTTTTTCTGAAATTATTCTAAATGAGTGAAAAGGAGGGACTCTTCCCTAACTCATTTTATGGGGCCAGCATCACCCTGATACAAAAATCTGGCAGAGGTACATCAAGAAAAGAAAACTTTAGGCCAATATTCCTGATGAACATCCATGCAAAAATCTTCAATAAAATACTGCCAAACCAAATCCAGCAGAACATCAAAAAGCTTATCCACCATGATGAAGTCAGCTTCATCCCTGGGATGCAAGCCTCCTTCAATGTATGCAAATTAATAAACGTAATTCATCACATAAACAGAACTAAAGACAAAAACCACGTGATTATCTCAATAGATGCAAAAAAGGTCTTTGATAAAATTCAACATCTCTTCACATAAAAAACTCTCAATAAACTAGGTACTGATGAAACTTACCTCAAAATAATCAGCCATTTATGACAAACCCACAGCAAATATCATAACAAATGGGCAAAAGCTGGAAACATTCCCCTTGAAAACTGGCACAAGAAAGTGGGCAAAGGACATGAACAGACACTCTCAAAACAAGACATTTATGCAGTCAACGAACATATGACAAAAAGCTCAACATCACTGATCATTAGACAAATGTAAATCAAAACTACACGACAAGTAGCCCAAAACTTTATAAGTTGCCTACCAGGGTCACTGTAATGGAATTTATGATCTTAAGAAATTACTAGTTGTATCATAAAAAATGACTGAATTGTAAAGTTAACTTCCAATAGCTTGTATATAAAATAAAAATGGACAGGAAAGAGAAAAAAATGGTTAACATATAGAAACAAAAGCATACATATAAAAACAAATAAAAATATTTAAAACTGCTACAGTTCTTATTCTATAATTGGTCACAGAGTCGTAACTGATATCTACCATATTTCCCCAACCTCTACCAGAGCCTGGAGGAATCTTGCCTCCATTATATAGAAGCAACTCAACTTCCCGTTGGTAATTAGGATCAATCATTCCAACTGATAGCTTAATGTCTTTTTTTTTCTGTTAGTTCTGTGATATAAGGCAGTAAAATGAGACCTTTGATAAGAGAATATATAAATACAGGGTCCAAATTAAAATAGTTTCTGTTCTAATCCTCTTATGATATTTGAAGACTTTGCTGCCATTACTATACATGCAAATTGAAATCCAGAATATCTCCCTCTCCTAGTCAGTAACTATTAGTAACCTCCTGGGGCCAATAAAATCCACTTGCTAGCTATATATCAGTCTAGACAGTAGTTCATAGTGGCTTAGGTCTCTCATTATGTTGACAAGCAAAACACTTTTGATCTTCAGAGGGAGTCGGTAGATTAGATTTATCTATCTGATTTACCTATTTACTTACTTCTCATTATGGCGTCACTAGAATAGCCGCATGACCACTCATCTCAGAAACTCAAAAATACTCTTCCAGGAAGCAGCTTAGAACATTCAGGTGTTGATTCTAGCCAATTTCTGAATTCAGAAGAGTATTTTTCTGTTGAACTTCAACATGTGCCTCTTTAAATTCTCCCTTTCCGAGCTCATAAAGTTTTCCAGAATATAGCATGCCATAATGGGATTCCTGACATTATTCAGTAATTCACGGTTCATTTCAGATCATATCACCAATTTATTGTCTGTGATCTTAAAATGGTTATAATTCTATCTTACAAAATTGTTATAATTTAGCTCCTCTGATACCATGAAAAAATTCCATTGAGCAGATTCATCTTTCTTTGGGGTAAGTTGATTGATTAAAAAAAAAAAAAACTATCACAGAGAACAATCTGTCCCAGAACAGACTAATATTTCTATCAGGGAAAGTAATTTCATCACTCTTTTATTCCAGTTTAATTAACACTAAAAATATGATGTCATGAATTAAAAGAGAGACAAGTGATCCTAGAAGAAAGAACTGATCAACACGGATTAACTACTGGAGAGG